>NC_141596.1:50107539-50780843 GCF_047967505.1 Dipteris shenzhenensis | reverse complement strand
GGAGATGCCCTGCTTTTTAAGAGATGTTTTTTATAACTCTACTATGTGCCGATGTATTTTTTTAAAACTAAACTCTATGGGAATGGTACTACAATTCACATTAGGTAAAGAGGTCATACTTTACACTACAACTATAACTGCCCCTATCTTAAATGAAAAGGTTTTGTAGCTGTTCGTGCGGCTCACCGCTCGCAATGGTGCTAAGGAAATTTTGAGTTTCAATCCTTAAAGTTGAGGAGTATATGGCTACATTGTAATTGTCTCATTTGAGACTAAATTTTCCTTAATACAGAATGTTTTTTCTGCCAAAAAAAAAAACACTTTAATGTGTGACAATGTATTTTTTTGAAATTGAACTCTATGGCAACGATATTGTAATTTGCATGAAAAAGAAAACTCATGATTTTTAACTTAATTAAAAGACTGTAAAAGATATAAATTATAGTAAATATCGATTAAGCTTCAGCATCGATACTTTCACTGTCATTAGATTTTGCAGGTTGAGCAACCTCTAGTACTGGAGCATCATGCAAAGGACCAGGAAGAGTTTCAGCCACCAACTTTGTGGGATAAATTTCAAGGCTAATGTTTGCAAGTGAGGTGTCAATGCCTCAACAATTTCCAACCATCTCCATGTAGTCATGTTCTTTGCCAATTGTTGTATCTTGACATTTGTAAATAATCCTTCCTTGTTTCTAAAGAATGATAACTCCCTGATGGCTGCTACATACTCATTATTGTCCTCAAAGAGAGTAGCCAACAATGCATGCCCAGTTTTCATAGTCTTTGCATTAGTTTCAGGATCATATTCCCACCATTGACTCATCCAATACATGACTAGCATAGTGCATTGAGTTGTGAGCTTGAGTCCACCATTTACAGACAAATTCATTAGTAGTTGACATTTGGCCAACGTGTAATGGCTCTCATTTTGCTGTCTCCTTCCTTCAGTACGTCACGTTCAACAGTCCATCAAGCCATGTAGGCATTTCCTATACTTGATCATTTGACATCTAATTTATGAATGGCATTCCAAATGGGCTTCATTACCTCTACTGCATCTAAAATCCTCTTCCAAAAGCTAGAGGAAATGGATTGACTTTTGAGCTCATTATAATCCATGCAAAAGTTGGCCGTGTGATATTCAACTATCCGCAATGTTACCTATGCACTATAGAATATTTCGGTAATAACATCCTACAACTTTAACAAGCACTCTAATGCAATATAGTTCATACCAAAGTGTGTCTTGCTAGGCTTTAAAAGTTCCATCCTATACAATGGATCTTGGTGGTTTCTAAATATGCCAAAAAATCTTTCATGATTAAGAAAATACAGTACCATCTTTCAGCCCATGGGAATCTTAAAAAACTGTCTCGGAGTTCTTGTACCAATCCTTGAGTACTAGGTCGAGACAATGACAAGAGCATGGTGAGGCCCAAATCATTGTGGATATATTTACTTATCATCTTTCCAGCTTTTCTACACTTTTCATTGTTTGTGGTGACTTGAATCACATTTTGCTGCCCCACCTCTTCAATTACCTTTTGGCATTGTTCAGCAACATACTCTCCTGTCTTTGCTTGGCCACTTGTATCGACTGAAAGATGGAGTGCCTCACCTTTGAAGGTGACAAGACTCATTGTCACATTCTTCCATCCATATCGGTGCAAATAGTCTTATCCATGCCATCATACACAATCTGATGCATCTCTTCTCATCTTATCATAGTACTTATCCAACATGTCATCTCGCACAACGTGGTAAGATGGCATAGTAAATGAAACACCTGCTCTTGCGACAAAGGCCATTGTATTTTTCCAATGGGGTCTCTTTGCTATCACAATGCTGCAGTGTGATGTCACCAAGTAACACTCTTTCTCTGATGAAGTGCTCTCTGACATCAATGTGCTTTGTCTTGGAGTGATATACTGGATTTTTGGCGAATGCTTGAGCCGATTGATTATCACAGTATATTGTTGTTGGCTTTGACTCATCAAAGTAATCTGTTTCTGACAATAGTCTTCTGAGCCATATAGCCTCACATGCACCTGTAGTGAGTGCTCTATATTCTGCTTCAGTCGAAGACAAAGAAAAAAATGGCTATTTGTTTAACAACCATGATATAGCACCTTGACCAAGGAAAAATGCATATCCCTGTGTCGATCTCCTGGTCTCATGATCTCCAACATAGTCACTGTCACAGTATCCATGCAACCGTGGATGACTTCCTCTGTATTCTATCCCAAACTGTCTTGTACCTCTGATGTATCTCAATACTCTTTTGGCTGCATTCTAGTGAGACTGTTTTGGATTTGCCATAAACTGTGCTAGTGAGCTTACTGCATAACAAATATCTGGCCATGTGATTGTCAGATATATAAGAGATCCAATGAGCTGCCTGTAGTATCTGTCATTGACTGTAGGCTTTTCTGAATCTTTAGTAAGTTTCAAACTCTGTTCCATGGGAGTGGCTGCAATCTTGCAATCTGCCATAGAAAACTTCTTCAGGAGACTGTCAACATATTTGAGCTGACTCATGAATGTGCTATCTGAATCTCTTCAGAACTCAATTCCAAGACAATAGTGCATAAGTCCAAGATCTTTCATGTCGAACTCTGCAGATAAGTCTTGTTTTAATTTTCTGATGAAGCTATCCTTGCTTCCTGTCACAATCAGATCATCTATGTACAAAAGTGCAATAGTAATATCTTCCCCTTGAACTTTGTAGTACAGAGTATGATCTGCATTGGACTTCATGTATCCCAGATCAGCAAAATACTTGTCAATTCTGCTGTACCAACTTCTGGGTGCTTGCTTTAAGCCATAGAGACTTTTCTTGAGATGGCAAACCTTGTTCTCCTTTCCTGGTTCAACATAACCTGCGGGTTGTTGCATGTAGACTTCCTCGTCTAGATAACCATTGAGAAATGCATTCTTGACATCGAGCTGATACACATTCCATTTGTTGAGTGTCGCTAGTGATATCAAGAACCGTATGGAATCCATCTTTGCTACTGGAGCATAAGTCTCATCATAGTCTTGACCATATTGTTGTGCAAATCCTTTTGCAACTAATCTGGCTTTATATCTCTGAATACTGCCATCTGGATTGTACTTCACTTTGTATACCCATTTGTTGGCTATGGCCTTCTTTCCTAGTGGAAGGTCGCATAATTCCCAAGTGTTATTTTTATACAAAGCATCCATTTCTTCATTCATAGCAGTTTGCCATTTTGGCTTATCTACTACGTCTTCGAAGTACACTGGCTCTTCTGTAGCCATGATGGTAGTCATAAGAGCATAGTTGGTGGTTTCCACCTGAACTGCTTTGCCTTTCTGAGCATATGTCAATCTGGCTGGTGGTCTGCTTTCCCTAGTAGACCGTCTGAGCTGCTGTGGCGCTGCTTGGGGTGTTGCTGGCTATTCTTGCTCTTCTTCATCAACCTGTTCTATAGATGACTGTGAAGTCGATGCTTCTATCTCTTGTGTAGGTGAGGTTGTCCATTCTAATTCCTCATCAAAGATTACATCTCTGGAGATAATGACTTTGCGGTTGATGGGATCATACAATTTGTATGCTTTGCTTTCTTCACTGTAGCCAACCATGATGCATTTGCGTGACTTGGCATCCAATTTTCTGCGATGATCATCATGTATGTGGGCATATGCTATGCAACCAAATATGCGGAGATGCCCAATGCGTGGCTTGTGTCCAGTGAATGCTTCATAAGGAGTCATACCTTGTATCGGTTCGGTAGGAAGCCGATTAAGCAAGTAGTTAGCTGTAGCTATTGCTTCTGCCCAATATTGATTCGGAAGATGCTTTTCACTAAGCATTGCTCTAGCACTGTCTGCTAAAGTCCCATTATTCCTTTCAGCTCTTGCATTCTACTGAGGAGTATTTGCACATGTGAATTGTCTTCGAATGCCGTGATTTTTGCAAAAGTTCATGAATGCTAAAGACATGTATTCACCTCCTCTGTCTGATCTCATAACCTTGATCTTTCTGCCTGTTTGGTTTTCTACCATGGCTTTGAATTCTTGAAATCTGGAAAACACTTCAGATTTCTCTTTCAGAAAGTAGACCCAACAATATCTACTGTAGTCGTCAATGAAGGTCAAGTAGTAAAGTGAACCATTGATGCTGCGGGTCTGGGCATAACCCCATACATCTATATGAATCAAATCAAGAATACCTCGTGCACGAGAGGTACTTCTGACAAAGTTGGTTCGCTTTTGTTTGCCGAAGCAGCATGCTTCACAAACCTTTCCAAGAAACTGTAGCTTCGAAATCCCAATTGCCATATTCTGATTCCTTAGATCTAACAAGTACTTGAAGTTGACATGACCATATCTCTTGTGCCATTTTGCAGATAGTGGCATCTGTTGCATTTGAGCTGACATGGCATGCTTATCTAGTACTGTAGCTAGCATCCTGTATAAGCATCCTTCCTTGACACCTTTTGCTACTACCTGACCTCTTTTGGATTTGACTCTGATAGTGCATTCATCACCGTCGAAGATGACTTTGTAGTTGTGTTCCGTCATTTGACCTACTGACAAAAGGTTCTTGCTGAGCTTCGGAACATAGAGCACATCTTTGACTAATCCTTTTGTACCAGTGAAATTGTTCATAGGGATAACACCTGTCCCTTGAACCGGATTCGGTGTATTGTCTTCTGTGTAGATGACATTCTTTTGTCCTTCTAATGGCTTCATTTCTGTGAACCATTCCTGATGATTTGTCATATGAGATGATGCACCGCTGTCGATGTACCAAGGATCCTATTCCACTTGGTCGACTTGATAGCTGAAATCCTCTTTGGGATTGAAATCAGTGTGTAGGTGCATTGTATGCAATTCCTTGCTTGCAAGAAACATATTTCCATGTTCATTTGCAAAATGACTGTGACTAGAATGTCCACCACGATGATTTCCTCTTCCTTGGGAATTCCCTCGTGGATTGACCGCCTTGGTCGTATTGCTTCTTGCGGCAATCTCTTTCATAGTGTCCAAACTTGTGACAGTAGTTGCACTGGATGTTTGACACATTGGTGGATGCATTCCCTCGTCCTTGAAATCTTCCTCGATTGGAATGATTTCCTCTTTGCTGATTTTGATGTTGCTGAGGATGATGCTGATGCTAATGCTGATTTTGACTTTGATTTTGTTGATGATGACCACTTTTCTGATATGATCTACCTCTGTTTCTGCCTTTGCCTCTGCTTCTGTCTGAAGCTGTGAATGCTTGATCATTAGAATGACCTTTACGTGCTTGAATGGCCTGAGTCCTGAGTTCTTCACCAAGTAGAACTGACTGAAGTTCTTCCAGTGTTGGAATTTGCCGTTGGATGGCAATACTCTGGACTAGACTCTCATATCCTTCTCCTGGTCCATTTAGGATTACTTGAACCATTTCTGCAGGATTCATAGTCTCTCCTGCTGCTGCAAGTTGATTGTTGTAGTCTTTGATGCGGAGTACATAAGCATGACCGGTTTCACTGCTATTGCGAAAACTCTGGTTGATCTGGTTTCTCAGGGTGAGAATCCTAGATGTGTTCTTGGACTCGTAGAGAGCTGCGAACATATCCCATGCTTCTTTTGATGTCTTGACTGTGTTGAGCTGTCCTAGCATGACATCTTGCACATTCTGCTTGATCAGGTGATAGGCATACTTGTCTTTCTTATCCCATTCTACTTGAGCTCGGGAAATGGCAGGATCTGCTACTGGTGCGGAAACTGTTTGTGTAGATGTAGATCCCGATGTAGATTCCGTTGCTGGTGCTGTGACAACAGATGGAGTAGAGCTACTGGTGGCTGGATCGGCCAATGGTCTAGGTATAGATCCATCAACATACTCCCATTTGTCCTGAAGCACAAGAATGGTCTCCATTCGGTATTTCCATGTACCATTATTGGAGTTGTCTAACTTAGCAGATGCCTCCAGATTGAGGTTGCTAGTCAACATGGTGCAAACAATGTACTCAGAAAGTGTCCTGAAAAACTCTATATGAATCAACTGCAAATACACTAAAGATGCCAAGTGAAATCTCTGTACCGTCGGTGAAGATAGAAATGCAGTAATATATATATAAAATCTGATCTGTGTTACAAGGCTTGTGGCAATGATGCCGAGAATAGCCAAGAGGCTTTACAAGGCTAAAAATGATGTGCACAATGCCGTGAGATAGCCAAATAGGCTTTACAATGGTGGCATGTGTGTGTGTGAAATCAAGTGCTATCTGCCCACTGAATCAATCTGCAATGCCTCTGAACTCTGAAGTCTGCTCACTGAACTGATGAACGTAAGGTTTCAGGTAATGTAATGATGTGAAATCGGATGTGAGCATATGGACTGTAGGTACTAGTCGGGAATTTCGGGCATGGCTTAGATTGGCAACTTGGGGAAATTCAAAGCGTCCCCTCTATGGCGATCTAGTCTACTCTGATCTAGATCTAAACCAACCATCGATCAATGAAAGAGTAGCAAATAATTCCTTTTCTTTTGTTCTTTTTAAGTGTTGGGTCAGATGCGTCGATGTAGAGGCAAATGTGCGTGAAGGAAGTGGTTTTGTCGGCGAGGCTCAAATGTGAGTGTAACTTGCGCCAAAATGTGCACGTGATGTGACAAGCGCGTAGAGCACGAAGAAACGAGCGACTTTCCTTTTTGGAGCACCCTCAAATTCTTTCTGGATCAAGAGATACGACTTGATCTAGGTGGAGGGGCAAAAGGAGTGCAAATGGTGCTCAATGATGATGTGTCACTGTGAGTCACATGCAGTGATGATGTGGCATTGTGCTTAGCAAGAGGTGTGCCAATGAAGCTCTGTGCTGAGGTGGTAGGAGTGTGCACATGCAGTGTGTGAACAGTGTGCCTGGCAAGGGACTGTGCCTGCAGGGGACAGTGCTGAGGTGGCACTGCTGATGTGGCAGAGGTAACATGTCACTGATGACATGGCAAGTGATGTGGCTGATGATGTGGCAAGTGACGTGGCTGATGACGTGTCACTGATGATGTGGCAAGTGATGTGGCTGATGACGTGTCATTGATGATGTGGTAGGTGATGCGATTGATGACATGTCACTGATGACGTGGCAGTCGATGATGACATGGCCTGATGATGTGGCACTGGTGACATGGCCTGATGATGTGGCTACCGGTGCTGACGTGGCAGATGACGTGGCACTTGGAGATAAGGTTGCCACGTGGCACACTGGAGACCTAGCCTACGTGCTATCTTATCTTGCCACGTGTCCCTTGGAGAAGCTCACAGAATCTGTTGAGATGCCAACGGAATCTTGAAGATTCCATCGTCGTTTCCGTTGGAGAGGGAGCTCTGTTGAAGAGTGCGGGCATGCGGAGGAGACGGTTGCTATGCCAGGCGTTGAAGGGCCGTCGGGTGCCAAGAGCCTAAAGGCTTTGGAGGTCGTGAATCGGTGGCTGCTTGGAGAGGTGGCCGGTCGTCGGAGATGGCGCTGGAGCCTGGCTTAGTCAAAGCTAGGAGTTTTCAATGAGGCACGCTGGCGTTTTTCGCTAGGTGGCGCTGTCCGCTAGGGAGTCCGCAGAAAGGAGCCGTCGGTGGCTGTGGTGGTTGTGAGAGCCTTGGAGATCGCGCATTCAGCCGATCGTGAGCTCTTGGAGCGTAGATGGCGATGGAGGTGGCTCGTGAGCCCGCGATGAACCCGTTGTTGTTGCGCGGAGCGGCCGTTGAAGACGCTGGGCTTTGGAGCTACGTAGTCGGTTTGCAGGTGCTTTGGTCATAGATGCTTTCGAGAGTCTCTGCTTGTTGCAGGTCCAAATGGCGCATCGTAGTAGTGTGGTCGGTGAAACGTTGAGGCTGGAGAGAGCTTTGAAGATGCCCAAAGAGTTTGAGCAGCGTCGACGTTGCATGCATTACGTGCTGGAAATGCCATCGAGGGCGTTGCTGTGGTAGAGGTTGTTGGCGGTTGAAGACGGTGGAGCAGACCGTGAAGGAGCACGTTGCTCGTTGGAGAGGCTTGGAGGTCTGTCAGGAGACACAACACTATAGCTTGGAAGTCCTTGCAAAGGCTTCCAGTTTCTGAGAAGAACTCATCCATCCGTATGAGCTTTAGGAGGCCGTGAGCTGCCAAGCTAAGGTCATTGGAGCTTGAAGGTGCGCCTTGAAGGAGAACTAAGACCATAGAAGCTTGCTGTTGAGGTTGCCTTGGAAGCTTGATCTCTCTGGCTGGAGTTCTTTCACAAGCTTGTTGTAGAACAATTGGAGGACTCTCTTTTTCCTTCAACTTCTCTCTCTCAAACGAAGAATAATGGACGGAAACTTTCTCTCTCAATCACAATGGAAGTCCTCACAAAGAACTCAAGCAATGAATGTAAAACTCTCTCTCGCTTTCAATCAAAGAACTCTCTATCTCACAATCTCTCTCGCACTCTCAAGAATTGCAATGCCTCAATGGAAGGCAAGGGAGCTCTGATACCATGACAATATATGAAGAGGGGAGAGGAGAAGAGTGGAGATGAGGAGAGAGGGCACAGCTAGAGAGCACACCACAAATGACTAACTGTACACTAGAATTAGTTGAAAAAATAGAATATATACAAACCCTTTTAGGGTTGGGGTTAGGGGATCTAACCCTTTCCTTTATAGCACTCTATAAGGTTAGTGCTATGCACATATGATCACGTGATGGTGCTATGCACACATGATCACATGATGTTGAGCGTGAACTCTCAACATGTTATGAATGCATAGCTACTATAAGAAATGGTGTTAGTGCCATGCCCATGAGGTTGCAAGTGGACGGAGGATTCAGTAGGAGATGGAGGAAGGAATAGGAAACCGAGGATATGAGGAAGAAGATGGACGAGCACAAGTGTGAGGTATTCGGAGTGAACAAGGGGTATAACTATCCTTAGCTGATTCTAGGGCTCAGAGCTGCATGGCGATTGATGCTGAACTCAAGATATCACCAGCAGTTAAGTGACCATCACAACAAGGAGTACACAATCTCGCCATTGGATTCTGTGCACCTACCCCTATCCAAGGAATGAATACCTCACGTGTGACTAGGAATGGGCATTTAAGGTGGCCTTCATGGTGATATCTTTGCAATTGGAACCCGTTCATTGGCAATGGTAATACCCACCATCCCTATAGATACGCCAAGTAGAAAGAAGTCGATTCACAATACTCAAAGATCCAAAAGGGTCTTGACCACTGCATCTTCAGCTTCCTTGCATGCGGCCCATGCAGATGTTGAAGAGTAGGACCAAGTGTCCCTTCTTAAAGAACTTATTATTTGATGCCAAGTCCAATCAAGTCTCTTTCTTTGTGCTTGCACTACCTATTTCAAGTAGTAACTTTCCATCCTATCTTCCTCCAACTTCTCCAGACCATCAAGTCAAAACTCCATGGACTCCTACAAAAGTAGCTTGTCTTCGATTGCAATGCAGAGGCTCAGAACAACATATTCCAATGGCATGATAGCCTCCATCCTGATTGCCAATTTGAATGGTGTGAGACCTATGGTGACTTTGAATGATGTGCGGTATGCCCATAATAACAAAGTGTATAACTTGGTTGTTCTGCCATATTGCAAGTGCCTTGAGCAAAAGGGACCTGCAATAAATTGCCACACCCATGCAATTATTCCAAACACAACTTCAATAAATTCTCCCAAATACCACTTCAATCAATTTATGCATTCATGTGTAGCTAGGGCCATGAGAGGGTTGAGTGGGTGTTTCCAAATGGGAGAAATGGAATCTACAAGGGATTACCAGAATTTGAGCGACTACGTTCGAGCGAGACCAAAGTTGAGACCAAAGTTCGAATGGGCCTACACTTTCAAATTTAGCACTGGAGTTCATTTATCAATTTTGAAAAGTAGCAATCATTGATGTCAAGCCCTTTTCTCTTGGGCAAAAAGTATAGCCATGTTTACACCTGCCCAGGAAGGACCTCGCTTTCGTTATTCGTGGATAGTGGTTTGGTGCAAAGCAGGTGTAAGTTTTTATGTATATCTTGCTTCATTATAACAAATGTTTGCTTGGAAAACTTGACCATTTCCAAAAATTCTCTATGAATTTGCAACTCTAGAGGTAAATAGCAATAGTTTCTTGCCCTACCTATTACATGTATACAAATCTTTGCTCTCAGACAAAAAGCACCATACTTGGACAAGAAGTAGATCAAAGGGATTTGCACATGTACAAGCAAATCAAAAGATTTATCTCACATCTTTATTGGACTGGAAACATCCTTAGTGGATATATTAGAACTATAGTATGGCTTCTATGAAGTAGTCTCCAAAAATTTGCTAATACACCCGTGCACATATTCCAAATACCTACTACCAGCTTTGCAAAATGTCTCCTCTATGGTCTCCAAATTTAACCAAGTCCATTGCTAATACTTGGTTGGCTTTGATGATAAGCCAAGGCCTGGAGCAATTCAACCTTTGTAAGTGCAGCTTGGTGCACGAACTCATGCACTTTGTCACTCAATCCCAAAACATCCATGACGACAAAGTAGATGTGTTTGCACAGAATATACATCCCTTTCTTTGCATCTTGTTGCATGAAGTCCTTGCAAGATGATTGTGGAAACTCTAATATTGTCATTGTGTATGTAAAGCCTTTAGCAAAAGAACTCTTTGTACGCACATGAAATAGATGCATTTCATTTGGAATAATTTTTTTCTCTTGTAGAATTTCAACATTCAAACACTGAGCCTTCTAAATCCTCTCTTGAAAATCTTTACTCAAATTTGATCTCCACTATACTATCTTGTTATCCCTTTGGCCTGCATAAACATGACTCATTGCTGCAACACTCCTTGGCATGTGTGCTCCCTCCACATGTAGACTATCATCCTCCTCAAGCACAAAACCTGCTTGTTGCAAGTGCTCCTTTTCATGTGTTTAAGTCCCAATTGCGACCTTCCATACCCCAAGTGAATGACCAAGCACACCCAAGATGGAGTAATCAACACACCAGGTATGGCCCACAGAGGTATTGCAAAACCACACAAACTGCTCTTTGATACAATTAGGATGTTGTCTTCTACCCTTGAAGCAAGGTGCGGGGAAACCTGCACTCCCTCTTCGACCCATTATGTTAAGGCATTAATAGTTTGTGGGGTTATCATGGGCTTACAATAGATTCATAGAGGTGCAAGTACCCACAACCCTTCGACCGATGATTGCGACCCCATTTTGTATATCCATGGGACCAACGGTGTCTCTTGATCATTCTATGCAGGTTCACGTATTCGGATTACACATTGTGTCTTTCCTGTCTTTCTAAGTGCTGAGTATGATTCACATGTGCATGAGTATGCATGCAGTTTATCTTTCCATAGCGCCTATAGCTTAGGGTATTACACACTGGCCACCACAACTAATCATCAGTTTCCTACATGTGGGTTGTGCATCAACCTTTATGGTGCACCATTTGTGTCAGCATTGCCGGGCGGGATGGCAGGTGACATGACCACGACTTGAGGTTTCAGTGGTGGCTTACCTGCAAGCTCGTGTGACCCAGAAGTGACAATAGATCAGCGTTGTGCTCGAAGAACTATTTGCAAAGAATACACGACCACAACATGCCCTATTTGATGATCACCATTTTGACATTGAATTAGTTCGTTAGATTTTGTGGCTTCATGTGGAAGGAGACCGTCTGACCCATCAAATTGTAGAATTAACCCATAGCATAAATCCGAATGAGGTCGCAAGGACCTCTGAAGCCCTTAGTTTTGACAAGAGGCTGCCCCGTTAGCCTAGCGGTCCCTCTCCACCGATGGAGAATTATGGGTGGAGCGAGATGTTTGGCAGACTCCACAAGATGCTAGCATGGGCATTTTGGGACCTAATGAAGCCCAATTTGAACTAGAGCACCCTGCAAGAGCATGCGAGGGCACCTTATTCAATAGATGAGTGCGAACGATGCCATTCGTCCCTTTCGAATGGGGTCGGTGCGTGCTGAGCGAGCCATCTTCACCAACAATAGGGCATGTCTCATCAGTGGTACAAGGTTTGTTCATCATTCCGCCATCTCTGATGACAAGAGGAGGGCTAATTCCATAGGTACTAATTGTTCTGGTTGCTCTGATCAATCCAGTCACGATGGTAGCATAGTAAACGTGAAGTACACCAAGTTTCAGGGGAGAGTTCGCAATGATCCAGATGCACATGTCTGACAATTTGATTGACTAACTATACCGTAGATTTCGTTGAAAATATATAATATATACAAATCCTTTTAGGGTTAGAGTTAGGGCATCTAACCCTTTATTTTATAGCACTCTATGTGTTAGTGCTATGCACAATATTGAACACATGATGTTGAGATGGTTTCTCAACACGTTCCCTCAAGATGATGATTCTGGGGGATCGAAGAAGGACTGAGCATTACATCCCATCACACCCCTTTAATGGGAATGTACTTCCTTTGCATCAAACCAAGAGCTCCTCAGTGCTTCTCAAAAAGATATTTGCCAAGTGGCTTGGTAAAGATGTTTGCAACATTTTCTTTACTATCACAATGTTGTACTATGATGTCACCAAGTAACACTCTTTCTCTGATGAAGTGCTCTTTGACATCAATGTGCTTTGTCTTGGAGTGATATACTAGATTCTTGGCCAATACTTGAGCCGATTGATTATCATAGTATATTGTTATTGGCTTTGATTCATCAAAGTAATATGTTTCTAACAATAGTCTTCTGAGCCATATAGCTTCACATGCACCTGTAGTGAGTGCTCTATATTCTGCTTCTATTGAAGACAAAGAAACAGTTGGCCATTTGTTTAAAAACCATGATATAGCACCTTGACCGAGGAAAACTGCATATCCTTGTGTGGATCTCCTAGTCTCATGATCTCCAGTATAGTCATTGTCACTGTATCTATGCAACATTGGATGACTTCTCTGTATTCTATTCCAAACTATCTTGTACCTCTGAAGTATCTCAAGACTCTTTTGGCTATATTCCAGTGAGACTGTTTTGGATTTGCCATAAACTGTGCAAGTGAACTTATTGCATAACAAATATCTAGTCGTGTGATAGTGAGATATATAAGAGATTCGATGAGCTGTCTATAGTACTTGTCATTGATGGTAGGCTTTTAAAAACATTTTTTAAGTTTCAAACTCTGTTCCAGCATTCAGTGGACACAAGCCACACATTGGTCATCTCCGCATATTTGGTTGCATAGAATATGCCCACATACATGATGATCATTGCAAAAAATTGGATGTGAAGTCATGCAAATGCATCATGGTTGGCTATAGTGAAGAAAGAAAAGTATACAAGCTGTACGATCCCATCAACAAGGTCATTATCTCCAAAGATGTAATCTTTGATGAGGAATCAAAATGCAAAACATCAAATTCTCAGGATATCGACACATCGATTACTTAGTCACCTACAGAAAAGGTTGATGAAGAAGAGCAAGAATTGCCAGAGACACCCCGAGAAGGGAAACAACAATGTAGACAGTCTACTAGAGAAAGAGACCACCAGCCAGATTGACATATTCTTAGAAAGGCAAAGCTATTTAGATCAAAGCTACCAATGATTCTCTTATGAATACCATCATGGCTACCGAAGAGCCAATGTACTTCGAAGACGTAGTTGACAAGCCAGAATGGAAAACTACTATGAATGAAGAAATAGAAGCTTTGTACAAAAACAACACTTGGGAGTTATGTGACCTTCCACCAGGAAAGAAGGCCATAGCAAACAAATGGGTTTATAAAGTAAAGTACAATCCAGATGGAAGCATTGAGACTAGTTGCAAAAGGATTTGCATAGCAATATGGTCAAGACTATGATGAGACTTATGCTCTAGTAGCAAAGATGGATTCCACATGGTTCTTGATATCACTAGCGATACTCAATAGAAGGAATGTGTACCATGTACATGTCAAGAATTCTTTTCTCAATGGTTACCTAGATGAAGAAGTCTACATGCAACAACCAGCAAATTATTTTGGACTAGGTAAAGACAATCAGGTTTGCAATCTCAAGAAAAGTCTCTATGGCTTAAAGCAAGCACCCAAAAGTTGGTACAACAGAATTGACAAGTATTTTGCTAATTTGGGATACATGAAATCCAATGCAGATCATACTCTCTACTACAAAAGTTTAAGGGGAAGAAATTATTAATGCATTTTTGTACGTAGATGAACTAATTGTGATCGGAAGTAATGATAGCATCAAAAAGTTGAAACAAGACTTATCTTTAGAGTTCGACATGAAAGATCTTGGTCTTGGAATTGAGTTCTGAAGAGACTTAGACAGCACCTTCATGAATCAGCTAAACTATGTTGACAATCTCTTGAAGAATTTTCATGAATTTTCATGTGGCACATTGCAAGATTGCAGCCACTCCCTGAGCATTGCTCTAGCACTATTTGCTAAAGTACCATTCTTCCTTTTAGCTCTTGCATTTTGATGAGGAGTATCTCCATAAGTAAATTGTCTTTGAATGTCATTACTTCTGCAAAAATTCATGAATGCTGAAGATATGTATTCACCTCCTCTATCTGATCTCATGACTTTGATCTTTCTGCATGTCTGGTTTTCTACCATGGCTTTGAATTCTTAAAATCTGGAAAAGACTTCAGATTTCTCTTTCAGAAAGTAGACCCAATAATATCTACTGTGGTCATCGATGAAAGTCAAATAGTAAAGTGAACCATTGATGCTGCGGGTCTAGGCATGACCCCATATATTTGTCTGAATCAAATTAAGAATACCTCGTGCTCTAGAGGTGCTTCTACCAAAATTGGTTCGCTTTTGTTTACCAAAGCAGCATGCTTCGTAAACTTTTCCAAGAAACTAAAGTTTCAAAATTCCAATTGCCATATTCTAATTTTCGAGCTCTTTCAAGCTTTTGAAATTGACATGTCCATATCTCTTGTGCCATATTGCGAAAAGTGGCATCTATTGTTGCAATTGAACTGACATAGCATGCAAACTTGGTACTGAAGCTAGCATTCTGAACAAGCATCCTTCCTTGACTACTTTTCCTACTAGCTGATATCCTTTGAATTTGCCTCTAATCGTGCATTCATCTCCATAAAAGATGTCTCAATAGTTGTGTTTTGTCATTTCACCAAATGATAAGAGGTTCTTGTTGAGCTTCGAAACCCTTTCGAAACATAGAGTAAATCTTTTACCAATCCTTTCGTACCACTGAAATTATTCATAGGGATAATGCCTTTCCCTTGAATTGGATTTGGTGTGTTATCTGTAGTGTAGATACCGTTCTTCTGTCCTCCTAATGGTTTCATCTCTGTGATCCATTCTTGATGTTTTGTCATAGGAGATGATGCGCCACCTCGGGGGGGTCACTATGTGTAAACCCTCTATATCACGTGCGTTCAAGGCCTATTTGTAAAATCCTTTATTTGTAATTTTTCCATTAATAAAATATACCCTTTTTCTATACAAACCTGTAAATTTTTTCAAATTCATTTAAAAACTCCCTTATGTAAATTAATTTTTGTAAAATTTAGATATTAAAAATATCATTCTATTGAACTCATGTGATAGGGTTACATATGATGAATGATCCCCTCGAGTGTGGCACTATCTATGTACCAAGGATTTTGATATTCTTGATCAAGGTTATAACTGCATTCCCCTTTTGAATTGCAATCAATGTCAAGATATATTGTTTCAGTCTTCTGCATGTCCTTGCTTGCAAGAAACATATTCTCACGTTCATTGGCATAATGATTGTGACTTGAATGTCCACCATGATGATTTTCTCTTCCTCAAAAATTCCCTCAATTGTTGCTAGATTGACCGCCTTGGTCGTATTGCTTCTTGCAGCAATCTCTTTCATAGTGTCCAAACTTATGACAGTTTTTGCATTGAATGCTTTATATGGTGGTGGATGCATTCCCTCATTCTTGGTATCTTCCTCTATTGGAATGAACTTGGATTTTAACGTTGATGTTGTTGAGGATGCTAACTTTGCTGATGACTTTATTGTTGATGATGACCACTTTGCTGAAATGATCTACCTCTACTTGTGCCTCTGCCTCTGCTTCTATCTAAGGATGTGAATGCTTGATCATTGGAATGACCTTTGTGAACATGAATGGCTTGCCTCATGAGTTCTTCACCAAGTAACACTCATTGTAGCTCTTCAATTGTTGGAATTTGTCATTAAATGGTAATACTCTAGACTAGATTCTTGTATCCCTTTCCTAGCCTATTTAGAATGACTTGAACTATTTCTATGGGATTCATGGTCTCTCCTCTTGCTTGTGCGAGTTGATTGTTGTAATCCTTGATCTTGAGTACATAAGCATGATCAGTTTCATTGCTGTTGTAGAAACTTTGGTTGATTTGGTTTCTCAGTGTGAGAATCCTGGAAGTGATCCTAGACAAATAAAGAGCTACAAACATATCCCATGCTACTTACAAACATCCCAGATGAAGCTAACAAATAACACACGTGAGGAGCCAAGTGCGTACATTTGAGGGCTCCATTCCTATGAAAAACTAAATGAGTTCATGAAATAGTGCAATCAACAACTACCAAAACAAGGATGGCTCTGACCAATTCACAAACGGTAATGTCAAAAACTATCATGATAAATCATCTACAATAAGAGCAACAATAGAGTTTTATTAACAACTATCTAATGAAGTAATTTTCAAGGCTTGTGAAAAATATATTAAGGAAGCTAGACATCCTCCATGTGGGAAAAAATATTACTTATTACAACACTACCATTTATATAAACCATCCATGGTATTTTTGAAAAATGATTTTCCTTAAGTATCTCTTGTGACTACTGTAAATGATTGCTATCAAACCGTAGTTCTACTTTTTCCAATAATGTTTTAATAAAAAAATTACGCACTAGTTTTGTATATTTTAATAATCAATAAAAATAAACTTTGAAAGCTACTAAAAGAGAGCATGACTTTGAAAGAAAAGACTCTCATCATGCCAAATCACAAGAAGTATGTTAAGGTATAACTGTAAGAAAATAATACAATGTCTGTGCTCAACAGATAACAGGATCTTGTATGCAAGAGAGAAAACAAGATAGTATGGAGAATCAAAATTTTGATTATTGTAGAACTGATACAATAGATGGCGTTGCCTCCCAACCGTGCACTCCTGTGAAAGAAGCTTCGATGGCGTGCTAGAAACAGTAGAAGACGGAGGCTGGATGCTAAAGAATCAGGGTTGCTATAGCCAGTGATGAAATGGGCTTTACGGGCTTGCTCTTATATAGCCACCAGTCATAGTCGGTTAGGCTCAATTGGGTGACCAACCCAATCCGCCCAAAACGGTCGACTGGGGGTCGGTCCCGAAATAGGCCACCGACCATATGATAGAACCGGTGCGCAAAACAGAGGCACTAACCTATGGTCTCCGTTCGACCGAGATCATCTGAGGCTCCAAACGGGCCCCGCAACCCGAGAGTGGGCTGCCTCGAGAAATGCTCTGTCTACTCTCAGTGCGGTCAATCAAGGGATGCCTTCCCGCACTTGCATGTAGCCTAGTTGGCAGTACACCAACTCTATCTGAAGCCATCCAGCCATCAGGCCACACATGGCCCCCATCTGGTGTCCAAACCAGGACCTACCGGATAACTGAGCTACTCAAATGCCTTCTCCTCATATGGGGGGCTTACAAGTAGAGTTAGCTGGTTCCCGCATAGTTACACGAGAGTGGAGCATTGATATCTAACACCCCCCCTCAATGTCCACCCGCAAGTGAACTTACTTTTTCGGCCCAATGCCAAGTCGATGAAGATGCCTCTCCAGCAAGTCTCTTCCAAGAGCCTTCGTGAAGATGTCCGCAGCATTCTCTGTAGTCGGACAGTACACCAAGTCGACCTCTCCATCCATGATGAGCTCGCATACAAAGTGATATTGAATCTCAATATGTTTTGTGCGAGCGTGGAACACCGGGTTCTTCTGCACTGCACCCATGTCCCCCAAAATCCTCCTCAACCACACTGCCTCGCAAGAAGCAAAGCATGCAGATTTGTACTCGGCCTCGGTAGAAGAAAGAGCAACTGTGGGTTGCTTCTTGCTGACCCATGACACAACTCCAGATCCAAGTGAGAAACAGTACCCTGTCACTGATCTCCTGCTGTCCACGTCTCCTGCCCACCAATCCGAGTCACAGAATCCGATCAAGATGTTGCCCTTGGTATAGGTGATGCCATAATCAAGTGTGCCTTTGATGTATTTCAGCACCCGCATCCTTGCCCTCCAATGGTTCTCCCGGGGCTTATTGGAAAACCTGCTTAGTACACTAGTCGCAAAATTGATGTTCGGCCGTGTGTTGCACAGGTAAATCAAGTTGCCCACAAGCCTTCTGTACTTTGCTTCGTCCACCAATGGTGATGAATCCTCGTTTGAGAGCTTCGCGTCAACCTCCATAGGGGTACCAACTGTCTTGCACTCAGCCATGCCAAATGCCTTCAGTATCTCTCCAGCATACTTCAGCTGTGAAATGAAGATCTGTTTCGGCTCCTACCAAACTTCAATCCCCAAACAGAAATGCATCAGTCCGAGGTCTGTCATTTCAAACTCTCTTCCTAGCAAATGCTTCGTCTGCGAGATCTTCTCTTCATGGTTCCCTATTATGACAAGGTCGTCCACATAAAGGACCACGATCATACACCTGCCTCCTTCTCTGAAGATATACAAATTTGCAGTAGATGGGCTCCTCCTAAACCCGTTTTACAGAAAGTAGGCATCAATTCACTAGTACCACACTCGTAGAGCCTGTTTCAACCCGTAAAGTGCCTTCTTTAGTTTGCAGACTTTACCTTCTGAACCGGGGATCTCAAAACCTGGTGGTTGTTCCACGTATATCTCCTCCTTGAGATCTCCATTCAGAAAGGCGGATTTCACATCCATTTGAAACACGGGCCAACTTCCCTAGGCAGCTAAAGCCAAAACACTGCGAATTGTGGTTAGTCGAGCTGTGGGAGCAAAAGTATCTTTATAATCAAAACCATGTACCTGTGCAAATCCTTTTGCCATGAGCCGATCCTTGTACTTATCCAACGTGCCGTCAAACTTGTACTTGGTCTTGTACACCCACTTGGTTTCGATTACCTTGCGTTTTGGTGGTCGATCCACAAGGTCCCAAGTGTTGTTCTTCATTATGGATCCATACTCTGATTGCATAGCCTCCATCCACCTATCATCGCCCTGTGCCTCTTCATGCCTCTTCAAGACACTTGGGTTCATCAACACGGATCACTTCTGTCATCAAAGCATAGTTGACCAAGTGTTCCTGCGCCCTTCTTTGCTCCTCTAATCTCTTGGACTAGCAGTGTTCAGATGGTTCCTCCTCAATGGTTGGAGGTTCTCTACCATCCAAAAGCTGCTTAACCCACTTCGAGAATGGCCGTTGCCATTGTGGTTCTATAGGCTCTTCTTCATCTTCTTTGTCTTGAATCCTCCCAAGCACCGTTGTGGGATTTTGGTCTGCTATTGGTGGCGGTACTGGATATCCTAGTCCTGGTTGTTTGGGAAGGAAGCATCCTCCTCCAATTGATGCGGCTGTTCTGAGAAGACCACATCACGACTTACAATTACCTTCTTGGTAATAGGGTTATAGAGATGGTAACCCTTCGCCTCTTCACTGTAGCCCAAGAAAATACACTTTCGGCTCTTCGGTTCCCATTTGGTCCTGGTAGCATCAGGGACATGCACAAAACAGTCACATCCAAAAACTCTGAAATGTGCACCTGAAGGTTTCTTACCAGAAAAGGCTTGCAGTGGAGTCATCCCATTCACAGCCTTCGTGTAGCTATGATTCAGGATGTAAACTACAGTGTTACATGCTTTAGCCTAGAAAGTCTTTGGCAAATATTTCCCTTTCATCATACTCCGGCCCATTTCACAGATGACACGCATCTTGCGTTCTGCTACTCCATTTTGCTGTGATGTATGTGGCGAGGGTTTCTGCCTCTTGATTATGTGACTTTTGCAGTAACTTTCGAATTCAGTCGATGTGAACTCTCCACCTCTGTCTGATCTCAACTTCTTCACCTTCCTCCCTGTTTCTTTCTTCATTACATGCCATTCCTTGAACCTACTAAAAGCCTCATCTTTAGTCTTCAGGAAGTATATCCATATCGATCAGCGTCATGAAGTAGTAGGAACCACCCAAAGCTTCTGCCTCCATCTTTCCACAGAGGTCTGTGTGAACGAGCTCTAGAGGAGCCTTTGCCCTGCTGGCCTCTTTAGCAAAGGGATGCCGATGCTGCTTGCCCATCATGCAAGCTTCACATACATTGGGCAGATCTGAAATTTCTGGTAGGTCTGCAATCATTCCACTTTTATGCATCTCCTTCAAAGAACTAAGGTTTAGATGACCAAACCTCTCATGCCACAACTTAGTGTTCTTCACATCCGCTCGAGCACTGAAAGCTGAGAGTTCATAAATGTTGTTGCGCCGTGTACCTTTACCAACGACCTTTCCTTGAATATCCAGGATCCGTGCACCATTCTTATCGAATTGAACTTTGAGGTCTCGATCCATGATCGTAGAAATGGACAACAAGTTCCTCTTGATATCTGGCACATAAAGAACATCGGACAACTGATTTACAACTCCATTTGACTTGAGAGCAATCGTACCTTTTCCTTTTGCTGGACATTTTGCATCATTTCCGACTGCTACCAGGATGTCATTCCCTACCGGCTGTAGAGAGGTATACCAATCCTTCCGACTGGTCATGTGGCACGATGCACCACTGTCAATGATCCACGGTTCATCCATAGATACATGAACTGCATCCATGCAAATCTCCTCAATTGTGACGAAATATCACCAAAACTCAAAGCTCACAGCTCTACTGGTACTGCCTGCACGTTGTTGCTCGACTCTTTCTTTACTCCATTCTTCTCATCTGCAATCTTCTTTCGACACTCATTCTGCTTGTGCCCTGCCTTGTTGCAATAGAAGCACTTGATCTTCTTCTTTCTCTTTTTATCATCAGAAGAAGATGGGTTACGAGAGTCCTTACCCTTACCTTTCTTTGATCCGGTCTAGAAAGCCGAATCTTCTCCAGTCCTCGTCTTTTGATGCATCTCCTCCTCCAGAAGCATTGCGCTGAAATCCTCAAAGTTGAGGGGCGGATTTCTATTATGCGCATTCAACGCCGTAACAAGACCATCGTACTTTGGTGGGAGAATCCGTATGCACCTTCGTGCTAGATTCTCGCTGGTGATGGTGATGCCAATCGCAGTCATCTGATCGCGCAGATTCTTCACCCTGGTGATGAACTTCTCTGCCGTTTCAGACTCAGACAACTTCTCGTTCACGAGTTAAGTCTCTAGATTCTGAATCCACGTCTGATTCGTGGTCTCGTACTGATTTTTCAAGACCGTCCATGCCTCCTCTATTGTGGTGACATGTTGAATTAACGCCATGACGGAATCACTAACACTGCAGACAATAGAACACAGTGCATCTGCATTTCTTCTTGTCCACGCGAGAATCTCATCCGCAGTTGGTACTATCTGTTGTCCTGCATTGGCTGGATCCGATCTTGCAACCGGCCTCACATCCACCCCAGTAGCAGTGTCCCAAAGCTCGTATGCGCTTAGGATGGTCTTCATCTTGAACTTCCAGAGTGGATAGTTAGAGCCGTCCAACTTTTTGCTTTCGCCGAATGGTGGGATTCACAGTCTTGCGGGCTGGGCCATCTCTTACAATCTTCTCGCAAATAGAAACACACTACCAAATCTTCTTGCTAGAGTTCAGGCTCTGATACCATGTAAGAAAATAATACAATGTCTGTACTCAACAGATAACAGGATCTCGTACACAAGAGAGAAAACAAGATAGTATGGAGAATCAAAAATTTGATTACTGTAGAACTGATACAATAGATGTCGCTGCCTCCCAACCGTGCGCTTCTGTGAAAGAAGCTTCGATGGCGTGCTGGAAACAATAGAAGACGGAGGCTGGATGCTAAGGAATCAGGGTTGCTGTAGCTAATGATGAAATGGGCTTCACGGGCTTGCTCTTATATAGCCACCAGTCGTAGTCGGTTAGGCTCAATTGTGTGACCGACCCAATCCGCCCAAAACGGTCGACTGGGGGTCGGTTCCGAAATAGGCCACTGACCATATGATAGAACCGGTGAGCGAAATAGAGGAACTAACCTACGGGTCTCCGTTCGCCATCCGAGATCATCTGAGGTTCCAAACAGGCCCCGCAACGTGAGAGTGGGCTGCCCCGGGAAATGCTCCGTCTACCCTCAGTGCGAACAGTCCCGAAATAGGCCACCGACCATATGATAGAACCGGTGCGCAAAACAGAGGCACTAACCTATGGTCTCCGTTCGGCCGAGATCATCTGAGGCTCCAAACGAGCCCCGCAACCCGAGAGTGGGCTGCCTCGAGAAATGCTCTGTCTACTCTCAGTGCGATCAATCAAGGGATGCCTTCCCGCACTTGCATGTAGCCTAGTTGGCAGTATACCAACTCTATCTGAAGCCATCCAGCCATCAGGCCACACATGGCCCCCATCTGGTGTCCAAACCAGGACCTACCGGATAACCGAGCTACTCAAATGCCTTCTCCTCATATGGGGGGCTTACAAGTAGAGTTAGCTGGTTCCCGCATAGTTACACGAGAGTGGAGCATTGATATCTAACACCCCCCCTCAATGTCCACCTGCAAGTGAACTTACTTTTTCGGCCCAATGCCAAGTCGATGAAGATGCCTCTCCAGCAAGTCTCTTCCAAGAGCCTTCGTGAAGATGTCCGCAGCATTCTCTATAGTCGAACAGTACACCAAGTCGACCTCTCCATCCATGATGAGCTCGCATACAAAGTGATATTGAATCTCAATATGTTTTGTGCGAGCGTGGAACACCGGGTTCTTTGCAATCACCATGCAACTCTGATTGTCACATGATAATTGCGTAGGCTTGTTCTGCACTGCACCCATGTCCCCCAAAATCCTCCTCAACCACACTGCCTCGCAAGAAGCAAAGCATGCAGATTTGTACTCGGCCTCAGTAGAAGAAAGAGCAACTGTGGGTTGCTTCTTGCTGACCCATGACACAACTCCAGATCCAAGTGAGAAACAGTACCCTATCACTGATCTCCTGCTGTCCACGTCTCTGGCCCACCAATCCGAGTCACAGAATCCGATCAAGATGTTGCCCTTGGTATAGGTGATGCCATAATCAAGTGTGCCTTTGATGTATTTCAGCACCCGCATCCTTGCCCTCCAATGGTTCTCCCGGGGCTTATTGGAAAACCTGCTTAGTACACCAGTCACAAAATTGATGTTCGGCCGTGTGTTGCACAGGTAAATCAAGCTGCCCACAAGCCTTCTGTACTTCGCTTCGTCCACCAATGGTGATGAATCCTCGTTTGAGAGCTTCGCGTCAACCTCCATAGGGGTACCAACTGTCTTGCACTCAGCCATGCCAAATGCCTTCAGTATCTCTCCAGCATACTTTAGCTGTGAAATGAAGATCTGTTTCGGCTCCTGCCAAACTTCAATCCCCAAACAGAAATGCATCAGTCCGAGGTCTGTCATTTCAAACTCTCTTCCTAGCAAATGCTTCGTCTGCGAGATCTTCTCTTCATGGTTCCCTATTATGACAAGGTCGTCCACATAAAGGACCACGATCATACACCTGCCTCCTTCTCTGAAGATATACAAATTTGCAGTAGATGGGCTCCTCCTAAACCCGTTTTGCAGAAAGTAGGCATCAATTCACTAGTACCACACACACTCGTGGAGCCTGTTTCAACCCGTAAAGTGCCTTCTTTAGTTTGCAGACTTTACCTTCTGAACCGGGGATCTCAAAACCTGGTGGTTGTTCCACGTATATCTCCTCCTTGAGATCTCCATTCAGAAAGGCGGATTTCACATCCATTTGAAACACGGGCCAACTTCCCTAGGCAGCTAAAGCCAAAACACTGCGAATTGTGGTTAGTCGAGCTGTGGGAGCAAAAGTATCTTGATAATCAAAACCATGTACCTGTGCAAATCCTTTTGCCATGAGCCGATCCTTGTACTTATCGAACGTGCCATCAAACTTGTACTTGGTCTTGTACACCCACTTGGTTTCGATTACCTTGCGTTTTGGTGGTCGATCCACAAGGTCCCAAGTGTTGTTCTTCATTATGGATCCATACTCTGATTGCATAGCCTCCATCCACCTATCATCGCCCTGTGCCTCTTCAAGACACTTGGGTTCATCAACACGGATCACTTCTGTCATCAAAGCATAGTTGACCAAGTGTTCCTGCGCCCTTCTTTGCTCCTCTAATCTCTTGGACTAGCAGTGTTCAGATGGTTCCTCCTCAATGGTTGGAGGTTCTCTACCATCCAAAAGCTGCTTTACCCACTTCGAGAATGGCCGTTGCCATTGTGGTTCTGTAGGCTCTTCTTCATCTTCTTTGTCTTGAATCCTCCCAAGCACCGTTGTGGGATTTTGGTCTGCTATTGGTGGTGGTACTGGATATCCTAGTCCTGGTTGTTTGGGAAGGAAGCATCCTCCTCCAATTGATGCGGCTGTTCTGAGAAGACCACATCACGACTTACAATTACCTTCTTGGTAATAGGGTTATAGAGATGGTAACCCTTCGCCTCTTCACTGTAGCCCAAGAAAATACACTTTCGGCTCTTCGGTTCCCATTTGGTCCTGGTAGCATCAGGGACATGCACAAAATAGTCACATCCAAAAACTCTGAAATGTGCACCTGAAGGTTTCTTACCAGAGTGGAGTCATCCCATTCACAGCCTTCGTGTAGCTATGATTCAGGATGTAAACTACAGTGTTACATGCTTTAGCCTAGAAAGTCTTTGGCAAATCTTTCCCTTTCATCATACTCCGGCCCATTTCACAGATGACGCGCATCTTGCGTTCTGCTACTCCATTTTGCTGTGATGTATGTGGCGAGGGTTTCTGCCTCTTGATTCCATGACTTTTGCAGTAACTTTCGAATTCAGTCGATGTGAACTCTCCACCTCTGTCTGATCTCAACTTCTTCACCTTCCTCCCTGTTTCTTTCTTCATTACATGCCATTCCTTGAACCTACTAAAAGCCTCATCTTTAGTCTTCAGGAAGTATATCCATATCCTTCTACTGTAGTCGTCGATCAGCGTCATGAAGTAGTAGGAACCACCCAAAGCTTCCGCCTCCATCTTTCCATAGAGGTCCGTGTGAACGAGCTCTAGAGGAGCCTTTGCCCTGCTGGCCTCTTTAGCAAAGGGATGCCGATGCTGCTTGCCCATCATGCAAGCTTCACATACATTGGGCAGATCTGAAATTTCTGGTAGGTCTGCAATCATTCCACTTTTATGCATCTCCTTCAAAGAACTAAGGTTTAGATGACCAAACCTCTCATGCCACAACTTAGTGTTCTTCACATCCGCTCGAGCACTGAAAGCTGAGAGTTCATAAATGTTGTTGCGCCGTGTACCTTTACCAACGACCTTTCCTTGAATATCCAGGATCTGTGCACCATTCTTATCGAATTGAACTTTGAGGTCTCGATCCATGATCGTAGAAATGGACAACAAGTTCCTCTTGATATCTGGCACATAAAGAACATCGGACAACTGTTTTACAACTCCATTTGACTTGAGAGCAATCGTACCTTTTCCTTTTGCTAGACATTTTGCATCATTTCCGACTACTACCAGGATGTCATTCCCTACCGGCTGTAGAGAGGTATACCAATCCTTCCGACTGGTCATGTGGCACGATGCACCACTGTCAATGATCCACGGTTCATCCATAGATACATGAACTGCATCCATGCAAATCTCCTCAATTGTGACGAAATATCACCAAAACTCAAAGCTCACAGCTCTACTGGTACTGCCTGCACGTTGTTGCTCGACTCTTTCTTTACTCCATTCTTCTCATCTGCAATCTTCTTTCGACACTCATTCTGCTTGTGCCCTGCCTTGTTGCAATAGAAGCACTTGATCTTCTTCTTTCTCTTTTTATCATCAGAAGAAGATGGGTTACCAGAGTCCTTACCCTTACCTTTCTTTGATCCAGTCTAGAAAGCCGAATCTTCTCCAGTCCTCGTCTTTTGATGCATCTCCTCCTCCAGAAGCATTGCGCTGAAATCCTCAAAGTTGAGGGGCGGATTTCTATTATGCGTATTCAACACCATAACAAGACCATCGTACTTTGGTGGGAGAATCCGTATGCACCTTCGTGCTAGATTCGCGTTGGTGATGGTGATGCCAATCGCAGTCATCTGATCGCGCAGATTCTTCACCCTGGTGATGAACTTCTCTGCCGTTTCAGACTCAGACAACTTCTCGTTCACGAGTTAAGTCTCTAGATTTTGAATCCGTGTTTGATTCGTGGTCTCGTACTGATTTTTCAAGACCGTCCATGCCTCCTCTGTTGTGGTGACATGTTGAATTAACGCCATGACGGAATCACTAACACTGCAGACAATAGAACACAGTGCATCTACATTTCTTCTTGTCCACGCGAGAATCTCATCCGCAATTGGTACTATCTGTTGTCCTGCATTGGCTGGATCCGATCTCGCAACCGGCCTCACATCCACCCCAGTAGTAGTGTCCCAAAGCTCGTATGCGCTTAGGATGGTCTTCATCTTGAACTTCCAGAGTGGATAGTTAGAGCCGTCCAACTTTTTGCTTTCGCCGAACGGTGGGATTCGCAGTCTTGCGGGCTGGGCCATCTCTTACAATCTTCTCGCAAATAGAAACACACTACCAAATCTTCTTGCTAGAGTCCAGGCTCTGATACCATGTAAGAAAATAATACAATGTCTGTACTCAACAGATAACAGGATCTCGTACACAAGAGAGAAAACAAGATAGTATGGAGAATCAAAAATTTGATTACTGTAGAACTGATACAATAGATGTCGCTGCCTCCCAACCGTGCGCTTCTGTAAAAGAAGCTTCGATGGCGTGCTGGAAACAATAGAAGACGGAGGCTGGATGCTAAGGAATCAGGGTTGCTGTAGCTAATGATGAAATGGGCTTCACGGGCTTGCTCTTATATAGCCACCAGTCGTAGTCGGTTAGGCTCAATTGTGTGACCGACCCAATCCGCCCAAAACGGTCGACTGGGGGTCGGTTCCGAAATAGGCCACTGACCATATGATAGAACCGATGAGCAAAATAGAGGAACTAACCTACGGGTCTCCGTTCGCCATCCGAGATCATCTGAGGTTCCAAACAGGCCCCGCAACATGAGAGTGGGCTGCCCCCGGAAATGCTCCGTCTACCCTCAGTGCGGTCAGTCAAGGGATGCCTTCCGGCACTTGCATGTAGCCTAGTTGGTGGTGTGCCAACTCTATCTGAAGCCGTTCGGCCATTAGGCCACACATGGCCCCCATCTGGTGTCCAAACCAGGACCTACCGGATAACCGAGTTACTCAAATGCCTTCTCCTCATATGGGGGGCTTACAAGTAGAGTTAGCTGGTTCTCGCGTCGTTACACGAGAGTGGAGCATTTATATCTAACAATAACCACATATCTTAATTTCTAGTCTCACATCAATCTTTTGTTATGCATGCTTTGATATACAATTTTGAAAAATGAGTTTACTTAAGTACTTCTAGTGTGTATTCTTAGTAACTTTTGCAAACCTTAGTTTCATTTTTGTTAATAATACTTTATGCAATAATTTTGTTATTTATTATAATCAATAGAAATTCAATTTTAAAAGATTATGGATAGGCTTGGTCATGCATTGTTAGTTCCTAGTACGTGTATGTATTTTCTAAATTCATAAATAATTTATCTCATTTATCTATTAAGGAGAGGTTTTAGTTATTCAGAGGAGAAATTTGAAATGTTCAATTAGGATGCTTTTTTGAACGTGGCCTTCCAATTCTTTGTTTTAGTTTTAATTCATTTGCCTCCCAAGGAGTCCTCCTCTAATTTCATGTGTGCTCCACCTTCACTATGTGTCTCTTTGTCCTTTCTATCTTTAAAGGTATAAAGCTTGTACCTTTTGTAGTTATGCCTTCTAAATAAAACATTACTTAATATAGAGTGTCAGGTCAAATTTTCCTTGCCAGCATGACCATTAGGACAAAAAAATTGCCTCTCCAGATTGTTGACAGTGCAATTTTCCTGCATCTTTTAAAGCTCTTGTGTATAAGTTTGGATCACATTTTTCTGAAAGAGTATCTTATTGATGAGATATGATTTTTCAAAGCCCGAAAGTTTGAATTTTTTAGAAAGGGACTTTAGGCACCATTGAAAAAAAATGTAGTGCTGCTCGATTCACAATTCCATTATTATCAATCTGATTCCAATAGTATATTCCCCAATATCCCTATCTCCCTTTGGCTTTGTCCCCCACATTGAAGCATCTATTTCCCATAGAGTCAATGAGAATTTGAGTCTAGATTGAGTCTATTGTTGCTGAGAAGTACCTTGTATCTTTCGCTTCTTGATTGGATGTCTTGATTGGATGAGATATGACCAGCATTACGATATGTTACTGACTTTGCTTCAAGTTCATTCTTCATCACTCACTTAGCATGAATGACATTACCTAACATTATCCATTAGGTAATTTTCTTTTAGCTCAACTTATATGAGCAGGATCTAGATTCGTATCAATAGGATACAAAAGATATCCATTGCTCTAGTTTTCATGCTTGAGAAATAATCTAAGAGCTAAGGAATGCATTGTATGAAATTTTAACCAAATGAAGAGATGCAACATACAAACAAGCTACCCTCACAAGAGTAAATGGATGTAGGAGCTATAGTTTGTAGCCCAATTATGAGTAGAAGCTAGATTTGTATCAGTAGGAAATGAAAGGTATCCATTGCATGAGTTTGCAGGTTTGAGAAGGAATCTAAGAGCAAGGAATGTAGTGTATAGAATTGTAGCCACATGAAGAAATGTAGCATACAAAGAATATATCATTGCAAAGTCAAACAAATCTAGGAATTGAAGTCTGCAAGGAAATATAGGGGAACAAAGAGAAGGATAAAGCATAAAGCATATCTTGCAAACAAAGTCAAACTAATGTTTGACCTAAAATGTGCAAAGAATTTATCCTAAAAGGTATTTTACAATTTGTTAGTGTCAATAACAATTATCAAAATTGTCTTGAGATTTACTAGTGATATATTTTATATAATCATCTAGATATATTTTTTACATTGGTTTCATTATTAAGAAAAAGTTGAAAGTTTTTTCTCCTATAAAAACAAAAGCTCAGTATATATGCCAAGATTGGAACTAAATTTAGAAAAAGAGATAATATTAGGCTTTAAGATTCTAAATTTATAAATAATTTCCATGAAAGTTCACCAAATTTTTATTTAAAAAATCTAGATACTTTAAAATTTGGCCAGAATATATATTCATAAATAGCTTGAGTTTAGATTCTAGGCTCTAGCTAGTTGTTGGCATGTTACTTGTAGATAACCATAAAAAACTAAACATTCATTCAAGTTTGTCACTAGCAGTCATCATGATAATGTTTGAAAATTAGTGGTTCTATATTGTAGTTCTTATCTTCTTGAGTCTCAACTCTAGAATTTCAATTGCTCTCAAGTCTTGGCTCTCCACCCTCAAACTCACACCAAGCCTCAAATATTACTCTTTAATCTCTCTAACATTTTGATATCACGAGCAACACCTCATACTACCTTGTAGCTTGCTCTAGTAGCCAGTGTCCAACATCCAAAGGTATGGGAGAATTTTGTGAAAACTTTGGATTTTTTATGCCATGAGATGTCTTTAGATAATTTTAAAAATTTTGCATTAATGCACAATTGATGAGCATAAATTTTGCCTTAAATTAGCATGAATATTAAATGAAAATGTGATGATTGACAAGATTGCATTAGGAAGTGTAGGACAAGCTACCACCAATAAATGTCATATTACCATCAAAATACATGACAAATATCAATTAAAAATGCTTGTGGGGATTCTTCATCATTTAAACTCGTCCAAATTCCTATGAATTTAATGGAACATGTTATATTTCACATCTACCCAAATGCTCTAGTATGTAATAGTCTTGTTCTTCATTGATACCTTGATTACATATGGGTATTTGGTTAAGTCAAATAATCACCAAAAGCCTCTGACCATTTATGTAGTTAAACTCATTCTCCTTCACTAGTAGCTATTCTACCATCTATATCCTCCAATATAGAGAGAGCATTGAGAGAAATCCCACTAATATCTTGAATCCCTATTATTGGATAATTTATCCCACTAACCTCTTCATTTATTTTCCCTTGTGCTTTCTCAACATAGTTTTATACCGACCAGTAACGTTAAGTTGTACTCACATTCAACACAAGAAATCTCTTAAGTGTTAAGAACAATAAACTTACACATAAAAAATGTTCGTCCTCAATACCCATGACCATGTCAGTAATTTATGCTCTCCATACATGCTTTAATTTAATGATGCAGAGCCCTTTTGTGCAATCCTTTTCTTCTGGTAAATAACTACCTATGCCTAGGTGATGTCAAGAAAGCCCATTTAATAGTACTCTAAACATATAAATATGAACTATACTGCATTGCAAATTTTTAGTGATGCCTTATCACATTAGCTTAATTACATCTACCATGGTCCATATAAAGAAAATTTTGAATATAGCCTTTGAATTCACCTATTGCTAACACTTCTCTCGAGCAAGGAAATGGCTCGAATTTTACTCCTTTAGATTTGGTTGTCTAATATCAAGTAGGTAAGCCTTGGGTATGATTTCATCTTGATCACAAATTGTTTTTTATACACAAATGGTTGGTAATTTTATCACTACAAAACTATTCTCATCACAAACAACATTAAAAATGGCACACAAGTATGAGAGCATCAATATGTATTCATCCAAAAGATGCCACTTCATTGCTTCCATATAATACCACATCTAAGCCCTCTTCTAGTGTGAATATATATAACAAGTTTAAAAATGTAAAAATATCTTCATCTAGTGCATAAACACAAATGGCAAGAGATGATCTATATGAGTAAATTATTTTTCATAACTATGATCAATGCATGTTATCAACACTTGAAATGTGTTAATTGATATGATTAGTTAACTTATAGCACTTTAACATATAAATATGATAATATATTATAATCTCAACACTAGAAAATAAGACATATCTATTTCACCTATGCATACATAAAAGAATCAAGGATTCTATATTGGTCTCTCATTGGTGGATAGACCTCCCTTGGGCCCCACTACCTTCCACTTGCATCCCTCTTGCCTGCACCACCTCTTGGGGCATTGACTCATCCCCTTAAACTTTTGGATGGTCCCCCTACCCTCTTCCTTCTCCATGGTGGGCCCAAATTCGTGTGGAATTCCCCCGCCCCCCTCCCTCAAATTCGTGTGCACTTTCCAGCTTTTGGATCCAACTTGGATCTCAACTCATCTGGCACATGAACATAGGCAATGCAACCAAAAACTTTCAAATGATAAATATCTAGTTTCCTACTAGTATACCTCTCCTCTGGCGTCATGCCATGTATTGCCGCAGTGGGAATCCTGTTCATTATGTAGACTGCTGTAGCAACTGCTTCAGCCCAATAATAATATGGCAGGTCTTTTTCGTTAAGCATGGCACGAGATACCTCTCCAATATGCCTGTTTTTCCTTTCTGCAAGTCCATTTTGATGTGGGCTATGACTGCATGAATATTGATGCTTTATGCCATGCTCCTACAGGAACCTTGCAAACTCATTTGATAGGTACTCTCCCCCTCCATCTGACCTTAGGCATTTCATTTGCAGGCCTGTTTCTTTCTCAACCATAGCTTTAAAAGCTTTGAAATGCCCAAACACTTCACTTTTCTTTTTTATAAAATACACCCAAACTTTTCTGCTGTAGTCATCAATAAAAGTGCCGAGGAGGTTGATGAAGAAGAGCAAGAATTGCTAGAGACACCCCGAGGAGGGAAACAACAATGTAGATAGTCTACCAGAGAAAGAGACCACCAGCCAGATTGACATATTCTTAGAAAGGCAAAGCAATTTAGATCAAAGCTACCAATTATTCTCTTATGAATACCATCATGGCTATCGAAGAGCCAATGTACTTCGAAGACGTAGTTGACAAGCCAGAATGGAAAACTACTATGAATGAAGAAATAGAAGCTTTGTACAAAAACAACACTTGGGAGTTATGCGACCTTCCACCAGGAAAGAAGGCCATAGCAAACAAATGGGTTTACAAAGTAAAGTACAATCCAGATGGAAGCATTGAGACTAGTTGCAAAAGGATTTGCATAGCAATATGGTCAAGACTATGATGAGACTTATGCTCTAGTAGCAAAGATGGATTCCATATGGTTCTTGATATCACTAGCGATACTCAATAGAAGGAATGTGTACCATGTACATGTCAAGAATTCTTTTCTCAGTGGTTACCTAGATGAAGAAGTCTACATGCAACAACCAGCAAGTTATTTTGGACTAGGAAAAGACAATCAGGTTTGCAATCTCAAGAAAAGTCCCTTTGGCTTAAAGCAAGCACCCAAAAGTTGGTACAACAGAATCGACAAGTATTTTGCTAATTTGGGATACATGAAATCCAATGCAGATCATACTCTCTACTACAAAGTTTAAGGGGAAGAAATTATTAATGCATTTTTGTACGTAGATGAACTAATTGTGATCAGAAGTAATGATGGCATCAAAAAGTTGAAACAAGACTTATCTTTAGAGTTCGACATGAAAGATCTTGGTCTTGGAATTGAGTTCTGAAGAGACTTAGACAGCACCTTCATGAATCAGCTAAACTATGTTGACAATCTCTTGAAGAATTTTCATGAATTTTCATGTGGCACATTGCAAGATTGCAGCCACTCCCTGAGCATTGCTCTAGCACTATTTGCTAAAGTACCATTCTTCCTTTTAGCTCTTGCATTTTGATGACGAGTATCTCCATAAGTAAATTGTCTTTGAATGTCATTACTTCTGCAAAAATTCATGAATGCTGAAGAGATGTATTCACCTCCTCTATCTGACCTCATGACTTTGATCTTTCTGCATGTCTGGTTTTCTACCATGGCTTTGAATTCTTAAAATTTGGAAAAGACTTCAGATTTCTCTTTCAGAAAGTAGACCCAATAATATCTACTGTGGTCATCGATGAAAATCAAATAGTAAAGTGAACCATTGATGCTGCGGGTCTAGGCATGACCCCATATATTTGTCTGAATCAAATTAAGAATACCTCGTGCTCTAGAGGTGCTTCTACCAAAATTGGTTCGCTTTTGTTTACCAAAGCAGCATGCTTCGCAAATTTTTCCAAGAAACTAAAGTTTCAAAATTCCAATTGCCATATTCTAATTTTCGAGCTCTTTCAAGCTTTTGAAATTGACATGTCCATATCTCTTGTGCCATATTGCAGAAAGTGGCATCTATTGTTGCAATTGAACTGACATGGCATGCAAACTTGGTACTGAAGCTAGCATTCTGAACAAGCATCCTTCCTTGACTACTTTTCCTACTAGCTGATATCCTTTGAATTTGCCTCTAATCGTGCATTCATCTCCATAAAAGATGACTCAATAGTTGTGTTTTGTCATTTCACCAAATGATAAGAGGTTCTTGCTGAGCTTCGAAACCCTTTCAAAACATAGAGTAAATCTTTCACCAATCCTTTCGTACCACTGAAATTATTCATAGGGACAATGCCTTTCCCTTGAATTGGATTTGGTATGTTATCTGCAGTGTAGATACCATTCTTATGTCCTTCTAATGGTTTCATCTCTGTGATCCATTCTTGATGTTTTGTCATATGAGATGATGCGCCACCTCAGGGGGGTCACTATGTGTAAACCCTCTATATCATGTGCGTTCAAGGCCTATTTGTAAAATCCCTTATTTGTAATTTTTCCATTAATAAAATATACCCTTTTTCTATACAAACCTGTCAATTTTTTCAAAATCATTTAAAAACTCCCTTATGTAAATTAATTTCTGTAAAATTTAGATATTAAAAATATCATTCTATTGAAGATCAACGTTATATTCCCCTTTTGAATTGCAATCAATGTCAAGATATACTGTTTCAGTCTTCTGCATGTCCTTGCTTGCAAGAAACATATTCTCACGTTCATTGGCATAATGATTGTGACTTGAATTTCCACCATGATGATTTTCTCTTCCTCAAAAATTCCCTCAATTGTTGCTAGATTGACCGCCTTGGTCGTATTGCTTCTTGCAGCAATCTCTTTCATAGTGTCCAAGCTTATGACAGTAATTGCATTGAATGCTTTATATGGTGGTGGATGCATTCCCTCATTCTTGGAATCTTCCTCTATTGGAATGAACTTGGATTTTAATGTTGATGTTGCTGAGGATGCTAACTTTGCTAATGACTTTGTTGTTGATGATGACCACTTTGCTGAAATGATCTACCTCTACTTGTGCCTCTGCCTCTGCTTCTATCTGAGGATGTGAATGCTTGATCATTGGAATGACCTTTGTGTACATGAATGGCTTGCGTCATGAGTTCTTCACCAAGTAACACTCATTGTAGCTCTTCAATTATTGGAATTTGTCATTGAATGGTAATACTCTAGACTAGATTCTTGTATCCCTTTCCTAGCCTATTTAGAATGACTTGAACTATTTCTATGGGATTCATGGTCTCTCCTCTTGCTTGTGCGAGTTGATTGTTGTAATCCTTGATCTTGAGTACATAAGCATGATCAGTTTCATTACTATTGTAGAAACTTTGGTTGATTTGGTTTCTCAGTGTGAGAATCCTGGAAGTGATCCTAGACAAATAAAGAGCTACAAACATATCCCATGCTACTTACAAACTAAATGAGTTCATGAAATAGTGCAATCAACAACTACCAAAACAAGGATGACTTTGACCAATTCACAGACGGTAATGTCAAAAACTATCATGATAAATCATCTACAACAAGAGCAACAATAGAGTTTTATTAACAACTATCTAATGAAGTAATTTTCAAGGCTTGTGATAAATATATTAAGGAAGCTAGACATCCTCCATGTGGGAAAAAATATTACTAATTACAACACTACCATTTATATAAACCATCCATGGTATTTTTGAAAAATGATTTTCCTTAAGTATCTCTTGTGACTACTGTAAATGATTGCTATCAAACCGTAGTTCTACTTTTTCCAATAATGTTTTAATAAAAAAAATACGCACTAGTTTTGTATATTTTAATAATCAATAAAAATAAACTTTGAAAGCTACTAAAAGAGAGCATGACTTTGAAAGAAAAGACTCTCATCATGCCAAATCACAAGAAGTATGTTAAGGTATAACTGTAAGAAAATAATACAACGTCTGTGCTCAACAGATAACAGGATCTCATACACAAGAGAGAAAACAAGATAGTATGAAGAATCAGAATTTTGATTATTGTAGAACTGATACAATAGATGGTGCTGCCTCCCAACCATGCGCTCTTGTGAAAGAAGCTTCGATGGCATGCTGGAAACAGTAGAAGACGGAGGCTGGATGCTAAGGAATCAGGGTTGCTATAGCCAGTGATGAAATGGGCTTCACGGGCTTGCTCTTGTATAGCCAGTCGGTTAGGCTCAATTGGGTGACCGACCCAATCCTCCCAAAACGGTCGACTGGGGGTCGGTAGGCCACCAACCAGATGATAGAACTGGTGCGCAAAAAATAGAGGAACTAACCTACGGTCTCCGTTCGGCCGGGATCATTTGAGGCTCCAAACAGGCCCCGCAACCCAAGAGTGGGCTGCCCCAAGAAATGCTCCGTCTACTCTCAGTGCGGTCAATAAAGGGATGCCTTCCCGCACTTGCATGTAGCCTAGTTGGCGGTGTGCCAACTCTATTTGAAGCCATCCAGCCATCAGGCCACACATGGCCCCCATCTGGTGTCCAAACCAGGACCTACCGGATAACCGAGCTACTCAAATGCCTTCTCCTCAAAAGGGGGGCTTACAAGTAGTGTTAGCTGGTTCCCGCATAGTTACACGAGAGTGGAGCATTGATATCTAACACCCCCCCTCAATGTCCACCCGCAAGTGAACTTACTTTTTTGGCCCAAGTCGGATGAAGATGCCTCTCTAGCAAGTCTCTTCCAAGAGCCTTCGTGAAGATGTCCGCAGCATTCTCTGTAGTTGGATAGTACACCAAGTCGACCTCTCCATCCATGATGAGCTCGCATACAAAGTGATATTGAATCTCAATGTGTTTTGTGCGAGCGTGGAACATCGGGTTCTTTGCAATCGCCATGCGACTCTGATTGTCACATGATAATTGCGTAGGCTTGTTCTGCATTGCACCCATGTCCCCCAAAATCCTCCTCAACCACACTGCCTCGCAAGAAGTAAAGCATGCAGATTTGTACTCGGCCTCGGTAGAAGAAAGGGCAATTGTGGGTTGCTTCTTGCTGACCCATGACACAACTCCAGATCCAAGTGAGAAACAGTAGCCTGTCACTGATCTCCTGCTGTCCACGTCTCCTGCCCACCAATCTGAGTCACAGAATCCGGTCAAGATGTTGCCCTTGGTATAGGTGATGCCATAATCAAGTGTGCCTTTGATGTATTTCAGCACCTGCATCCCTGCCCTCCAATGGTTCTCCCGAAGCTTATTGGAAAACCTGCTTAGTACACCAATCGCAAAATTGATGTCCGGCCGTGTGTTGCACAGGTAAATCAAGCTGCCCACAAGCCTCTTGTACTTCGCTTCGTCCACCAGTGCTGATGAATCCTCGTTTGAGAGCTTCGCATCAACCTCCATAAAGGTACCAACTGTCTTGCACTCAGCCATGCCAAATGCCTTCAGTATCTCTCCAGCATACTTCAGCTGTGAAATGAAGATCTGTTTCGGCTCTTGCCAAACTTCAATCTCCAAACAGAAATGCATCAGTCCGAGGTCTGTCATTTCAAACTCTCTTCCTAGCAAATGCTTCGTCTGCGAGATCTTCTCTTCATGGTTCCCTGTTATGACAAGGTCGTCCACATAAAGGACCACGATCATACACCTGCCTCCTTCTCTAAAGACATACAAATTTGCATTAGATGGGCTCCTCCTGAACCTGTTTTGCAGAAAGTAGGCATCAATTCACTGTTACCACGCTCGTGGGGCCTGTTTCAGCCCGTAAAGTGCCTTCTTTAGTTTGCAGACTTTACCTTCTGAACCGGGGATCTCAAAACCTGGTGGTTGTTCCATGTATATCTCCTCCTTGAGATCTCCATTCAAAAAGGCGGATTTCACATCCATTTGAAACACGGGCCAACTTCCCTCGGTAGCTAAAGCCAAAACACTGCGAATTGTGGTTAGTCGAGCTGTGGGAGCAAAAGTATCTTGATAATCAAAACCATGTACCTGTGCAAATCCTTTTGCCACGAGTTGAGCCTTGTACTTATTAAACGTGCCATCAGACTTGTACTTGGTCTTGTACACCCACTTGGTTCCGATTGCTTTGCGTTTTGGTGGTCGATCCGGGGGGGGGGGGGCACTAAGAAATATGTAAGATAGCATGTGTGATCAACAAAAGGGGTTTTATGTAAGTATATATTTATCTTCTACTGAATATCTACTATGTCCAATCATTCAAATGTTTTGTTATTCATATCTAACTCCTTGAATTTGGATCCACATAAATCTATGATTGGTAGGCTTCTAGATGACGACGAGTACATAAGGTCAAGAAGGATATAGAATTAATTGGCAAAACGTGGCAAAGCATCATGTGAGTATACCCTAATCCTCATCGTTGTCTTACAATCGATGCTCTTATCTTATTTCCTAACTTGTTTCGTTCTTAGGGAGGAAACTTTGACCCATATAGAGACCTAGACTTGGAGACTAGATCTTAAGACGAAGCAGAGAGGCTCATAGAAGAGGAGGTGGATCAGGCTACACAGAGAGGCTATAGGCGAGGAGGGCAAGGAGGACGAGGAGGGCGAGGAGGATGAGGAGAGTTGGAGGAGGAGGAGGAGCAGTAGGATAGGACATTTTGTCATTTTGTATTTTGGCACTTTTGCCATCTTCTAGGGCATTATTTCAGTAGATTTGTCATTTTCCACTTCGACACTTTTGCCATTTTGTAGCGCATTAATGTGGCAGATTTACCATTTTCAACCTCAGCACTTTTCCCATTTTGTAGACCCTTTTTGTAACATTGTAATGTAATTTTGTAGACCTCTTTTGTAACATTTATAATGAAAAAAAAATTTGTGGGGTAGGATGGGACTGAAACAAGCCCCCATCCTACCCCATAATTCTGATACCCTTAAACCCTAGTGAGAGAACTAGGAGGTACTTAAGGAGAGTGGAGAGAAGACTTCTTCTATTAGAACGTTGGTATATACTGACACTCCAGTGTCGGTAGATACCAATGTTCATACTGATGCCCATACTGACACTAGAAACATTCACTTACCTATGCCCATACCGATGACTATATCAACACTTTCTTTGCGATGTAGACACCGACTAACATTCCAACACTTTTCACTGGTTAAGTATTTTTTCTTTGTATTTAGCATCAGTATCGGCATCGAAAAGTGGCCTGTGTCTTGTAGTGACCTCAATTTCAACCTTTCCCAGCAGCTGAATTTGTGATTGGCAAAGCTAATCGAGATCATCTTGGCTTTGTGTTATTGTTATATGTTTATAGTTTTAAATTCACAAATGTGTAGTAATAGAGTAGGATATTACCTGATGTAGTTTATGAAGCATCATATTTATGTGATGATAGAGGGTTTTTAATCTTACATGCTACATTGAGGATAGTTGGTTGAAGTTGTACATTTGACATTGTCATATGTCTGTTGTAATTGCTTATAGATCATTGGATCTTCTTTTGAATGCAAGTAATGAATTGTGTTTTCTAGATCAATCATAGCACTGTCTAGCTTTTCATCATGGAACCCAACATCTCGCCTAAATTGATGAGAGAGATACAATCATAGCAAGGAGGTTCCACTCATCATGCGGGAAGGCTCGCGGCAGCAAGAAGTAGTAGTACAGCATGTCACAGGAAAAGGTAAGGCTAAAGAGGTGGAAGCACTTCCCTTGAAATTAAAAGTGAGGAAGGCACCCTTGATCTTGGGTGAAGGACATGCAAGTGGATCAAGTAAGGAAGCCTTAATCAAAGAAGGTATGGATGAGGCAAAGCATGACTAGGAGGAGTTACCAGGAGGCATAGATGGTTCTTCAACCATGATCTTACAGACTCCAGAGCAGCCTACTAGTCAGGAACCTAGAAGCCAGGTCCCTACACACCAAGAACTTGGTCATGAGACTCTAGAGCAGCCTACTACTCAGGTGCTTGGAACTAAAGAGCAAACTATTGAGGACCTTGCTACTGAGACTCTAGTCTTAGAGCAGCCTATTAGTCAGGACCCTGGTAGTCAAGGGCCTGGCATTGAAGACATTGGTACTGAGTAACATAATGGCTGACGGCTTTGTAATCACAAGTGTGTAAAGATTGTTTATGAGGTCCATTTTATACTTAATGGTGTATTTTAAACTTTATGTCAAATGTATTTTTATAGTTAAGGGTGTTTTTTAATACCAAGTGAGGTGTATATGTAGACCACTTACACATAAAAGGATTTATCTACACTCACCTTTCTAAGGGGTTTATGTACACCACCTTAATGTACCTTCCTTCCCTTATATAACCCCCCTCCCTTACACTCACATGGTACCATACGATAAACCCTAGTGGACTCCCCGGGCTCTGAGGGATCTATTGATCTGTAAGGAGTCCGTAAGGGACCTTTGCAACATAATTTAAATGTTTCAAAGAAGAAGACACAATATGCAGTGCTTTTTTATTTTTTAAAACTACTCATAGGACAACATTCAACATCTCATCTAATCAATCAAATTTTATATTGTATTTTATCTCTAAGGAGCCTATTCCTTTGACGGCCTAATTCTATAATGTGGCTTTAAATTTTTTGACACATATATAAGATGGTGATCTTATATTATTGACTTTTATATCCAAGGGACCTTCCTTTGACCGCCTAATTTTCACACTATTTTATAAGATGGTGGTCCAAGGGACCTATTCCTTTAACGGCCTAATTTTCACACTATTTTACAATTTGACTTTTTTATAACACAGATAAGGTCATGGTCTCTTATTAAAATTAAAGGGTTACCGACATGATTGTAATTCTTTTAAAACAAAGACACAATATGCCTCATTGATTCATGTTTTAGAAACTATTTAGTTTTCCTCCAATGAACAATTTTTTATAGGTTTTTATCTTTGAGGGACCTATAATTCCTTTGATGGTATGTTCTCACTATTTTAAAGCTTGCATTTAAGGCTTGATGAATATACAAGTTTCGTTCAATGTAGGCTTCATTATACATAAGATTAAGGTGTCCCACTAAACTCAAAGAGTTCATAAGCATGATTGTAATTCTTTTAAAAGGAAGACAACTTACAATTACTTCACGAGTCATAGTGCACCCTAAAATCCTTTAATAGGTCAAAATAATTAGGTGGGTGCCGACTAAATGAATAGAACTTTAAGATGATCGTAGGCATGAATAAGAGGTATTATCTTCCTCCAACTTTATGTATACCCATCACTTAAGGGCCTTAGCACATGGATGGGGCTAGCATGGGTTTAGGATGGGAATATTTTTGTCATCATTACTCCCATCCTACACCAAGTGGTCTAGGATGGATTTAGAATGGGAGTAGCCACTTTTTCTCCCATCTTGGACCATGGCCTCTAGACCCTGGCAGCCAGAATAGGTTCCCCTTTTTTAGGGATTCAAAAACATGGAAGGATGACATGTGTCCTTGTCCCCACAAGGTCCCCACCTCTTAAACACATGAAATGATGCCATGTGTCCTCTTCCTCCTAAACCCATCCCTAGTTCTTTTTTTGATAGCACATGGTGGGATGGGAATAGGATAGAAATATGCATGGGACCACTTGGGACTACCTTTTCCCATTCCCATCCTATTTCTTCCCATGTGCTAAGCCCATCCTATTTCTTCCCATGTGCTAAGCCCCTAAGTAGGAAGCGTGGCTTTATGATAGATTTAGGGGTTTCCGCTTTGTCCGTACCGGATGTGGGGGGGGCCTGGAAAAGATGCTTATAATAACATGTGATTATAAATACGATGTTAATTATGGTGTGGTAGTTAGAGCGTATAAATGTTGTTGGATCAATTCCCAATCGTCTATAATCTTTTGCACTTCCGCCGACGCTCAGCTTTTTCGCCGACCCACAAAATAGGCTAGGGACCCGGCGTTGATGGCCTAAGGGACCACACGTGACACAAACCCGATAGGACCTGTGTCAGGTCTGAAATATAGGACACGTTGATGGGATAGGACCTGTGTCAGGTCTGAAATATAGGACACGATGATGTCTCAGGTCTGAAATATAGGACACGATGATAAACGTGTGCGTTGATCTTACTCCGTCGGGCTCTATTTATTACCGATCTTCTTCTTCTCGACTTACCCGCATACCGACTCCCGCTCTATCCCCTTCGATCTGTCTGTCTTCATTCTATCTTCGTTCTATCTTCCTCCATGGAGAACTTGCCTTCCAATGTCCAAAATATAACTATTCCCCATCCCCAATGCTCCTTTCCCTGGAACAATCACCCCGATTGTCTTCAACTCAAATCCATTTGTGATTCCTGGGTCGTATCCTGCTTCAAGGACCTTGCGAAATCCGGCTTTACCGACAAACTCCTTGTTGAGTCCATTCCTACTTACTGCATGAAAAGCATGGCATTCGGATTTTAGATAATATGATACATAATATAATAAATGCGGAGTTCCTTTAAGTGTTGCTTCTATCTTTAAAAGCTGCGGCTTTTTCCTCAAAAGAACAATTCATAGCTTTAACCTTTGAAAGCCAAGACATCATTTTTTACAATGCACCTTTCCAGAATATAGAATAGAATAGCTAAAATGTCCCTTAAAAGCTTTGTTTCTACACAGTGAACAACATGCCACTATAGACAAGCTAAAGAAGTAAACAACACAACAACATGAGACACAGAGACAAGCACACATAGGTAGTGTGAGGATAGAGCTTCACATAGATGTTGCACATAAAGCAAGCTTCCATAGGCATAAAGCAAAACTCAGATAAGATAACAATTGGCATATAGCCACATTGTTGCTACATGTACCTCAATAGTACTATGTTGCACAATGCCACACCATCACTAACATAGGCAATCCTACCACATAAGCAAGAGTGCCACTTAGGCACACTTACCTTTGTAACATATGTACATGCTTGTTGGTACATGGATAATTATGCAATGCCATCTAATATTCGAATCTTAATCCATAATATAAATTCAAGATAGTCACAAATCATATGAGGAGAAAAAAACCTATCGATTGTAGCTCCTAGTTTATATATGCCTTTTGAGATTGTATCTAAGAGATATCCAAGTAAGATGTGGGGATGTATGAAGCCAATGCATGATTAGGTCATGTAGCCATTTTTTGTGAAGTATATTGCATATGGGTAACTTGCCTGGCCCATAACTTATGCAGTGCCTAACATAATTTGAAAAACTTGGTCTCCAAGCAATAACACACATTCCAAATTCGAATGTGAGATTTAAAAAAAAGAAATTAACGTTTTGAATGAGATTGTTAAATAATTTCAAGAGTTATGTTGCATGTGAAGCCCCGGGGGGGGGGGGGGGGGGGGGCACTAAGAAATACGTAAGATAGCATGTGTGATCAACAAAAGGGGTTTTATGTAAGTATATATTCATCTTCTACTGAATATCTACTATGTTTAATCATTTAAATGTTTTGTTATTCATATCTACCTCCTTGAATTTGGATCCACATAAATCTATGATTGGTAGGCTTCCAGATGACGACGAGTACATAAGGTCAAGAAGGATATAGAATCAATTGGCAAAAGGTGGCAAAGCATCATGTGAGTATACCCTAATCCTCATCGTTGTCTTACAATCGACGCTCTTATCTTATTTCCTAACTTGTTTCGTTCTTAGGGAGGAAACTTTGACCCATATAGAGACCTAGACATGGAGACTAGATCTTAAGACGAAGCAGAGAGGCTCATAGAAGAGGAGGTGGATCAGGCCTACACAGAGAGGCTATATACGAGGAGGGCAAGGAGGACGAGGAGGGCGAGGAGGATGAGGAGAGTTGGAGGGGGAGGAGGAGCAGCAGGATAGGACATTTTGTCGTTTGGTATTTTGGCACTTTTGCCATTTTATAGGGCATTATTTCAGTAGATTTGCCATTTTCCACTTCGGCACTTTTGCCATTTTGTAGCGCATTAATGTGGCAGATTTTCCATTTTCAACCTCGGCACTTTTGCCATTTTGCAGACCCTTTTTGTAACATTGTAATGTAATTTTGTAGACCTCTTTTGTAACATTTATAATGAAAAATTTTTTTGTGGGGCAGGATGGCAAGCCCCATCCTACCCCATAATTTTTTTAAAATTCTGTTAGAACGTTGGTATATACTGGCACTCCAGTGTCGGTAGATATCAATGTTCATACCGATGCCCATACTGACACTGGAAACATTCACTTACCGATGCCCATACAAATGACTATATCAACACTTTCTTTGCGATGTAGACACCGACGAACATTCCAACACTTTTCACTGGTTAAGTTTTTTTTTCTTTGTATTTAGCATCAGTATCGGCGTCGAAAAGTGGCCTGTATCTTGTAGTGACCTCAATTTCAACCTTTCCCAGCAGCTGAATTTGTGATTGGCAAAGCTGATCGAGATCATCTTGGCTTTGTGTTATTGTTATATGTTTATAGTTTTAGATTCACAAATGTGTAGTAATAGAGTAGGATATAACCTGATGTAGTTTATGAAGCATCATATTTATGTGACAATAGAGGGTTTTCAATCTTACATGCTGCATCGAGGATAGTTGGTTGAATTTGTACATTTGTCATTGTCATATGTATGTTGTAATTGCTTATAGATCATTGGATCTTCTTTTGAATGCAAGTAACGAATTGTGTTTTCTAGATCAATCATAGCACTGTCTAGCTTTTCATCATGGAACCCAACATCTCGCCTAAATTGATGAGAGAGATACAATCATAGCATTGTCTAGCTGTTCATCATGGCAGCTAACATCTTGCTGGAATTGAGGAGAGATAAAAATGCGAGTTTGTCATGTCACAACTTGGTTTCATGTAGCTTGTAGAGTAGTGCCCAAGCGTGATGTGCATGAAGTAATTAAACTAGAATGCTTGGTGATGTGTTGTGCCAGCTAGAATTGTTGAGATCCCATCAAGATTTTGAGTTGTCATTGGATGGAGAGGCAAAGCTTGTTCTTGTGCAACTAAGTGGTCCAAAATGCAGGCTTCCATTGCCTAAAAAACATGAGAGAGAAAGGATTAGTTGGCACACACCTTGTGGCCTCCACGAATGAGGCAAAAGAAGAGATTAATGTAGGAGTTGCCCAAGGTAGGACATCAATGCAAATGTGCACTCAATATGTTTCCAAGTGCAAATATGATGTGAACTTTCTACATCGTGCAATAATGGTCCTTAAGAAATTGGGATCGGGAGTGGAAGGAAGGGTGCACTAAGTATCAATTGTTGGTGTTTCAAGTCTAAAATCAATAGCTTCATATGAAGGAAAAAGAAGTAAACACGATATTGTTGATGCATATGCCATGTTGAAGATGGAGCTAGCCATGTCAATGACATACAGAGGCGTGTGTCATGCCATAGGACGTTCTGATGATGAGGAGTTATGGATTATCAGTCCATTCTTTAATGGTGGCTCAATCCATAACATGTTTATGCATTTTCTTGCAACTTTGGAAAGCTATAGGTAGCAAAGCAAACATTGGTACCTAAGAGAGGACTCTCGTCATGTTTGGGAAAACCTAGTGATAAAAAAGCGGGCGCGATTGTTTGTAGATCAATCCTTGCCTATCGCTATTGGTTGCGATCAGTGCACTGAAGGTAGTGCATGCTAGAAGGTATATACATGTATAGATTTGAATGCATGTAACTATATGCTCGACTTCACTGCCGATGAGAAATAAATGCATGTGGGGATAATTGATTAGGGAACACAACAACACAAAGCAACTATAGACGCACTTGGTAGATGCGCAAAATAGCGGGCACGTCTATAGGCGTTGCTTTAGTAGAGGAATTACGGGCGCGTCTAAAAGCGCGTCTAACAACTCGTCTATTTGTGCGTGTATTAACACGTCTATTTGCGCGTCTAAACTGAGAAAATACGGGCCCGTCTAACATCGTGTTTATCAGCGCGTCTATTTGCGCGTGTATTAGCGCGTTAACACTGAGAATCAAATGCGCATTTAGATGCGTAGATAGACACAAACCAGAGAATACAAAAAGTGAGATTTTGGTGTACATCATTGCTTTCCAAACATTGCCCATGATTACCAAAGCACATAATTTTAACAAAAACATCAATGCTTTTTTGCAAGCCCACATCTATAAGAATTAAGTGAGGTGAGGAGAATGAAACAATATGTAAAATAGTTTTGCCAATATCAATGATGGGGCTACGGTTCAATCTCATCCTCAATGAGATCTTGCCAAACTATCTACTTCAAAATCCAAACAAGTGTTTAGATCTACAAATACATTCAACCCACTCACTACTACTTGTGCTACTCATGTGCTCATCGAAATCAGCATCACCAATGGTAGGCTCGTCCTCACGGGTAATGGCCTCAATATCTGTATCTCCTATCTCATGATCATCCTCGTCTCTCGTATCACGATCATCATCACGTCCATGGCCATGATCATCCTCCATACGCTCCATATTAGTAAATGTACTATACATCACTTTGGAACGTGGCATAATAGGTATGACATGCCACCATCTATTATTATCCACCATTGGTTGATAGACAACCTAATTCAAACACAAATACAATCATGTTATTTTTCTTGCATCAAATATTTAAAAGCGAGTATTTTTATATGTGTGCACAGTACCTGTTCACATTGTTGCGGTAGTACTAGTGTGTCCTTCCTACTTTGCCAAAACTTTGTGGAGTCAATAGTTACAAAGCCACTTGCATGGCGTTGGATTGTTGCATTAGGGCCTCTTTCCACCACGTCCTTAAACCACTTTACATCCAAAACATACACAAAGAAGTGTCGAAAGTCAAGCATAATAATATCTTGGATTATGCCACAATAATCATCCATGGCTCCATTGGCTCCCTCAAAGCTAGCAATGACGCCGCAATCTTGTGTGTTTCTCTTATTATCAATCTGTTGTGTTCGAAAATGCTTGCCCTCACACCATATAGCATTGAACATAGTGCACTACACCAAGAAAAAATCAATTAAATAAGCAATCTAAATTATTGAAAGCTCCTAACTTATGCATAACATTCTATATACCAACCTTGCTCATGCATCCCCTAGCATACTCCCATTCTTCCATTGTGATATGCATCCCCTCGTCTTTCTCTGCTTTTTCCATTTCATCAAGTAGCCAATCCACATGAATATCCTTTGGAAGTGCTCTTAGATACTGAGGGTATGGCACACGAGATCCGTGGTGTGTACGAAAAAGGGCCCTTTCTTCGTGTCTTCTTGCCTTTGCATCCTCGTATCTTGTCACCCATCTTTTCATCACATCACTATTAAGCACGCAAAAGAGATTGATACTATTATGCAACTCCGTGTCTATTACTTTGTTGCATCCTTTCCCTTGAGGCAGAATAGAGGTCATCCTTAGGTCTTCATCATCTCTCCATAGTCATGGGAGAGAGCTATCCACATCAACAAGAAACTCAGAAATACATACAAGTGACTCTTGTACCAACCAACCCTCGGCCATGCTACCTTCGGGTCTTGCATTTTGTCTCACGAAGCCCTTCAAGGTCTTCATGAAGCGCTCGAGGAAGAACAACCATCGTGCATGTATAGTACCACATATAGCAATCTCATCCACCAAATGCACTATAAGATGTAGTTGGCTTGTGAGAATAGAACGTGGAAATGTCTCCTCCACTAAACAAACCACCTCCACTGACATAACTCGAGCATTCTCAAGCATGGTGGGATCTATTTCCTTTGAGCTCACATACCTAGAAATGAAAAAGTACAGCATATTAGCAATATGCATTCAAACTTGCATGGAGCATTGATACGCATCATATTTTGTATCATGTAAAGTACCTCACAAGCTCGCCCATCTTGTAAATACAATCTTTCACATCCTTCGATGCACTACGTGAAATGCTAGTAGGTAGTATGAACTGAACCCACGAGAAGGTGGTTGATTAGTTGCTTATAATTATTCACTCACAAATTTGAAAGGAAAAGGATATTATGCACATAAAATACTTACTTGGAGCATCTTGTGCCAATCATGAGATTTCAAGCCATATAATTGCTCTACACCTCTTTTCTTGCTCTTTGTAAAGGCTCCCTTCAAACACCTCATGCATCCAGTGGGAGTACGAATTGTAGTAATAGCGCGCTTCACTGTCGCCATCTCTAGCTTTGATAACATCCATGGTGCACGAGGTAAAAAAACACGCCCATTTGGTCTCTCTTGTGGCCAAGCTTCATGCATCCTCCCTATGGTACGTAAATCCTTCCTTATGCTTGCGGAATCTCATGTCCCATTCAAATGCTCCCAAATGGTAGATGCCACATTCTTGAAGATATGCATGGGATCAAGCAGGTGATTGATCTTGAGGTGGGACCAATATGGTAAACGATAAAAGATGGAGTATCTAAACAAAATAAAGTATTAGTGGGCAACCTTTATTTCCAGCCAATATAGCACACAATAGTTACAAACCCTTACCGGCTCATGCCAAGTGGTGGAGGAGTCGTGGAACCGTCCCAAATTCTCATCCAATCTCCTACGATGAGTGATTGTGGGAGGACTTCATTCCAAGGGGCAACATATCTAGGATGATCAAGTAGGAGAAATCGATGGTGATTCTCATAGATGACCTTATTCAATGCGTCTACCCGTGAGGCAACTAGTGAAGGACCACAAACAGGACATGCATGGTAACCCGATGTAGTAAGACCTGAACAATAGACGCAATTAAGAGTTGAAGGTGGGTTTAGGGTGCACGATACATGTTTCCTCGAGTTGAACAATCTCCATACTTTGAGATGTGATTGAGTGTAATCTTGCGTGCACGATACATGTTTCCTCGACATCGATCACACATACATTTGATTTTTTGCTCCAACCACATTTCGCGATGGTGGATACGGATGGATTCATCCTCACTGGAGCTACTTGTTGAAGATGAAGATATCCTACAAACAAACAACCCACAAAAATTTGCTCTTCTTCAAATGTTTAATTTTAAACTCTGTGGTGCATCTAAAAGCACGTCTGTTTGTTCTGTGGTGCACGTCTATAGGCACGTCTAAAAGCGCGTCTGAAATCGCATCTACTCTATGTATTTAGATGCGCTTTTAGACACGCCTATAGATGCGATTTTTAACCTGCTTTTAGCGCGCTCGCTTCGCTTTTCTTCACATTACTTATACTTCGCGGCTTGCTTGCTTCCTTATTAGCAGATCCACAGTTTTGACGCTTAAGAGGAAGGCTCCCACTCTTACTTCCAAGCTTACACTTAAGAGGAAGGCACCCACACTTACTTCCAAGCTTAAAGGAGAGGAGGGCGAACAAGGAGGAGAAGCAACTTTGAAAAAGGAGAAGAACCTTCCATACCTCTATCCAAGGTAAGTCTTTTTGCAGTTGATCTTCTTTGGAAGTTTGCTCTCTTTGGATTTGTACTTTCTCGTATCCAAAAAATGCATGATCTGGGTATCAGTGTCACGTTTGTGTGTCGGGCACAGTGTCCTTTTCTACTCTTTAGAAAAGTCCATCTGTCGGAGTGCGTCTATAGGCACGTCTCAGAGCGCATCTAAAACCGCATCTACAGGCGCGTCTAAACGCGCGTCTAGCCTATTTACAGACGCAGACAGCCGCGTCTATAGACGCGCTGTTATACGCAAAAATAGATGCGCTAATCAGACGCGTCTATAGACGCGCTTCGACAGTCAGTAATCCTCTCTTCCCTTCCCCTTTCTTCTTAGCTCATCAGTAATAGATTTTTTTTCTTTTTTCCAGTTCAACATGTGGCCAGGAAGCGCTTCTAGCTCACCTGATCCTCGGGATTCTATTTGGAAGGACTTATATAACCTTTTAGGGCACCCTCCTAGTCTTGCGGAGTTATACGGGTATATGACAGGTACTTTAAACACCCCCCAGGAGTCGGCACTACAGACTCCAAACCACCCCACACCAGCTGAGATCACCCCAGCGGAGTCAGCACAGCCCAGCCGGCTACACAGCGTAGGCCCATCTCCCATGCCATCTTATGCCCCTTCCCCCATGCCGTCTTATGTCCCTTCCCCCATGCCGTCTTATGCCCCTTCTGCCATGCCGTCTTATGCCCCTTCCCCCATGCCGTCAGGAGGTCCTTCTGTCTCGCAGAGCCGTCGACGTACTCCTGTGCAGTCGAGACTCAGTTCTCCAGCTACGAGTGGTCAACGTAGTCCCGTGCAGTCTCCAGCTACGAGTGGCCAACGTACGAGCTTGAAACGACACAGTAGCAGGGCGTAGTAGCAGGGAGAGCGGTGGGGGATGCATGGCACAGTGCTTTGGGAGGGGTGGCGGTGGGGACAATGATGATTCAGATGATTTAGACGTGCCTTCGGGTGATGGTACGATATTCTATGACATCACTCAGACAGGAGGCATCTTGATGGATGTGCGGGGGAAGGACATCATGGCCTTCATGTGCTCTGTAATTGCTAACAATTATAGAGATTGCTTTATCCACTTCAAAGACCAGCCAAAGAGGTTGGCTGATGAGACCCTCACTGCTGTTCGTTCTAGGTATCCTAACCCCCCCAATCGCCAGTTCACAGATAAATGGGCCAAGTCAAAGATTATTATGATACTTGGCAATAAAAGATCTTCGCTTAAGAGGCAGGCACTAGCAGAGATTGCCAAGCTCGAGGGAGGTCAACCACCAAGGGGCCCGCCGCACACCGCTCACAAGCGTGAGTGGAAGAAAGCAATGAAGTCAGCGAGGGAGGACCCCAGTCTGCAGCACGTGGAGGCACGAAGGATCCAGATGGAGGAATATGGAAGCGCGCATTTTGGAGCAGGGGGTGTTGATTCATAGGAGGCCCAATTTGTAAGTATCGATCTCAAATTATATTGCTTATGTAGTTTATTAGGAGGTTGTTTCTTTGTACTAATCCCTCCGCAAATTGTGTCGTCTTGTAGCTTGAGATCGTGGGCAGATACCCTACTGCTGTGGAGACAGCCTACCACTGCCACCATCGCAGAGGAGATACATGGAGGCACTTCTATGATGACGGGTTGATTACTAAGGAGCAATATATCCGGGCTACTGGAGCGGTCCCCAAGGTATTTGAAAGTAATTAAATAATGCCAATATAATAAGTAAAGATTTGATTTTTCATACATTGATATATGTTGTCCCTTGTTTACAGGCCCGTGCACAAGACGACGAGAAAGACGAGGAAGGAGGCGCAAAAGGGAGTGCAGAAGGGAGCACAGAAGGGAGCATGGAAGGCAGCGAGGATTAGTCGTAGAAGTAGTGCTAGCTACTCTTTTTTGTACTTAAAGCCACTGGCTTGGCTTCGTGCCTCTTGTATATACACTTCTCTTATTTTTTGTACTTGAAGCCACATGACGTGGCTTAGCTTCCTTATTTTTTGTACTTGAAGCCACATGACGTGGCTTAGCTTCGTGCTATATGTACATACAAGCACTTTTTGAGCTTTCAATTTTATTGCGTTTTGGAGTTGTAATGTTTTATTTGGAATTGTAATTAAAATGCGATTGCATTGGCTGTAAGAATTGAATTACATAATGTGGAAATGGGATTCTTGTAACTATATAGCATACACAACATACACAGCATTCTGTAAATTTTAAAAAAAATATTATAAAGCGCATCTATCAGTGCATCTATAAATGCGTCTATATACGCGTCTGTCTGTTCGACAAGCGTCTATTTTTGCGTCTATAAACACGTTTATAAGAGCGTCTATTTAAGCATCTAAATGCATGTCTATACGCGCGTGTGTCTGCTATATAGACGTGCTAGTAGACATGGGTCTCCAGACGTGAAAATAGACGCGCAAATAGATGCGCCCGTAAGTTTTTTATTTAGTTCAATAAACGCGTCTGTGTGCGCGTCTATGGGTGCTTTGTCTTGTTGTGGAAGCTCATTGCATTGGACAGAGAGTCGTGAGACACAAGATCCCAGATGTGCTCCATGTGCAAGATTTTCTTGGTTTGCTCTAAAACTTTATTGTAGGGAAGAGGCAGCCCCAAGAACAACGGGCCCAAGTGGTCACCTCACACCGGCTATTATGCTGTGGGTTGGTTATTTGGAGAAATCTGTTGAGAGTTCACGCTCAACATCATGTGATCATGTGTGCATAGCACCATCACGTGATCATATGTGCATAGCACTAACCCAACAGAGTGCTATAAAGGAAAGGGCTAGATCCCCTAACCCTAACCCTAACCCTAAAAGGGTTTGTATATATTCTATTTTTTCAACTAAATCTAGTGTATAGTTAGTCATTTGTGGTGTGCTCTCTAGCTGTGCCCTCTCTCCTTATCTCCACTCTTCTCGTCTCCCCTCTTCATATTTTGTCATGGTATCAGAGCATGGTTTTGCCTTCTGCTGAGATGCCATCCTTCTTGTGAGAGTGATTGAGAGATTGAGAGATCAAGAGAGATTGAGTGTTCTCTTCTGTTGAGAGAACCTTCACTTTCTTTGATAGAGAATTTCCATTCATTGGAAAGATTTCCATCCATTCAACTCCACTGCGAGAGTTTTTTGATTGAAAGCAAGAGAGAGTGATCTTCTTCAAGTGTTTGTGAGAAAAATAGGTAGAGCCTTCTTGAGAGATTTCTGCTGTGAGAGGGAGACATGTTGAGAGACATGCTTCATTAAGAGAGCTAGCAACGCATAAGCAACCCTCTAACTCTTGCTCATGCAACAGCAAGCACGGCCTACTACAAGGCAAGCAAAACTCATAGTTCTCATAGTTTGGAAAGCCAGACGCCTCTCCAAACTACAAAGGTCTCCAGCAGCACTTGCATCACCAGTAGCTAGCTCCTTAACCGCCTCAATGACTATCTGCAAGGCCTCTACTCCACGCTCTCAGCTTGTAAAATGATGGCTCCCCAGTAAAGGCGTCTTCTCAGCATCAACTGCTCCATGGACGACCCCCCAACAATAGCTTCACGGGTGACCCTCTGACAACAGGCCATCCTACCGTGCTCCTTTCTGCAACAGACTTGTGGGCAATCCCGAAGAAACAACACTTCACCTCGAGTGCGACCCACGGCCTTCTACTCTCAGCCGCATGCCTTCCTAGACGGCCTCCCTACAGCACCTTCCAACGCTCCATCATGCAAGATGGCCAACGCTCCAACCTTGCCTCTCTATTCAGCGAGCGCTCCAGCGATAGCCTCTCCACCCGACTATACTAAGAAGCTCTAAGGTTCCTTCTAGCACTCCAGTGCTCTTTCATTCCTGCAATGAAGCTCCAAATGGCCTCCTTACCTCCACGGGCTTCGACGTCTTCTACAGCATCGAAGCATCACTCAAACGGCTGTGAGCTTACAAGCTTGAAGGTGAAGAAGATGGTGAAGCGCCGCAACTCCAAAACGAGCTCCCTGCATGCAACGACACAATGATGGATTGTCTCTTTGCCATCATCTTCTCCAAGTGGCCATTTCGTCGTCGTCTTCCTACTTAGAGTCTCTCTTGCTCTCAGACTGATATGTTGCAGATAGGAGCTAACCAGGGTTAGGTTCCATCAACCTTGGTTAGGTGGTTTGGTCACAATTGTGACACATGGCACCCTATCTACCACGTCACTCTAAGTGACATGTCAGCAGCCCCATGAAGCTACCACATCATCAGCTTATCTGCCAGTTGTCACCGACTGCCATGTGTGAGTCAAAGTCAATCTACCACATCAGCATGTGCCATGTCAACCTTATCTGACATGTCATCTGCCACGTCACTTGTGCCATGTCATCATAGACACATCACGCTACCAGCTCATCTGCCACATCAGCATAGCCATGTCATCACTGCCATGTCATTATTACCACATCATCTACTGACATCATCATTTGTGCCACCTCAGCTGTCCAATCAGCACTGACCCCTGCAGGCGCACCTCGGGGGGGTCACTATGTATGAACCCTCTATATCACGTGCGTTCAAGGCTTATTTGTAAAATCCCTTATCTGTAAATTTTTCCTTAATAAAACGTACCCTTTTTTTATACAAATCTGTAAATTTTTTTACATTTCATTTTAAATGCTCCCTTATGTATATTACTTTTTGAGAAATTTGTGAATTAGAAATATCCTTCTGTTGAACTCACGTGATAGGGTTACATATGATGAGTGACCCCCCCGAGAGGCACACACAGTGCTCCACAGTCACTTCATGGCCACAGCCACCTCAGCACAAATGTCCATTGGCACACCTCTTGGTAGTCATAGTGCCACATCACACTGCATGTGACCCATAGTGACACATCATCATTGAGCACCATTTGCACTCCTTTTGCCCCTCCACCTAGATCAAGTCGTATCTCTTGATCCAGGAAGAATTTGAGGGTGCTTCAAAAAGGAAAGTCGCTCGTTTTTTCGTGATGTACGCGTTGTCACATCAGGCGCACATTTTGGTGCAAGTTACACTCACATTTGAGCCTCGCCAACAAAACCACTTCCTTCACGCACATTTCTCTCTACATCGAGCATCTGACACAGCACTTAAAAAGAACAAAAGAAAAGGAATTATTTACTGTTCTTTCATCGATCGACAGTTGGTATAGATATAGATCAGAGTAGGCTAGATCACCATAGAGGGGACGCTTTAAATCTCCCCAAGTTGCCAATCTAAGCCATGCCGGAAATTCCTGACTAGTACCTACTCGGAGTAGTCCATACGCTCACATACGGTTTCACATCATTACATTACCTGAAACCTTATGTTCATCAGTTTAGTGAGCAAACTTCAGAGAGTACAGAGGCATTGCATATTGTTTCAGTGGGTAGATAGCACTTGATTTCACACACACATGCCACCATTGTAAAGCCTATTCGGCTATCTCACAGCATTGTGCACATCATTTCAGCCTTGTAAAGCCTCTTGGCTATTCCCGGCATCATTGCCACAAGCCTTGTAATACAGATCATAGATTTTATATATTGCAGTTCTATCTTCACCGACAGCTCAAAGATTTCACTTGGCACAGTCAGTGTATTTGCAGTTGATTCATACAAAGATTTTCACGACACTTTTGGGTACATTTCTTGCACCATGTCTATGACTAGCAACCTCAATCTGGAGGCATCTACTAAGTTACACAACTCCAATTATGGTACATGGAAATACTGAATGGAGACCATTCTTGTACTTCAGGACAAATGGGAGTATGTCGATGGGTCTACACCTAGACCATTGGCCGATCCAGCCACAAGTAGCTCTACTCCATCTGTTGTCACAGCACCAGCAGCGGGATCTACAATTGGATCTACAGCTACACAAATAGTTTCCGCACCAGTAGTAGATCCTACCATTGCCCGAGCTCAGGCAGAATGGGATAAGAAAGACAAGTACGCCTATCATCTGATCAAGCAGAATGTGCAAGATGTCATGCTAGAATAGCTCAACACAGTCAAGACATCGAAAGAAGCATGGGATATGTTCGCAGCTCTCTACGAGTCTAAGAACACATTCAGGATTCTCACACTAAGAAAGCAAATCAACCAGAGTTTTCACAACAACGAAACCGGTCATGCTTATGTACTCCGCATAAAAGAATACAACAATCAACTTGCAGCAGCAAGAGAGACAATGAACCCCGCAGAAATGGTTCAAGTCATTCCGAATGGACTAGGAGAGGGATACGAGAATCTAGTCTAGAGTATTGCCATACAACGGCAAATTCCAACACTGGAAGAACTTCAGTCAGTCCTACTTGGTGAAGAACTCAGGACGCAAGCAATTCAAGCACGTAAAGGTCATTCTAATGATCAAGCATTCACAGCTTCAGACAAAAGCAGAGGCAGAGGCAAAGGCAGAGGTAGAGGTAGATTATATCAGAAAAGTGGTCATCATCAGCAACAAAATCAAAGTGAGCATCAGCATCAGCATCAGCAAAGAGGAAATCATTCCAACCGAGGAAGATTTCAAGAACGAGGGAATGCATCCACCAACGTGTCAAACAATCAGTGCAACTACTGTCACAAGTTTGGACACCATGAAAGAGATTGTCGCAAGAAGCAATACGACCAAGGCGATCAGTCCAGTAGTAATCGAGGGAATTCCTGAGGCAGAGGAAATCATCGTGGTGGACATTCTAGTCACAGTCATTTTCCAAATAAACATGGAAATATGTTTATTGCAAGCGACGAAATGCATCAGACTGATACAATGTACCCAGACACTAATTTCAATCCCAAAAAGGATTTCAGCTATCAAGTCGACCAAGTGGAACATGATCCTTGGTATATCGACAACGGTGCATCATCTCACATGACAAATTATCAGGAATGGTTCACAGAAATGAAGCCATTAGAAGGAAAGAAAAATGTCATCTACACAGTAGACAATACACCGAATCTAGTTCAAGGGATAGGCGTTATCCCTATGAACAATTTCACTGGTACAAAAGGATTAGTGAAAGATGTGCTCTATGTTCCGAAGCTCAACAAGAACCTTTTGTCAGTAGGTCAAATGATGGAACACAATTACAAAGTCATCTTCGACAGTGATGAATGCACTATGAGAGACAAATCCAAAAGATGTCAGCTAGTAGCAAAAGGTGTCAAGGAAGGATGCTTATATAGAATGCTAGCTACAGTACTAGATAAGCATGCCATGTCAGCTCAACCGCAATAGATGCCACTATCTGCAAAATGGCACAAGAGATATGGTCATGTCAACTTCAAGTACTTGTTAGATCTTAGGAATCAAAATATGGCAATTGGGATTCCGAAGCTACAGTTTCTTGGAAAGGTTTGCAAAGCATGCTGCTTTGGCAAACAAAAGCGAACCAACTTTGGCAGAAGTACCTCTCGCGCACGAGGTATTCTTGATTTGATACATACAAATGTATGGGGTTATGCCCAGACCCGCAGCATCAATGGTTCACTTTACTACTTGACTTTCATCGACGAAGTTACAACAGATATTGTTGGGTCTACTTTCTGAAAGAGAAATCTGAAGCATTTTCCAAATTTCAAGAATTCAAAGCCATGGTAGAAAACCAGACAAGCAGAAAGATCAAGGTCATGAGATTAGATAGAGGAGGTGAATACATGTCTTCAGCATTCATGAACTTTTGCAAAAATCATGGCATTTGAAGACAATTCACATGTGCAAATAGTCCTCAACAGAATGCAAGAGCTAAAATGAAGAATGGGACTTTAGCAGACAGTGCTAGAGAAATGCTTAGTGAAAAGCACCTTCCAAATTAGTATTGGGCAGAAGCAATAGCCACTGCAAACTATTTGCTTAATTAGCTTCCTACTGCAAAACGATACAAGGTATGACTCCTTATGAAGCATTCACTGGATACAAGCGACACATTGGGCATCTCCGCATATTTGGTTGCATAGCATATGCCCACATACATGATGATCATCGCAGGAAATTGGATGCGAAGTCAAGCAAATGCATCATGGTTGGGTATAATGAAGAAAGCAAAGCATACAAATTGTATGATCCCATCAACTGCAAGGTCATTATCTCCAAAGATGTAATCTTTGATGAGGAATTAGAATGGAAAACCTCACCTACACAGGAGATAGAAGCACCGACTTCACAGTCATCTACAGAACAGGTTGATGAAGAAGAGCAAGAATTGCCAATAACACCCCAAGCAAAGCCACAATAGCTCATACGGTCTACTAGGGAAAGCAGACCTCCAGCCAGATTGACATATGTTCAAAAAGGCAAAGCAATTCAAGTTGAAACCACCAACTATGCTCTTATGACTACCATCATGGCTACAGAAGAGCCAGTGTACTTCGAAGACGCAGTAGACAAGCCAGAGTGGCAAACTGCTATGAATGAAGAAATGGATCCTTTGTATAACAATAATACTTGGGAATTATGTGACCTTCCACTAGGAAAGAAGGCCATAGCAAACAAATGGGTATACAAAGTGAAGTACAATCCAAATGGAAGTATTCAAAGATACAAAGCCAGATAGTTGCAAAAGGATTTGCATAACAATATGGTCAGGACTATGATGAGACTTATGCTCCAGTAGCAAAGATGGATTCCATACGGTTCTTGATATGCCTAGTGACACTCAACAGATGGAATGTGTATCAGCTCCACGTCAAGAATGCATTTCTCAATGGTTATTTAGGCGAGGAAGTCTACATGCAACAACCAGCAGGTTATGTTGAACCAAGAAAGGAGAATAAGGTTTGCCATCTCAAGAAAAGTCTCTACGGCTTAAAGCAAGCTCAAGTATTGTCTTGGAATTGAGTTTTGGAGAGATTCAGATAGCACATTCATGAGTCAGCTCCAGTATGTTGACAGTCTCCTGAAGAAGTTTCATATGGCAGACTGCAAGATTTCAGCCACTCCCATGGAGCAGAGTTTGGAACTTACTAAAGATTCAAAAAAGCCTACAGTCATTGACAGGTACTATAGGCAACTCATCGGATCTCTTATATATCTGACAATCACACGGCCAGATATTTTGTTATGTAGTAAGCTCACTAGCATAGTTTATGGCAAATCCAAAACAATCTCACTGGAATGCAGCCAAAAGAGTCTTGAGATACATCAGAGGTACAAGACATATTGGGATAGAATACAAAGGAAGTCATCCATGGTTGCATGGATACTATGACAGTGACTATGCCGGAGATCATGAGACTAGGAGATCGACACAAGGATATGCATTTTCATGGTTGTCAAACAAACAACAAACTGTTTCTTTGTCTTCGACTGGAAGCAAAATATAGAGCACTCACTACAGGTGCATGTGAGGCTATATGGCTCAGAAGACTATTGTCAGAAATAGATTACTTTAATGAGTCAAAGCCAACAACAATATATTGCGATAATCAATCGGCTCAAGCATTGGCCAAGAATCCAGTATATCACTCCAAGACAAAGCACATTGATGTCAGAGAGCACTTCATCAGAGAAAGAGTGTTACTTGGTGAAATCACACTACAGCATTGTGATAGCAAAGAGAATGTTGCAGACATATTTACCAAACCACTCGGTAAAGAGCTATTCGAGAAACACCGACTAGCTCTTGGTTTGATGCAGAGGAAGGACATTCCCATTAAAGGGGTGTGATGGAATGTAATGCTCAGTTCTTCTTCGATTCCCCAGAATCATCATCTTGAGGGAAGGCCTATTTCATGATGTTGATCTTGAGGGAAGGTGTTGAGAGTTCACGCTCAACATCATGTGATCATGTGTGCATAGCACCATCACGTGATCATATGTGCATAGCATTAACCCAATAGAGTGCTATAAAGGAAAGGGTTAGATCCCCTAACCCTAACCCTAAAAGGGTTTGTATATATTCTATTTTTTCAACCAAATCTAGTGTACAGTTAGTCATTTGTGGTGTGCTCTCTAGCTGTGCCCTCTCTCCTCATCTCCACTCTTCTCCTCTCCCCTCTTCATATTTTGTCAAAATCACCAAATTAATTTATGATGCTGATCAGTATGGTCAAAATATCGCTAAGAATGACATTGTAGTGAGACCCTCGCTTGATTGCAAAAATAAATTTATGCACGACAACCTCAAGACATGTGCCTCCATGGACTAAAATTTGAATAAAATCCATGCACACATGGCCAATGAAGAAGAGGCTTTGCAATGCACAGAAGAGATGAAGATTTTACTACACTTTGGATTTGAAATGAAACTCTTTGGGTTGTACAAAATTTTACTTCATCAATGTAAGTCCTTTCACAATGTAAGTCCACTATTTTGCAAATGTTAAGTCCTACATGCTCTTTTCATCAATCAAAACTCCACCTTCAATAAATAATGTGCATGAGCAGCAATCACAATTCCATCTTTGTTAATTGTGCTATGTTATTTCATTCAAGCCCGCTCAAAATTTCATCTTACGCATTTGATAACTAGGAATGGATGCTTCACGTGTTTCTAATTACATTTCATTCAACATGCTCATGTGTAGCTAATTATGTTGTGTTATTTCATTCAAGCCTACTCGGATAGAAACTCCTCATTCTACACACCAATTTCATGGTTTTCATGGTATTTTCTATAAATTTTATGCTACCGCTAGGCTTTTGTCAGTTTTATGCAATATGGCATTGTCCTCACACACACCATATACACAAGCTACCTTTGAGGCCCAAAGCCAAGAATCTTGCTCAAAAAGTGCAATGAAGTACTTAATGGACATCATCGATGCTACATGGCACGAGAGTAGGAGGGCAGAGGCGGTTGCAGTTGCACAAGAAAGCTCCTACCATGACTCGAATGGTTGGAAAGTGAGACACATTCATGAGGCTATCATCATTGAGTAGTTGCCATCGGTGTGGAGAGTCTCTCAATGGGCCCATGAGAGATGGCCCATAAAACAATGCACACACCAAGCTATGCATGAGAATGCATGTTTTCTTTATGACATGGTGTAGTAAGATCACCACATAGCAGTTGTATTCAACAATACTTTGTGAAGATGTTGTATACAAAATTTGTGTTGGGTCAGCTTCCCGTCATCTTGTGGACTTTGCTGACAAGCCGCAAACACATGAGCTTGCATGGAGTGCACCTCCACTAGTTCGTGTGGTTGCATCACTGCCTTCAGACATTGGAAGTCCATCCTCAGATAGAAATTTCCACCATCTATTGTGATTTTTGTTTCAATCTATTTGTGAGTTAGGTTTGAGGTTCACTTTTATATTGTCTACACATTCTGAAGTTTTCATGAACGTGGAAGAGGGAGTAGTAGCACCTGCTCATGGCACTCGTAGAAAAGAACTCACCTTCACACCATTAATTGTCCAAGATGCAGTGCACGAGCATCAAAATGTTTTGAGTGAGAAGGAGCATCTCAAGTGAGAGGTCAAACAGCTGAACATCTTGCTTGCGCATAGAGGGAGCACACCAGAAACTAAGAATGTGCTCTGATAACAAACTCATTGCCACTACTTACCATCGGTAAGTTAGGGATGCGCAACAAGCCCTTCAACATATAAATGTGGGCAGAGCCATCCAAGATATAGATCCTGACTTCATTGACCTAGCTACTCGCAAGCCATCCACCCTTCCTTTTCCTATCACATATGTGCCTGAAGGACCTTTGTATCCTATTTGACAAGATCTCTTTGATATAGCCACTCGGTACTATGTGTTGTTGTGCCATCATTTTTTTCACTTGGTGTGCCTTGTGGACAATTGAAAACAAGAAGTGCATGTGTAGCATGTAATACACTAGTGGCACGTGAGTTGTACGATACACTTGGCATTGGGGCAACTTATTGGCTAACTGCTAGGTCGCAAAGTGTGGATTGTAGATAACTTTATTGAATACTCATGCAAATATGTATTTATTAATGTGAAGCTTGGATAAATCTTTTTGAAACTTTCTTGCCTATTGTTTTAATTTTTCATATGTCCATTGTGCTCTCAAATTCTCTAATGTAGTTTTTGTCAAATCATGCTAATTGAAAGTTTGTTTACACATAAATAAAGTGGTTTGTGTGTTGCATTTCGAAGTGCTTCTAATACATCATATCACGTTAGTTGAAAGTTGGTTTAAGTGTATATGAAGTGGTTTAGGGTTGCATTTTTAAACATCAGATTTGTGTACTTTTAGATTTGTTCACCATGCTTGCAATCCTCCTCTCATGCTTTGGGTCCATTATTCTTATCATCCTTTTGTGTGGCCTCTTCATGGTGCTACTACACAATTGCCATCACTATGGTTATTTGTGTGGTTCACCGCCTGTACGAACCTAAGGGATGGGTTGAGGAGATGCCCTGCTTTTTAAGAGATGTTTTTTGTAACTCTACTATGTGCCGATGTATTTTTTTAAAACTAAACTCTATGGGAATGGTACTATAATTCACATTAGGTAAAGAGGTCATACTTTACACTACAACTGTAACTGCCCCTATCTTAAATGAAAAGGTTTTGTAGCTGTTCGTGCGGTTCACCGCTCGCAATGGTGCTAAGGAAATTTTGAGTTTCAATCCTTAAAGTTGAGGAGTATATGGCTACATTGTAATTGTCTCATTTGAGACTAAATTTTCCTTAATACAGAATGTTTTTTCTGCCAAAAAAAAAAACACTTTAATGTGTGACAATGTATTTTTTTGAAATTGAACTCTATGGCAACGATATTGTAATTTGCATGAAAAAGAAAACTCATGATTTTTAACTTAATTAAAAGACTGTAAAAGATATAAATTATAGTAAATATCGATTAAGCTTCAGCATCGATACTTTCACTGTCATTAGATTTTGCAGGTTGAGCAACCTCTAGTACTGGAGCATCATGCAAAGGACCAGGAAGAGTTTCAGCCACCAACTTTGTGGGATAAATTTCAAGGCTAATGTTTGCAAGTGAGGTGTCAATGCCTCAACAATTTCCAACCATCTCCATGTAGTCATGTTCTTTGCCAATTGTTGTATCTTGACATTTGTAAATAATCCTTCCTTGTTTCTAAAGAATGATAACTCCCTGATGGCTGCTACATACTCATTATTGTCCTCAAAGAGAGTAGCCAACAATGCATGCCCAGTTTTCATAGTCTTTGCATTAGTTTCAGGATCATATTCCCACCATTGACTCATCCAATACATGACTAGCATAGTGCATTGAGTTGTGAGCTTGAGTCCACCATTTACAGACAAATTCATTAGTAGTTGACATTTGGCCAACGTGTAATGGCTCTCATTTTGCTGTCTCCTTCCTTCAGTACGTCACGTTCAACAGTCCATCAAGCCATGTAGGCATTTCCTATACTTGATCATTTGACATCTAATTTATGAATGGCATTCCAAATGGGCTTCATTACCTCTACTGCATCTAAAATCCTCTTCCAAAAGCTAGAGGAAATGGATTGACTTTTGAGCTCATTATAATCCATGCAAAAGTTGGCCGTGTGATATTCAACTATCCGCAATGTTACCTATGCACTATAGAATATTTCGGTAATAACATCCTACAACTTTAACAAGCACTCTAATGCAATATAGTTCATACCAAAGTGTGTCTTGCTAGGCTTTAAAAGTTCCATCCTATACAATGGATCTTGGTGGTTTCTAAATATGCCAAAAAATCTTTCATGATTAAGAAAATACAGTACCATCTTTCAGCCCATGGGAATCTTAAAAAACTGTCTCGGAGTTCTTGTACCAATCCTTGAGTACTAGGTTGAGACAATGACAAGAGCATGGTGAGGCCCAAATCATTGTGGATATATTTACTTATCATCTTTCCAGCTTTTCTACACTTATTTTCATTGTTTGTGGTGACTTGAATCACATTTTGCTGCCCCACCTCTTCAATTACCTTTTGGCATTGTTCAGCAACATACTCTCCTGTCTTTGCTTGGCCACTTGTATCGACTGAAAGATGGAGTGCCTCACCTTTGAAGGTGACAAGACTCATTGTCACATTCTTCCATCCATATCGGTGCAAATAGTCTTATCCATGCCATCATACACAATCTGATGCATCTCTTCTCATCTTATCATAGTACTTATCCAACATGTCATCTCGCACAACGTGGTAAGATGGCATAGTAAATGAAACACCTGCTCTTGCGACAAAGGCCATTGTATTTTTCCAATGGGGACTTAGAACCATATTCAAAGGACATCCAATACGACATATCACTTCAAAGATGTCTTGTTGGGATTTTTCATCCCATTGTGTTTAAAACAAGCTTCAAAGGATATTTGGTCATAGTCTTGCATATTGAAGAGACATTCTGAACTTGTCCTTACTCCGTGGATGCATTCATACATCTTGATGTTTTGGTTGAAGCACCAAGAGTGCCCATAGGAATCTCTTGTGAGGAAGCACCTAAGTCAATAGATGTAGTTATAGTAATAGATGCCTCACTTAGGGATTCTCCATGCACAATAACTTATCTATCATGTGCTCGACACTTTTTTGTCCTCCTCCTAGTTTTCGTAGAATCCCTTCAGTGCCTCTGTCAGTTCACTTCCCAATCAAATTTTTGGGGTCTCCTAAGAAGTGAGATCAAATCCTAGTGCTTGATCCTATGAGCTATTTTCCACATATTGTGCAATTCTACTTATTAGGATATTCAATTGTAGTAACATAATTTTGTGGTGCATCTAGTGCATGACCATGTTTTTTTGGAGGCATCTTTACACCTATCTATCATCCAGTCATTAGAAAAAAATAAAACTATAGTCTACTGTATAAATGCTATTTGTATAAATGCTATACATTATGTGAAATAATTCTCAAAACAACTTTTGATTCATTGCAACCAAGTCTTACTACATCGCTTTACTTGCACATTACTTCAATATCGAGACTAAAACAGTCCATGATCATTGATGCAAACATCATATAACCTCAATTTCTAAAAAATGGGGTCCATGATATGAATTATCAATCAACTACTTCAGGAGTTTCCTTAAATGCCACATTCTTATCTCCCATGTGATCATCATCCACATGTTTAGCTCCCCGCAAGATGGCAACAACATTATCAACACCTGGTCCCTCACACCTCTAGATCATGTGCTCAGGATCTCCCAAGAAGTGTGAAATTTTCTTGTACCTTAGCGTGATTTTGAATCCCTTCTTGTGTAGCCATGAATACTGCCAATGTAAGACAAACACAAGCACTTATGTGTTATTCATGTCAATTGATATAATATTTTGATACAATATAACGTACAAATATTAAAAAATTAAAGTACCTCTAGGTCGAGTAGTGGGTCTAGGGGTCAATATGTGCCTCGAGGGGTTCACCTCATAAAAGTTTAGTGTACCATGTGCATTCAAAAGGAGGTGTATTTTAATTCAATCTTTTGGGAAAATTTCACTGGATTACAATAACATGAGGGGGATTTTAATTCAACTTTACAAAAAAAAGCTTATTTTATAAGTAAAGAGGGGTGTTTTTATTGGGGGGAAAATTTTAGTTGAGGGGTTTTTGAAGTACCCCTTGAACACACATGATACATTGGGTTTCTTAGTAGTGCACACCACAAGATATGTGCATCTACTTTATGATATTTCTCTAATTCTCTTTCATGTAAGATAGCCACACCTCAACACAAAGAAACCATCCAATCGTCTTGCACCCTCTCGACATAACTAGATGTCTAAATCTGGCTATTGGAATAGGTGTGGGATGACAGTTAATTGCCTTTTTCCATGTCCTTCTCTCTCTCAAGTAAGCATTATCTGCACTATGATGATTCACAACACCATGCAAAAGTGTAAAAAATAGTCAACAACCAGTTAAGAATGGTGAACAACTAGTTGATAACTGTACTTGAGGCAGTAGAAGCAATACAAATAATATAGGATCTTTGTAGTTGCATGAATAACACTTGTCATGTGTGGCAATCATTGTTCAATCACTTGAATTTAAAGTTACTCAAAACTTGTGTGAGTCTAAGATATTCTTGGCACATACCTTGAACTTTATTATGCAAAAAGTATCCCTTCAAAGTTTCAAGCTATTAACATGCGAGGCACAATCAGAGTTTCTCAAATGGAGATAGAAAATATTCCTATGGAAGTCAAAAGATCAATGTCTACATCAAAAATGATTTATGATATTGTATCTACATTGATGGCACTTAAGCATATAGTCTCTTTTATCTCTCCACATAACCTGCAATCAGGATGGATAAAGTAATGGCAATGCAAAAAAAGTAGAAGAAGCAACTGAATCAAAGCTAGTGGGGTAGAACAGGTAGCTTCATGGTTACCCTTTGGAATCTCACATTTTTTAGATTTCAAATTTTATTTAGATGATCAAGGACCACAAAACCAAGCCTATCTATGGGTAATTGGCATAATAGACTATCAAGCAATAGATTGCTAGAGGAGGATACCCTAATGCAGACGATGAATTTATGTTCTTGTGAAAATGAGAGGATATCTACCCATGGATTAGTATGTCTCTCAAGACTTGGTGGCAAAAATATTCCATTTACCACTTATTCCACCTCCATCGATTAAAGCCGCAAGAGAATGTATAGATGACATGCTTGCTAAGGAATTTGGAGACCACGAGTATTTGTTATGACAAAATATGAAGAGGGGAGAGGAGAAGAGTGGAGATGAGGAGAGAGGGCACAGCTAGAGAGCACACCACAAATGACTAACTGTACACTAGAATTAGTTGAAAAAATAGAATATATACAAACCCTTTTAGGGTTAGGGTTAGGGGATCTAACCCTTTCCTTTATAGCACTCTATAAGGTTAGTGCTATGCACATATGATCACGTGATGGTGCTATGCACACATGATCACATGATGTTGAGCGTGAACTCTCAACACCTTCCCTCAAGATCAACATCATGAAGTAGGCCTTCCCTCAAGATGATGATTCTGGGGAATCGAAGAAGGACTGAGCATTACATTCCATCACACCCCTTTAATGGGAATGTCCTTCCTCTGCATCAAACCAAGAGCTAGTCGGTGTTTCTTGAATAGCTCTTTACCGAGTGGTTTGGTAAAGATGTCCGCAACATTCTCTTTGCTATCACAATGCTGCAGTGTGATGTCACCAAGTAACACTCTTTCTCTGATGAAGTGCTCTCTGACATCAATGTGCTTTGTCTTGGAGTGATATACTGGATTTTTGGCGAATGCTTGAGCCGATTGATTATCACAGTATATTGTTGTTGGCTTTGACTCATCAAAGTAATCTGTTTCTGACAATAGTCTTCTGAGCCATATAGCCTCACATGCACCTGTAGTGAGTGCTCTATATTCTGCTTCAGTCGAAGACAAAGAAAAAAATGGCTATTTGTTTAACAACCATGATATAGCACCTTGACCAAGGAAAAATGCATATCCCTGTGTCGATCTCCTGGTCTCATGATCTCCAGCATAGTCACTGTCACAGTATCCATGCAACTGTGGATGATTTCCTCTGTATTCTATCCCAAACTGTCTTGTACCTCTGATGTATCTCAATACTCTTTTGGCTGCATTCTAGTGAGACTGTTTTGGATTTTCCATAAACTGTGCTAGTGAGCTTACTGCATAACAAATATCTGGCCATGTGATTGTCAGATATATAAGAGATCCAATGAGCTGCCTGTAGTATCTGTCATTGACTGTAGGCTTTTCTGAATCTTTAGTAAGTTTCAAACTCTGTTCCATGGGAGTGGCTGCAATCTTGCAATCTGCCATATGAAACTTCTTCAGGAGACTGTCAACATATTTGAGCTGACTCATGAATGTGCTATCTAAATCTCTTCAGAACTCAATTCCAAGACAATAGTGCATAAGTCCAAGATCTTTCATGTCGAACTCTGCAGATAAGTCTTGTTTTAATTTTCTGATGAAGCTATCCTGGCTTCCTGTCACAATCAGATCATCTATGTACAAAAGTGCAATAGTAATATCTTCCCCTTGAACTTTGTAATACAGAGTATGATCTGCATTGGACTTCATGTATCCCAGATCAGCAAAATACTTGTCAATTCTGCTGTACCAACTTCTGGGTGCTTGCTTTAAGCCATAGAGACTTTTCTTGAGATGGCAAACCTTGTTCTCCTTTCCTGGTTCAACATAACCTGCGGGTTGTTGCATGTAGACTTCCTCGTCTAGATAACCATTGAGAAATGCATTCTTGACATCGAGCTGATACACATTCCATTTGTTGAGTGTCGCTAGTGATATCAAGAACCGTATGGAATCCATCTTTGCTACTGGAGCATAAGTCTCATCATAGTCTTGACCATATTGTTGTGCAAATCCTTTTGCAACTAATCTGGCTTTATATCTCTGAATACTGCCATCTGGATTGTACTTCACTTTGTATACCCATTTGTTGGCTATGGCCTTCTTTCCTAGTGGAAGGTCGCATAATTCCCAAGTGTTATTTTTATACAAAGCATCCATTTCTTCATTCATAGCAGTTTGCCATTTTGGCTTATCTACTGCGTCTTCGAAGTACACAAGCTCTTCTGTAGCCATGATGGTAGTCATAAGAGCATAGTTGGTGGTTTCCACCTGAATTGCTTTGCCTTTCTGAGCATATGTCAATCTGGCTGGTGGTCTGCTTTCCCTAGTAGACCGTCTGAGCTGCTGTGGTGCTGCTTGGGGTGTTGCTGGCTATTCTTGCTCTTCTTCATCAACCTGTTCTATAGATGACTGTGAAGTCGATGCTTCTATCTCTTGTGTAGGTGAGGTTTTCCATTCTAATTCCTCATCAAAGATTACATCTCTGGAGATAATGACTTTGCGGTTGATGGGATCATACAATTTGTATGCTTTGCTTTCTTCACTGTAGCCAACCATGATGCATTTGCGTGACTTGGCATCCAATTTTCTGCGATGATCATCATGTATGTGGGCATATGCTATGCAACCAAATATGCGGAGATGCCCAATGCGTGGCTTGTGTCCAGTGAGTGCTTCATAAGGAGTCATACCTTGTATCGGTTTGGTAGGAAGCCGATTAAGCAAGTAGTTAGCTGTAGCTATTGCTTCTGCCCAATATTGATTCGGAAGATGCTTTTCACTAAGCATTGCTCTAGCACTGTCTGCTAAAGTCCCATTATTCCTTTCAGCTCTTGCATTCTGCTGAGGAGTATTTGCACATGTGAATTGTCTTCGAATGCCGTGATTTTTCCAAAAGTTCATGAATGCTGAAGACATGTATTCACCTCCTCTGTCTGATCTCATAACCTTGATCTTTCTGCCTGTTTGGTTTTCTACCATGGCTTTGAATTCTTGAAATCTGGAAAACACTTCAGATTTCTCTTTCAGAAAGTAGACCCAACAATATCTGCTGTAGTCGTCAATGAAGGTCAAGTAGTAAAGTGAACCATTGATGCTGCGGGTCTGGGCATAACCCCATACATCTGTATGAATCAAATCAAGAATACCTCGTGCACGAGAGGTACTTCTGACAAAGTTGGTTCGCTTTTGTTTGCCGAAGCAGCATGCTTCACAAACCTTTCCAAGAAACTGTAGCTTCGAAATCCCAATTGCCATATTCTGATTCCTTAGATCTAACAAGTACTTGAAGTTGACATGACCATATCTCTTGTGCCATTTTGCAGATAGTGGCATCTGTTGCATTTGAGCTGACATGGCATGCTTATCTAGTACTGTAGCTAGCATCCTGTATAAGCGTCCTTCCTTGACACCTTTTGCTACTACCTGACCTCTTTTGGATTTGTCTCTGATAGTGCATTCATCACCGTCGAAGATGACTTTGTAGTTGTGTTCCGTCATTTGACCTACTGACAAAAGGTTCTTGCTGAGCTTCGGAACATAGAGCACATCTTTGACTAATCCTTTTGTACCAGTGAAATTGTTCATAGGGATAACACCTGTCCCTTGAACCGGATTCGGTGTATTGTCTGCTGTGTAGATGACATTCTTTTGTCCTTCTAATGGCTTCATTTCTGTGAACCATTCCTGATGATTTGTCATATGAGATGATGCACCGCTGTCGATGTACCAAGGATCCTATTCCACTTGGTCGACTTGATAGCTGAAATCCTCTTTGGGATTGAAATCAGTGTGTAGGTGCATTGTATGCAATTCCTTGCTTGCAAGAAACATATTTCCATGTTCATTTGCAAAATGACTGTGACTAGAATGTCCACCACGATGATTTCCTCTTCCTTGGGAATTCCCTCGTGGATTGACCGCCTTGGTCGTATTGCTTCTTGCGGCAATCTCTTTCATAGTGTCCAAACTTGTGACAGTAGTTGCACTGGATGTTTGACACATTGGTGGATGCATTCCCTCGTCCTTGAAATCTTCCTCGATTGGAATGATTTCCTCTTTGCTAATTTTGATGTTGCTGAGGATGATGCTGATGCTAATGCTGATTCTGACTTTGATTTTGTTGATGATGACCACTTTTCTGATATGATCTACCTCTGTTTCTGCCTTTGCCTCTGCTTCTGTCTGAAGCTGTGAATGCTTGATCATTAGAATGACCTTTACGTGCTTGAATGGCCTGAGTCCTGAGTTCTTCACCAAGTAGAACTGACTGAAGTTCTTCCAGTGTTGGAATTTGCCGTTGGATGGCAATACTCTGGACTAGACTCTCATATCCTTCTCCTGGTCCATTTAGGATTACTTGAACCATTTCTGCAGGATTCATAGTCTCTCCTGCTGCTGCAAGTTGATTGTTGTAGTCTTTGATGCGGAGTACATAAGCATGACCGGTTTCACTGCTATTGCGAAAACTCTGGTTGATCTGGTTTCTCAGGGTGAGAATCCTAGATGTGTTCTTGGACTCGTAGAGAGCTGCGAACATATCCCATGCTTCTTTTGATGTCTTGACTATGTTGAGCTGTCCTAGCATGACATCTTGCACATTCTGCTTGATCAGGTGATAGGCATACTTGTCTTTCTTATCCCATTCTACTTGAGCTCGGGAAATGGCAGGATCTGCTACTGGTGCGGAAATTGTTTGTGTAGATGTAGATCCCGATGTAGATTCCGTTGCTGGTGCTGTGACAACAGATGGAGTAGAGCTACTGGTGGCTGGATCGGCCAATGGTCTAGGTATAGATCCATCAACATACTCCCATTTGTCCTGAAGCACAAGAATGGTCTCCATTCGCTATTTCCATGTACCATTATTGGAGTTGTCTAACTTAGCAGATGCCTCCAGATTGAGGTTGCTAGTCAACATGGTGCAAACAATGTACTCAGAAAGTGTCCTGAAAAACTCTATATGAATCAACTGCAAATACACTAAAGATGCCAAGTGAAATCTCTGTACCGTCGGTGAAGATAGAAATGCAATAATATATATACAAAATCTGATCTGTGTTACAAGGCTTGTGGCAATGATGCCGGGAATAGCCAAGAGGCTTTACAAGGCTAAAAATGATGTGCACAATGCCGTGAGATAGCCAAATAGGCTTTACAATGGTGGCATGTGTGTGTGTGAAATCAAGTGCTATCTACCCACTGAATCAATCTGCAATGCCTTTGAACTCTGAAGTCTGCTCACTGAACTGATGAACGTAAGGTTTCAGGTAATGTAATGATGTGAAATCGGATGTGAGCATATGGACTGTAGGTACTAGTCGGGAATTTCGGGCATGGCTTAGATTGGCAACTTGGGGAAATTCAAAGCGTCCCCTCTATGGCGATCTAGTCTACTCTGATCTAGATCTAAACCAAACATCGATCAATGAAAGAGTAGCAAATAATTCCTTTTCTTTTGTTCTTTTTAAGTGCTGGGTCAGATGCGTCGATGTAGAGGCAAATGTGCGTGAAGGAAGTGGTTTTGTCGGCGAGGCTCAAATGTGAGTGTAACTTGCACCAAAATGTGCACGTGATGTGACGAGCGCGTAGAGCACGAAGAAACGAGCGACTTTCCTTTTTGGAGCACCCTCAAATTCTTTCTGGATCAAGAGATACGACTTGATCTAGGTGGAGGGGCAAAAGGAGTGCAAATGGTGCTCAATGATGATGTGTCACTGTGAGTCACATGCAGTGATGATGTGGCATTGTGCTTAGCAAGAGGTGTGCCAATGAAGCTCTGTGCTGAGGTGGTAGGAGTGTGCACATGCAGTGTGTGAACAGTGTGCCTGGCAAGGGACTGTGCCTGCAGGGGACAGTGCTGAGGTGGCACTGCTGATGTGGCAGAGGTGACATGTCACTGATGACATGGCAAGTGACATGGCTGATGATGTGGCAAGTGACGTGGCTGATGACGTGTCACTGATGATGTGGCAAGTGATGTGGCTGATGATGTGTCATTGATGATGTGGTAGGTGATGCGATTGATGACGTGTCACTGATGACGTGGCAGTCGATGATGACATGGCCTGATGATGTGGCACTGGTGACATGGCTTGATGATGTGGCTACCGGTGCTGACGTGGCAGATGACGTGGCACTTGGAGATAAGGTTGCCACGTGGCACACTGGAGACCTAGCCTACGTGCTATCTTATCTTGCCACGTGTCGCTTGGAGAAACTCACAGAATCTGTTGAGATGCCAACGGAATCTTGAAGATTCCATCGTCGTTTCCGTTGGAGAGGGAGCTCTGTTGAAGAGTGCGGGCATGCGGAGGAGACGGTTGCTGTGCCAGGCGTTGAAGGGCCGTCGGGTGCCAAGAGCCTGAAGGCTTTGGAGGTCGTGAATCGGTGGCTGCTTGGAGAGGTGGCCGGTCGTCGGAGATGGCGCTGGAGCCTGGCTTAGTCAAAGCTAGGAGTTTTCAATGAGGCGCGCTGGCGTTTTTTGCTAGGTGGCGCTGTCCGCTAGGGAGTCCGCAGAAAGGAGCCGTCGGTGGCTGTGGTGGTTGTGAGAGCCTTGGAGATCGCGCATTCAGCCGATCGTGAGCTCTTGGAGCGTAGATGGCGATGGAGGTGGCTCGTGAGCCCGCGATGAACCCGTTGTTGTTGCGCGGAGCGGCCGTTGAAGACGCTGGGCTTTGGAGCTACGTAGTCGGTTTGCAGGTGCTTTGGTCATAGATGCTTTCGAGAGTCTCTGCTTGTTGCAGGTCCAAATGGCGCATCGTAGTAGTGTGGTCGGTGAAACGTTGAGGCTGGAGAGAGCTTTGAAGATGCCCAAAGAGTTTGAGCAGCGTCGACGTTGCATGCGTTACGTGCTGGAAATGCCATCGAGGGCGTTGCTGTGGAAGAGCCGTATGGCGCTAGAGGTTGTTGGCAGTTGAAGACGGTGGAGCAGACCGTGAAGGAGCACGTTGCTCATTGGAGAGGCTTGGAGGTCTGTCAGGAGACACAACACTATAGCTTGGAAGTCCTTGCAAAGGCTTCCAGTTTCTGAGAAGAACTCATCCATCCGTATGAGCTTTAGGAGGCCGTGAGCTGCCAAGCTAAGGTCATTGGAGCTTGAAGGTGCGCCTTGAAGGAGAACTAAGACCGTAGAAGCTTGCTGTTGAGGTTGCCTTGGAAGCTTGATCTCTCTGGCTAGAGTTCTTTCACAAGCTTGTTGTAGAACAATTGGAGGACTCTCTTTTTCCTTCAACTTCTCTCTCTCAAACGAAGAATAATGGACGGAAACTTTCTCTCTCAATCATAATGGAAGTCCTCACAAAGAACTCAAGCAATGAATGTAAAACTCTCTCTCGCTTTCAATCAAAGAACTCTCTATCTCACAATCTCTCTCGCACTCTCAAGAATTGCAATGCCTCAATGGAAGGCAAGGGAGCTCTGATACCATGACAATATATGAAGAGGGGAGAGGAGAAGAGTGGAGATGAGGAGAGAGGGCACAGCTAGAGAGCACACCACAAATGACTAACTGTACACTAGAATTAGTTGAAAAAATAGAATATATACAAACCCTTTTAGGGTTAGGGTTAGGGGATCTAACCCTTTCCTTTATAGCACTCTATAAGGTTAGTGCTATGCACATATGATCACGTGATGGTGCTATGCACACATGATCACATGATGTTGAGCGTGAACTCTCAACATGTTATGAATGCATAGCTACTATAAGAAATGGTGTTAGTGCCATGCCCATGAGGTTGCAAGTGGACGGAGGATTCAGTAGGAGATGGAGGAAGGAATAGGAAACCGAGGATATGAGGAAGAAGATGGACGAGCACAAGTGTGAGGTATTCGGAGTGAACAAGGGGTATAACTATCCTTAGCTGATTCTAGGCCTCAGAGCTGCATGGCGATTGATGCTGAACTCAAGATATCACCAGCAGTTAAGTGACCATCACAACAAGGAGTACACAATCTCGCCATTGGATTCTGTGCACCTACCCCTATCCAAGGAATGAGTACCTCACGTGTGACTAGGAATGGGCATTTAAGGTGGCCTTCATGGTGATATCTTTGCAATTGGAACCCGTTCATTGGCAATGGTAATACCCACCATCCCTATAGATACGCCAAGTAGAAAGAAGTCGATTCACAATACTCAAAGATCCAAAAGGGTCTTGACCACTGCATCTTCAGCTTCCTTGCATGCGGCCCATGCAGATGTTGAAGAGTAGGACCAAGTGTCCCTTCTTAAAGAACTTATTATTTGATGCCAAGTCCAATCAAGTCTCTTTCTTTGTGCTTGCACTACCTATTTCAAGTAGTAACTTTCCATCCTATCTTCCTCCAACTTCTCCAGACCATCAAGTCAAAACTCCATGGACTCCTACAAAAGTAGCTTGTCTTCGATTGCAATGCAGAGGCTCAGAACAACATATTCCAATGGCATGATAGCCTCCATCCTGATTGCCAATTTGAATGGTGTGAGACCTATGGTGACTTTGAATGATGTGCGGTATGCCCATAATAACAAAGTGTATAACTTGGTTGTTCTGCCATATTGCAAGTGCCTTGAGCAAAAGGGACCTGCAATAAATTGCCACACCCATGCAATTATTCCAAACACAACTTCAATAAATTCTCCCAAATACCACTTCAATCAATTTATGCATTCATGTGTAGCTAGGGCCATGAGAGGGTTGAGTGGGTGTTTCCAAATGGGAGAAATGGAATCTACAAGGGATTACCAGAATTTGAGCGACTACGTTCGAGCGAGACCAAAGTTGAGACCAAAGTTCGAATGGGCCTACACTTTCAAATTTAGCACTGGAGTTCATTTATCAATTTGGAAAAGTAGCAATCATTGATGTCAAGCCCTTTTCTCTTGGGCAAAAAGTATAGCCATGTTTACACCTGCCCAGGAAGGACCTCGCTTTCGTTATTCGTGGATAGTGGTTTGGTGCAAAGCAGGTGTAAGTTTTTATGTATATCTTGCTTCATTATAACAAATGTTTGCTTGGAAAACTTGACCATTTCCAAAAATTCTCTATGAATTTGCAACTCTAGAGGTAAATAGCAATAGTTTCTTGCCCTACCTATTACATGTATACAAATCTTTGCTCTCAGACAAAAAGCACCATACTTGGACAAGAAGTAGATCAAAGGGATTTGCACATGTACAAGCAAATCAAAAGATTTATCTCACATCTTTATTGGACTGGAAACATCCTTAGTGGATATATTAGAACTATAGTATGGCTTCTATGAAGTAGTCTCCAAAAATTTGCTAATACACCCGTGCACATATTCCAAATACCTACTACCAGCTTTGCAAAATGTCTCCTCTATGGTCTCCAAATTTAACCAAGTCCATTGCTAATACTTGGTTGGCTTTGATGATAAGCCAAGGCCTGGAGCAATTCAACCTTTGTAAGTGCAGCTTGGTGCACGAACTCATGCACTTTGTCACTCAATCCCAAAACATCCATGACGACAAAGTAGATGTGTTTGCACAGAATATACATCCCTTTCTTTGCATCTTGTTGCATGAAGTCCTTGCAAGATGATTGTGGAAACTCTAATATTGTCATTGTGTATGTAAAGCCTTTAGCAAAAGAACTCTTTGTACGCACATGAAATAGATGCATTTCATTTGGAATAATTTTTTTCTCTTGTAGAATTTCAACATTCAAACACTGAGCCTTCTAAATCCTCTCTTGAAAATCTTTACTCAAATTTGATCTCCACTATACTATCTTGTTATCCCTTTGGCCTGCATAAACATGACTCATTGCTGCAACACTCCTTGGCATGTGTGCTCCCTCCACATGTAGACTATCATCCTCCTCAAGCACAAAACCTGCTTGTTGCAAGTGCTCCTTTTCATGTGTTTAAGTCCCAATTGCGACCTTCCATACCCCAAGTGAATGACCAAGCACACCCAAGATGGAGTAATCAACACACCAGGTATGGCCCACAGAGGTATTGCAAAACCACACAAACTGCTCTTTGATACAATTAGGATGTTGTCTTCTACCCTTGAAGCAAGGTGCGGGGAAACCTGCACTCCCTCTTCGACCCATTATGTTAAGGCATTAATAGTTTGTGGGGTTATCATGGGCTTACAATAGATTCATAGAGGTGCAAGTACCCACAACCCTTCGACCGATGATTGCGACCCCATTTTGTATATCCATGGGACCAACGGTGTCTCTTGATCATTCTATGCAGGTTCACGTATTCGGATTACACATTGTGTCTTTCCTATCTTTCTAAGTGCTGAGTATGATTCACATGTGCATGAGTATGCATGCAGTTTATCTTTCCATAGCGCCTATAGCTTAGGGTATTACACACTGGCCACCACAACTAATCATCAGTTTCCTACATGTGGGTTGTGCATCAACCTTTATGGTGCACCATTTGTGTCAGCATTGCCGGGCGGGATGGCAGGTGACATGACCACGACTTGAGGTTTCAGTGGTGGCTTACCTGCAAGCTCGTGTGACCCAGAAGTGACAATAGATCAGCGTTGTGCTCGAAGAACTATTTGCAAAGAATACACGACCACAACATGCCCTATTTGATGATCACCATTTTGACATTGAATTAGTTCGTTAGATTTTGTGGCTTCATGTGGAAGGAGACCGTCTGACCCATCAAATTGTAGAATTAACCCATAGCATAAATCCGAATGAGGTCGCAAGGACCTCTGAAGCCCTTAGTTTTGACAAGAGGCTGCCCCGTTAGCCTAGCGGTCCCTCTCCACCGATGGAGAATTATGGGTGGAGCGAGATGTTTGGCAGACTCCACAAGATGCTAGCATGGGCATTTTGGGACCTAATGAAGCCCAATTTGAACTAGAGCACCCTGCAAGAGCATGCGAGGGCACCTTATTCAATAGATGAGTGCGAACGATGCCATTCGTCCCTTTCAAATGGGGTCGGTGCGTGCTGAGCGAGCCATCTTCACCAACAATAGGGCATGTCTCATCAGTGGTACAAGGTTTGTTCATCATTCCGCCATCTCTGATGACAAGAGGAGGGCTAATTCCATAGGTACTAATTGTTCTGGTTGCTCTGATCAATCCAGTCACGATGGTAGCATAGTAAACGTGAAGTACACCAAGTTTCAGGGGAGAGTTCGCAATGATCCAGATGCACATGTCTGACAATTTGATGACTAACTATACCGTAGATTTCGTTGAAAATATATAATATATACAAATCCTTTTAGGGTTAGAGTTAGGGCATCTAACCCTTTATTTTATAGCACTCTATGTGTTAGTGCTAGGCACAATATTGAACACATGATGTTGAGATGGTTTCTCAACACGTTCCCTCAAGATCAACATCATGAAGTAGGCCTTCCCTCAAGATGATGATTCTGGGGGATCGAAGAAGGACTGAGCATTACATCCCATCACACCCCTTTAATGGGAATGTACTTCCTTTGCATCAAACCAAGAGCTCCTCAGTGCTTCTCAAAAAGATATTTGCCAAGTGGCTTGGTAAAGATGTTTGCAACATTTTCTTTACTATCACAATGTTGTACTATGATGTCACCAAGTAACACTCTTTCTCTGATGAAGTGCTCTTTGACATCAATGTGCTTTGTCTTGGAGTGATATACTAGATTCTTGGCCAATACTTGAGCCGATTGATTATCATAGTATATTGTTATTGGCTTTGATTCATCAAAGTAATATGTTTCTAACAATAGTCTTCTGAGCCATATAGCTTCACATGCACCTGTAGTGAGTGCTCTATATTCTGCTTCTATTGAAGACAAAGAAACAGTTGGCCATTTGTTTAAAAACCATGATATAGCACCTTGACCGAGGAAAACTGCATATCCTTGTGTGGATCTCCTAGTCTCATGATCTCCAGTATAGTCATTGTCACTGTATCTATGCAACATTGGATGACTTCTCTGTATTCTATTCCAAACTATCTTGTACCTCTGAAGTATCTCAAGACTCTTTTGGCTATATTCCAGTGAGACTGTTTTGGATTTGCCATAAACTGTGCAAGTGAACTTATTGCATAACAAATATCTAGTCGTGTGATAGTCAGATATATAAGAGATTCGATGAGCTGTCTATAGTACTTGTCATTGATGGTAGGCTTTTAAAAACATTTTTTAAGTTTCAAACTCTGTTCCAGCATTCAGTGGACACAAGCCACACATTGGTCATCTCCGCATATTTGGTTGCATAGAATATGCCCACATACATGATGATCATTGCAAAAAATTGGATGTGAAGTCATGCAAATGCATCATGGTTGGCTATAGTGAAGAAAGAAAAGTATACAAGCTGTACGATCCCATCAACAAGGTCATTATCTCCAAAGATGTAATCTTTGATGAGGAATCAAAATGCAAAACATCAAATTCTCAGGATATCGACACATCGATTACTTAGTCACCTACAGAAAAGGTTGATGAAGAAGAGCAAGAATTGCCAGAGACACCCCGAGAAGGGAAACAACAATGTAGACAGTCTACTAGAGAAAGAGACCACCAGCCAAATTGACATATTCTTAGAAAGGCAAAGCTATTTAGATCAAAGCTACCAATGATTCTCTTATGAATACCATCATGGCTACCGAAGAGCCAATGTACTTCGAAGACGTAGTTGACAAGCCAGAATGGAAAACTACTATGAATGAAGAAATAGAAGCTTTGTACAAAAACAACACTTGGGAGTTATGTGACCTTCCACCAGGAAAGAAGGCCATAGCAAACAAATGGGTTTATAAAGTAAAGTACAATCCAGATGGAAGCATTGAGACTAGTTGCAAAAGGATTTGCATAGCAATATGGTCAAGACTATGATGAGACTTATGCTCTAGTAGCAAAGATGGATTCCACATGGTTCTTGATATCACTAGCGATACTCAATAGAAGGAATGTGTACCATGTACATGTCAAGAATTCTTTTCTCAGTGGTTACCTAGATGAAGAAGTCTACATGCAACAACCAGCAAATTATTTTGGACTAGGTAAAGACAATCAGGTTTGCAATCTCAAGAAAAGTCTCTATGGCTTAAAGCAAGCACCCAAAAGTTGGTACAATAGAATTGACAAGTATTTTGCTAATTTGGGATACATGAAATCCAATGCAGATCATACTCTCTACTACAAAAGTTTAAGGGGAAGAAATTATTAATGCATTTTTGTACGTAGATGAACTAATTGTGATCGGAAGTAATGATAGCATCAAAAAGTTGAAACAAGACTTATCTTTAGAGTTCGACATGAAAGATCTTGGTCTTGGAATTGAGTTCTGAAGAGACTTAGACAGCACCTTCATGAATCAGCTAAACTATGTTGACAATCTCTTGAAGAATTTTCATGTGGCACATTGCAAGATTGCAGCCACTCCCTGAGCATTGCTCTAGCACTATTTGCTAAAGTACCATTCTTCCTTTTAGCTCTTGCATTTTGATGAGGAGTATCTCCATAAGTAAATTTTCTTTGAATGTCATTACTTCTGCAAAAATTCATGAATGCTGAAGATATGTATTCACCTCCTCTATCTGATCTCATGACTTTGATCTTTCTGCATGTCTGGTTTTCTACCATGGCTTTGAATTCTTAAAATCTGGAAAAGACTTCAGATTTCTCTTTCAGAAAGTAGACCCAATAATATCTACTGTGGTCATCGATGAAAGTCAAATAGTAAAGTGAACCATTGATGCTGCGGGTCTAGGCATGACCCCATATATTTGTCTGAATCAAATTAAGAATACCTCGTGCTCTAGAGGTGCTTCTACCAAAATTGGTTCGCTTTTGTTTACCAAAGCAGCATGCTTCGTAAACTTTTCCAAGAAACTAAAGTTTCAAAATTCCAATTGCCATATTCTAATTTTCGAGCTCTTTCAAGCTTTTGAAATTGACATGTCCATATCTCTTGTGCCATATTGCGGAAAGTGGCATCTATTGTTGCAATTGAACTGACATAGCATGCAAACTTGGTACTGAAGCTAGCATTCTGAACAAGCATCCTTCCTTGACTACTTTTCCTACTAGCTGATATCCTTTGAATTTGCCTCTAATCGTGCATTCATCTCCATAAAAGATGACTCAATAGTTGTGTTTTGTCATTTCACCAAATGATAAGAGGTTCTTGTTGAGCTTCGAAACCCTTTCGAAACATAGAGTAAATCTTTTACCAATCCTTTCGTACCACTGAAATTATTCATAGGGATAATGCCTTTCCCTTGAATTGGATTTGGTGTGTTATCTGTAGTGTAGATACCGTTCTTCTGTCCTCCTAATGGTTTCATCTCTGTGATCCATTCTTGATGTTTTGTCATAGGAGATGATGCGCCACCTCGGGGGGGTCACTATGTGTAAACCCTCTATATCACGTGCGTTCAAGGCCTATTTGTAAAATCCTTTATTTGTAATTTTTCCATTAATAAAATATACCCTTTTTCTATACAAACCTGTAAATTTTTTCAAATTCATTTAAAAACTCCCTTATGTAAATTAATTTTTGTAAAATTTAGATATTAAAAATATCATTCTATTGAACTCATGTGATAGGGTTACATATGATGAATGATCCCCTCGAGTGTGGCACTATCTATGTACCAAGGATTTTGATATTCTTGATCAACGTTATAACTGCATTCCCCTTTTGAATTGCAATCAATGTCAAGATATATTGTTTCAGTCTTCTGCATGTCCTTGCTTGCAAGAAACATATTCTCACGTTCATTGGCATAATGATTGTGACTTGAATGTCCACCATGATGATTTTCTCTTCCTCAAAAATTCCCTCAATTGTTGCTAGATTGACCGCCTTGGTCGTATTGCTTCTTGCAGCAATCTCTTTCATAGTGTCCAAACTTATGACAGTTTTTGCATTGAATGCTTTATATGGTGGTGGATGCATTCCCTCATTCTTGGTATCTTCCTCTATTGGAATGAACTTGGATTTTAACGTTGATGTTGTTGAGGATGCTAACTTTGCTGATGACTTTATTGTTGATGATGACCACTTTGCTGAAATGATCTACCTCTACTTGTGCCTCTGCCTCTGCTTCTATCTAAGGATGTGAATGCTTGATCATTGGAATGACCTTTGTGAACATGAATGGCTTGCCTCATGAGTTCTTCACCAAGTAACACTCATTGTAGCTCTTCAATTGTTGGAATTTGTCATTAAATAGTAATACTCTAGACTAGATTCTTGTATCCCTTTCCTAGCCTATTTCGAATGACTTGAACTATTTCTATGGGATTCATGGTCTCTCCTCTTGCTTGTGCGAGTTGATTGTTGTAATCCTTGATCTTGAGTACATAAGCATGATCAGTTTCATTGCTGTTGTAGAAACTTTGGTTGATTTGGTTTCTCAGTGTGAGAATCCTGGAAGTGATCCTAGACAAATAAAGAGCTACAAACATATCCCATGCTACTTACAAACATCCCAGATGAAGCTAACAAATAACACACGTGAGGAGCCAAGTGCGTACATTTGAGGGCTCCATTCCTATGAAAAACTAAATGAGTTCATGAAATAGTGCAATCAACAACTACCAAAACAAGGATGGCTCTGACCAATTCACAAACGGTAATGTCAAAAACTATCATGATAAATCATCTACAACAAGAGCAACAATAGAGTTTTATTAACAACTATCTAATGAAGTAATTTTCAAGGCTTGTGAAAAATATATTAAGGAAGCTAGACATCCTCCATGTGGGAAAAAATATTACTTATTACAACACTACCATTTATATAAACCATCCATGGTATTTTTGAAAAATGATTTTCCTTAAGTATCTCTTGTGACTACTGTAAATGATTGCTATCAAACCGTAGTTCTACTTTTTCCAATAATGTTTTAATAAAAAAATTACGCACTAGTTTTGTATATTTTAATAATCAATAAAAATAAACTTTGAAAGCTACTAAAAGAGAGCATGACTTTGAAAGAAAAGACTCTCATCATGCCAAATCACAAGAAGTATGTTAAGGTATAACTGTAAGAAAATAATACAATGTCTGTGCTCAACAGATAACAGGATCTTGTATGCAAGAGAGAAAACAAGATAGTATGGAGAATCAAAATTTTGATTATTGTAGAACTGATACAATAGATGGCGTTGCCTCCCAACCGTGCACTCCTGTGAAAGAAGCTTCGATGGCATGCTGGAAACAGTAGAAGACGGAGGCTGGATGCTAAAGAATCAGGGTTGCTATAGCCAGTGATGAAATGGGCTTTACGGGCTTGCTCTTATATAGCCACCAGTCATAGTCGGTTAGGCTCAATTGGGTGACCGACCCAATCCGCCCAAAACGGTCGACTGGGGGTCGGTCCCGAAATAGGCCACCAACCATATGATAGAACCGGTGCGCAAAACAGAGGCACTAACCTACGGTCTCCGTTCGACCGAGATCATCTGAGGCTCCAAACGGGCCCCGCAACCCGAGAGTGGGCTGCCTCGAGAAATGCTCTATCTACTCTCAGTGCGGTCAATCAAGGGATGCCTTCCCGCACTTGCATGTAGCCTAGTTGGCAGTATACCAACTCTATCTGAAGCCATCCAGCCATCAGGCCACACATGGCCCCCATCTGGTGTCCAAACCAGGACCTACCGGATAACCGAGCTACTCAAATGCCTTCTCCTCATATGGGGGGCTTACAAGTAGAGTTAGCTGGTTCCCGCATAGTTACACGAGAGTGGAGCATTGATATCTAACACCCCCCCTCAATGTCCACCCGCAAGTGAACTTACTTTTTCGGCCCAATGCCAAGTCGATGAAGATGCCTCTCCAGCAAGTCTCTTCCAAGAGCCTTCGTGAAGATGTCCGCAGCATTCTCTGTAGTCGGACAGTACACCAAGTCGACCTCTCCATCCATGATGAGCTCGCATACAAAGTGATATTGAATCTCAATATGTTTTGTGCGAGCGTGGAACACCGGGTTCTTCTGCACTGCACCCATGTCCCCCAAAATCCTCCTCAACCACACTGCCTCGCAAGAAGCAAAGCATGCAGATTTGTACTCGGCCTCGGTAGAAGAAAGAGCAACTGTGGGTTGCTTCTTGCTGACCCATGACACAACTCCAGATCCAAGTGAGAAACAGTACCCTGTCACTGATCTCCTGCTGTCCACGTCTCCTGCCCACCAATCCGAGTCACAGAATCCGATCAAGATGTTGCCCTTGGTATAGGTGATGCCATAATCAAGTGTGCCTTTGATGTATTTCAGCACCCGCATCCTTGCCCTCCAATGGTTCTCCCGGGGCTTATTGGAAAACCTGCTTAGTACACCAGTCGCAAAATTGATGTTCGGCCGTGTGTTGCACAGGTAAATCAAGTTGCCCACAAGCCTTCTGTACTTCGCTTCGTCCACCAATGGTGATGAATCCTCGTTTGAGAGCTTCGCGTCAACCTCCATAGGGGTACCAACTGTCTTGCACTCAGCCATGCCAAATGCCTTCAGTATCTCTCCAGCATACTTCAGCTGTGAAATGAAGATCTGTTTCGGCTCCTGCCAAACTTCAATCCCCAAACAGAAATGCATCAGTCCGAGGTCTGTCATTTCAAACTCTCTTCCTAGCAAATGCTTCGTCTGCGAGATCTTCTCTTCATGGTTCCCTATTATGACAAGGTCGTCCACATAAAGGACCACGATCATACACCTGCCTCCTTCTCTGAAGATATACAAATTTGCAGTAGATGGGCTCCTCCTAAACCCGTTTTGTAGAAAGTAGGCATCAATTCACTAGTACCACACTCGTGGAGCCTGTTTCAACCCGTAAAGTGCCTTCTTTAGTTTGCAGACTTTACCTTCTGAACCGGGGATCTCAAAACCTGGTGGTTGTTCCACGTATATCTCCTGCTTGAGATCTCCATTCAGAAAGGCGGATTTCACATCCATTTGAAACACGGGCCAACTTCCCTAGGCAGCTAAAGCCAAAACACTGCGAATTGTGGTTAGTCGAGCTGTGGGAGCAAAAGTATCTTGATAATCAAAACCATGTACCTGTGCAAATCCTTTTGCCATGAGCCGATCCTTGTACTTATCCAACGTGCCGTCAAACTTGTACTTGGTCTTGTACACCCACTTGGTTTCGATTACCTTGCGTTTTGGTGGTCGATCCACAAGGTCCCAAGTGTTGTTCTTCATTATGGATCCATACTCTGATTGCATAGCCTCCATCCACCTATCATCGCCCTGTGCCTCTTCATGCCTCTTCAAGACACTTGGGTTCATCAACACGGATCACTTATGTCATCAAAGCATAGTTGACCAAGTGTTCCTGCGCCCTTCTTTGCTCCTCTAATCTCTTGGACTAGCAGTGTTCAGATGGTTCCTCCTCAATGGTTGGAGGTTCTCTACCATCCAAAAGCTGCTTAACCCACTTCGAGAATGGCCGTTGCCATTGTGGTTCTATAGGCTCTTCTTCATCTTCTTTGTCTTGAATCCTCCCAAGCACCGTTGTGGGATTTTGGTCTGCTATTGGTGGCGGTACTGGATATCCTAGTCCTGGTTGTTTGGGAAGGAAGCATCCTCCTCCAATTGATGCGGCTGTTCTGAGAAGACCACATCACGACTTACAATTACCTTCTTGGTAATAGGGTTATAGAGATGGTAACCCTTCGCCTCTTCACTGTAGCCCAAGAAAATACACTTTCGGCTCTTCGGTTCCCATTTGGTCCTGGTAGCATCAGGGACATGCACAAAACAGTCACATCCAAAAACTCTGAAATGTGCACCTGAAGGTTTCTTACCAGAAAAGGCTTGCAGTGGAGTCATCCCATTCACAGCCTTTGTGTAGCTATGATTCAGGATGTAAACTACAGTGTTACATGCTTTAGCCTAGAAAGTCTTTGGCAAATCTTTCCCTTTCATCATACTCCGGCCCATTTCACAGATGACACGCATCTTGCGTTCTGCTACTCCATTTTGCTGTGATGTATGTGGCGAGGGTTTCTGCCTCTTGATTATGTGACTTTTGCAGTAACTTTCGAATTCAGTCGATGTGAACTCTCCACCTCTGTCTGATCTCAACTTCTTCACCTTCCTCCCTGTTTCTTTCTTCATTACATGCCATTCCTTGAACCTACTAAAAGCCTCATCTTTAGTCTTCAGGAAGTATATCCATATCCTTCTACTGTAGTCGTCGATCAGCGTCATGAAGTAGTAGGAACCACCCAAAGCTTCTGCCTCCATCTTTCCACAGAGGTCTGTGTGAACGAGCTCTAGAGGAGCCTTTGCCCTGCTGGCCTCTTTAGCAAAGGGATGCCGATGTTGCTTGCCCATCATGCAAGCTTCACATACATTGGGCAGATCTGAAATTTCTGGTAGGTCTGCAATCATTCCACTTTTATGCATCTCCTTCAAAGAACTAAGGTTTAGATGACCAAACCTCTCATGCCACAACTTAGTGTTCTTCACATCCGCTCGAGCACTGAAAGCTGAGAGTTCATAAATGTTGTTGCGCCGTGTACCTTTACCAATGACCTTTCCTTGAATATCCAGGATCCGTGCACCATTCTTATCGAATTGAACTTTGAGGTCTCGATCCATGATCGTAGAAATGGACAACAAGTTCCTCTTGATATCTGGCACATAAAGAACATCGGACAACTGATTTACAACTCCATTTGACTTGAGAGCAATCGTACCTTTTCCTTTTGCTGGACATTTTGCATCATTTCCGACTGCTACCAGGATGTCATTCCCTACCGGCTGTAGAGAGGTATACCAATCCTTCCGACTGGTCATGTGGCACGATGCACCACTGTCAATGATCCACGGTTCATCCATAGATACATGAACTGCATCCATGCAAATCTCCTCAATTGTGACGAAATATCACCAAAACTCAAAGCTCACAGCTCTACTGGTACTGCCTGCACGTTGTTGCTCGACTCTTTCTTTACTCCATTCTTCTCATCTGCAATCTTCTTTCGACACTCATTCTGCTTGTGCCCTGCCTTGTTGCAATAGAAGCACTTGATCTTCTTCTTTCTCTTTTTATCATCAGAAGAAGATGGGTTACCAGAGTCCTTACCCTTACCTTTCTTTGATCCGGTCTAGAAAGCCGAATCTTCTCCAGTCCTCGTCTTTTGATGCATCTCCTCCTCCAGAAGCATTGCGCTGAAATCCTCAAAGTTGAGGGGCGGATTTCTATTATGCGTATTCAACGCCGTAACAAGACCATCGTACTTTGGTGGGAGAATCCGTATGCACCTTCGTGCTAGATTCTCGCTGGTGATGGTGATGCCAATCGCAGTCATCTGATCGCGCAGATTCTTCACCCTGGTGATGAACTTCTCTGCCGTTTCAGACTCAGACAACTTCTTGTTCACGAGTTAAGTCTCTAGATTCTGAATCCGCGTCTGATTCGTGGTCTCGTACTGATTTTTCAAGACCGTCCATGCCTCCTCTATTGTGGTGACATGTTGAATTAACGCCATGATGGAATCACTAACACTGCAGACAATAGAACACAGTGCATCTGCATTTCTTCTTGTCCACGCGAGAATCTCATCCGCAGTTGGTACTATCTGTTGTCCTGCATTGGCTGGATCCGATCTTGCAACCAGCCTCACATCCACCCCAGTAGCAGTGTCCCAAAGCTCGTATGCGCTTAGGATGGTCTTCATCTTGAACTTCCAGAGTGGATAGTTAGAGCCGTCCAACTTTTTGCTTTCGCCGAACGGTGGGATTCGCAGTCTTGCGGGCTGGGCCATCTCTTACAATCTTCTCGCAAATAGAAACACACTACCAAATCTTCTTGCTAGAGTTCAGGCTCTGATACCATGTAAGAAAATAATACAATGTCTGTACTCAACAAATAACAGGATCTCGTACACAAGAGAGAAAACAAGATAGTATGGAGAATCAAAAATTTGATTACTGTAGAACTGATACAATAGATGTCGCTGCCTCCCAACCGTGCGCTTCTGTGAAAGAAGCTTCGATGGCGTGCTGGAAACAATAGAAGACGGAGGCTGGATGCTAAGGAATCAGGGTTGCTGTAGCTAATGATGAAATGGGCTTCACGGGCTTGCTCTTATATAGCCACCAGTCGTAGTCGGTTAGGCTCAATTGTGTGACCGACCCAATCTGCCCAAAACGGTCGACTGGGGGTCGGTTCCGAAATAGGCCACTGACCATATGATAGAACCGGTGAGCGAAATAGAGGAACTAACCTACGGGTCTCCGTTCGCCATCCGAGATCATCTGAGGTTCCAAACAGGCCCCGCAACGTGAGAGTGGGCTGCCCCGGGAAATGCTCCGTCTACCCTCAGTGCGGTCAGTCAAGGGATGCCTTCCGGCACTTGCATGTAGCCTAGTTGGTGGTGTGCCAACTCTATCTGAAGCCGTTCGGCCATTAGGCCACACATGGCCCCCATCTGGTGTCCAAACCAGGACCTACCGGATAACCGAGTTACTCAAATGCCTTCTCCTCATATGGGGGGCTTACAAGTAGAGTTAGCTGGTTCTCGCGTCGTTACACGAGAGTGGAGCATTTATATCTAACAATAACCACATATCTTAATTTCTAGTCTCACATCAATCTTTTGTTATGCATGCTTTGATATACAATTTTGAAAAATGAGTTTACTTAAGTACTTCTAGTGTGTATTCTTAGTAACTTTTGCAAACCTTAGTTTCATTTTTGTTAATAATACTTTATGCAATAATTTTGTTATTTATTATAATCAATAGAAATTCAATTTTAAAAGATTATGGATAGGCTTGGTCATGCATTGTTAGTTCCTAGTACGTGTATGTATTTTCTAAATTCATAAATAATTTATCTCATTTATCTATTAAGGAGAGGTTTTAGTTATTCAGAGGAGAAATTTGAAATGTTCAATTAGGATGCTTTTTTGAACGTGGCCTTCCAATTCTTTGTTTTAGTTTTAATTCATTTGCCTCCCAAGGAGTCCTCCTCTAATTTCATGTGTGCTCCACCTTCACTATGTGTCTCTTTGTCCTTTCTATCTTTAAAGGTATAAAGCTTGTACCTTTTGTAGTTATGCCTTCTAAATAAAACATTACTTAATATAGAGTGTCAGGTCAAATTTTCCTTGCCAGCATGACCATTAGGACAAAAAAATTGCCTCTCCAGATTGTTGACAGTGCAATTTTCCTGCATCTTTTAAAGCTCTTGTGTATAAGTTTGGATCACATTTTTCTGAAAGAGTATCTTATTGATGAGATATGATTTTTCAAAGCCCGAAAGTTTGAATTTTTTAGAAAGGGACTTTAGGCACCATTGAAAAAAAATGTAGTGCTGCTCGATTCACAATTCCATTATTATCAATCTGATTCCAATAGTATATTCCCCAATATCCCTATCTCCCTTTGGCTTTGTCCCCCACATTGAAGCATCTATTTCCCATAGAGTCAATGAGAATTTGAGTCTAGATTGAGTCTATTGTTGCTGAGAAGTACCTTGTATCTTTCGCTTCTTGATTGGATGTCTTGATTGGATGAGATATGACCAGCATTACGATATGTTACTGACTTTGCTTCAAGTTCATTCTTCATCACTCACTTAGCATGAATGACATTACCTAACATTATCCATTAGGTAATTTTCTTTTAGCTCAACTTATATGAGCAGGATCTAGATTCGTATCAATAGGATACAAAAGATATCCATTGCTCTAGTTTTCATGCTTGAGAAATAATCTAAGAGCTAAGGAATGCATTGTATGAAATTTTAACCAAATGAAGAGATGCAACATACAAACAAGCTACCCTCACAAGAGTAAATGGATGTAGGAGCTATAGTTTGTAGCCCAATTATGAGTAGAAGCTAGATTTGTATCAGTAGGAAATGAAAGGTATCCATTGCATGAGTTTGCAGGTTTGAGAAGGAATCTAAGAGCAAGGAATGTAGTGTATAGAATTGTAGCCACATGAAGAAATGTAGCATACAAATAATATATCATTGCAAAGTCAAACAAATCTAGGAATTGAAGTCTGCAAGGAAATATAGGGGAACAAAGAGAAGGATAAAGCATAAAGCATATCTTGCAAACAAAGTCAAACTAATGTTTGACCTAAAATGTGCAAAGAATTTATCCTAAAAGGTATTTTACAATTTGTTAGTGTCAATAACAATTATCAAAATTGTCTCGAGATTTACTAGTGATATATTTTATATAATCATCTAGATATATTTTTTACATTGGTTTCATTATTAAGAAAAAGTTGAAAGTTTTTTCTCCTATAAAAACAAAAGCTCAGTATATATGCCAAGATTGGAACTAAATTTAGAAAAAGAGATAATATTAGGCTTTAAGATTCTAAATTTATAAATAATTTCCATGAAAGTTCACCAAATTTTTATTTAAAAAATCTAGATACTTTAAAATTTGGCCAGAATATATATTCATAAATAGCTTGAGTTTAGATTCTAGGCTCTAGCTAGTTGTTGGCATGTTACTTGTAGATAACCATAAAAAACTAAACATTCATTCAAGTTTGTCACTAGCAGTCATCATGATAATGTTTGAAAATTAGTGGTTCTATATTGTAGTTCTTATCTTCTTGAGTCTCAACTCTAGAATTTCAATTGCTCTCAAGTCTTGGCTCTCCACCCTCAAACTCACACCAAGCCTCAAATATTACTCTTTAATCTCTCTAACATTTTGATATCACGAGCAACACCTCATACTACCTTGTAGCTTGCTCTAGTAGCCAGTGTCCAACATCCAAAGGTATGGGAGAATTTTGTGAAAACTTTGGATTTTTTATGCCATGAGATGTCTTTAGATAATTTTAAAAATTTTGCATTAATGCACAATTGATGAGCATAAATTTTGCCTTAAATTAGCATGAATATTAAATGAAAATGTGATGATTGACAAGATTGCATTAGGAAGTGTAGGACAAGCTACCACCAATAAATGTCATATTACCATCAAAATACATGACAAATATCAATTAAAAATGCTTGTGGGGATTCTTCATCATTTAAACTCGTCCAAATTCCCATGAATTTAATGGAACATGTTATATTTCACATCTACCCAAATGCTCTAGTATGTAATAGTCTTGTTCTTCATTGATACCTTGATTACATATGGGTATTTGGTTAAGTCAAATAATCACCAAAAGCCTCTGACCATTTATGTAGTTAAACTCATTCTCCTTCACTAGTAGCTATTCTACCATCTATATCCTCCAATATAGAGAGAGCATTGAGAGAAATCCCACTAATATCTTGAATCCCTATTATTGGATAATTTATCCCACTAACCTCTTCATTTATTTTCCCTTGTGCTTTCTCAACATAGTTTTATACCGACCAGTAACGTTAAGTTGTACTCACATTCAACACAAGAAATCTCTTAAGTGTTAAGAACAATAAACTTACACATAAAAAATGTTCGTCCTCAATACCCATGACCATGTCAGTAATTTATGCTCTCCATACATGCTTTAATTTAATGATGCAGAGCCCTTTTGTGCAATCCTTTTCTTCTGGTAAATAACTACCTATGCCTAGGTGATGTCAAGAAAGCCCATTTAATAGTACTCTAAACATATAAATATGAACTATACTGCATTGCAAATTTTTAGTGATGCCTTATCACATTAGCTTAATTACATCTACCATGGTCCATATAAAGAAAATTTTGAATATAGCCTTTGAATTCACCTATTGCTAACACTTCTCTCGAGCAAGGAAATGGCTCGAATTTTACTCCTTTAGATTTGGTTGTCTAATATCAAGTAGGTAAGCCTTGGGTATGATTTCATCTTGATCACAAATTGTTTTTTATACACAAATGGTTGGTAATTTTATCACTACAAAACTATTCTCATCACAAACAACATTAAAAATGGCACACAAGTATGAGAGCATCAATATGTATTCATCCAAAAGATGCCACTTCATTGCTTCCATATAATACCACATCTAAGCCCTCTTCTAGTGTGAATATATATAACAAGTTTAAAAATGTAAAAATATCTTCATCTAGTGCATAAACACAAATGGCAAGAGATGATCTATATGAGTAAATTATTTTTCATAACTATGATCAATGCATGTTATCAACACTTGAAATGTGTTAATTGATATGATTAGTTAACTTATAGCACTTTAACATATAAATATGATAATATATTATAATCTCAACACTAGAAAATAAGACATATCTATTTCACCTATGCATACATAAAAGAATCAAGGATTCTATATTGGTCTCTCATTGGTGGATAGACCTCCCTTGGGCCCCACTACCTTCCACTTGCATCCCTCTTGCCTGCACCACCTCTTGGGGCATTGACTCATCCCCTTAAACTTTTGGATGGTCCCCCTACCCTCTTCCTTCTCCATGGTGGGCCCAAATTCGTGTGGAATTCCCCCGCCCCCCTCCCTCAAATTCGTGTGCACTTTCCAGCTTTTGGATCCAACTTGGATCTCAACTCATCTGGCACATGAACATAGGCAATGCAACCAAAAACTTTCAAATGATAAATATCTAGTTTCCTACTAGTATACCTCTCCTCTGGCGTCATGCCATGTATTGCCGCAGTGGGAATCCTGTTCATTATGTAGACTGCTGTAGCAACTGCTTCAGCCCAATAATAATATGGCAGGTCTTTTTCGTTAAGCATGGCACGAGATACCTCTCCAATATGCCTGTTTTTCCTTTCTGCAAGTCCATTTTGATGTGGGCTATGACTGCATGAATATTGATGCTTTATGCCATGCTCCTACAGGAACCTTGCAAACTCATTTGATAGGTACTCTCCCCCTCCATCTGACCTTAGGCATTTCATTTGCAGGCCTGTTTCTTTCTCAACCATAGCTTTAAAAGCTTTGAAATGCCCAAACACTTCACTTTTCTTTTTTATAAAATACACCCAAACTTTTCTGCTGTAGTCATCAATAAAAGTGCCGAGGAGGTTGATGAAGAAGAGCAAGAATTGCTAGAGACACCCCGAGGAGGGAAACAACAATGTAGACAGTCTACCAGAGAAAGAGACCACCAGCCAGATTGACATATTCTTAGAAAGGCAAAGCAATTTAGATCAAAGCTACCAATTATTCTCTTATGAATACCATCATGGCTATCGAAGAGCCAATGTACTTCGAAGACGTAGTTGACAAGCCAGAATGGAAAACTACTATGAATGAAGAAATAGAAGCTTTGTACAAAAACAACACTTGGGAGTTATGCGACCTTCCACCAGGAAAGAAGGCCATAGCAAACAAATGGGTTTACAAAGTAAAGTACAATCCAGATGGAAGCATTGAGACTAGTTGCAAAAGGATTTGCATAGCAATATGGTCAAGACTATGATGAGACTTATGCTCTAGTAGCAAAGATGGATTCCATATGGTTCTTGATATCACTAGCGATACTCAATAGAAGGAATGTGTACCATGTACATGTCAAGAATTCTTTTCTCAGTGGTTACCTAGATGAAGAAGTCTACATGCAACAACCAGCAAGTTATTTTGGACTAGGAAAAGACAATCAGGTTTGCAATCTCAAGAAAAGTCCCTTTGGCTTAAAGCAAGCACCCAAAAGTTGGTACAACAGAATCGACAAGTATTTTGCTAATTTGGGATACATGAAATCCAATGCAGATCATACTCTCTACTACAAAGTTTAAGGGGAAGAAATTATTAATGCATTTTTGTACGTAGATGAACTAATTGTGATCAGAAGTAATGATGGCATCAAAAAGTTGAAACAAGACTTATCTTTAGAGTTCGACATGAAAGATCTTGGTCTTGGAATTGAGTTCTGAAGAGACTTAGACAGCACCTTCATGAATCAGCTAAACTATGTTGACAATCTCTTGAAGAATTTTCATGAATTTTCATGTGGCACATTGCAAGATTGCAGCCACTCCCTGAGCATTGCTCTAGCACTATTTGCTAAAGTACCATTCTTCCTTTTAGCTCTTGCATTTTGATGACGAGTATCTCCATAAGTAAATTGTCTTTGAATGTCATTACTTCTGCAAAAATTCATGAATGCTGAAGATATGTATTCACCTCCTCTATCTGATCTCATGACTTTGATCTTTCTGCATGTCTGGTTTTCTACCATGGCTTTGAATTCTTAAAATTTGGAAAAGACTTCAGATTTCTCTTTCAGAAAGTAGACCCAATAATATCTACTGTGGTCATCGATGAAAATCAAATAGTAAAGTGAACCATTGATGCTGCGGGTCTAGGCATGACCCCATATATTTGTCTGAATCAAATTAAGAATACCTCGTGCTCTAGAGGTGCTTCTACCAAAATTGGTTCGCTTTTGTTTACCAAAGCAGCATGCTTCGCAAACTTTTCCAAGAAACTAAAGTTTCAAAATTCCAATTGCCATATTCTAATTTTCGAGCTCTTTCAAGCTTTTGAAATTGACATGTCCATATCTCTTGTGCCATATTGCGGAAAGTGGCATCTATTGTTGCAATTGAACTGACATGGCATGCAAACTTGGTACTGAAGCTAGCATTCTGAACAAGCGTCCTTCCTTGACTACTTTTCCTACTAGCTGATATCCTTTGAATTTGCCTCTAATCGTGCATTCATCTCCATAAAAGATGACTCAATAGTTGTGTTTTGTCATTTCACCAAATGATAAGAGGTTCTTGCTGAGCTTCGAAACCCTTTCAAAACATAGAGTAAATCTTTCACCAATCCTTTCGTACCACTGAAATTATTCATAGGGACAATGCCTTTCCCTTGAATTGGATTTGGTATGTTATCTGCAGTGTAGATACCGTTCTTATGTCCTTCTAATGGTTTCATCTCTGTGATCCATTCTTGATGTTTTGTCATATGAGATGATGCGCCACCTCAGGGGGGTCACTATGTGTAAACCCTCTATATCATGTGCGTTCAAGGCCTATTTGTAAAATCCCTTATTTGTAATTTTTCCATTAATAAAATATACCCTTTTTCTATACAAACCTGTCAATTTTTTCAAAATCATTTAAAAACTCCCTTATGTAAATTAATTTCTGTAAAATTTAGATATTAAAAATATCATTCTATTGAAGATCAACGTTATAACTGCATTCCCCTTTTGAATTGCAATCAATGTCAAGATATACTGTTTCAGTCTTCTGCATGTCCTTGCTTGCAAGAAACATATTCTCACGTTCATTGGCATAATGATTGTGACTTGAATTTCCACCATGATGATTTTCTCTTCCTCAAAAATTCCCTCAATTGTTGCTAGATTGACCGCCTTGGTCGTATTGCTTCTTGCAGCAATCTCTTTCATAGTGTCCAAGCTTATGACAGTAATTGCATTGAATGCTTTATATGGTGGTGGATGCATTCCCTCATTCTTGGAATCTTCCTCTATTGGAATGAACTTGGATTTTAATGTTGATGTTGCTGAGGATGCTAACTTTGCTAATGACTTTGTTGTTGATGATGACCACTTTGCTGAAATGATCTACCTCTACTTGTGCCTCTGCCTCTGCTTCTATCTGAGGATGTGAATGCTTGATCATTGGAATGACCTTTGTGTACATGAATGGCTTGCGTCATGAGTTCTTCACCAAGTAACACTCATTGTAGCTCTTCAATTATTGGAATTTGTCATTGAATGGTAATACTCTAGACTAGATTCTTGTATCCCTTTCCTAGCCTATTTAGAATGACTTGAACTATTTCTATGGGATTCATGGTCTCTCCTCTTGCTTGTGCGAGTTGATTGTTGTAATCCTTGATCTTGAGTACATAAGCATGATCAGTTTCATTACTATTGTAGAAACTTTGGTTGATTTGGTTTCTCAGTGTGAGAATCCTGGAAGTGATCCTAGACAAATAAAGAGCTACAAACATATCCCATGCTACTTACAAACATCCCAGATGAAGCTAACATATAACGCACGTGAGGAGCCAAGTGCGTACATTTGAGGGCTCCATTCCTATGAAAAACTAAATGAGTTCATGAAATAGTGCAATCAACAACTACCAAAACAAGGATGACTTTGACCAATTCACAGACGGTAATGTCAAAAACTATCATGATAAATCATCTACAACAAGAGCAACAATAGAGTTTTATTAACAACTATCTAATGAAAAAATTTTCAAGGCTTGTGATAAATATATTAAGGAAGCTAGACATCCTCCATGTGGGAAAAAATATTACTAATTACAACACTACCATTTATATAAACCATCCATGGTATTTTTGAAAAATGATTTTCCTTAAGTATCTCTTGTGACTACTGTAAATGATTGCTATCAAACCGTAGTTCTACTTTTTCCAATAATGTTTTAATAAAAAAAATACGCACTAGTTTTGTATATTTTAATAATCAATAAAAATAAACTTTGAAAGCTACTAAAAGAGAGCATGACTTTGAAAGAAAAGACTCTCATCATGCCAAATCACAAGAAGTATGTTAAGGTATAACTGTAAGAAAATAATACAACGTCTGTGCTCAACAGATAACAGGATCTCATACACAAGAGAGAAAACAAGATAGTATGAAGAATCAAAATTTTGATTATTGTAGAACTGATACAATAGATGGTGCTGCCTCCCAACCATGCGCTCTTGTGAAAGAAGCTTCGATGGCATGCTGGAAACAGTAGAAGACAGAGGCTGGATGCTAAGGAATCAGGGTTGCTATAGCCAGTGATGAAATGGGCTTCACGGGCTTGCTCTTATATAGCCACCAGTCGTAGTCGGTTAGGCTCAATTGGGTGACCGACCCAATCCTCCCAAAACGGTCGACTGGGGGTCGGTAGGCCACCAACCAGATGATAGAACTGGTGCGCAAAAAAAAGAGGAACTAACCTACGGTCTCCGTTCGGCCGGGATCATTTGAGGCTCCAAACAGGCCCCGCAACCCAAGAGTGGGCTGCCCCAAGAAATGCTCCGTCTACTCTCAGTGCGGTCAATAAAGGGATGCCTTCCCGCACTTGCATGTAGCCTAGTTGGCGGTGTGCCAACTCTATTTGAAGCCATCCAGCCATCAGGCCACACATGGCCCCCATCTGGTGTCCAAACCAGGACCTACCGGATAACCGAGCTACTCAAATGCCTTCTCCTCAAAAGGGGGGCTTACAAGTAGTGTTAGCTGGTTCCCTCATAGTTACACGAGAGTGGAGCATTGATATCTAACACCCCCCCTCAATGTCCACCCGCAAGTGAACTTACTTTTTTGGCCCAAGTCGGATGAAGATGCCTCTCTAGCAAGTCTCTTCCAAGAGCCTTCGTGAAGATGTCCGCAGCATTCTCTGTAGTTGGACAGTACACCAAGTCGACCTCTCCATCCATGATGAGCTCGCATACAAAGTGATATTGAATCTCAATGTGTTTTGTGCGAGCGTGGAACATCAGGTTCTTTGCAATCGCCATGCGACTCTGATTGTCACATGATAATTGCGTAGGCTTGTTCTGCATTGCACCCATGTCCCCCAAAATCCTCCTCAACCACACTGCCTCGCAAGAAGTAAAGCATGCAGATTTGTACTCGGCCTCGGTAGAAGAAAGGGCAACTGTGGGTTGCTTCTTGCTGACCCATGACACAACTCCAGATCCAAGTGAGAAACAGTAGCCTGTCACTGATCTCCTGCTGTCCACGTCTCCTGCCCACCAATCTGAGTCACAGAATCCGGTCAAGATGTTGCCCTTGGTATAGGTGATGCCATAATCAAGTGTGCCTTTGATGTATTTCAGCACCTGCATCCCTGCCCTCCAATGGTTCTCCCGAAGCTTATTGGAAAACCTGCTTAGTACACCAATCGCAAAATTGATGTCCGGCCGTGTGTTGCACAGGTAAATCAAGCTGCCCACAAGCCTCTTGTACTTCGCTTCGTCCACCAGTGGTGATGAATCCTCGTTTGAGAGCTTCGCATCAACCTCCATAAAGGTACCAACTGTCTTGCACTCAGCCATGCCAAATGCCTTCAGTATCTCTCCAGCATACTTCAGCTGTGAAATGAAGATCTGTTTCGGCTCTTGCCAAACTTCAATCTCCAAACAGAAATGCATCAGTCCGAGGTCTGTCATTTCAAACTCTCTTCCTAGCAAATGCTTCGTCTGCGAGATCTTCTCTTCATGGTTCCCTGTTATGACAAGGTCGTCCACATAAAGGACCACGATCATACACCTGCCTCCTTCTCTAAAGACATACAAATTTGCATTAGATGGGCTCCTCCTGAACGTGTTTTGCAGAAAGTAGGCATCAATTCACTGTTACCACGCTCGTGGGGCCTGTTTCAGCCCGTAAAGTGCCTTCTTTAGTTTGCAGACTTTACCTTCTGAACCGGGGATCTCAAAACCTGGTGGTTGTTCCATGTATATCTCCTCCTTGAGATCTCCATTCAAAAAGGCAGATTTCACATCCATTTGAAACACGGGCCAACTTCCCTCGGTAGCTAAAGCCAAAACACTGCGAATTGTGGTTAGTCGAGCTGTGGGAGCAAAAGTATCTTGATAATCAAAACCATGTACCTGTGCAAATCCTTTTGCCACGAGTTGAGCCTTGTACTTATTAAACGTGCCATCAGACTTGTACTTGGTCTTGTACACCCACTTGGTTCTGATTGCCTTGCGTTTTGGTGGTCGATCCGGGGGGGGGGGGGGGGCACTAAGAAATATGTAAGATAGCATGTGTGATCAACAAAAGGGGTTTTATGTAAGTATATATTTATCTTCTACTGAATATCTACTATGTCCAATCATTCAAATGTTTTGTTATTCATATCTAACTCCTTGAATTTGGATCCACATAAATCTATGATTGGTAGGCTTCTAGATGATGACGAGTACATAAGGTCAAGAAGGATATAGAATTAATTGGCAAAACGTGGCAAAGCATCATGTGAGTATACCCTAATCCTCATCGTTGTCTTACAATCGATGCTCTTATCTTATTTCCTAACTTGTTTCGTTCTTAGGGAGGAAACTTTGACCCATATAGAGACCTAGACTTGGAGACTAGATCTTAAGACGAAGCAGAGAGGCTCATAGAAGAGGAGGTGGATCAGGCTACACAGAGAGGCTATAGGCGAGGAGGGCAAGGAGGACGAGGAGGGCGAGGAGGATGAGGAGAGTTGGAGGAGGAGGAGGAGCAGTAGGATAGGACATTTTGTCATTTTGTATTTTGGCACTTTCGCCATCTTCTAGGGCATTATTTCAGTAGATTTGTCATTTTCCACTTCGACACTTTTGCCATTTTGTAGCGCATTAATGTGGCAGATTTACCATTTTCAACCTCAGCACTTTTCCCATTTTGTAGACCCTTTTTGTAACATTGTAATGTAATTTTGTAGACCTCTTTTGTAACATTTATAATGAAAAAAAAATTTGTGGGGTAGGATGGGACTGAAACAAGCCCCCATCCTACCCCATAATTCTGATACCCTTAAACCCTAGTGAGAGAACTAGGAGGTACTTAAGGAGAGTGGAGAGAAGACTTCTTCTATTAGAACGTTGGTATATACTGACACTCCAGTGTCGGTAGATACCAATGTTCATACTGATGCCCATACTGACACTAGAAACATTCACTTACCTATGCCCATACCGATGACTATATCAACACTTTCTTTGCGATGTAGACACCGACTGACATTCCAACACTTTTCACTGGTTAAGTATTTTTTCTTTGTATTTAGCATCAGTATCGGCATCGAAAAGTGGCCTGTGTCTTGTAGTGACCTCAATTTCAACCTTTCCCAGCAGCTGAATTTGTGATTGGCAAAGCTAATCGAGATCATCTTGGCTTTGTGTTATTGTTATATGTTTATAGTTTTAAATTCACAAATGTGTAGTAATAGAGTAGGATATTACCTGATGTAGTTTATGAAGCATCATATTTATGTGATGATAGAGGGTTTTTAATCTTACATGCTACATTGAGGATAGTTGGTTGAAGTTGTACATTTGACATTGTCATATGTCTGTTGTAATTGCTTATAGATCATTGGATCTTCTTTTGAATGCAAGTAATGAATTGTGTTTTCTAGATCAATCATAGCACTGTCTAGCTTTTCATCATGGAACCCAACATCTCGCCTAAATTGATGAGAGAGATACAATCATAGCAAGGAGGTTCCACTCATCATGCGGGAAGGCTCGCGGCAGCAAGAAGTAGTAGTACAGCATGTCACAGGAAAAGGTAAGGCTAAAGAGGTGGAAGCACTTCCCTTGAAATTAAAAGTGAGGAAGGCACCCTTGATCTTGGGTGAAGGACATGCAAGTGGATCAAGTAAGGAAGCCTTAATCAAAGAAGGTATGGATGAGGCAAAGCATGACCAGGAGGAGTTACCAGGAGGCATAGATGGTTCTTCAACCATGATCTTACAGACTCCAGAGCAGCCTACTAGTCAGGAACCTAGAAGCCAGGTCCCTACACACCAAGAACTTGGTCATGAGACTCTAGAGCAGCCTACTACTCAGGTGCTTGGAACTAAAGAGCAAACTATTGAGGACCTTGCTACTGAGACTCTAGTCTTAGAGCAGCCTATTAGTCAGGACCCTGGTAGTCAAGGGCCTGGCATTGAAGACATTGGTACTGAGTAACATAATGGCTGACGGCTTTGTAATCACAAGTGTGTAAAGATTGTTTATGAGGTCCATTTTATACTTAATGGTGTATTTTAAACTTTATCTCAAATGTATTTTTATAGTTAAGGGTGTTTTTTAATACCAAGTGAGGTGTATATGTAGACCACTTACACATAAAAGGATTTATCTACACTCACCTTTCTAAGGGGTTTATGTACACCACCTTAATGTACCTTCCTTCCCTTATATAACCCCCCTCCCTTACACTCACATGGTACCATACGATAAACCCTAGTGGACTCCCCGGGCTCTGAGGGATCTATTGATCTGTAAGGAGTCCGTAAGGGACCTTTGCAACATAATTTAAATGTTTCAAAGAAGAAGACACAATATGCAGTGCTTTTTTATTTTTTAAAACTACTCATAGGACAACATTCAACATCTCATCTAATCAATCAAATTTTATATTGTATTTTATCTCTAAGGAGCCTATTCCTTTGACGGCCTAATTCTATAATGTGGCTTTAAATTTTTTGACACATATATAAGATGGTGATCTTATATTATTGACTTTTATATCCAAGGGACCTTCCTTTGACCGCCTAATTTTCACACTATTTTATAAGATGGTGGTCCAAGGGACCTATTCCTTTAACGGCCTAATTTTCACACTATTTTACAATTTGACTTTTTTATAACACAGATAAGGTCATGGTCTCTTATTAAAATTAAAGGGTTACCGACATGATTGTAATTCTTTTAAAACAAAGACACAATATGCCTCATTGATTCATGTTTTAGAAACTATTTAGTTTTCCTCCAATGAACAATTTTTTATAGGTTTTTATCTTTGAGGGACCTATAATTCCTTTGATGGTATGTTCTCACTATTTTAAAGCTTGCATTTAAGGCTTGATGAATATACAAGTTTCATTCAATGTAGGCTTCATTATACATAAGATTAAGGTGTCCCACTAAACTCAAAGAGTTCATAAGCATGATTGTAATTCTTTTAAAAGGAAGACAACTTACAATTACTTCACGAGTCATAGTGCACCCTAAAATCCTTTAATAGGTCAAAATAATTAGGTGGGTGCCGACTAAATGAATAGAACTTTAAGATGATCGTAGGCATGAATAAGGCATGGAGAACTTGCCTTCCAATGTCCAAAATATAACTATTCCCCATCCCCAATGCTCCTTTCCCTGGAACAATCACCCCGATTGTCTTCAACTCAAATCCATTTGTGATTCCTGGGTCGTATCCCGCTTCCAGGACCTTGCGAAATCCGGCTTTACCGACAAACTCCTTGTTGAGTCCAGGTTTCATCTCTTTGCGTGCCTGGCCTATGCCAATGGTATTAGCAAACGGATGGTACCCATAGTCAAGCACGTCGCCTGGATGTTCTTGTTGGATAACTTCCTTGACGATCCCAAGGAAATGGGAGCCAACTCGGCTGCGGCTGATGAGATTTTGCAATCAATTATAGGTGTCTTAGAAGGCAAAGTCATCAGTAACTCGTCCTCTTCTCACGTGGCGCGCGTGATAACCGAAACTGCCGCTGATTGGTGGAACGAGATCTGCGAAGAGATGCCGAAGACGCAGCAGGGTCGCTTTATCCGATACTTCAAGGCGTTCCTCGACGCGAATAGGAGCCAGGTTATCTATCGACAAACACAGACTGTTCCTGATCTAAACACTTTCATTGAAATACGTCGATGCACTTATGGGTGGTATCCGGCCTCCATACTGATGGAGTACACGCTGGGCGTAGAGCTTGATGAAGAAACATACACGAATCCACTCATTTGCAAACTGCAGGACGCCACAACCGACAATCTCTGCTGGGTGAACGATCTGGTGTCGTTCAAAAAGGAGTATCTTGAAGGCGATTATTTCAATCTTATTGCAGTGATGTATTTGGACCATTCAAAATCCAAATCCACATGCAGTCCTGTCGACTTGTCGGGGATTGTTTCGGAAGTGTGCGAGCTAATCAAAGTCAAAGACGAGGAGTGTGTTAGGCTGGTGAACGAGATAAGGAAGACAAGCCTGATGGATAAAACTGGGCTGCAAGGCTATCTCGAAGGTGTGGGCAATTGGCTGGCGGGAACACTTTACTGGAACTCTTTGAGTGCTCGATATGCAGATCTATCTACACACTGATGCTTACATATGTAAGGTCATGTCTACACATCGATCTAAAAGCTTGATTTGAAAGTTTGCCTCTCAAATATCCCTTATTTAAAGGCATCTATCACATGTAAGGTCATGTACTATCTATCATAAGGTCGCAATGTATGCCTCTTGGGACTTGTTATCTTTCAAAACCTCCTTTATCTCTGGTACAATATATATGGAAAATAAAGCCACTAAATTAAAATGTTCCCTTAGTTTTTTGAATCAACAAGTTTTGACCTTATAGATAGTTCTATTGATGGCACATAAGCCAATTAAAGTTTTTCCATAATAAAACCTTGCTCTTACTTTGCTTTCTTATGAAAGAAAAAGTTCTTTAATAAGAGCCCATTCCTACTTACTGCATGAAAAGCATGGCATTCGGATTTTAGATAATATGATACATAATATAATAAATGCGGAGTTCCTTTAAGTGTTGCTTCTATCTTTAAAAGCTGCGGCTTTTTCCTCAAAAGAACAATTCATAGCTTTAAGCTTTGAAAGCCAAGACATCATTTTTTACAATGCACCTTTCCAGAATATAGAATAGAATAGCTAAAATGTCCCTTAAAAGCTTTGTTTCTACACGGTGAACAACATGCCACTATAGACAAGCTAAAGAAGTAAACAACACAACAACATGAGACACAGAGACAAGCACACATAGGTAGTGTGAGGATAGAGCTTCACATAGATGTTGCACATAAAGCAAGCTTCCATAGGCATAAAGCAAAACTCAAATAAGATAACAATTGGCATATAGCCACATTGTTGCTACATGTACCTCAATAGTACTATGTTGCACAATGCCACACCATCACTAACATAGGCAATCCTACCACATAAGCAAGAGTGCCACTTAGGCACACTTACCTTTGTAACATATGTACACGCTTGTTGGTACATGGATAATTATGCAATGCCATCTAATATTCGAATCTTAATCCATAATATAAATTCAAGATAGTCACAAATCATATGAGGAGAAAAAAACCTATCGATTGTAGCTCCTAGTTTATATATGCCTTTTGAGATTGTATCTAAGAGATATCCAAGTAAGATGTGGGGATGTATGAAGCCAATGCATGATTAGGTCATGTAGCCATTTTTTGTGAAGTATATTGCATATGGGTAACTTGCCTGGCCCATAACTTATGCAGTGCCTAACATAATTTGAAAAACTTGGTCTCCAAGCAATAACACACATTCCAAATTCGAATGTGAGATTTAAGAAAAAGAAATTAACGTTTTGAATGAGATTGTTAAATAATTTCAAGAGTTATGTTGCATGTGAAGCCCCGGGGGGGGGGGGGGGGGCACTAAGAAATACGTAAGATAGCATGTGTGATCAACAAAAGGGGTTTTATGTAAGTATATATTCATCTTCTACTGAATATCTACTATCTTTAATCATTCAAATGTTTTGTTATTCATATCTACCTCCTTGAATTTGGATCCACATAAATCTATGATTGGTAGGCTTCCAGATGACGACGAGTACATAAGGTCAAGAAGGATATAGAATCAATTGGCAAAAGGTGGCAAAGCATCATGTGAGTATACCCTAATCCTCATCGTTGTCTTACAATCGACGCTCTTATCTTATTTCCTAACTTGTTTCGTTCTTAGGGAGGAAACTTTGACCCATATAGAGACCTAGACATGGAGACTAGATCTTAAGACGAAGCAGAGAGGCTCATAGAAGAGGAGGTGGATCAGGCCTACACAGAGAGGCTATATACGAGGAGGGCAAGGAGGACGAGGAGGGCGAGGAGGATGAGGAGAGTTGGAGGGGGAGGAGGAGCAGTAGGATAGGACATTTTGTCGTTTGGTATTTTGGCACTTTTGCCATTTTATAGGGCATTATTTCAGTAGATTTGCCATTTTCCACTTCGGCACTTTTGCCATTTTGTAGCGCATTAATGTGGCAGATTTTCCATTTTCAACCTCGGCACTTTTGCCATTTTGCAGACCCTTTTTGTAACATTGTAATGTAATTTTGTAGACCTCTTTTGTAACATTTATAATGAAAAATTTTTTTGTGGGGCAGGATGGCAAGCCCCATCCTACCCCATAATTTTTTTAAAATTCTGTTAGAACGTTGGTATATACTGACACTCCAGTGTCGGTAGATATCAATGTTCATACCGATGCCCATACTGACACTGGAAACATTCACTTACCGATGCCCATACCGATGACTATATCAACACTTTCTTTGCGATGTAGACACCGACGAACATTCCAACACTTTTCACTGGTTAAGTTTTTTTTTCTTTGTATTTAGCATCAGTATCGGCGTCGAAAAGTGGCCTGTATCTTGTAGTGACCTCAATTTCAACCTTTCCCAGCAGCTGAATTTGTGATTGGCAAAGCTGATCGAGATCATCTTGGCTTTGTGTTATTGTTATATGTTTATAGTTTTAGATTCACAAATGTGTAGTAATAGAGTAGGATATAACCTGATGTAGTTTATGAAGCATCATATTTATGTGACAATAGAGGGTTTTCAATCTTACATGCTGCATCGAGGATAGTTGGTTGAATTTGTACATTTGTCATTGTCATATGTATGTTGTAATTGCTTATAGATCATTGGATCTTCTTTAACGAATTGTGTTTTCTAGATCAATCATAGCACTGTCTAGCTTTTCATCATGGAACCCAACATCTCGCCTAAATTGATGAGAGAGATACAATCATAGCATTGTCTAGCTGTTCATCATGGCAGCTAACATCTTGCTGGAATTGAGGAGAGATAAAAATGCGAGTTTGTCATGTCACAACTTGGTTTCATGTAGCTTGTAGAGTAGTGCCCAAGCGTGATGCCCAAGCGTGATGTGCATGAAGTAATTAAACTAGAATGCTTGGTGATGTGTTGTGCCAGCTAGAATTGTTGAGATCCCATCAAGATTTTGAGTTGTCATTGGATGGAGAGGCAAAGCTTGTTCTTGTGCAACTAAGTGGTCCAAAATGCAGGCTTCCATTGCCTAAAAAACATGAGAGAGAAAGGATTAGTTGGCACACACCTTGTGGCCTCCACGAATGAGGCAAAAGAAGAGATTAATGTAGGAGTTGCCCAAGGTAGGACATCAATGCAAATGTGCACTCAATATGTTTCCTAGTGCAAATATGATGTGAACTTTCTACATCGTGCAATAATGGTCCTTAAGAAATTGGGATCGGGAGTGGAAGGAAGGGTGCACTAAGTATCAATTGTTGGTGTTTCAAGTCTAAAATCAACAGCTTCATATGAAGGAAAAAGAAGTAAACACGATATTGTTGATGCATATGCCATGTTGAAGATGGAGCTAGCCATGTCAATGACATACAGAGGCGTGTGTCATGCCATAGGACGTTCTGATGATGAGGAGTTATGGATTATCAGTCCATTCTTTAATGGTGGCTCAATCCATAACATGTTTATGCATTTTCTTGCAACTTTGGAAAGCTATAGGTAGCAAAGCAAACATTGGTACCTAAGAGAGGACTCTCGTCATGTTTGGGAAAACCTAGTGATAAAAAAGCGGGCGCGATTGTTTGTAGATCAATCCTTGCCTATCGCTATTGGTTGCGATCAGTGCACTGAAGGTAGTGCATGCTAGAAGGTATATACATGTATAGATTTGAATGCATGTAATTATATGCTCGACTTCACTGCCGATGAGAAATAAATGCATGTGGGGATAATTGATTAGGGAACACAACAACACAAAGCAACTATAGACGCGCTTGGTAGATGCGCAAAATAGCGGGCACGTCTATAGGCGTTGCTTTAGTAGAGGAATTACGGGCGCGTCTAAAAGCGCGTCTAACAACTCGTCTATTTGTGCGTGTATTAACACGTCTATTTGCACGTCTAAACTGAGAAAATATGGGCCCGTCTAACATCGTGTTTATCAGCGCGTCTATTTGCGCGTGTATTAGCGCGTTAACACTGAGAATCAAACGCGCATTTAGATGCGTAGATAGACACAAACCAGAGAATACAAAAAGTGAGATTTTGGTGCACATCATTGCTTTCCAAACATTGCCCATGATTACCAAAGCACATAATTTTAACAAAAACATCAATGCTTTTTTGCAAGCCCACATCTATAAGAATTAAGTGAGGTGAGGAGAATGAAACAATATGTAAAATAGTTTTGCCAATATCAATGATGGGGCTACGGTTCAATCTCATCCTCAATGAGATCTTGCCAAACTATCTACTTCAAAATCCAAACAAGTGTTTAGATCTACAAATACATTCAACCCACTACTACTTGTGCTACTCATGTGCTCATCGAAATCAGCATCACCAATGGTAGGCTCGTCCTCACGGGTAATGGCCTCAATATCTGTATCTCCTATCTCATGATCATCCTCCTCTCTCGTATCACGATCATCATCACGTCCATGGCCATGATCATCCTCCATACGCTCCATATTAGTAAATGTACTATACATCACTTTGGAACGTGGCATAATAGGTATGACATGCCACCATCTATTATTATCCACCATTGGTTGATAGACAACCTAATTCAAACACAAATACAATCATGTTATTTTTCTTGCATCAAATATTTAAAAGCGAGTATTTTTATATGTGTGCACAGTACCTGTTCACATTGTTGCGGTAGTACTAGTGTGTCCTTCCTACTTTGCCAAAACTTTGTGGAGTCAATAGTTACAAAGCCACTTGCATGGCGTTTGATTGTTGCATTAGGGCCTCTTTCCACCACATCCTTAAACCACTTTACATCCAAAACATACACAAAGAAGTGTCGAAAGTCAAGCATAATAATATCTTGGATTATGCCACAATAATCATCCATGGCTCCATTGGCTCCCTCAAAGCTAGCAATGATGCCGCAATCTTGTGTGTTTCTCTTATCATCAATCTGTTGTGTTCGAAAATGCTTGCCCTCACACCATATAGCATTGAACATAGTGCACTACACCAAGAAAAAATCAATTAAATAAGCAATCTAAATTATTGAAAGCTCCTAACTTATGCATAACATTCTATATACCAACCTTGCTCATGCATCCCCTAGCATACTCCCATTCTTCCATTGTGATATGCATCCCCTCGTCTTTCTCTGCTTTTTCCATTTCATCAAGTAGCCAATCCACATGAATATCCTTTGGAAGTGCTCTTAGATACTGAGGGTATGGCACGCGAGATCCGTGGTGTGTACGAAAGAGGGCCCTTTCTTCTTGTCTTCTTGCCTTTGCATCCTCGTATCTTGTCACCCATCTTTTCATCACATCACTATTAAGCACGCAAAAGAGATTGATACTATTATGCAACTCCGTGTCTATTACTTTGTTGCGTCCTTTCCCTTGAGGCACAATAGAGGTCATCCTTAGGTCTTCATCATCTCTCCATAGTCATGGGAGAGAGCTATCCACATCAACAAGAAACTCAGAAATATATACAAGTGACTCTTGTACCAACCAACCCTCGGCCATGCTACCTTCGGGTCTTGCATTTTGTCTCACGAAGCCCTTCAAGGTCTTCATGAAGCGCTCGAGGAAGAACAACCATCATGCATGTATAGTACCACATATAGCAATCTCATCCACCAAATGCACTATAAGATGTAGTTGGCTTGTGAGAATAGAACATGGAAATGTCTCCTCCACTAAACAAACCACCTCCACTGACATAACTCGAGCATTCTCAAGCATGGTGGGATCTATTTCCTTTGAGCTCACATACCTAGAAATGAAAAAGTACAGCATATTAGCAATATGCATTCAAACTTGCATGGAGCATTGATACGCATCATATTTTGTATCATGTAAAGTACCTCACAAGCTCGCCCATCTTGTAAATACAATCTTTCACATCCTTCGATGCACTACGTGAAATGCTAGTAGGTAGTATGAACTGAACCCATGAGAAGGTGGTTGATTAGTTGCTTATAATTATTCACTCACAAATTTGAAAGGAAAAGGATATTATGCACATAAAATACTTACTTGGAGCATCTTGTGCCAATCATGAGATTTCAAGCCATATAATTGCTCTACACCTCTTTTCTTGCTCTTTGTAAAGGCTCCCTTCAAACACCTCATGCATCCAGTGGGAGTACGAATTGTAGTAATAGCGCGCTTCACTGTCGCCATCTCTAGCTTTGATAACATCCACGGTGCACGAGGTAAAAAAACACGCCCATTTGGTCTCTCTTGTGGCCAAGCTTCATGCATCCTCCCTATGGTACGTAAATCCTCCCTTATGCCTGCGGAATCTCATGTCCCATTCAAATGCTCCCAAATGGTAGATGCCACATTCTTGAAGATATGCATGGGATCAAGCAGGTGATTGATCTTGAGGTGGGACCAATATGGTAAACGATAAAAGATGGAGTATCTAAACAAAATAAAGTGTTAGCGGGCAACCTTTATTTCCAGCCAATATAGCACACAATAGTTACAAACCCTTACCGGCTCATGCCAAGTGGTGGAGGAGTCGTGGAGCCATCCCAGATTCTCATCCAATCTCCTACGATGAGTGATTGTGAGAGGACTTCATTCCAAGGGGCAACATATCTAGGATGATCAAGTAGGAGAAATCGATGGTGATTCTCATAGATGACCTTATTCAATGCGTCTACCCGTGAGGCAACTAGCGAAGGACCACAAACAGGACATGCATGGTAACCCGATGTAGTGAGACCTGAACAATAGACGCAATTAAGAGTTGAAGGTGGGTTTAGCGTGCACGATACATGTTTCCTCGAGTTGAACAATCTCCATACTTTGAGATGTGATTGAGTGTAATCTTGCGTGCACGATACATGTTTCCTCGACATCGATCACACATACATTTGATTTTTTGCTCCAACCACATTTCGTGATGGTGGATACGGATGGATTCATCCTCACTGGAGCTACTTGTTGAAGATGAAGATATCCTACAAACAAACAACCCACAAAAATTTGCTCTTCTTCAAATGTTTAATTTTAAACTCTGTGGCGCATCTAAAAGCACGTCTATTTGTTATGTGGTGCACGTCTATAGGCACGTCTAAAAGCGCGTCTAAAACCGCATCTACTCTATGTATTTAGACGCGCTTTTAGACACGCCTATAGACGCGATTTTTAACCTGCTTTTAGCGCGCTCGCTTCGCTTTTCTTCACATTACTTATACTTCGCGGCTTGCTTGCTTCCTTATTAGCAGATCCACAGTTTTGACGCTTAAGAGGAAGGCTCCCACTCTTACTTCCAAGCTTACACTTAAGAGGAAGGCACCCACACTTACTTCCAAGCTTAAAGGAGAGGAGGGCGAACAAGGAGGAGAAGCAACTTTGAAAAAGGAGAAGAACCTTCCATACCTCTATCCAAGGTAAGTCTTTTTGCAGTTGATCTTCTTTGGAAGTTTGCTCTCTTTGGATTTGTACTTTCTCGTATCCAAAAAATGCATGATCTGGGTATCAGTGTCACGTTTGTGTGTCGGGCACAGTGTCCTTTTCTACTCTTTAGAAAAGTCCGTCTGTCGGAGTGCGTCTATAGGCACGTCTCAGAGCGCATCTAAAACCGCATCTACAGGCGCGTCTAGCCTATTTACAGATGCAGACAGCCGCGTCTATAGACACGCTGTTATACGCAAAAATAGATGCGCTAATCAGATGCGTCTATAGATGCGCTTCGACAGTCAGTAATCCTCTCTTCCCTTCCCCTTTCTTCTTAGCTCATCAGTAATAGATTTTTTTTCTTTTTTCCAGTTCAACATGTGGCCAGGAAGCGCTTCTAGCTCACCTGATCCTCGGGATTCTATTTGGAAGGACTTATATAACCTTTTAGGGCACCCTCCTAGTCTTGCGGAGTTATACGAGTATATGACAGGTACTTTAAACACCCCCCAGGAGTCGGCACTACAGACTCCAAACCACCCCACACCAGCTGAGATCACCCCAGCGGAGTCAGTACAGCCCAGCCGGCTACACAGCGCAGGCCCATCTCCCATGCCATCTTATGCCCCTTCCCCCATGCCGTCTTATGTCCCTTCCCCCATGCCGTCTTATGCCCCTTCTGCCATGCCGTCTTATGCCCCTTCCCCCATGCCGTCAGGAGGTCCTTCTGTCTCGCAGAGCCGTCGACGTACTCCTGTGCAGTCGAGACTCAGTTCTCCAGCTACGAGTGGTCAACGTAGTCCCGTGCAGTCTCCAGCTACGAGTGGCCAACGTACGAGCTTGAAACGACATAGTAGCAGGGCGTAGTAGCAGGGAGAGCGGTGGGGGATGCATGGCACAGTGCTTTGGGAGGGGTGGCGGTGGGGACAATGATGATTCAGATGATTTAGACGTGCCTTCGGGTGATGGTACGATATTCTATGACATCACTCAGACAGGAGGCATCTTGATGGATGTGCGGGGGAAGGACATCATGGCCTTCATGCGCTCTGTAATTGCTAACAATTATAGAGATTGCTTTATCCACTTCAAAGACCAGCCAAAGAGGTTGGCTGATGAGACCCTCACTGCTGTTCGTTCTAGGTATCCTAACCCCCCCAATCGCCAGTTCACAGATAAATGGGCCAAGTCAAAGATTATTATGATACTTGGCAATAAAAGATCTTCGCTTAAGAGGCAGGCACTAGCAGAGATTACCAAGCTCGAGGGAGGTCAACCACCAAGGGGCCCGCCCCACACTGCTCACAAGCGTGAGTGGAAGAAAGCAATGAAGTCAGCGAGGGAGGACCCCAGTCTGCAGCACGTGGAGGCACGAAGGATCCAGATGGAGGAATATGGAAGCGCGCATTTTGGAGCAGGGGGTGTTGATTCATAGGAGGCCCAATTTGTAAGTATCGATCTCAAATTATATTGCTTATGTAGTTTATTAGGAGGTTGTTTCTTTGTACTAATCCCTCCGCAAATTGTGTCGTCTTGTAGCTTGAGATCATGGGCAGATACCCTACTCCTGTGGAGACAGCCTACCACTGCCACCATCGCAGAGGAGATACATGGAGGCACTTCTATGATGACGGGTTGATTACTAAGGAGCAGTATATCCGGGCTACTGGAGCGGTCCCCTAGGTATTTGAAAGTAATTAAATAATGCCAATATAATAAGTAAAGATTTGATTTTTCATACATTGATATATGTTGTCCCTTGTTTATAGGCCCGTGCACAAGACGACGAGAAAGACGAGGAAGGAGGCGCAGAAGGGAGTGCAGAAGGGAGCACAGAAGGGAGCATGGAAGGCAGCGAGGATAAGTCGTAGAAGTAGTGCTAGCTACTCTTTTTTGTACTTAAAGCCACTGACTTGGCTTCGTGCCTCTTGTATATACACTTCTCTTATTTTTTGTACTTTAAGCCACATGACGTGGCTTAGCTTCCTTATTTTTTGTACTTGAAGCCACATGACGTGGCTTAGCTTCGTGCTATATGTACATACAAGCACTTTTTGAGCTTTCAATTTTATTGCGTTTTGGAGTTGTAATGTTTTATTTGGAATTGTAATTAAAATACGATTGCATTGGCTGTAAGAATTGAATTACATAATGTGGAAATGGGATTCTTGTAACTATATAGCATACACAACATACACAGCATTCTGTAAATTTTAAAAAAAATATTATAAAGCGCATCTATCAGTGCATCTATAAATGCGTCTATATACGCGTCTGTCTGTTCGACAAGCATCTATTTTTGCATCTATAAACACGTTTATAAGAGCGTCTATTTAAGCATCTAAATGCATGTCTATACGCGCGTGTGTCTGCTATATAGACATGCTAGTAGACGTGGGTCTCCAGACGTGAAAATAGACGCACAAATAGATGCGCCCGTAAGTTTTTTATTTAGTTCAATAAACGCGTCTGTGTGCGTGTCTATGGGTGCTTTGTCTTGTTGTGGAAGCTCATTGCATTGGACAGAGAGTCGTGAGACACAAGATCCCAGATGTGCTCCATGTGCAAGATTTTCTTGGTTTGCTCTAAAACTTTATTGTAGGGAAGAGGCAGCCCCAAGAACAACAGGCCCAAGTGGTCACCTCACACCGGCTATTATGCTGTGGGTTGGTTATTTGGAGAAATCTATTGAGAGTTCACGCTCAACATCATGTGATCATGTGTGCATAGCACCATCACGTGATCATATGTGCATAGCACTAACCCAACAGAGTGCTATAAAGGAAAGGGTTAGATCCCCTAACCCTATTCCTAACCCTAAAAGGGTTTGTATATATTCTATTTTTTCAACTAAATCTAGTGTATAGTTAGTCATTTGTGGTGTTCTCTCTAGCTGTGCCCTCTCTCCTTATCTCCACTCTTCTCGTCTCCCCTCTTCATATTTTGTCATGGTATCAGAGCATGGTTTTGCCTTCTGCTGAGATGCCATCCTTCTTGTGAGAGTGATTGAGAGATTGAGAGATCGAGAGAGATTGAGTGTTCTCTTCTGTTGAGAGAACCTTCACTTTCTTTGATAGAGAATTTCCATTCATTGGAAAGATTTCCATCCATTCAACTCCACTGCGAGAGTTTTTTGATTGAAAGCAAGAGAGAGTGATCTTCTTCAAGTGTTTGTGAGAAAAATAGGTAGAGCCTTCTTGAGAGATTTCTGCTGTGAGAGGGAGACATGTTGAGAGACATGCTTCATTGAGAGAGCTAGCAACGCATAAGCAACCCTCTAACTCTTGCTCATGCAACAGCAAGCACGGCCTACTACAAGGCAAGCAAAACTCATAGTTCTCATAGTTTGGAAAGCTAGACGCCTCTCCAAACTACAAAGATCTCCAGCAGCACTTGCATCACCAGTAGCTAGCTCCTTAACCGCCTCAATGACTATCTGCAAGGCCTCTACTCCACGCTCTCAGCTTGTAAAATGATGGCTCCCCAGTAAAGGCGGCTTCTCAGCATCAACTGCTCCATGGACGACCCCCCAACAATAGCTTCACGGGTGACCCTCTGACAACAGGCCATCCTACCGCGCTCCTTTCTGCAACAGACTTGTGGGCAATCCCGAAGAAACAACACTTCACCTCGAGTGCGACCCACGGCCTTCTACTCTCAGCCGCGTGCCTTCCTAGACGGCCTCCCTACAGCACCTTCCAACGCTCCATCATGCAAGATGGCCAACGCTCCAACCTTGCCTCTCTATTCAGCGAGCGCTCCAGCGATAGCCTCTCCACCCGACTATACTAAGAAGCTCTAAGGTTCCTTCTAGCACTCCAGCGCTCTTTCATTCCTGCAATGAAGCTCCAAATGGCCTCCTTACCTCCACGGGCTTCGACGTCTTCTACAGCATCGAAGCATCACTCAAACAGCTGTGAGCTTGCAAGCTTGAAGGTGAAGAAGATGGTGAAGCACCGCAACTCCAAAACGAGCTCCCTGCATGCAACGACACAATGACGGATTGTCTCTTTGCCATCATCTTCTCCAAGTGGCCATTTCGTCGTCGTCTTCCTACTTAGAGTCTCTCTTGCTCTCAGACTGATATGTTGCAGATAGGAGCTAACCAGGGTTAGGTTCCGTCAACCTTGGTTAGGTGGTTTGGTCACAATTGTGACACATGGCACCCTATCTGCCACGTCACTCTAAGTGACATGTCAGCAGCCCCATGAAGCTACCACATCATCAGCTTATCTGCCAGTTGTCACCGACTGCCATGTGTGAGTCAAAGTCAATCTACCACATCAGCATGTGCCATGTCAACCTTATCTGACATGTCATCTGCCACATCACTTGTGCCATGTCATCATAGACACGTCACGCTACCAGCTCATCTGCCACATCAGCATAGCCATGTCATCACTGCCATGTCATTATTACCACATCATCTACTGACATCATCATTTGTGCCACCTCAGCTGTCCAATCAGCACTGACCCCTGCAGGCACACACAGTGCTCCACAGTCACTTCATGGCCACAGCCACCTCAGCACAAATGTCCATTGGCACACCTCTTGGTAGTCATAGTGCCACATCACACTGCATGTGACCCATAGTGACACATCATCATTGAGCACCATTTGCACTCCTTTTGCCCCTCCACCTAGATCAAGTCGTATCTCTTGATCCAGGAAGAATTTGAGGGTGCTTCAAAAAGGAAAGTCGCTCGTTTTTTTGTGCTGTACGCGTTGTCACATCAGACGCACATTTTGGTGCAAGTTACACTCACATTCAAGCCTCGCCAACAAAACCACTTCCTTCACGCACATTTCTCTTTGCATCGAGCATCTGACACAGCACTTAAAAAGAACAAAAGAAAAGGAATTATTTACTGTTCTTTCATCGATCGACAGTTGGTATAGATATAGATCAGAGTAGGCTAGATCACCATAGAGGGGACGCTTTAAATCTCCCCAAGTTGCCAATCTAAGCCATGCCGAAAATTCTTGACTAGTACCTACTCGGAGTAGTCCATACGCTCACATACGGTTTCACATCATTACATTACCTGAAACCTTATGTTCATCAGTTTAGTGAGCAAACTTCAGAGAGTACAGAGGCATTGCATATTGTTTCAGTGGGTAGATAGCACTTGATTTCACACACACATGCCACCATTGTAAAGCCTATTCGGCTATCTCACAGCATCGTGCACATCATTTCAGCCTTGTAAAGCCTCTTGGCTATTCCCGGCATCATTGCCACAAGCCTTGTAATACAGATCATAGATTTTATATATTGCAGTTCTATCTTCATCGACAGCTCAAAGATTTCACTTGGCACAGTCAGTGTATTTGCAGTTGATTCATACAAAGATTTTCACGACACTTTTGGGTACATTTCTTGCACCATGTCTATGACTAGCAACCTCAATCTGGAGGCATCTACTAAGTTACACAACTCCAATTATGGTACATGGAAATACTGAATGGAGACCATTCTTGTACTTCAGGACAAATGGGAGTATGTCGATGGGTCTACACCTAGACCATTGGCCGATCCACCCACAAGTAGCTCTACTCCATCTGTTGTCACAGCACCAGCAGCGGGATCTACAATTGGATCTACAGCTACACAAATAGTTTCCGCACCAGTAGTAGATCCTACCATTGCCCGAGCTCAGGCAGAATGGGATAAGAAAGACAAGTACGCCTATCATCTGATCAAGCAGAATGTGCAAGATGTCATGCTAGAATAGCTCAACACAGTCAAGACATCGAAAGAAGCATGGGATATGTTCGCAGCTCTCTACGATTCTAAGAACACATTCAGGATTCTCACACTAAGAAAGCAAATCAACCAGAGTTTTCACAACAACGAAACCGGTCATGCTTATGTACTCCGCATAAAAGAATACAACAATCAACTTGCAGCAGCAAGAGAGACAATGAACCCCGCAGAAATGGTTCAATTCATTCTGAATGGACTAGGAGAGGGATACGAGAATCTAGTCCAGAGTATTGCCATACAACGGCAAATTCCAACACTGGAAGAACTTCAGTCAGTCCTACTTGGTGAAGAACTCAGGACGCAAGCAATTCAAGCACGTAAAGGTCATTCTAATGATCAAGCATTCACAGCTTCAGACAAAAGCAGAGGCAGAGGCAGAGGCAGAGGTAGAGGTAGATTATATCAGAAAAGTGGTCATCATCAGCAACAAAATCAAAGTGAGCATCAGCATCAGCATCAGCAAAGAGGAAATCATTCCAACCGAGGAAGATTTCAAGAACGAGGGAATGCATCCACCAACGTGTCAAACAATCAGTGCAACTATTGTCACAAGTTTGGACACCATGAAAGAGATTGTCGCAAGAAGCAATACGACCAAGGCGATCAGTCCAGTAGTAATCAAGGGAATTCCTGAGGCAGAGGAAATCATCATGGTGGACATTCTAGTCACAGTCATTTTCCAAATAAACATGGAAATATGTTTATTGCAAGCGACGAAATGCATCAGACGGATACAATGTACCCAGACACTAATTTCAATCCCAAAAAGGATTTCAACTATCAAGTCGACCAAGTGGAACATGATCCTTGGTATATCGACAATGGTGCATCATCTCACATGACAAATTATCAGGAATGGTTCACAGAAATGAAGCCATTAGAAGGAAAGAAAAATGTCATCTACACAGTAGACAATACACCGAATCTAGTTTAAGGGATAGGCGTTATCCCTATGAACAATTTCACTGGTACAAAAGGATTAGTGAAAGATGTGCTCTATGTTCCGAAGCTCAACAAGAACCTTTTGTCAGTAGGTCAAATGATGGAACACAATTACAAAGTCATCTTCGACAGTGATGAATGCACTATGAGAGACAAATCCAAAAGATGTCAGCTAGTAGCAAAAGGTGTCAAGGAAGGATGCTTATATAGAATGCTAGCTACAGTACTAGATAAGCATGCCATGTCAGCTCAACCGCAATAGATGCCACTATCTGCAAAATGGCACAAGAGATATGGTCATGTCAACTTCAAGTACTTGTTAGATCTTAGGAATCAGAATATGGCAATTGGGATTCCGAAGCTACAGTTTCTTGGAAAGGTTTGCAAAGCATGCTGCTTTGGCAAACAAAAGCGAACCAACTTTGGCAGAAGTACCTCTCGTGCACGAGGTATTCTTGATTTGATACATACAAATGTATGGGGTTATGCCCAGACCCGCAGCATCAATGGTTCACTTTACTACTTGACTTTCATCGACGAAGTTACAACAGATATTGTTGGGTCTACTTTCTGAAAGAGAAATCTGAAGCGTTTTCCAAATTTCAAGAATTCAAAGCCATGGTAGAAAACCAGACAAGCAGAAAGATCAAGGTCATGAGATTAGATAGAGGAGGTGAATACATGTCTTCAGCATTCATGAACTTTTGCAAAAATCATGGCATTTGAAGACAATTCACATGTGCAAATAGTCCTCAACAGAATGCAAGAGCTAAAATGAAGAATGGGACTTTAGCAGACAGTGCTAGAGAAATGCTTAGTGAAAAGCACCTTCCAAATTAGTATTGGGCAGAAGCAATAGCCACTGCAAACTATTTGCTTAATTGGCTTCCTACTGCAAAACGATACAAGGTATGACTCCTTATGAAGCATTCACTGGATACAAGCCACACATTGGGCATCTCCGCATATTTGGTTGCATAGCATATGCCCACATACATGATGATCATCGCAGGAAATTGGATGCGAAGTCAAGCAAATGCATCATGGTTGGGTATAATGAAGAAAGCAAAGCATACAAATTGTATGATCCCATCAACCGCAAGGTCATTATCTCCAAAGATGTAATCTTTGATGAGGAATTAGAATGGAAAAGCTCACCTACACAGGAGATAGAAGCACCGACTTCACAATCATCTACAGAACAGGTTGATGAAGAAGAGCAAGAATTGCCAATAACACCCCAAGCAAAGCCACAATAGCTCATACGGTCTACTAGGGAAAGCAGACCTCCAGCCAGATTGACATATGTTCAAAAAGGCAAAGCAATTCAAGTTGAAACCACCAACTATGCTCTTATGACTACCATCATGGCTACAGAAGAGCCAATGTACTTCGAAGATGCAGTAGACAAGCCAGAGTGGCAAACTGCTATGAATGAAGAAATGGATCCTTTGTATAACAATAATACTTGGGAATTATGTGACCTTCCACTAGGAAAGAAGGCCATAGCAAACAAATGGGTATACAAAGTGAAGTACAATCCAAATGGAAGTATTCAAAGATACAAAGCCAGATAGTTGCAAAAGGATTTGCATAACAATATGGTCAGGACTATGATGAGACTTATGCTCCAGTAGCAAAGATGGATTCCATACGGTTCTTGATATCCCTAGTGACACTCAACAGATGGAATGTGTATCAGCTCCACGTCAAGAATGCATTTCTCAATGGTTATTTAGGCGAGGAAGTCTACATGCAACAACCAGCAGGTTATGTTGAACCAAGAAAGGAGAATAAGGTTTGCCATCTCAAGAAAAGTCTCTACGGCTTAAAGCAAGCTCAAGTATTGTCTTGGAATTGAGTTTTGGAGAGATTCAGATAGCACATTCATGAGTCAGCTCAAGTATGTTGACAGTCTCCTGAAGAAGTTTCATATGGCAGACTGCAAGATTTCAGCCACTCCCATGGAGCAGAGTTTGGAACTTACTAAAGATTCAAAAAAGCCTACAGTCATTGACAGGTACTATAGGCAACTCATCGGATCTCTTATATATCTGACAATCACACGGCCAGATATTTTGTTATGTAGTAAGCTCACTAGCACAATTTATGGCAAATCCAAAACAATCTCACTGGAATGCAGCCAAAAGAGTCTTGAGATACATCAGAGGTACAAGACAGTTTGGGATAGAATACAAAGGAAGTCATCCATGGTTGCATGGATACTATGACAGTGACTATGCCGGAGATCATGAGACTAGGAGATCGACACAAGGATATGCATTTTCATGGTTGTCAAACAAACAACAAACTGTTTCTTTGTCTTCGACTGGAAGCAGAATATAGAGCACTCACTACAGGTGCATGTGAGGCTATATGGCTCAGAAGACTATTGTCAGAAATAGATTACTTTAATGAGTCAAAGCCAACAACAATATATTGCGATAATCAATCCGCTCAAGCATTGGCCAAGAATCCAGTATATCACTCCAAGACAAAGCACATTGATGTCAGAGAGCACTTCATCAGAGAAAGAGTGTTACTTGGTGAAATCACACTACAGCATTGTGATAGCTAAGAGAATGTTGCAGACATATTTACCAAACCACTCGGTAAAGAGCTATTCGAGAAACACCGACTAGCTCTTGGTTTGATGCAGAGGAAGGACACTCCCATTAAAGGGGTGTGATGGAATGTAATGCTCAGTTCTTCTTCGATTCCCCAGAATCATCATCTTGAGGGAAGGCCTATTTCATGATGTTGATCTTGAGGGAAGGTGTTGAGAGTTCACGCTCAACATCATGTGATCATGTGTGCATAGCACCATCACGTGATCATATGTGCATAGCATTAACCCATTAGAGTGCTATAAAGGAAAGGGTTAGATCCCCTAACCCTAACCCTAAAAGGGTTTGTATATATTCTATTTTTTCAACCAAATCTAGTGTACAGTTAGTCATTTGTGGTGTGCTCTCTAGTTGTGCCCTCTCTCCTCATCTCCACTCTTCTCCTCTCCCCTCTTCATATTTTGTCAAAATCACCAAATTAATTTATGATGCTGATCAGTATGGTCAAAATATCGCTAAGAATGACATTGTAGTGAGACCCTCGCTTGATTGCAAAAATAAATTTATGCACGACAACCTCAAGGCATGTGCCTCCATGGACTAAAATTTGAATAAAATCCATGCACACATGGCCAATGAAGAAGAGGCTTTGCAACGCACAGAAGAGATGAAGATTTTACTACACTTTGGATTTGAAATGAAACTCTTTGGGTTGTACAAAATTTTACTTCATCAATGTAAGTCCTTTCACAATGTAAGTCCACTATTTTGCAAATGTTAAGTCCTACATGCTCTTTTCATCAATCAAAACTCCACCTTCAATAAATAATGTGCATGAGCAGCAATCACAATTCCATCTTTGTTAATTGTGCTATGTTATTTCATTCAAGCCCGCTCAAAATTTCATCTTACGCATTTGATAACTAGGAATGGATGCTTCACGTGTTTCTAATTACATTTCATTCAACATGCTCAGGTGTAGCTAATTATGTTGTGTTATTTCATTCAAGCCTACTCGGATAGAAACTCCTCATTCTACACACCAATTTCATGGTTTTCATGGTATTTTCTATAAATTTTATGCTACCACTAGGCTTTTGTCAGTTTTATGCAATATGGCATTGTCCTCACACACACCATATACACAAGCTACCTTTGAGGCCCAAGGCCAAGAATCTTGCTCAAAAAGTGCAATGAAGTACTTAATGGACATCATCGATGCTACATGGCACGAGAGTAGGAGGGCAGAGGCGGTTGCAGTTGCACAAGAAAGCTCCTACCATGACTCGAATGGTTGGAAAGTGAGACACATTCATGAGGCTATCATCATTGAGTAGTTGCCATCGGTGTGGAGAGTCTCTCAATGGGCCCATGAGAGATGGCCCATAAAACAATGCACACACCAAGCTATGCATGAGAATGCATGTTTTCTTTATGACATGGTGTAGTAAGATCACCACATAGCAGTTGTATTCAACAATACTTTGTGAAGATGTTGTATACAAAATTTGTGTTGGGTCAGCTTCCCGTCATCTTGTGGACTTTGCTGACAAGCCGCAAACACATGAGCTTGCATGGAGTGCACCTCCACTAGTTCGTGTGGTTGCATCACTGCCTTCAGACATTGGAAGTCCATCCTCAGATAGAAATTTCCACCATCTATTGTGATTTTTGTTTCAATCTATTTGTGAGTTAGGTTTGAGGTTCACTTTTATATTGTCTACACATTCTGAAGTTTTCATGAACGTGGAAGAGGGAGTAGTAGCACCTGCTCATGGCACTCGTAGAAAAGAACTCACCTTCACACCATTAATTGTCCAAGATGTAGTGCACGAGCATCAAAATGTTTTGAGTGAGAAGGAGCATCTCAAGTGAGAGGTCAAACAGCTGAACATCTTGCTTGCGCATAGAGGGAGCACACCAGAAACTAAGAATGTGCTCTGATAACAAACTCATTGCCACTACTTACCATCGGTAAGTTAGGGATGCGCAACAAGCCCTTCAACATATAAATGTGGGCAGAGCCATCCAAGATATAGATCCTGACTTCATTGACCTAGCTACTCGCAAGCCATCCACCCTTCTTTTTCCTATCACATATGTGCCTGAAGGACCTTTGTATCCTATTTGACAAGATCTCTTTGATACAGCCACTCGGTACTATGTGTTGTTGTGCCATCATTTTTTTCACTTGGTGTGCCTTGTGGACAATTGAAAACAAGAAGTGCATGTGTAGCATGTAATACACTAGTGGCACGTGAGTTGTACGATACACTTGGCATTGGGGCAACTTATTGGCTAACTGCTAGGTCGCAAAGTGTGGATTGTAGATAACTTTATTGAATACTCATGCAAATATGTATTTATTAATGTGAAGCTTGGATAAATCTTTTTGAAACTTTCTTGCCTATTGTTTTAATTTTTCATATGTCCATCGTGCTCTCAAATTCTCTAATGTAGTCTTTGTCAAATCATGCTAATTGAAAGTTTGTTTACACATAAATAAAGTGGTTTGTGTGTTGCATTTCGAAGTGCTTCTAATACATCATATCACGTTAGTTGAAAGTTGGTTTAAGTGTATATGAAGTGGTTTAGGGTTGCATTTTTAAACATCAGATTTGTGTACTTTTAGATTTGTTCACCATGCTTGCAATCCTCCTCTCATGCTTTGGGTCCATTATTCTTATCATCCTTTTGTGTGGCCTCTTCATGGTGCTACTACACAATTGCCATCACTATGGTTATTTGTGTGGTTCACCACCTGTACGAACCTAAGGGATGGGTTGAGGAGATGCCCTACTTTTTAAGAGATGTTTTTTGTAACTCTACTATGTGCCGATGTATTTTTTTAAAACTAAACTCTATGGGAATGGTACTATAATTCACATTAGGTAAAGAGGTCATACTTTACACTACAACTGTAACTGCCCCTATCTTAAATGAAAAGGTTTTGTGGCTATTCGTGCGGTTCACCGCTCGCAATGGTGCTAAGGAAATTTTGAGTTTCAATCCTTAAAGTTGAGGAGTATATGGCTACATTGTAATTGTCTCATTTGAGACTAAATTTTCCTTAATACAGAATGTTTTTTCTGCCAAAAAAAAAAAACACTTTAATGTTGGACAATGTATTTTTTTGAAATTGAACTCTATGGCAACGATATTGTAATTTGCATGAAAAAGAAAACTCATGATTTTTAACTTAATTAAAAGACTGTAAAAGTATATAAATTATAGTAAATATCGATTAAGCTTCAGCATCGATACTTTCACTGTCATTAGATTTTGCAGGTTAAGCAACCTCTAGTACTGGAGCATCATGCAAAGGACCAGGAAGAGTTTCAGCCACCAACTTTGTGGGATAAATTTCAAGGCTAATGTTTGCAAGTGAGGTGTCAATGCCTCAACAATTTCCAACCATCTCCATGTAGTCATGTTCTTTGCCAATTGTTGTATCTTGACATTTGTAAATAATCCTTCCTTGTTTCTAAAGAATGATAACTCCCTGATGGCTGCTACATACTCATTATTGTCCTCAAAGAGAGTAGCCAACAATGCATGCCCAGTTTTCATAGTCTTTGCATTAGTTTCAGGATCATATTCCCACCATTGACTCATCCAATACATGACTAGCATAGTGCATTGAGTTGTGAGCTTGAGTCCACCATTTACAGACAAATTCATTAGTAGTTGACATTTGGCCAACGTGTAATGGCTCTCATTTTGCTGTCTCCTTCCTTCAGTACGTCACGTTCAACAGTCCATCAAGCCATGTAGGCATTTCCTATACTTGATCATTTGACATCTAATTTATGAATGGCATTCCAAATGGGATTCATTACCTCTACTGCATCTAAAATCCTCTTCCAAAAGCTAGAGGAAATGGATTGACTTTTGAGCTCATTATAATCCATGCAAAAGTTGGCCGTGTGATATTCAACTATCCGCAATGTTGCCTATGCACTATAGAGAATATTTTGGTAATAACATCCTACAACTTTAACAAGCACTCTAATGCAATATAGTTCATACCAAAGTGTGTCTTGCTAGGCTTTAAAAGTTCCATCCTATACAATGGATCTTGGTGGTTTCTAAATATGCCAAAAAATCTTTCATGATTAAGAAAATACAGTACCATCTTTCAGCCCATGGGAATCTTAAAAAACTGTCTCGGAGTTCTTGTACCAATCCTTGAGTACTAGGTCGAGACAATGACAAGAGCATGGTGAGGCCCAAATCATTGTGGATATATTTACTTATCATCTTTCCAGCTTTTCTACACTTATTTTCATTGTTTGTGGTGACTTGAATCACATTTTGCTGCCCCACCTTTTCAATTACCTTTTGGCATTGTTCAGCAACATACTCTCCTGTCTTTGCTTGGCCACTTGTATCGACTGAAAGATGGAGTGCCTCACCTTTGAAGGTGACAAGACTCATTGTCACATTCTTCCATCCATATCGGTGCAAATAGTCTTATCCATGCCATCATACACAATCTGATGCATCTCTTCTTATCTTATCATAGTACTTATCCAACATGTCATCTCGCACAACGTGGTAAGATGGCATAGTAAATGAAACACCTGCTCTTGCGACAAAGGCCATTGTATTTTTCCAATGGGGACTTAGAACCATATTCAAAGGACATCCAATACGACATATCACTTCAAAGATGTCTTGTTGGGATTTTTCATCCCATTGTGTTTAAAACAAGCTTCAAAGGATATTTGGTCATAGTCTTGCATATTGAAGAGACATTCTGAACTTGTCCTTACTCCGTGGATGCATTCATACATCTTGATGTTTTGGTTGAAGCACCAAGAGTGCCCATAGGAATCTCTTGTGAGGAAGCACCTAAGTCAATAGATGTAGTTATAGCAATAGATGCCTCACTTAGGGATTCTCCATGCACAATAACTTATCTATCATGTGCTCGACACTTTTTTGTCCTCCTCCTAGTTTTCGTAGAATCCCTTCAGTGCCTCCGTCAGTTCACTTCCCAATCAAATTTTTGGGGTCTCCTAAGAAGTGAGATCAAATCCTAGTGCTTGATCCTATGAGCTATTTTCCACATATTGTGCAATTCTACTTATTAGGATATTCAATTGTAGTAACATAATTTTGTGGTGCATCTAGTGCATGACCATGTTTTTTTGGAGGCATCTTTACACCTATCTATCATCCAGTCATTAGAAAAAAATAAAACTATAGTCTACTGTATAAATGCTATACATTATGTGAAATAATTCTCAAAACAACTTTTGATTCATTGCAACCAAGTCTTACTACATCGCTTTACTTGCACATTACTTCAATATCGAGACTAAAACAGTCCATGATCATTGATGCAAACATCATATAACCTCAATTTCTAAAAAATGGGGTCCATGATATGAATTATCAATCAACTACTTCAGGAGTTTCCTTAAATGCTACATTCTTATCTCCCATGTGATCATCATCCACATGTTTAGCTCCCCGCAAGATGGCAACAACATTATCAACACCTGGTCCCTCACACCTCTAGATCATGTGCTCAGGATCTCCCAAGAAGTGTGAAATTTTCTTGTACCTTAGCGTGATTTTGAATCCCTTCTTGTGTAGCCATGAATACTGCCAATGTAAGACAAACACAAGCACTTATGTGTTATTCATGTCAATTGATATAATATTTTGATACAATATAACGTACAAATATTAAAAAATTAAAGTACCTCTAGGTCGAGTAGTGGGTCTAGGGGTCAATATGTGCCTCGAGGGGTTCACCTCATAAAAGTTTAGTGTACCATGTGCATTCAAAAGGAGGTGTATTTTAATTCAATCTTTTGGGAAAATTTCACTGGATTACAATAACATGAGGGGGATTTTAATTCAACTTTACAAAAAAAAGCTTATTTTATAAGTAAAGAGGGGTGTTTTTATTGGGGGGAAAATTTTAGTTGAGGGGTTTTTGAAGTACCCCTTGAACACACATGATACATTGGGTTTCTTAGTATTGCACACCACAAGATATGTGCATCTACTTTATGATATTTCTCTAATTCTCTTTCATGTAAGATAGCCACACCTCAACACAAAGAAACCATCCAATCGTCTTGCACCCTCTCGACATAACTAGATGTCTAAATCTGGCTATTGGAATGAATAGGTGTGGGATGACAGTTAATTGCCTTTTTCCATGTCCTTCTCTCTCTCAAGTAAGCATTATCTGCACTATGATGATTCACAACACCATGCAAAAGTGTAAAAAATAGTCAACAACCAGTTAAGAATGGTGAACAACTAGTTGATAACTATACTTGAGGCAGTAGAAGCAATACAAATAATATAGGATCTTTGTAGTTGCATGAATAACACTTGTCATGTGTGGCAATCATTGTTCAATCACTTGAATTTAAAGCTACTCAAAACTTGTGTGAGTCTAAGATATTCTTGGCACATACCCTGAACTTTATTATGCAAAAAGTATCCCTTCAAAGTTTCAAGCTATTAACATGCGAGGCACAATCAGAGTTTCTCAAATGGAGATAGAAAATATTCCTATGGAAGTCAAAAGATCAATGTCTACATCAAAAATGATTTATGATACTGTATCTACATTGATGGCACTTAAGCATATAGTCTCTTTTATCTCTCCACATAATCTGCAATCAGGATGGATAAAGTAATGGCAATGCAAAAAAAGTAGAAGAAGCAACTGAATCAAAGCTAGTGGGGTAGAATAGGTAGCTTCATGGTTACCCTTTGGAATCTCACATTTTTTAGATTTCAAATTCTATTTAGATGATCAAGGACCACAAAACCAAGCCTATCTATGGGTAATTGGCATAATAGACTATCAAGCAATAGATTGCTAGAGGAGGATACCCTAATGCAGACGATGAATTTATGTTCTTGTGAAAATGAGAGGATATCTACCCATGGATTAGTATGTCTCTCAAGACTTGGTGGCAAAAATATTCCATTTACCACTTATTCCACCTCCATCGATTAAAGCCGCAAGAGAATGTATAGATGACATGCTTGCTAAGGAATTTGGAGACCACGAGTGTTTGTTATGACAAAATATGAAGAGGGGAGAGGAGAAGAGTGGAGATGAGGAGAGAGGGCACAGCTAGAGAGCACACCACAAATGACTAACTGTACACTAGAATTAGTTGAAAAAATAGAATATATACAAACCCTTTTAGGGTTAGGTTTAGGGGATCTAACCCTTTCCTTTATAGCACTCTATAAGGTTAGTGCTATGCACATATGATCACGTGATGGTGCTATGCACACATGATCACATGATGTTGAGCGTGAACTCTCAACACCTTCCCTCAAGATCAACATCATGAAGTAGGCCTTCCCTCAAGATGATGATTCTGGGGAATCGAAGAAGGACTGAGCATTACATTCCATCACACCCCTTTAATGGGAATGTCCTTCCTCTGCATCAAACCAAGAGCTAGTCGGTGTTTCTTGAATAGCTCTTTACCGAGTGGTTTGGTAAAGATGTCTGCAACATTCTCTTTGCTATCACAATGCTGCAGTGTGATGTCACCAAGTAACACTCTTTCTCTGATGAAGTGCTCTCTGACATCAATGTGCTTTGTCTTGGAGTGATATACTGGATTTTTGGCAAATGCTTGAGCCGATTGATTATCACAGTATATTGTTGTTGGCTTTGACTCATCAAAGTAATCTGTTTTTGACAATAGTCTTCTGAGCCATATAGCCTCACATGCACCTGTAGTGAGTGCTCTATATTCTGCTTCAGTCGAAGACAAAGAAAAAAATGGCTATTTGTTTAACAACCATGATATAGCACCTTGACCAAGGAAAAATGCATATCCCTGTGTCGATCTCCTGGTCTCATGATCTCCAGCATAGTCACTGTCACAGTATCCATGCAACCGTGGATGACTTCCTCTGTATTCTATCCCAAACTGTCTTGTACCTCTGATGTATCTCAATACTCTTTTGGCTGCATTCCAGTGAGACTGTTTTGGATTTGCCATAAACTGTGCTAGTGAGCTTACTGCATAACAAATATCTGGCCATGTGATTGTCAGATATATAAGAGATCCAATGAGCTGCCTGTAGTATCTGTCATTGACTGTAGGCTTTTCTGAATCTTTAGTAAGTTTCAAACTCTGTTCCATGGGAGTGGCTGCAATCTTGCAATCTGCCATATGAAACTTCTTCAGGAGACTGTCAACATATTTGAGCTGACTCATGAATGTGCTATCTGAATCTCTTCAGAACTCAATTCCAAGACAATAGTGCATAAGTCCAAGATCTTTCATGTCGAACTCTGCAGATAAGTCTTGTTTTAATTTTCTGATGAAGCTATCCTTGCTTCCTGTCACAATCAGATCATCTATGTACAAAAGTGCAATAGTAATATCTTCCCCTTGAACTTTGTAGTACAGAGTATGATCTGCATTGGACTTCATGTATCCCAGATCAGCAAAATACTTGTCAATTCTGCTGTACCAACTTCTAGGTGCTTGCTTTAAGCCATAGAGACTTTTCTTGAGATGGCAAACCTTGTTCTCCTTTCCTGGTTCAACATAACCTATGGGTTGTTGCATGTAGACTTCCTCGTCTAGATAACCATTGAGAAATGCATTCTTGACATCGAGCTGATACACATTCCATTTGCTGAGTGTCGCTAGTGATATCAAGAACCGTATGGAATCCATCTTTGCTACTGGAGCATAAGTCTCATCATAGTCTTGACCATATTGTTGTGCAAATCCTTTTGCAACTAATCTGGCTTTATATCTCTGAATACTGCCATCTGGATTGTACTTCACTTTGTATACCCATTTGTTGGCTATGGCCTTCTTTCCTAGTGGAAGGTCGCATAATTCCCAAGTGTTATTTTTATACAAAGCATCCATTTCTTCATTCATAGCAGTTTGCCATTTTGGCTTATCTACTGCGTCTTCGAAGTACACTGGCTCTTCTGTAGCCATGATGGTAGTCATAAGAGCATAGTTGGTGGTTTCCACCTGAATTTCTTTGCCTTTCTGAGCATATGTCAATCTGGCTGGTGGTCTGCTTTCCCTAGTAGACCGTCTGAGCTGCTGTGGCGCTGCTTGGGGTGTTGCTGGCTATTCTTGCTCTTCTTCATCAACCTGTTCTATAGATGACTGTGAAGTCGATGCTTCTATCTCTTGTGTAGGTGAGGTTTTCCATTCTAATTCCTCATCAAAGATTACATCTCTGGAGATAATGACTTTGCGGTTGATGGGATCATACAATTTGTATGCTTTGCTTTCTTCACTGTAGCCAACCATGATGCATTTGCGTGACTTGGCATCCAATTTTCTGCGATGATCATCATGTATGTGGGCATATGCTATGCAACCAAATATGCGGAGATGCCCAATGCGTGGCTTGTGTCCAGTGAATGCTTCATAAGGAGTCATACCTTGTATCGGTTTGGTAGGAAGCCGATTAAGCAAGTAGTTAGCTGTAGCTATTGCTTCTGCCCAATATTGATTCGGAAGATGCTTTTCACTAAGCATTGCTCTAGCACTGTCTGCTAAAGTCCCATTATTCCTTTCAGCTCTTGCATTCTGCTGAGGAGTATTTGCACATGTGAATTGTCTTCGAATGCCGTGATTTTTGCAAAAGTTCATGAATGCTGAAGACATGTATTCACCTCCTCTGTCTGATCTCATGACCTTGATCTTTCTGCCTGTTTGGTTTTCTACCATGGCTTTGAATTCTTGAAATCTGGAAAACACTTCAGATTTCTCTTTCAAAAAGTAGACCCAACAATATATGTTGTAGTCGTCGATGAAGGTCAAGTAGTAAAGTGAACCATTGATGCTGCGGGTCTGGGCATAACCCCATACATCTGTATGAATCAAATCAAGAATACCTCGTGCACGAGAGGTACTTCTGACAAAGTTGGTTCGCTTTTGTTTGCCGAAGCAGCATGCTTCACAAACCTTTCCAAGAAACTGTAGCTTCGGAATCCCAATTGCCATATTCTGATTCCTTAGATCTAACAAGTACTTGAAGTTGACATGACCATATCTCTTGTGCCATTTTGCAGATAGTGGCATCTGTTGCATTTGAGCTGACATGGCATGCTTATCTAGTACTGTAGCTAGCATCCTGTATAAGCGTCCTTCCTTGACACCTTTTGCTACTAGCTGACCTCTTTTGGATTTGTCTCTGATAGTGCATTCATCACCGTCGAAGATGACTTTGTAGTTGTGTTCCGTCATTTGACCTACTGACAAAAGGTTCTTGCTGAGCTTCGGAACATAGAGCACATCTTTGACTAATCCTTTTGTACCAGTGAAATTGTTCATAGGGATAACACATGTCCCTTGAACCGGATTCGGTGTATTGTCTGCTGTGTAGATGACATTCTTTTGTCCTTCTAATGGCTTCATTTCTGTGAACCATTCCTGATGATTTGTCATATGAGATGATGCACCGCTGTCGATGTACCAAGGATCCTATTCCACTTGGTCGACTTGATAGCTGAAATCCTCTTTGGGATTGAAATCAGTGTGTAGGTGCATTGTATGCAATTCCTTGCTTGCAAGAAACATATTTCCATGTTCATTTGCAAAATGACTGTGACTAGAATGTCCACCACGATGATTTCCTCTTCCTTGGGAATTCCCTCGTGGATTGACTGCCTTGGTCGTATTGCTTCTTGCGGCAATCTCTTTCATAGTGTCCAAACTTGTGACAGTAGTTGCACTGGATGTTTGACACATTGGTGGATGCATTCCCTCGTCCTTGAAATCTTCCTCGATTGGAATGATTTCCTCTTTGCTGATTTTGATGTTGCTGAGGATGATGCTGATGCTAATGCTGATTCTGACTTTGATTTTGTTGATGATGACCACTTTTCTGATATGATCTACCTCTGTTTCTGCCTTTGCCTCTGCTTCTGTCTGAAGCTGTGAATGATTGATCATTAGAATGACCTTTACGTGCTTGAATGGCCTGAGTCCTGAGTTCTTCACCAAGTAGAACTGACTGAAGTTCTTCCAGTGTTGGAATTTGCCGTTGGATGGCAATACTCTGGACTAGACTCTCATATCCTTCTCCTAGTCCATTTAGGATTACTTGAACCATTTCTGCGGGATTCATAGTCTCTCCTGCTGCTGCAAGTTGATTGTTGTAGTCTTTGATGCGGAGTACATAAGCATGACCGGTTTCACTGCTATTGCGAAAACTCTGGTTGATCTGGTTTCTCAGGGTGAGAATCCTAGATGTGTTCTTGGACTCGTAGAGAGCTGCGAACATATCCCATGCTTCTTTTGATGTCTTGACTGTGTTGAGCTGTCCTAGCATGACATCTTGCACATTCTGCTTGATCAGGTGATAGGCATACTTGTCTTTCTTATCCCATTCTACTTGAGCTCGGGCAATGGCAGGATCTGCTACTGGTGCGGAAACTGTTTGTGTAGATGTAGATCCCGCTGTAGATTCCGTTGCTGGTGTTGTGACAACAGATGGAGTAGAGCTACTGGTGGCTAGATCGGCCAATGGTCTAGGTATAGATCCATCAACATACTCCCATTTGTCCTGAAGCACAAGAATGGTCTCCATTCGGTATTTCCATGTACCATAATTGGAGTTGTCTAACTTAGCAGATGCCTCCACATTGAGGTTGCTAGTCAACATGGTGCAAACAATGTACTCAGAAAGTGTCCTGAAAAACTCTATATGAATCAACTGCAAATACACTGAAGATGCCAAGTGAAATCTCTGTACCGTCGGTGAAGATAGAAATGCAGTAATATATATATAAAATCTGATCTGTGTTACAAGGCTTGTGGCAATGATGCCGGGAATAGCCAAGAGGCTTTACAAGGCTAAAAATGATGTGCACAATGCCGTGAGATAGCCAAATAGGCTTTACAATGGTGGCATGTGTGTGTGTGAAATCAAGTGCTATCTGCCCACTGAATCAATCTGCAATGCCTCTGAACTCTGAAGTCTGCTCACTGAACTGATGAACGTAAGGTTTCAGGTAATGTAATGATGTGAAATCGGATGTGAGCATATGGACTGACTCCGAGTAGGTACTAGTCGGGAATGGCTTAGATTGGCAACTTGGGGAAATTCAAAGCGTCCCCTCTATGGCGATCTAGTCTACTCTGATCTAGATCTAAACCAACCATCGATCGATGAAAGAGCAGCAAATAATTCCTTTTCTTTTGTTCTTTTTAAGTGCTGGGTCAGATGCGTCGATGTAGAGGCAAATGTGCGTGAAGGAAGTGGTTTTGTCGGCGAGGCTCAAATGTGAGTGTAACTTGCGCCAAAATGTGCACGTGATGTGACGAGCACGTAGAGCACAAAGAAACGAGCGACTTTCCTTTTTGGAGCACCCTCAAATTCTTCCTAGATCAAGAGATACGACTTGATCTAGGTGGAGGGGCAAAAGGAGTGCAAATGGTGCTCAATGATGATGTGTCACTGTGAGTCACATGCAGTGATGATGTGGCATTGTGCTTAGCAAGAGGTGTGCCAATGAAGCTCTGTGCTGAGGTGGTAGGAGTGTGCACATGCAGTGTGTGAACAGTGTGCCTGGCAAGGGACTGTGCCTGCAGGGAACAGTGCTGAGGTGGCACTACTGATGTGGCAGAGGTGACATGTCACTAATGACATGGCAAGTGACGTGGCTGATGATATGGCAAGTGACGTGGTTGATGATGTGTCACTGATGATGTGGCAAGTGACGTGGCTGATGACGTGTCATTGATGATGTGGTAGGTGATGTGGTTGATGATGTGTCACTGATGATGTGGCAGTCGATGATGACATGGCGTGATGATGTGGCACTGGTGACATGGCCTGATGACGTGGCTACTGGTGCTGACGTGGCAGATGATGTGACACTTGGAGATAAGGTTGCCACGTGGCACACTGGAGACCTAGCCTACGTGCTATCTTATCTTGCCACGTGTCGCTTGGAGAAGCTCACAGAATCTGTTGAGATGCCAACGAAATCTTGAAGATTCCATCGTCGTTTCCGTTGGAGAGGCCGATTGGAGCTCTGTTGAAGAGTGCGGGCATGTGGAGGAGACGGTTGCTGTGCCAGGCGTTGAAGGGCCGTCGGGTGCCAAGAGCCTGAAGGCTTTGGAGGTCGTGAATCGGTGGCTGCTTGGAGAGGTGGCTGGTCGTCGGAGATGGCGCTGGAGCCTGGCTTAGTCAAAGCTAGGAGTTTTCAATGAGGCGCGCTGGCGTTTTTCGCTAGGTGGCGCTGTCTGCTAGGGAGTCCGCAGAAAGGAGCCGTCGGTGGCTGTGGTGGTTGTGAGAGCCTTGGAGATCGCGCATTCAGCCGATCGTGAGCTCTTGGAGCATAGATGGTGATGGAGGTGGCCCGTGAGCCCCCGATGAACCCGTTGTTGTTGCGCGGAGCGGCCGTTGAAGACGCTGGGCTTTAGAGCTACATAGTCGGTTTGCAGGTGCTTTGGTCATAGATGCTTTCGAGAGTCTCTGCTTGTTGTAGGTCCAAATGGTGCATCGTAGTAGTGTGGTCGGTGAAACGTTGAGGCTGGAGAGAGCTTTGAAGATGCCCAAAGAGTTTGAGCAGCGTCGACGTTGCATGCGTTACGTGCTGGAAATGCCATCGAGGGCGTTGCTGTGGAAGAGCCGTATGGCGCTAGAGGTTGTTGGCAGTTGAAGACGGTGGAGCAGACCGTGAAGGAGCACGTTGCTCATTGGAGAGGCTTGGAGGTCTGTCAGGAGACACAACACTATAGCTTGGAAGTCCTTGCAAAGGCTTCCAGTTTCTGAGAAGAACTCATCCATCCGTATGAGCTTTAGGAGGCCGTGAGCTGCCAAGCTAAGGTCATTGGAGCTTGAAGGTGCGCCTTGAAGGAGAACTAAGACCGTAGAAGCTTGCTGTTGAGGTTGCCTTGGAAGCTTGATCTCTCTGGCTAGAGTTCTTTCACAAGCTTGTTGTAGAACAATTGGAGGACTCTCTTTTTCCTTCAACTTCTCTCTCTCAAACGAAGAATAATGGACGGAAACTTTCTCTCTCAATCACAATGGAAGTCCTCACAAAGAACTCAAGCAATGAATGTAAAACTCTCTCTCGCTTTCAATCAAAGAACTCTCTATCTCACAATCTCTCTCGCACTCTCAAGAATTGCAATGCCTCAATGGAAGGCAAGGGAGCTCTGATACCATGACAATATATGAAGAGGGGAGAGGAGAAGAGTGGAGATGAGGAGAGAGGGCACAGCTAGAGAGCACACCACAAATGACTAACTGTACACTAGAATTAGTTGAAAAAATAGAATATATACAAACCCTTTTAGGGTTAGGGTTAGGGGATCTAACCCTTTCCTTTATAGCACTCTATAAGGTTAGTGCTATGCACATATGATCACGTGATGGTGCTATGCACACATGATCACATGATGTTGAGCGTGAACTCTCAACATGTTATGAATGCATAGCTACTATAAGAAATGGTGTTAGTGCCATGCCCATGAGGTTGCAAGTGGACGGAGGATTCAGTAGGAGATGGAGGAAGGAATAGGAAACCGAGGATATGAGGAAGAAGATGGACGAGCACAAGTGTGAGGTATTCGGAGTGAACAAGGGGTATAACTATCCTTAGCTGATTCTAGGCCTCAGAGCTGCATGGCGATTGATGCTGAACTCAAGATATCACCAGCAGTTAAGTGACCATCACAACAAGGAGTACACAATCTCGCCATTGGATTCTGTGCACCTACCCCTATCCAAGGAATGAGTACCTCACGTGTGACTAGGAATGGGCATTTAAGGTGGCCTTCATGGTGATATCTTTGCAATTGGAACCCGTTCATTGGCAATGGTAATACCCACCATCCCTATAGATACGCCAAGTAGAAAGAAGTCGATTCACAATACTCAAAGATCCAAAAGGGTCTTGACCACTGCATCTTCAGCTTCCTTGCATGCGGCCCATGCAGATGTTGAAGAGTAGGACCAAGTGTCCCTTCTTAAAGAACTTATTATTTGATGCCAAGTCCAATCAAGTCTCTTTCTTTGTGCTTGCACTACCTATTTCAAGTAGTAACTTTCCATCCTATCTTCCTCCAACTTCTCCGGACCATCAAGTCAAAACTCCATGGACTCCTACAAAAGTAGCTTGTCTTCGATTGCAATGCAGAGGCTCAGAACAACATATTCCAATGGCATGATAGCCTCCATCCTGATTGCCAATTTGAATGGTGTGAGACCTATGGTGACTTTGAATGATGTGCGGTATGCCCATAATAACAAAGTGTATAACTTGGTTGTTCTGCCATATTGCAAGTGCCTTGAGCAAAAGGGACCTGCAATAAATTGCCACACCCATGCAATTATTCCAAACACAACTTCAATAAATTCTCCCAAATACCACTTCAATCAATTTATGCATTCATGTGTAGCTAGGGCCATGAGAGGGTTGAGTGGGTGTTTCCAAATGGGAGAAATGGAATCTACAAGGGATTACCAGAATTTGAGCGACTACGTTCGAGCGAGACCAAAGTTGAGACCAAAGTTCGAATGGGCCTACACTTTCAAATTTAGCACTGGAGTTCATTTATCAATTTGGAAAAGTAGCAATCATTGATGTCAAGCCCTTTTCTCTTGGGCAAAAAGTATAGCCATGTTTACACCTGCCCAGGAAGGACCTCGCTTTCGTTATTCGTGGATAGTGGTTTGGTGCAAAGCAGGTGTAAGTTTTTATGTATATCTTGCTTCATTATAACAAATGTTTGCTTGGAAAACTTGACCATTTCCAAAAATTCTCTATGAATTTGCAACTCTAGAGGTAAATAGCAATAGTTTCTTGCCCTACCTATTACATGTATACAAATCTTTGCTCTCAGACAAAAAGCACCATGCTTGGACAAGAAGTAGATCAAAGGGATTTGCACATGTACAAGTAAATCAAAAGATTTATCTCACATCTTTATTGGACTGGAAACATCCTTAGTGGATATATTAGAACTATAGTATGGCTTCTATGAAGTAGTCTCCAAAAATTTGCTAATACACCCGTGCACATATTCCAAATACCTACTACCAGCTTTGCAAAATGTCTCCTCTATGGTCTCCAAATTTAACCAAGTCCATTGCTAATACTTGGTTGGCTTTGATGATAAGCCAAGGCCTGGAGCAATTCAACCTTTGTAAGTGCAGCTTGGTGCATGAACTCATGCACTTTGTCACTCAATCCCAAAACATCCATGACGACAAAGTAGATGTGTTTGCACAGAATGTACATCCCTTTCTTTGCATCTTGTTGCATGAAGTCCTTGCAAGATGATCGTGGAAACTCTAATATTGTCATTGTGTATGTAAAGCCTTTAGCAAAAGAACTCTTTGTACGCACATGAAATTTGTAGAATTTCAACATTCAAACACTGAGCCTTCTAAATCCTCTCTTGAAAATCTTTACTCAAATTTGATCTCCACTATACTATCTTGTTATCCCTTTGGCCTGCATAAACATGACTCATTGCTGCAACACTCCTTGGCACGTGTGCTCCCTCCACATGTAGACTATCATCCTCCTCAAGCACAAAACCTGCTTGTTGCAAGTGCTCCTTTTCATGTGTTTAAGTCCCAATTGCGACCTTCCATACCCCAAGTGAATGACCAAGCACACCCAAGATGGAGTAATCAACACACCAGGTATGGCCCACAGAGGTATTGCAAAACCACACAAACTGCTCTTTGATACAATTAGGATGTTGTCTTCTACCCTTGAAGCAAGGTGCGGGGAAACCTGCACTCCCTCTTCGACCCATTATGTTAAGGCATTAATAGTTTGTGGGGTTATCATGGGCTTACAATAGATTCATAGAGGTGCAAGTACCCACAACCCTTCGACCGATGATTGCGACCCCATTTTGTATATCCATGGGACCAACGGTGTCTCCTCTTGATCATTCTATGCAGGTTCACGTATTCGGATTACACATTGTGTCTTTCCTGTCTTTCTAAGTGCTGAGTATGATTCACATGTGCATGAGTATGCATGCAGTTTATCTTTCCATAGCGCCTATAGCTTAGGGTATTACACACTGGCCACCACAACTAATCATCAGTTTCCTACATGTGGGTTGTGCATCAACCTTTATGGTGCACCATTTGTGTCAGCATTGCCGGGCGGGATGGCAGGTGACATGACCACGACTTGAGGTTTCAGTGGTGGCTTACCTGCAAGCTCGTGTGACCCAGAAGTGACAATAGATCAGCGTTGTGCTCGAAGAACTATTTGCAAAGAATACACGACCACAACATGCCCTATTTGATGATCACCATTTTGACATTGAATTAGTTCGTTAGATTTTGTGGCTTCATGTGGAAGGAGACCGTCTGACCCATCAAATTGTAGAATTAACCCATAGCATAAATCCAAATGAGGTCGCAAGGACCTCTGAAGCCCTTAGTTTTGACAAGAGGCTGCCCCGTTAGCCTAGCGGTCCCTCTCCAACGATGGAGAATTATGGGTGGAGCGAGATGTTTGGCAGACTCCACAAGATGCTAGCATGGGCATTTTGGGACCTAATGAAGCCCAATTTGAACTAGAGCACCCTGCAAGAGCATGCGAGGGCACCTTATTCGATAGATGAGTGCGAACGATGCCATTCGTCCCTTTCGAATGGGGTCGGTGCGTGCTGAGCGAGCCATCTTCACCAACAATAGGGCATGTCTCATCAGTGGTACAAGGTTTGTTCATCACTCTGCCATCTCTGATGACAAGAGGAGGGCTAATTCCATAGGTACTAATTGTTCTGGTTGCTCTGATCAATCCAATCACGATGGTAGCATAGTAAACGTGAAGTACACCAAGTTTCAGGGGAGAGTTCGCAATGATCCAGATGCACATGTCTGACAATTTGATGACTAACTATACCATAGATTTCGTTGAAAATATATAATATATACAAATCCTTTTAGGGTTAGAGTAGGGCATCTAACCCTTTATTTTATAGCACTCTATGTGTTAGTGCTATGCACAATATTGAACACATGATGTTGAGATGGTTTCTCAACACGTTCCCTCAAGATCAACATCATGAAGTAGGCCTTCCCTCAAGATGATGATTCTGGGGGATCAAGAAGGACTGAGCATTACATCCCATCACACCCCTTTAATGGGAATGTACTTCCTTTGCATCAAACCAAGAGCTCCTCAGTGCTTCTCAAAAAGATATTTGCCAAGTGGCTTGGTAAAGATGTTTGCAACATTTTCTTTACTATCACAATGTTGTACTATGATGTCACCAAGTAACACTCTTTCTCTGATGAAGTGCTCTTTGACATCAATGTGCTTTGTCTTGGAGTGATATACTAGATTCTTGGCCAATACTTGAGCCGATTGATTATCATAGTATATTGTTATTGGCTTTGATTCATCAAAGTAATATGTTTCTAACAATAGTCTTCTGAGCCATATAGCTTCACATGCACCTGTAGTGAGTGCTCTATATTCTGCTTCTATTGAAGACAAAGAAACAGTTGGCCATTTGTTTAAAAACCATGATATAGCACCTTGACCGAGGAAAACTGCATATCCTTGTGTGGATCTCCTAGTCTCATGATCTCCGGTATAGTCATTGTCACTGTATCTATGCAACATTGGATGACTTCTCTGTATTCTATTCCAAACTATCTTGTACCTCTGAAGTATCTCAAGACTCTTTTGGCTATATTCCAGTGAGACTGTTTTGGATTTGCCATAAACTGTGCAAGTGAACTTATTGCATAACAAATATCTAGTCGTGTGATAGTCAGATATATAAGAGATTCGATGAGCTGTCTATAGTACTTGTCATTGATGGTAGGCTTTTAAAAACATTTTTTAAGTTTCAAACTCTGTTCCAGCATTCAGTGGACACAAGCCACACATTGGTCATCTCTGCATATTTGGTTGCATAGAATATGCCCACATACATGATGATCATTGCAAAAAATTGGATGTGAAGTCATGCAAATGCATCATGGTTGGCTATAGTGAAGAAAGAAAAGTATACAAGCTGTACGATCCCATCAACCACAAGGTCATTATCTCCAAAGATGTAATCTTTGATGAGGAATCAAAATGCAAAACATCAAATTCTCAGGATATCGACACATCGATTACTTAGTCACCTACAGAAAAGGTTGATGAAGAAGAGCAAGAATTGCCAGAGACACCCCGAGAAGGGAAACAACAATGTAGACAGTCTACTAGAGAAAGAGACCACCAGCCAGATTGACATATTCTTAGAAAGGCAAAGCTATTTAGATCAAAGCTACCAATGATTCTCTTATGAATACCATCATGGCTACCGAAGAGCCAATGTACTTCGAAGACGTAGTTGACAAGCCAGAATGGAAAACTACTATGAATGAAGAAATAGAAGCTTTGTACAAAAACAACACTTGGGAGTTATGTGACCTTACACCAGGAAAGAAGGCCATAGCAAACAAATGGGTTTATAAAGTAAAGTACAATCCAGATGGAAGAATTGAGACTAGTTGCAAAAGGATTTGCATAGCAATATGGTCAAGACTATGATGAGACTTATGCTCTAGTAGCAAAGATGGATTCCACATGGTTCTTGATATCACTAGCGATACTCAATAGAAGGAATGTGTACCATGTACATGTCAAGAATTCTTTTCTCAGTGGTTACCTAGATGAAGAAGTCTACATGCAACAACCAGCAAGTTATTTTGGACTAGGAAAAGACAATCAGGTTTGCAATCTCAAGAAAAGTCTCTATGGCTTAAAGCAAGCACCCAAAAGTTGGTACAACAGAATCGACAAGTATTTTGCTAATTTGGGATACATGAAATCCAATGCAGATCATACTCTCTACTACAAAAGTTTAAGGGGAAGAAATTATTAATGCATTTTTGTACGTAGATGAACTAATTGTGATCGGAAGTAATGATAGCATCAAAAAGTTGAAACAAGACTTATCTTTAGAGTTCGACATGAAAGATCTTGGTCTTGGAATTGAGTTCTGAAGAGACTTAGACAGCACCTTCATGAATCAGCTAAACTATGTTGACAATCTCTTGAAGAATTTTCATGTGGCACATTGCAAGATTGCAGCCACTCCCTGAGCATTGCTCTAGCACTATTTGCTAAAGTACCATTCTTCCTTTTAGCTCTTGCATTTTGATGAGGAGTATCTCCATAAGTAAATTGTCTTTGAATGTCATTACTTCTGCAAAAATTTATGAATGCTGAAGATATGTATTCACCTCCTCTATCTGATCTCATGACTTTGATCTTTCTGCATGTCTGGTTTTCTACCATGGCTTTGAATTCTTAAAATTTGGAAAAGACTTCAGATTTCTCTTTCAGAAAGTAGACCCAATAATATCTACTGTGGTCATCGATGAAAGTCAAATAGTAAAGTGAACCATTGATGCTGCGGGTCTTGGCATGACCCCATATATTTGTCTGAATCAAATTAAGAATACCTCGTGCTCTAGAGGTGCTTCTACCAAAATTGGTTTGCTTTTGTTTACCAAAGCAGCATGCTTCGCAAACTTTTCCAAGAAACTAAAGTTTCAAAATTCCAATTGCCATATTCTAATTTTCGAGCTCTTTCAAGCTTTTGAAATTGACATGTCCATATCTCTTGTGCCATATTGCGGAAAGTGGCATCTATTGTTGCAATTGAACTGACATAGCATGCAAACTTGGTACTGAAGCTAGCATTCTGAACAAGCATCCTTCCTTGACTACTTTTCCTACTAGCTGATATCCTTTGAATTTGCCTCTAATCGTGCATTCATCTCCATAAAAGATGACTCAATAGTTGTGTTTTGTCATTTCACCAAATGATAAGAGGTTCTTGTTGAGCTTCGAAACCCTTTCGAAACATAGAGTAAATCTTTCACCAATCCTTTCGTACCACTGAAATTATTCATAGGGATAATGCCTTTCCCTTGAATTGGATTTGGTGTGTTATCTGTAGTGTAGATACCGTTCTTCTGTCCTCCTAATGGTTTCATCTCTGTGATCCATTCTTGATGTTTTGTCATATGAGATGATGAGCCACCTCAGGGGGGTCACTATGTGTAAACCCTCTATATCACGTGCGTTCAAGGCCTATTTGTAAAATCCTTTATTTGTAATTTTTCCATTAATAAAATATACCCTTTTTCTATACAAACCTGTCAATTTTTTCAAATTCATTTAAAAACTCCCTTATGTAAATTAATTTTTGTAAAATTTAGATATTAAAAATATCATTCTATTGAACTCATGTGATAGGGTTACATATGATGAATGATCCCCTCGAGTGTGGCACTATCTATGTACCAAGGATTTTGATATTCTTGATCAACGTTATAACTGCATTCCCCTTTTGAATTGCAATCAATGTCAAGATATATTGTTTCAGTCTTCTACATGTCCTTGCTTGCAAGAAACATATTCTCACGTTCATTGGCATAATGATTGTGACTTGAATGTCCACCATGATGATTTTCTCTTCCTCAAAAATTCCCTCAATTGTTGCTAGATTGACCGCCTTGGTCGTATTGCTTCTTGCAGCAATCTCTTTCATAGTGTCCAAACTTATGACAGTTTTTGCATTGAATGCTTTATATGGTGGTGGATGCATTCCCTCATTCTTGGTATCTTCCTCTATTGGAATGAACTTGGATTTTAACGTTGATGTTGTTGAGGATGCTAACTTTGCTGATGACTTTATTGTTGATGATGACCACTTTGCTGAAATGATCTACCTCTACTTGTGCCTCTGCCTCTGCTTCTATCTAAGGATGTGAATGCTTGACCATTGGAATGACCTTTGTGAACATGAATGGCTTGCCTCATGAGTTCTTCACCAAGTAACACTCATTGTAGCTCTTCAATTGTTGGAATTTGTCATTAAATGGTAATACTCTAGACTAGATTCTTGTATCCCTTTCCTAGCCTATTTAGAATGACTTGAACTATTTCTATGGGATTCATGGTCTTTCCTCTTGCTTGTGCAAGTTGATTGTTGTAATCCTTGATCTTGAGTACATAAGCATGATCAGTTTCATTGCTGTTGTAGAAACTTTGGTTGATTTGGTTTCTCAGTGTGAGAATCTTGGAAGTGATCCTAGACAAATAAAGAGCTACAAACATATCCCATGCTACTTACAAACATCCCAGATGAAGCTAACAAATAACACACGTGAGGAGCCAAGTGTGTACATTTGAGGGCTCCATTCCTATGAAAAACTAAATGAGTTCATGAAATAGTGCAATCAACAACTACCAAAACAAGGATGGCTCTGACCAATTCACAAACGGTAATGTCAAAAACTATCATGATAAATCATCTACAACAAGAGCAACAATAGAGTTTTATTAACAACTATCTAATGAAGTAATTTTCAAGGCTTGTGAAAAATATATTAAGGAAGCTAGACATCCTCCATGTGGGAAAAAATATTACTTATTACAACACTACCATTTATATAAACCATCCATGGTATTTTTGAAAAATGATTTTCCTTAAGTATCTCTTGTGACTACTGTAAATGATTGCTATCAAACCGTAGTTCTACTTTTTCCAATAATGTTTTAATAAAAAAATTACGCACTAGTTTTGTATATTTTAATAATCAATAAAAATAAACTTTGAAAGCTACTAAAAGAGAGCATGACTTTGAAAGAAAAGACTCTCATCATGCCAAATCACAAGAAGTATGTTAAGGTATAACTGTAAGAAAATAATACAATGTCTGTGCTCAACAGATAACAGGATCTTGTATGCAAGAGAGAAAACAAGATAGTATGGAGAATCAAAATTTTGATTATTGTAGAACTGATACAATAGATGGCGTTGCCTCCCAACCGTGCACTCCTGTGAAAGAAGCTTCGATGGCGTGCTGGAAACAGTAGAAGACGGAGGCTAGATGCTAAAGAATCAGGGTTGCTATAGCCAGTGATGAAATGGGCTTTACGGGCTTGCTCTTATATAGCCACCAGTCATAGTCGGTTAGGCTCAATTGGGTGACCGACCCAATCCGCCCAAAACGATCGACTGGGGGTCGGTCCCGAAATAGGCCACCGACCATATGATAGAACCGGTGCGCAAAACAGAGGCACTAACCTATGGTCTCCGTTCGGCCGAGATCATCTGAGGCTCCAAACGAGCCCCGCAACCCGAGAGTGGGCTGCCTCGAGAAATGCTCTGTCTACTCTCAGTGCGATCAATCAAGGGATGCCTTCCCGCACTTGCATGTAGCCTAGTTGGCAGTATACCAACTCTATCTGAAGCCATCCAGCCATCAGGCCACACATGGCCCCCATCTGGTGTCCAAACCAGGACCTACCGGATAACCGAGCTACTCAAATGCCTTCTCCTCATATGGGGGGCTTACAAGTAGAGTTAGCTGGTTCCCGCATAGTTACACGAGAGTGGAGCATTGATATCTAACACCCCCCCTCAATGTCCACCTGCAAGTGAACTTACTTTTTCGGCCCAATGCCAAGTCGATGAAGATGCCTCTCCAGCAAGTCTCTTCCAAGAGCCTTCGTGAAGATGTCCGCAGCATTCTCTATAGTCGAACAGTACACCAAGTCGACCTCTCCATCCATGATGAGCTCGCATACAAAGTGATATTGAATCTCAATATGTTTTGTGCGAGCGTGGAACACCGGGTTCTTTGCAATCACCATGCAACTCTGATTGTCACATGATAATTGCGTAGGCTTGTTCTGCACTGCACCCATGTCCCCCAAAATCCTCCTCAACCACACTGCCTCGCAAGAAGCAAAGCATGCAGATTTGTACTCGGCCTCAGTAGAAGAAAGAGCAACTGTGGGTTGCTTCTTGCTGACCCATGACACAACTCCAGATCCAAGTGAGAAACAGTACCCTATCACTGATCTCCTGCTGTCCACGTCTCCTGCCCACCAATCCGAGTCACAGAATCCGATCAAGATGTTGCCCTTGGTATAGGTGATGCCATAATCAAGTGTGCCTTTGATGTATTTCAGCACCCGCATCCTTGCCCTCCAATGGTTCTCCCGGGGCTTATTGGAAAACCTGCTTAGTACACCAGTCACAAAATTGATGTTCGGCCGTGTGTTGCACAGGTAAATCAAGCTGCCCACAAGCCTTCTGTACTTCGCTTCGTCCACCAATGGTGATGAATCCTCGTTTGAGAGCTTCGCGTCAACCTCCATAGGGGTACCAACTGTCTTGCACTCAGCCATGCCAAATGCCTTCAGTATCTCTCCAGCATACTTCAGCTGTGAAATGAAGATCTGTTTCGGCTCCTGCCAAACTTCAATCCCCAAACAGAAATGCATCAGTCCGAGGTCTGTCATTTCAAACTCTCTTCCTAGCAAATGCTTCGTCTGCGAGATCTTCTCTTCATGGTTCCCTATTATGACAAGGTCGTCCACATAAAGGACCACGATCATACACCTGCCTCCTTCTCTGAAGATATACAAATTTGCAGTAGATGGGCTCCTCCTAAACCCGTTTTGCAGAAAGTAGGCATCAATTCACTAGTACCACACACACTCGTGGAGCCTGTTTCAACCCGTAAAGTGCCTTCTTTAGTTTGCAGACTTTACCTTCTGAACCGGGGATCTCAAAACCTGGTGGTTGTTCCACGTATATCTCCTCCTTGAGATCTCCATTCAGAAAGGCGGATTTCACATCCATTTGAAACACGGGCCAACTTCCCTAGGCAGCTAAAGCCAAAACACTGCGAATTGTGGTTAGTCGAGCTGTGGGAGCAAAAGTATCTTGATAATCAAAACCATGTACCTGTGCAAATCCTTTTGCCATGAGCCGATCCTTGTACTTATCGAACGTGCCATCAAACTTGTACTTGGTCTTGTACACCCACTTGGTTTCGATTACCTTGCGTTTTGGTGGTCGATCCACAAGGTCCCAAGTGTTGTTCTTCATTATGGATCCATACTCTGATTGCATAGCCTCCATCCACCTATCATCGCCCTGTGCCTCTTCAAGACACTTGGGTTCATCAACACGGATCACTTCTGTCATCAAAGCATAGTTGACCAAGTGTTCCTGCGCCCTTCTTTGCTCCTCTAATCTCTTGGACTAGCAGTGTTCAGATGGTTCCTCCTCAATGGTTGGAGGTTCTCTACCATCCAAAAGCTGCTTTACCCACTTCGAGAATGGCCGTTGCCATTGTGGTTCTGTAGGCTCTTCTTCATCTTCTTTGTCTTGAATCCTCCCAAGCACCGTTGTGGGATTTTGGTCTGCTATTGGTGGTGGTACTGGATATCCTAGTCCTGGTTGTTTGGGAAGGAAGCATCCTCCTCCAATTGATGCGGCTGTTCTGAGAAGACCACATCACGACTTACAATTACCTTCTTGGTAATAGGGTTATAGAGATGGTAACCCTTCGCCTCTTCACTGTAGCCCAAGAAAATACACTTTCGGCTCTTCGGTTCCCATTTGGTCCTGGTAGCATCAGGGACATGCACAAAACAGTCACATCCAAAAACTCTGAAATGTGCACCTGAAGGTTTCTTACCAGAAAAGGCTTGCAGTGGAGTCATCCCATTCACAGCCTTCGTGTAGCTATGATTCAGGATGTAAACTACAGTGTTACATGCTTTAGCCTAGAAAGTCTTTGGCAAATCTTTCCCTTTCATCATACTCCGGCCCATTTCACAGATGACGCGCATCTTGCGTTCTGCTACTCCATTTTGCTGTGATGTATGTGGCGAGGGTTTCTGCCTCTTGATTCCATGACTTTTGCAGTAACTTTCGAATTCAGTCGATGTGAACTCTCCACCTCTGTCTGATCTCAACTTCTTCACCTTCCTCCCTGTTTCTTTCTTCATTACATGCCATTCCTTGAACCTACTAAAAGCCTCATCTTTAGTCTTCAGGAAGTATATCCATATCCTTCTACTGTAGTCGTCGATCAGCGTCATGAAGTAGTAGGAACCACCCAAAGCTTCCGCCTCCATCTTTCTATAGAGGCCCGTGTGAACGAGCTCTAGAGGAGCCTTTGCCCTGCTGGCCTCTTTAGCAAAGGGATGCCGATGCTGCTTGCCCATCATGCAAGCTTCACATACATTGGGCAGATCTGAAATTTCTGGTAGGTCTGCAATCATTCCACTTTTATGCATCTCCTTCAAAGAACTAAGGTTTAGATGACCAAACCTCTCATGCCACAACTTAGTGTTCTTCACATCCGCTCGAGCACTGAAAGCTGAGAGTTCATAAATGTTGTTGCGCCGTGTACCTTTACCAACGACCTTTCCTTGAATATCCAGGATCTGTGCACCATTCTTATCGAATTGAACTTTGAGGTCTCGATCCATGATCGTAGAAATGGACAACAAGTTCCTCTTGATATCTGGCACATAAAGAACATCGGACAACTGTTTTACAACTCCATTTGACTTGAGAGCAATCGTACCTTTTCCTTTTGCTAGACATTTTGCATCATTTCCGACTACTACCAGGATGTCATTCCCTACCGGCTGTAGAGAGGTATACCAATCCTTCCGACTGGTCATGTGGCACGATGCACCACTGTCAATGATCCACGGTTCATCCATAGATACATGAACTGCATCCATGCAAATCTCCTCAATTGTGACGAAATATCACCAAAACTCAAAGCTCACAGCTCTACTGGTACTGCCTGCACGTTGTTGCTCGACTCTTTCTTTACTCCATTCTTCTCATCTGCAATCTTCTTTCGACACTCATTCTGCTTGTGCCCTGCCTTGTTGCAATAGAAGCACTTGATCTTCTTCTTTCTCTTTTTATCATCAGAAGAAGATGGGTTACCAGAGTCCTTACCCTTACCTTTCTTTGATCCAGTCTAGAAAGCCGAATCTTCTCCAGTCCTCGTCTTTTGATGCATCTCCTCCTCCAGAAGCATTGCGCTGAAATCCTCAAAGTTGAGGGGCGGATTTCTATTATGCGTATTCAACACCATAACAAGACCATCGTACTTTGGTGGGAGAATCCGTATGCACCTTCGTGCTAGATTCGCGCTGGTGATGGTGATGCCAATCGCAGTCATCTGATCGCGCAGATTCTTCACCCTGGTGATGAACTTCTCTGCCGTTTCAGACTCAGACAACTTCTCGTTCACGAGTTAAGTCTCTAGATTTTGAATCCGTGTTTGATTCGTGGTCTCGTACTGATTTTTCAAGACCGTCCATGCCTCCTCTGTTGTGGTGACATGTTGAATTAACGCCATGACGGAATCACTAACACTGCAGACAATAGAACACAGTGCATCTACATTTCTTCTTGTCCACGCGAGAATCTCATCCGCAATTGGTACTATCTGTTGTCCTGCATTGGCTGGATCCGATCTCGCAACTGGCCTCACATCCACCCCAGTAGTAGTGTCCCAAAGCTCGTATGCGCTTAGGATGGTCTTCATCTTGAACTTCCAGAGTGGATAGTTAGAGCCGTCCAACTTTTTGCTTTCGCCGAACGGTGGGATTCGCAGTCTTGCGGGCTGGGCCATCTCTTACAATCTTCTCGCAAATAGAAACACACTACCAAATCTTCTTGCTAGAGTCCAGGCTCTGATACCATGTAAGAAAATAATACAATGTCTGTACTCAACAGATAACAGGATCTCGTACACAAGAGAGAAAACAAGATAGTATGGAGAATCAAAAATTTGATTACTGTAGAACTGATACAATAGATGTCGCTGCCTCCCAACCGTGCGCTTCTGTAAAAGAAGCTTCGATGGCGTGCTGGAAACAATAGAAGACGGAGGCTGGATGCTAAGGAATCAGGGTTGCTGTAGCTAATGATGAAATGGGCTTCACGGGCTTGCTCTTATATAGCCACCAGTCGTAGTCGGTTAGGCTCAATTGTGTGACCGACCCAATCCGCCCAAAACGGTCGACTGGGGGTCGGTTCCGAAATAGGCCACTGACCATATGATAGAACCGGTGAGCAAAATAGAGGAACTAACCTACGGGTCTCCGTTCGCCATCCGAGATCATCTGAGGTTCCAAACAGGCCCCGCAACATGAGAGTGGGCTGCCCCAGGAAATGCTCCGTCTACCCTCAGTGCGGTCAGTCAAGGGATGCCTTCCGGCACTTGCATGTAGCCTAGTTGGTGGTGTGCCAACTCTATCTGAAGCCGTTCGGCCATTAGGCCACACATGGCCCCCATCTGGTGTCCAAACCAGGACCTACCGGATAACCGAGTTACTCAAATGCCTTCTCCTCATATGGGGGGCTTACAAGTAGAGTTAGCTGGTTCCCGCGTCGTTACACGAGAGTGGAGCATTTATATCTAACAATAACCACATATCTTAATTTCTAGTCTCACATCAATCTTTTGTTATGCATGCTTTGATATAAAATTTTGAAAAATGAGTTTACTTAAGTACTTCTAGTGTGTATTCTTAGTAACTTTTGCAAACCTTAGTTTCATTTTTGTTAATAATACTTTATGCAATAATTTTGTTATTTATTATAATCAATAGAAATTCAATTTTAAAAGATTATGGATAGGCTTGGTCATGCATTGTTAGTTCCTAGTACGTGTATGTATTTTCTAAATTCATAAATAATTTATCTCATTTATCTATTAAGGAGAGGTTTTAGTTATTCAGAGGAGAAATTTGAAATGTTCAATTAGGATGCTTTTTTGAACGTGGCCTTCCAATTCTTTGTTTTAGTTTTAATTCATTTGCCTCCCAAGGAGTCCTCCTCTAATTTCATGTGTGCTCCACCTTCACTATGTGTCTCTTTGTCCTTTCTATCTTTAAAGGTATAAAGCTTGTACCTTTTGTAGTTATGCCTTCTAAATAAAACATTACTTAATATAGAGTGTCAGGTCAAATTTTCCTTGCCAGCATGACCATTAGGACAAAAAAATTGCCTCTCCAGATTGTTGACAGTGCAATTTTCCTGCATCTTTTAAAGCTCTTGTGTATAAGTTTGGATCACATTTTTCTGAAAGAGTATCTTATTGATGAGATATGATTTTTCAAAGCCCGAAAGTTTGAATTTTTTAGAAAGGGACTTTAGGCACCATTGAAAAAAAATGTAGTGCTCGATTCACAATTCCATTATTATCAATCTGATTCCAATAGTATATTCCCCAATATCCCTATCTCCCTTTGGCTTTGTCCCCCACATTGAAGCATCTATTTCCCATAGAGTCAATGAGAATTTGAGTCTAGATTGAGTCTATTGTTGCTGAGAAGTACCTTGTATCTTTCGCTTCTTGATTGGATGTCTTGATTGGATGAGATATGACCAGCATTACGATATGTTACTGACTTTGCTTCAAGTTCATTCTTCATCACTCACTTAGCATGAATGACATTACCTAACATTATCCATTAGGTAATTTTCTTTTAGCTCAACTTATATGAGCAGGATCTAGATTCGTATCAATAGGATACAAAAGATATCCATTGCTCTAGTTTTCATGCTTGAGAAATAATCTAAGAGCTAAGGAATGCATTGTATGAAATTTTAACCAAATGAAGAGATGCAACATACAAACAAGCTACCCTCACAAGAGTAAATGGATGTAGGAGCTATAGTTTGTAGCCCAATTATGAGTAGAAGCTAGATTTGTATCAGTAGGAAATGAAAGGTATCCATTGCATGAGTTTGCAGGTTTGAGAAGGAATCTAAGAGCAAGGAATGTAGTGTATAGAATTGTAGCCACATGAAGAAATGTCGCATACAAACAATATATCATTGCAAAGTCAAACAAATCTAGGAATTGAAGTCTGCAAGGAAATATAGGGGAACAAAGACAAGGATAAAGCATAAAGCATATCTTGCAAACAAAGTCAAACTAATGTTTGACCTAAAATGTGCAAAGAATTTATCCTAAAAGGTATTTTACAATTTGTTAGTGTCAATAACAATTATCAAAATTGTCTCGAGATTTACTAGTGATATATTTTATATAATCATCTAGATATATTTTTTACATTGGTTTCATTATTAAGAAAAAGTTGAAAGTTTTTTCTCCTATAAAAACAAAAGCTCAGTATATATGCCAAGATTGGAATTAAATTTAGAAAAAGAGATAATATTAGGCTTTAAGATTCTAAATTTATAAATAATTTCCATGAAAGTTCACCAAATTTTTATTTAAAAAATCTAGATACGTTAAAATTTGGCCAGAATATATATTCATAAATAGCTTGAGTTTAGATTCTAGGCTCTAGCTAGTTGTTGGCATGTTACTTGTAGATAACCATAAAAAACTAAACATTCATTCAAGTTTGTCACTAGCAGTCATCATGATAATGTTTGAAAATTAGTGGTTCTATATTGTAGTTCTTATCTTCTTGAGTCTCAACTCTAGAATTTCAATTGCTCTCAAGTCTTGGCTCTCCACCCTCAAACTCACACCAAGCCTCAAATATTACTCTTTAATCTCTCTAACATTTTGATATCACGAGCAACACCTCATACTACCTTGCAGCTTGCTCTAGTAGCCAGTGTCCAACATCCAAAGGTATGGGAGAATTTTGTGAAAACTTTGGATTTTTTATGCCATGAGATGTCTTTAGATAATTTTAAAAATTTTGCATTAATGCACAATTGATGAGCATAAATTTTGCCTTAAATTAGCATGAATATTAAATGAAAATGTGATGATTGACAAGATTGCATTAGGAAGTGTAGGACAAGCTACCACCAATAAATGTCATATTACCATCAAAATACATGACAAATATCAATTAAAAATGCTTGTGGGGATTCTTCATCATTTAAACTCGTCCAAATTCCCATGAATTTAATGGAACATGTTATATTTCACATCTACCCAAATGCTCTAGTATGTAATAGTCTTGTTCTTCATTGATACCTTGATTACATATGGGTATTTGGTTAAGTCAAATAATCACCAAAAGCCTCTGACCATTTATGTATTTAAACTCATTCTCCTTCACTAGTAGCTATTCTACCATCTATATCCTCCAATATAGAGAGAGCATTGAGAGAAATCCCACTAATATCTTGAATCCCTATTATTGGATAATTTATCCCACTAACCTCTTCATTTATTTTCCCTTGTGCTTTCTCAACATAGTTTTATACCGACCAGTAACGTTAAGTTGTACTCACATTCAACACAAGAAATCTCTTAAGTGTTAAGAACAATAAACTTACACATAAAAAATGTTCGTCCTCAATACCCATGACCATGTCAGTAATTTATGCTCTCCATACATGCTTGAATTTAATGATGTAGAGCCCTTTTGTGCAATCCTTTTCTTCTGGTAAATAACTACCTATGCCTAGGTGATGTCAAGAAAGCCCATTTAATAGTACTCTAAACATATAAATATGAACTATACTGCATTGCAAATTTTGAGTGATGCCTTATCACATTAGCTTAATTACATCTACCATGGTCCATATAAAGAAAATTTTGAATATAGCCTTTGAATTCACCTATTGCTAACACTTCTCTCGAGCAAGGAAATGGCTCGAATTTTACTCCTTTAGATTTGGTTGTCTAATATCAAGTAGGTAAGCCTTGGGTATGATTTCATCTTGATCACAAATTGTTTTTTATACACAAATGGTTGGTAATTTTATCACTACAAAACTATTCTCATCACAAACAACATTAAAAATGGCACACAAGTATGAGAGCATCAATATGTATTCATCCAAAAGATGCCACTTCATTGCTTCCATATAATACCACATCTAAGCCCTCTTCTAGTGTGAATATATATAACAAGTTTAAAAATGTAAAAATATCTTCATCTAGTGCATAAACACAAATGGCAAGAGATGATCTATATGAGTAAATTATTTTTCATAACTATGATCAATGCATGTTATCAACACTTGAAATGTGTTAATTGATATGATTAGTTAACTTATAGCACTTTAACATATAAATATGATAATATATTATAATCTCAACACTAGAAAATAAGACATATCTATTTCACCTATGCATACATAAAAGAATCAAGGATTCTATATTGGTCTCTCATTGGTGGATAGACCTCCCTTGGGCCCCACTACCTTCCACTTGCATCCCTCTTGCCTGCACCACCTCTTGGGGCATTGACTCATCCCCTTAAACTTTTGGATGGTCCCCCTACCCTCTTCCTTCTCCATGGTGGGCCCAAATTCGTGTGGAATTCCCCCGCCCCCCTCCCTTAAATTCGTGTGCACTTTCCAGCTTTTGGATCCAACTTGGATCTCAACTCATCTGGCACATGAACATAGGCAATGCAACCAAAAACTTTCAAATGATAAATATCTAGTTTCCTACTAGTATACCTCTCCTCTGGCGTCATGCCATGTATTGCCGCAGTGGGAATCCTGTTCATTATGTAGACTGCTGTAGCAACTGCTTCAGCCCAATAATAATATGGCAGGTCTTTTTCGTTAAGCATGGCACGAGATACCTCTCCAATATGCCTGTTTTTCCTTTCTGCAAGTCCATTTTGATGTGGGGTATGACTGCATGAATATTGATGCTTTATGCCATGCTCCTACAGGAACCTTGCAAACTCATTTGATAGGTACTCTCCCCCTCCATCTGACCTTAGGCATTTCATTTGCAGGCCTGTTTCTTTCTCAACCATAGCTTTAAAAGCTTTGAAATGCCCAAACACTTCACTTTTCTTTTTTATAAAATACACCCAAACTTTTCTGCTGTAGTCATCAATAAAAGTGCCAAAATAATGACAGCCTCCAATAGATGCAGCTTTAGTAGTCCACACATCAGAGTGGATTAATTCCAATGGCCTCTTACTCTCTTGAACATGTCTAGGAAATGGTTTCCTTGCCTATTTTCCAAATTGACAGGCTTCACATACCTTATGCATTTCTGCAACCTTGAACTTAGGCAATCTTGCAACAATATTCTGGGCCTACATTAATTTAAGTCACTGTACATTAACATGACCAATGCGTTTATGCCAGATATTTATATCTACGACTACATCAGTCCCATGTGCAAACATTGCTGCACTCAATTCAAGCATGTCTGCATCCAACATAAACATCCTGCCCTTCTTCTTCCCTTTTGCTATCAAGCGACCTTTATTTTTCATATCCTCAACAAAGCATCCATAAGGATTAAATCTGACCCTTGCAAGCCCTGCTCAACCATTTGATCAATAGAAACCAAGTTCTTGGTGATATTCGGGACATGAAATTTTTCAGACTGGTATTTCTTTTTCCCATCCTGCATAGACAAAGGAATTTTACCCATCTGCACAATAGGATGTGTAGTATCATCACCAGTCTCCACAAATCTTGGTCTTTCCATTTTCCTTGCATCTTGCATCCATTCTGCATGACCTGTCATGTGGTTTGATGCACCTGAGTCAACATACCACACATCATTGCTTTCTTCTGCACTTGTCATAGAATCGATCATGTGCTGCTCTATAAACAAATGCTCATTTCTGTCATCACACTGTCTACTAGAGGATGCATAATTGCCTTGCTACAATTTTTCAGTCATGATGTCATTCTGCTTTTTATAGCATTCTTTAACCATATGACCCATTTTACCACAGTAGTAGCATTCAACATTGCTGTTTGTGTTTTGGCCTCTCTGCCATCCACCATGACCTCTTTGGCTCCCCCTGCCTCTAAAGTTACGATGTCCTCCTCCATAGGACTATTTTTCTTGAATTTGCTGCATATTTTGATTTCTGCCACGGCCTCTAGATCGGCCTGCCCTACCTCTGCCTCTACTCCAAACAATCCTCTGCCGTAATGCTGACCATTGCCGCCCCATCCTTGCCATGTCATACTTCTCTCTCGATCTTCAACCCGCCAGCCTCTCCCTTCTCCTCTAACCTTCAGACCCTTGCTGCCCACCCCATCCTGCTCAACTTCCAAGCGTGGCGTCGGGTCATCACAAAGTCCACCAATTACCCACAAGACGATGACGTGATGCAACTAGCCAAGCCTGATGAACTCATCCCATGGGTTTGCACTCCCGACGGCCTCCAAGCCGATATCAACTAGATGCAGACCTATGGCCGAGCCTCAGCACTCCAAACGCAAAGTCACCTAGTTGCCTACCATCCCCTTGGCATAATCATTCTATATAACTGGGTGCTGTAAAGCTCTCCAGGACTCTCTCGAGTCCTTGGTCAACAATTTTAAAACAATCCACATAGCATATCCTGAAGAAGTCACTGAGGCAGAGGGGCAAGAATCCATAGCAATTTTCAAGTCCACCACCCACCCATCAAAATCCCACAATCGCCTCCTATTGATCCCACCCAACCCCCCCCAGCAAACCACCCATGCCATCCCGCCCCAACTCCCCCGCACAAACCTCCCCGTGTACTCCTCCAATGCCTCCAACACAAGCTTTGCACAGTAGGGGACCTCCCAGTCCATCTCCTCCAACACTCATGTCAACCTTTCAGAGGAAGCACTCAACACGCTCCTCAAGCCAAAGAATTTTGTACATATGCCCACCATCGACCTATCACCCACTGGGACTGTTGAAGAGGAACCCATGCCTATGGACAACAACGATGTCCCTCCAACACCCCCCTCCTCCCCGCCCAAAGATGTTCAATGGTGACCCAATCTACAGTCCTTCCAAGATCTACCCAACAGTGCCCTAATGCATCACTGGAAGAAGCAGATCGAAGGCTCTCGCCTCCACCTCTATTAAAGTATGGAAGTTCGCCCTCTTACACAATTTATTACCCAGTCCTTCAACGATTGGCGGTGAACCCATCCGAAGCACACTAATTAGTGTGACTGTAGGTGACTGAGTAATTAGTGTGATCACCCAGTGTGATCACCTACAGAAAAGGGTGATGAAGAAGAGCAAGAATTGCCAGAGACACCCCGAGACGAGCAGCAACTCAGACAGTCTATTAGGGAAAGTAGACCCCTAGGAAGATTGACATATGCTCAGAAAGGCAAAGCAATTCGGATTGAAACCACCAATGATGCTCTTATGACTACAACCATGGCTATAAAAGAGCCAGAGTACGCAGTTGACAAGCCAGAATGGCAAATTGCTATGAATGAAGGAATGGAAGCATTGTATAAAAACAATACTTGGGAATTATGCCACCTTCCACCAGGAAAGAAGGCCATTGCAAACAACTGGGTTTTCAGTAGCAAAGATGGATTCCATAAGATTTTTGGTATCACTAGCGACACTCAGTAGATGGGAATGCATATCAGCTAGATGTCAAAAATGCTTTTCTCAATGGCTAGCTAGACGAGGAAGTCTACATGCAGCAACCAACAGGGTATGTTAAACCATGGAAAGAGCATCACGTTTGCCATCTCAAGAAAAGTCTCTACAGCTTAAAGCAAGCACCTAGAAGTTGGTACAACAAATTGACAAGTATTTTGTTAATCTTGGATACATGAAGTCCAATGCAAATCATACTCTCTACTACAAAGTTCAAGGGGAAGACATTACTATTGCACTTTTGTATGTAGATGATCTGGTTGTGATAGGAAGTAATGATAGCTTCATCAGTAAGTTGAAACAAGGCTTATCTACAAAGTTTGATAGGAAAGATCTTGGACTTATGCACTATTGTCTTGGTATTGAGTTCTGAAGAGACTCAGACAGCACCTTCATGAGCCAATAGAAATATGTGAATAGTCTCCTAAAGAAGTTTCATATGGCAGATTGCAAGATTGCAGCCACTCCCATGAAACAAAGTTTGAAATTTACTAAAGATCCAAGCCTACAGTCAATGATAAGTACTATTGATATCGCATTGGATCTCTTATATAACAGATTATCACAAGGCCAGATATTTGTTGTGCAGTAAGTTCACTTGCATAGTTTATGGCAAATCCAAAATAGTCTCATTGAAATGCAGCCAAAATAGTCTTGAGATACATCAAAGATATAAGAATAGAATACAGAGGAAGCCATCCAAGGTTGCATGGATAATGTGACATTGATTTGCAGGAGATCATGAGTAGGATATGCATTTTTCTTGGTCGAGATGGTTGTCAAACAAGCAACCAACTATTTCTTTGTCTTCAACAAAAGCAAAATATAGGGCACTCACAACATGTGCATGTGAGGCTATATGGCTCAAAAGACTATTGTTAGAGATAGATTACTTTGTCTCATCAAAGCCAACAACAATATACTGTGATAATCAGTCGGCTCAATCATTAGCCAAGAATCGAGTATATCACTCTAGGACAAAGCACATTGATGTCAGAGAGCACTTCATCAGAGAAAGAGTGTTAGTTGGGGACATCACATTGCAACATTTTGACAACAAAGAGAATGTTGCAAATATCTTTACAAAACCACTTGGGAAAGAGCTTTTTAAGAAACACCGACAAGCTCTTGGTTTGACCCAGAGAAGGGATGTGATGGAATGTAATGCTCAATTCTTCTTCGATTTCCCAAAATCATCATCTTGAGGGAAGGCCTACTTCTTGATGTTGATCTTGAGAAAAGGTGTTGAGGAACCATCTCAACATCATGTTATCATATGTGCATAGCACTAACCCAAAAGAGTGTTAAAAAGGAAAGCGTTGGAGACCCTAACCCTAACCCTAAAGGGGTTTTTATATATCCTTTATTTCAACTAAATCTAGTATACAGTTAGTCATGAAGGAGTTGAATAGTTGAATGCAGTCTTCAATGGTCTCCCTTGGAAGAAGGTGGTCAAGTTATTGGAAATGAACCAAATAGCGTGATTAAACCAAAGTGGTTGTGCTGGCTAGGGGAGAGGGAGGAGACGGGGGAAACCCTAGAGGAGGGATTAGAGGAAGTATGGGAGGATTAGTGTGCTTGGTGTGTGGGGTGCTTAAAAATAGAGTGTAAAGGAAAAATTACATGGGGGGTACATAAAGGAATAATTCATAGTTGGGAAAGTATACGTGTGTGTGTGCATGCATGCATGTGTATGTGTACGCACGTGTGTGTGTGTAAAGAAGTAAGTCTTTGTATGTAAGAGATGCATTTACTAATCAAAATTATTGGGTGTGTGCGCGCGCATGCGTGCATGCATGTGTGTGTGTGTGTGTGTGTGTGTGTAAAGAAATGATTGTTTGTGTGTAAGAGATGCATTCACTAATCAAAATTATTGTGTGTGTGTGTGTGGCCCACCCCAACCAAAGGGTAAGACCACATGGTGGGAGTAAGCCCACCATGTGGAACTTACTCCCAACCTACTGACAATAAGTGAATAAAAGTGGATCTATATGATAAGTGTCAAAATGAAAAAAACTTATGTCTGTACCTATGGCATTGGTTTCCTTGCTTAATAATCATCTTGATTTGTACTCTTGCTTAAGTTATTGTTCAATAATGGTTGTGTAGGCAAGGGTTGGGATTACTTTGTCATGGAAGGCTTAGGTAGTTGGTTTTTTGTTCCTTTATGTTAAGCCACACATACACACACGAGCATATTGTGACTTTAATAATTGCAAAAATGAAAATGTTAAAGTAAAGAATAGTAGTGTTATGATACATGTATATACTCACAATGTGAAGGAAACAAACTAAATTTACAAGATCAACCATGTACAGACGCTGAACCCTCACCTCCAAGCTTTTTTTGTCTTTAGAAACCCACCTTTTCAATGCCTCTCTTTCTTTTCTCTAACGTGTGATTGCATTAGCCTAAACCCTTGAGCAATGCAAACATCATTGTCGTCCTTCAAATATTGTCATACACAAGATTGAAGTGATAGCTTTGGGCTAGGAGAAAGTGATTGCTTGATTGGATGCAGCCACACTATACCTCAATTGTGAGTTTATCATAGCAACTTTCTCTCTCTTTTTTAGTACCTTTGAGTAAGGCAAATACAAATGTAGATTCAGTCCGATCTAGCGTCCTTGAAGCCCATCTTCTTTACCAATCAATTCGAATGAATCCTTGCATATGTAAAGAGTCTACTGGACACAAAATTAATGAAACAAATATCATCCCATAAATCTAGCCATTCTTCAACTTCGAGCTATTGATATCATGTATTGGGTCTAATCGGTGCAATCCTCTTTTTCACCATGTTCTGATCTGCAACCACAAATTAGACAAAAACCCTTTGCATTTTCATAGCCATGAGATGACTTTCCTTATCCCTAGTGCACCACTTGGCAGCACCATATCAAGGGCGACGCTCATTGCACCTATCCAAGGGATATGCATGAAGCAAACTAAGCCCTTCAAACCCTTGCAATACCAAGATTTACGATTCTTTTTCTCTAAAGGGTAAATACATGAGATTGAACCTCTTGATTAACCTGGAGATAGCCTTTGTTTACCCGTATCTAGTAATACTCACATTCGACAAACAAACAAAGCATTGCATAAGAACTTGCAAAGTATCACCATTCTTGCATAAGAACTTGCAAAGTATCACCATTCTTGTTTCTTGTCAACCTCATCCAAGGAGTCATCAACAAGAGACCTTCTCTTATGTTTATCTTTCCAATTGCCAATTTCTTTTTTCCCCTTTTGCTTTTGTTTTCCACGTCCATTTGGTTGCCATTACAAGATTTCACCACAATTAAGTTTCAAATTGAATTGGCATGGCTTAGACACTCACTTAGCTTCCAAATCTTCCCTGATATGTTTCTCTCTATGCCCATATGAGCATTCAAAATCTTTACAGTAACATGTAAGGAACTACCCAAGCAAACTGGTGAAGGATCCCTTGTCAATGCGCAATTGCCACGTATCCTCGTACCTTTGCCACATACAAATATCTGTTTTCTTCTTGGGACCTGGTAGAAAGCACATCATAGCTTTCGAGAATAGCAAAGGATTATTCCTCGGCCTCAAAGACCCACTCAACTCAATAAATGTGCTACCTTTGTCTTGAAATCACTACTCCACTAACCACCCAACGTTTCTACACCTTGCAGAGTCTTCATGGCCTGCATTGACACATTCTTATTAAGATGAGCTCGAGTTGGTGAGCCATCCTACACCAGCTCCCTCGAGGCAAGCATGCAAGACTCTCTCTTATCACGCTTCTTCAAAACCCAACGAATCAGTCCATCACAAAGGCTCCCTTCAGGAGCAACAAGATTAGTGTATTGACTCATGCATCTAGGAGTTACACACCTATCACATTTACTCACAACTGCACATGCAAGAAAGCTGTAAAAATAAGTAACTTCATGAACGGTGACGTGAGGTGACTTTCTTGGTTCACTCTAAAGAGCCTTGTTTTATGCTTAAGATGTAGATCAAACAACCGGATAAACTGCTCTCTCCATAGTTTGAACAAGAATATTTCTCATGTTTAGCCATATGCCTTCTTAAGATATGTTATTCTTTTAAGGTTATTAATTTCATACAAATGCAAATTTTCAACTCAAGACTTGCCCTAGCTTTATCCAACACTTTAGAATTAAAAAAGGGTACAATTTCAGCGTGTCTCAGTTTTTTAGGGCCATTAAGCAGTACATAAATTTGGTGTGTGCATAATTCAGGCGTGTCTTAGTACAGAACGTTCAGATATTCCATTCTGCAGAGAGAGATCAATAGTTGTTTCAAAGCACGTGCATCTGCTATTACAACAGACAATGAATGAACAGAATCATAACACTATTACGGTTTTCTACTTTTAATGTGATTCTTGGGAACTTGAGAACATTTAATGGCAATAACTGAATCGTTTTTTATTCTTTTAGCATAAAGTTCCTCCTTAATGGAGACCTTTTTCTCTTTGAACAGTCCTTCCATGTACATATATAGCTTTTAGGAAAACAGTTCGCCGGCCTCTCTTTCATAACAAAATCCGCTCAGAGCTTGCCGCAACTGGAACTAAGGCATTAGCCATAAATTACTATCATGCCTACAACAAATGGACAGGTCACTCTTTCCAAACTAGCACCTCAAGTCCAAATATATGCAAACTGCCAAATAGGTAACGATCAGTGTAGGACACAAATCTTCCCTGGGGGGGCGAGAGTTAACACTCCTTGGAAGTTAATCTGGCAATTTGCAGGTTCTCTCTTACTCGGAATGCTAATCATCCTTATTATTGTAAATTCTAAAAATTGATCTAATCTTTGACGTAATCCAGCTCCACAATATCTGATACCAGTACAATTTTCTTGTCTTTGCAGCACGAGGAGGACCAAATAATCCCTTGTACAGTTCCTTCTGCTTCTCATATACTTGTTTGTCCTGTTCAGCAAGTAGACGCAGCTCTTTAACAACAACTTTGTCTTCCGGAGATAGCTTCTTAACTTTCTTGAAATCCTCTCTGGCTTCATCTGTCCGACCAAGAGCAGCACGAGCCTTGCCTCGTCTAAACAAAGCTTTGACATTTGTCTCATCCTCCTGCAAAACCTGATGAAGTTCCAAGCATATTTGGAGCAATCAGAAAATCTGCTTGTTTGCATTCTAGCCCAATACTCAAGTGATGCCTCAATAATCTTCAAACGTTTTGTCAAGCTAAGGCAAGCAAGCACACTAGAAAAGCTTTTTGGATCCTGGAAATCTTATATCCCTAGGGCATCTGACGCAGAAATTAAACGACTCGATTGAGTGGTTTTTACAAAGATTTGAGCCAGTCATTGTAAATTGACCTTAATCAAGCTTTGACAAATTCAACATACCATACTGCACTGTGCAATTGCATCATCATAACGATCCAATCTCAACATACAGGCTGCCATGTTCAAATGGCATGGATGTTGAAGGGGGAAGGTGATGTGGGAGAAGTACAAGAGGGAGAGAGTGAGAGAGAGAGAAGACTCCAAATGTGCGGGTGTGAAGTGATGAGCCACACCACAAACTCATAGGTTTTATTAGGATTAGGTTTTCCCCCTATGACTGTCTTAAGACAGTCATAGGTGTCATATCTTTAATAAAGGGGTGGCAATGTGCCTTTACCCCAACAACCTCCCACCTAAAGGCCAATGTGCCTAAAGGGGAGAAAAGAATAAAAAATTACAGCAATATACAGTTACTGTATACAAGACCATAAAATAAGAGTGGTCTCATCCTAATCCCATGATGTGGCGGCAATGTGCAAACCGCTCTGTAGGCAAGCTCTTAGTGAGCAAATCTGCAGGATTATCATCAGTATGCACTTTCACAAGCTCAAGTCGCTTGTCTTCCAGTACCTCCCTGATGAAATGATATTTCACTTCTATGTGCTTGGTCTTCTGATGAAAGACCGGATTCTTTGCCAACATGATAGCACTCTGACTATCACAATGCAAAACTGGCATATCTCCTGTAATGCCCAAATCTCCCACCAGCCGAGTAAGCCATATTGCTTCCTTGCAAGCCTCAGTGGCTGCAACATATTCAGCTTCAGTAGTTGACAGTGCAACGCATTTCTGCAACCGAGACACCCATGATATAGCACCTCCTGCAAATGTGAAAATATAACCGGTAGTAGACTTCCGGTTATCTGCATTCCCTGCATAGTCTGAATCTGTAAAACCATGCACCAATGCATCTTGCCTGCCATAGCATATGCACAAATCTTTGGTACCCTTGAGATACCTCAAGACACCTTTCACTGCTTCCCAGTGCCGCTTGCCTGGATTTGCCATATACCTACTGATGACTCCCACCGCAAAAGCAATATCCGGACGAGTGGCAACCATGGCATACATCAAAGAACCAACTGCAGATGCATACGAAACTTTGGCCATTTCAGCCTTATCATCATCTGATCTGGGGCTGTCCTTACTGCTGAGTTTTAAATGTGGAGGCATCGGGGTACTAATAGACTTCCCCCCCTCCATTTTAAATCTCTGCAGTACTTTGTCAATGTACTCCTTCTGTGACAGAAACAAAAGTCCCTTGGACCTGTCACGAGTAATCCGCATGCCAAGAATATGATTTGCATCACCCAAGTCTTTCATGTCAAAAGACTTATGCAGTTGTTTCTTCAAAGCACTAATCTCCTGCTGAGATTTACTGGCAATCAGCATGTCATCCACATATAGAATGAGTAGCATCAAACTGCCATCCTTTGCCCGTTTGGTGTACAAGCAATGATCGGTCTCACACCTATGATACCCTTGGGACTGCATGAAGGCATCAAACTTCTTGTACCATTCTCTTGGTGCCTGCTTGAGTCCATACAAGCTCCTCTTGAGCTTACACACAAGCTGCTCTTTCCCTTTAACAGCATATCCCTCTGGCTGACTCATATAGATCTCATCATGGAGATCTCCGTGAAGAAAAGCAGTCTTCACATCCATTTGACATAAATCCAAGTCCTCATGAGCAACAAGAGCTAACACTGCTCTCAAAGTAGTCATCTTGACTACAGGGGAAAAAATCTCATCAAAATCAATGCCCTTCTCCTGCTTAAATCCCTTGGCAACCAATCTGGCCTTATACCTCGGTAAAGCATTTGAATCCACTTTGACTTTGTAAACCCACTTGCATGGCAAAACCTTTCTGCCTGCAGGTAGCTGCACCAAGTCCCATGTATCATTTTGAAGTAGGGAGTCCATTTCAGATTGCATGGCTTTCTCCCACTTCCTTTTCTCTGTTCTTCCCATAGCTTCCTTGAAGCTGGAAGGCTCACCACAATCTGTCAGCATAATAAAATCAGCCACATTATTGGCTCCTGGAACAAACCTGGCAGGAGGCCGTTGTACACGGGTGCTCCTCCTAACAAAATGTTCCGGATTAGGCTGCTGTCCAGCCTGTTCGTCATGCATGACGGGTGGCTGTACCACCATATCTGGCTGTTCTACAGCCCCATTTGCTGGCATATTCAGTGGTGCATCATTGGCAAAATTATCTGGCTGATTTTCAGCCTGTATACCCTCTTGAACAGGGTTATCTGCAGCAGCCTGCTGCTGCAAATAAATGGGCATTCTTTGCTGTCCAACATCATCATAAATAACCCTCCTGTATTCCACAGGTTGCACGGGTTCCTTGTGTACACTATCCTCTTTAAAGATGACATCATTGCTGCGTATAATCTTCCGTTTAACGGGATCCCATAACCTGTACCCCATTTCACCTTCGTCACCATAACCCATAAAGATGCATCTGAGAGACTTTGGCTCCAGTTTGGTGCGCAGTTCTTTGCGTACATGAGCAAAACACTCGCAGCCAAACACACGTAAGTGCTTATATGAGGGTGGCTTGCCAAACCACACCTCCTCTGGCACTTTCAACTCCAAAGCCTTGTTTGGCGACCTGTTAATAATGTGAACTGCTGTTTGCACAGCTTCTGCCCAAAAGCCATGGGGTAATGCAGCATAAGACAACATACATCGAACCTTCTCCTGAATAGTTCGATTCATCCGCTCACTTACACCATTTTGAGATGCATTATGAGGGGCTGTGAGTTCCTGTTTAATGCCCTTAGCTTCACAAAACTGTACAAAAGCATGTGACACATACTCACCCCCATTATCGGATCTGAGGCATTTCAGCCTACGACCTGTCCGATTCTCAACCTGAGCGACAAACTTCTTGAAAGCATCTAAGGCATCGCTTTTATGCTTCAAGAAATAGACCCACACTCTGCGTGTGGCATCATCAATAAAAGTAATGAAATACTTTGCACCCCCTAGTGATAACTGTGGCATCTCACACAAATCAGTGTGCACTAGATCAAGCGGTGCTCTATTCTGGGGAGTTCTCCTCTTATGAGGAGTCGCAGAATGCTTGCCAAATATGCAATGATCACAAGTAGGCAAATCTGAAAAAGAAAGAGACGGCAGATAACCCAAACGTGACAGTTCTTGCATTCCTTTAACAGACATGTGTCCCAACCGGCTATGCCACAATGAAACCTTTGGTAGCTCGGTTATGGCAACAACATGATTACCCGCACTGGAAACATAAAGAGGGTACAAGGTATCACTCTTAAAACCCTCAGCCACTACACCCTGGCCATCAGTAATCACCCATTTGGAATCCCCAAATGTGGTGTGGTAACCACTGTCATCCAACAAGCCAGTGCTAATCAGATTTTTCTTGATTTGCGGCACATGGCGAACACCATCAAGCATAAATGACCGTCCATCAGGGAATACTATCTGTATACTGCCAATCCCTGCAATCTGACATGCATAGTTGTTCCCAAGATGAACAACTCCATGAGTACCTGTATAGGAAGTAAACCACTCCCTATGAGGAGTAACATGAAAAGAAGCACCTGAATCCAAGAGCCAGGTGTGCATGTCATGGCCATCAATAACCAAAGTATGTGCAATTACAGCAGAAGAGCATAAAACATCATGTATGTCACTGTCACTATCCTCTGCTGCAACATTCACTGCATCCAAGTCATCTGCCTTGGCCTTGCCTTTGCCTTTGCTTCCACTGCCTGCATCCTTTGTTTCAGCCTTCTTGGCTTTCTGATCCCGTATGAACTTAAAGCACTTAGACTTCACATGTCCCTTCTTGCCACAATAAAAGCATTCAATATCCTTTTTGCCACGGGACTGACTGCGGGATTTGGACTTACTAGCAGATCTCCCCTTCTGCTGAGTCCTGCCTCTATCCTGTACCTGCAAGGCATTTGAAGACTTGCTGCTCGCATTATTCTTCCTGCTCATCTCCTCCATAAGGAGAGAGCTCTCTACATCAGCATACATCAGAGTGACATTCGAATTAGACAGGGTGGTCTTGAAAGTGTCCCAACTCTCAGGGAGGGTACACAACAAGAAAGTAGCCTTGAACTCCTCATCAAGGTTCAATCCCTGTGCAATAAGCTGTGTAAAGATGGCATTGAACTCACTCAAGTGTGAGGTCATAGCTGTACCTTCCTTCATGCGAAGATCAACCAGCTTCTTCAACCAATAAACCTTACTGGCTGAACTCTTTTGGGCATATAACTCTGCTAGCCTCTGCCATAGGCCATAAGAGGTCTTTTCAGCCTGAACATTGAACACAAGAGTATCAGAAATAGTAAGCATGATAGCTGCCCTTGCGGACAAATCAAGCTCTTCCCAGTCATCATCTGCCATGTCAGATGGCTTGACACCCTTTACCCTTATGGGCTTAGAAATCTTCTTAAGCAGAAGTACATTCAAACACTGTTCTGCCCATAATGCATAATTGTGTGCCCCTTCCAACTTCTTTATGTTCAGAATTGATGATTCACTTCCCCCTGATGCCATATCAGATAAGGAAAGTACCTGACTCCCTGTAAGTCAAAAAAAGACTGAATAAAATTCTGATTTCTCAGAAAAAGCCTGCTCTATCAAGAGCCAGGAGCACTCACAATAGTGCTGTTTTTTTTTTTACTGTCAGAAAATCTGCAGCAAAACAAAAAATTTCTCTCCAATTACTGTACCTTCTGACACACTGTACCGTGCTCAAATAGGCATAAAAAACAGTAATTTCAGAATGCTGCAACTGCTCCACAAGTGCTTTAACAGTGCGTCATCAGCTGACAAGGCACAAAAAAAAGAACTGCTGTCCTGATCACTTCTCCCACCTCAGATGAGGTATTGCACTGATTTAATATGCATAAACCACTTGGCATACACTGTTTTGTTTACTGAAAAAGAGGCTCTAGACACTTCAGCCTGTCACAAACCTGCAACAGAAAATGGGACAAATCCCAAGCAATCACCCTTCTGCCAAGGGGATAAAAGGCATCTGAAGGTCTCAGACAGTAACCCAAGTGCTCTCAAGCAAAATCTGGGCAAAAGCCCCTTGATCTGACACTTGTACCAAGTGAAAACAACCTCAACAATGAGGGATAAGGCATACAATGTGCAAATCTCTCTGACAAAATCAACTAACAGTGTAATGCAAATACTGCCCTGTGTAGAAATGACATACACAGATCCCAACGTACAAACACTCAATGAGGAACCTTTTGAGCACTATCAACGATGGACAGTTAGGGACCGAGTAAACTCGATGCGCCCTGGCCAAGCGTGGCTCAACTGAGGTTCTCTGAGTGTTGCACAAGAAATGTGACCTGCAAGAAAATGTCACCTCCACACTACGGAAATCGAGACAAATGTGTGCACTCTGGCACCACACTACCTCAAGGCATACAATGCATCAACTGCTGGGCAAAAGCCCTATGATCTGCTCACCCGTAAACTGAGATTCAAACCCAGTAAAAGCATATATCCTCTGCAAAATCAAGGCATTACCTTCCCAAAACAAAATAACTGTGCAATCAACCACACACTGTGGTTCTGGTCACCTCAAGCACGAGGGAGATGAAGGTACTTGCTGTACTTTCAAAAAAACACAGTTTTGAGAACTGAAAAAATGATCCTGAATGAAGAGCAGAGTGCTCTTTCTTCTCCCAAAAAAAAACTGATGTACCTGCTGTACTTTTGTACCAGTGTACTTGTGCAGGGTACCTGTGTACCTGCTGTACTTCTGCAGGGTTCAGAAAATTTTTTTTCGAAAAATGCACTTCTCTTGACGTAGATCCCTGACGCTGCTCCCAATGACGCAGGTTCCTGTACGTACGGCGGCGTCCGTACAGTACAGACGCCTGTACGGAGTCCGTACGGCGGTACGGACGGCCGTACGTCCGTACACACGCCGCGCTGTTCGAGCTCTGAAGCTGAAGCAGCTAGCAGCAGCTAGCTGCTGCTGTTGCAGCTGCTGGCGCTGCTGTTGCAGCTGCTGGCGCTGCTCGGCGCCGCCCTGCGCTGCCCCGCGTTGCTGTCCCGCGCTGCTGCCCTCGCTATCCCGCTGTAGCCTTCCCGCGCTGCCCCGCTGCAGCCGCCTGCGCTGCCCTGCGCTGCCTGACTGCGCTGCCCGCTGCAGCCTTGCTGGCCACTAGGGCAAAGAGGTAGGGGGAGTGGGTAGACGGAGTGGAGAGGGAGGGGTAGGCTCTGATACCAGTTGAAGGGGGAAGGTGATGTGGGAGAAGTACAAGAGGGAGAGAGTGAGAGAGAGAGAAGACTCCAAATGTGCGGGTGTGAAGTGATGAGCCACACCACAAACTCATAGGTTTTATTAGGATTAGGTTTTCCCCCTATGACTGTCTTAAGACAGTCATAGGTGTCATATCTTTAATAAAGGGGTGGCAATGTGCCTTTACCCCAACAGATGTTTTACAGCATTCGCCATGTCCTTGTATTTTCCAAATAACTGAAACATGAACTCATCATTCATATACGCCAGAGCCTGATCCAAACACAGAAAAATAATAATGTCATGATCTGATGCTGTGCATGCAAACAAATTGGGACCCACCAAGGTTGAAAACAACCTATACTTTCAAAAGATTAAATATATCAAATCTTACAAAAAGATGGCCAGTTTTCTCTTTCAATGCCTCACAGAGAGGTAATTCTTTGTATTGTTTTCAAAGTCCTCATAGGAGTTACCTTTTTCACACGGGGAGGGAGAGGAGCAGGGGATACCTGGCTCCCTCCCCAAGGAGAGTGTTAATTGCAGCTATATCTGTAAACGTAGTACTGCATCAAGACTGGAGGACACTTTATACCAATGTTCAAGAAGAGTTAAATCATCCTAAACTCCTGACTATTCTAGTTGGCTGGCTAGCCAGACTGAGGCTAGGTTGGCTGGCTCCTTGTCCAGTTGGCCATTGGCTGGCCTGTGTGGGTGGCCTTTTGGCTAGCTTATGGTGCCGCTAAATGGGCTGTCTCAGGCCCTGTGTTCTTGTCTGCTACCCTTCCCATTCTTGTTGCCTCAATGCGAACCTCTACCATTACTGACTCCTCATGGTCATGCAAAGAAGTGAGATCCACGTCGACGGATGTATCTCACCTCACCATAATTGCAGAGTGCTCAATAACGGGGGTGATGAAGAGAAGCCGACCACCAAGGAATCAAGGTGATGACTCTTCCTGCACTGAAAATGAGCTTTTCCACTTAATGTGGAAAAATAAACTTGGTGGATCCAGCCTTACGATGGAAGAGCCAGATCCTTCCCACTAAACGATGGAGACAACTAAAGATCAACTGGTTAAGGAGCCACACTAGACTTCGATAATTGAATGAACCTGCTGATGGAGAATGAGGGTCAATTCCCCACATGTAAGGCGTACATACGAGGAGAGCATGGAGGATTGACACCGGTAGAAAGACGGGGAATGATGAGGGAGAAAGGGGCTGCCAAAAGGCAGCACATTGAACTGAGCATGTGGACAGCATGCATATATTTTTCCTACTTTAAAAAAAAAAAGTTTCTGTCTTTACCCTGTTAACCAAATCGATAAATACATGTCCAAAACTATTGCAACAAAAGCTAGCATACATTAAAGATAATATACTAGCTAATAATAATCTGTCTTTAAAGATGATATGCGTGGTGTAGAGCAGGCATTTGCTGCTAAGTACAAAGGAAAGGCAAAGTTTGCTGGTTTTCAGCCAAAGCATGATGCAGCAGAGCCATCTGGAAAGGACAAGAAGAATGCAAATAAGCCCAAGAAAAGGGGCAGATGCTATCACTACAGATCACCACATCTCAGTGTGTCCAAAGAGGATTGCAAGGGAGAGGGAGAAAAATAAAGAGTCTGGCATGGCAGTTGCAGATTCTTCATTCCATTGGTCCTGAGCACTCCAGAGCACTCCTGCAGTAACCTGCTGGAGAGCAACGTGGAGGGCAGAAGCACAGCAATGTTCAGAGTTCCATACACAGTTCAACCTGCAGATCATTCTTAAAGGTGAAGAACAGAGGGAACTTGAGAGTTGAAGGAGTTCTTGCAGGAGCAACAGTCCCAGACTTCTACATGTCAGAGGGATCTTTGTCTGCAGAGAACTAAAGAGCTTATTTGGCAGGAGTTGAGCCGCTACTGAAGCCTGCAGGAGGCACATAGCAGAAAAGAAAGAGTTTTCCACAGAGAGTGCAGCGAAGAGATGTTAGAAATCGAGGGTATGCACAGCGGAAGACTGATAGAATAGCCCAGGAACTCACACAGCATGTGTGGGGAGTGGAATCACAAACTTCTTAAACTTATGTGCATCAAATAGATGTGCAGACTCATCAATAGACAATAATCCAGCCAGATATAGAAACCACCAAAACAATATATTTCCGTCCAAAGCTATGGACACAATACAAAAGAGATAGATCCAAAGTCCCACCAGAGCGTGGTCCTTTGATCTTACCACCATGTACTTCTACTATCTGCCGGATATCTCTAGACTTGAGCCCGCATGCTCCACCTCGAGTACATGTGGACTCTCCCTGCAGATCACAACACCTTGCTGCCCTAGAAGACACCCAAGGTCTAGCCCTTGAGAGCTCAGTCTGCAGCAACTCCTGGACTCCTCTGCCACCTCGATGTAGGCCTGAGGGTGTGAGTACAGCTGCTCCTGCTGCTCCTCTGATGGCTGACCTGTTGGATCAATGAATGCCCTGCAATGGACTGCTTTTATAAGCCTCAAGGGCCCTTGAAAATACCGACTGGTCTGCCATAAACTGGCCGACTCAGCAGATTTTGACATCGAAACGTTCCCAAGGACTACGACCAGGGAGTTACTGAAGCATCGCCATTGAAGTGTTGGCATTGTGCCTAGATGTGTCGGTCAGAAAGGGTGTTGGAAAGGTCACCTCCCCATCTGTAAGCCCCCATATGAGGAGAGCATGGGGGGGTGAACCTGTCTAAGAGATGGCCACATGGGCAGCATCATGGCTGCCATGAGGGCAGGGATCAGATAGAGAAAAGAGAGGACAAGGGTACCTGGCTGATCTGCAGGAGCATAAGGCGGAGCAGAGGACAGCAGCAGGGACCCAAGAGAAGAGGCTATGAACTCATGGATGGCGTCAACAAAAGTACAGAGCAGTAGGGTGCAGCAGAGGTGGGACAGACCAGCACATGGGTCAGCCAAGAGAGAGGCTGGTTGGGCAGGCAGCCAACCAGGCCTTACATAAGGCAGACCTAGGGGCTGGGCCCTTGCCTTGATGTGAGGGGCAAAGCCCTAGTTTTGTGGGCCAAAGGTCCCTAGTTTTGAGCCCCAGAAGGGGCACTTTAAGGAGATTCCGCTGCGTGGGAGTTGATCTTTAGCAAGCAACTCCCTAATGATACCCGACAAATGATATAAGACACATAACATGACATGATAGGAACTTCCTGATACATGGTGGTTCTTTCCTATGGTTCCTAGTTTCATAAGTAGTCTTTTCTTAGTTTCATCAGTCTTGGAGATGTGAGATAGACACCTCTAGTTCCCCATGGGGGATGTACTTGTTAGAATTTAGAGCATCTCATGCATGCAGAGTGAGGACTTCTATGTGGGTGTGCCCACCCTGGAAAGGAGTAGTTTTCTCAGTTAGTTTGCGGCCTGTTTACCAAGGCATTTGGCCAGGGTTAGAGGCAGGTTAGAAGACTGGTAGAGGGCCTATTACAGGCTGGTTTTGTGCCAGCTGGCTGGGGCTAACCAGGCCAGCAGTGTGGCTGACCAGGGTTGGGTCAGTCAGCTGACCAAGTTCGTGTCAGGTAAAGCAGACCTAGGTCGGCTATCTGCAGACCCTACCCCCACACTATAAATAGGGCTTCCTTGCCACATCTCGATAAATCCATTTCCTCCCATATCTCTGGTTGGCACTGTTTCCCATGCTATAAACGAAGTTATCTTGCCTCATTCAATCTCTCTCTCTCTCTCTCTCTCTCTCTCTCTCTCTCTCTCTCTCTCTCTGTGTCTCTCTCATGTATGCTTCCGCAATGTGCAACATTTACATGGTATCAGAGCCGCAAGTCGTCTAGAAGCTGGCCTTGGACCTGGAGAGTGTGGGGCTCATGAAATTTACCACTGGCAGGCGTGACACACGTCAGAGGGTGCTGGTCAGGGTGCTGGTCACTGAAAATTTTTAAATCAATTTCTTCACTTTAAAATTAATACAAGTTTGACGTTTGAAGTTTGAAGTTGAAAGTTTTGTAGCTCTCTGTCAATTAAATGTGTACAATGTATATTTTCCTGGTTGTTTAAATTGTAAAATTAGGGTCACGAATGATTCAGCCCTAGGGGCTGATCCATACTTCCGTACCCATATACCGTATGCGTATGTTAACGTATGGAAAAAACTATGATTGCAGGCATGGACCCCAAGGGATTTGGAATTTTTTGAAGAAGGCGCCTTAGCAGCTTCTTCTGCCTTCCTACTTTCCCATCCGGCCCCCCTTCTCTTCTTTCCCCAGCCACCCTCCTTATCTCTTCTTCTTTCCCACCCATCCTCCCCTTCATCAGGGCTGTTCCTCCGATTTTCAACACGTGTGTGTGAGTGATTGGAGTGGATCCATGGCACACCCGTGTATGAGCAAGGAGGACAAATTCAAAGGATCCAATATGCTCATTGGAAGCTGAACATGAAAATCTAGTTCATTCACAAAAGCCTCTAGGAAATCATTCAAGGGTATGAAAGGAAGCCCAAACATCCAAAGAACTCGATATGTTGGGATTGACCGGGATGAAGCTTTCCTTGAGGAACTCCAAGATTGGGAGGACCGTGATTCTAAGGCACATTCGGCGTTGGTGCGGACCATTACGAACGAGGTCTCCCCAGCAGTGCAAACCTTGGCTAGTGCCTCTAAAGTCTGATCCAGGTTGAGGATCTCTATGCCCGGGATTCTTCATACGGGGGTTGTCACTTTGCAAGGTCAGCTCTACAGTCTTGAATTTCCTGCAAGTAGCTTGATGCAGCCGTTTATAATGAAGGCCAAGGTAATCCATGACCAGCTACAGGCAATGGGTGCTTCCTTATCCTCTCCTCAGTTGGCTGCATTTATCCTCACGAAGCTTCCAACAGCGTATGATGTCATTTCCCAAGCATTGCGGTGCCAAGTTTCGACAAATTAGTTGGATTTTGATGACATCTGCTCCCTTCTCTTGGAGGAGGAATCTATTCTCCTGTCCCAGGTAAGTTGAAAGTGTCTCATGGTGGTGATCAGGGACTTTTGATAGTGTAGAAGAAAGGAAGAAGCTGGTGCTATGCCCGTGGGAAGAGAAGTCACTTTGCAAATGATTGTCGGTCCAAGCACAAGACGAAATCCAAGGACTAGGACACAACTTCATCAGGCACGCTCTTCTTCGGACAAGTCTGGTGATCCGAGGCAGCTCTTGCTCAAGAACTCCAGATTGCACCTGCTTTCTAGCAAAAAGGTAGGGATGCCACAGCCAGAGAGGGCTTATGGGCGGAAGAGCGGGCTGAGCTATGGACTTGATGTGTTCGAAGTTCATTCCTTGGTGTAGCAAAGACTATGGACAGGACGTTTTCGAGTTTATTGTTCGGGGTTCCTAGATGTTATGTGTTCGCCAATGGATATTGGGCATGGTTTGCTCTACAGCTCAGCATTCTTTACTTGGAATTCACTGCACACTGGTATGGAAAACCAAAAGCCAAGCAGATCTCTTTGCTGTTCATGGTGGCATTGTGTTTCGAGGATCCAGATTGACAGGTGCTCTCTCCAAAGTGATTCCAATATTCAGGTGCTGGAGGGTCCATGGTTGCATCTTCATTTAGAGCATCTCATGTGTGGAGAGTGAAGGGCTTCTATGTGAGTGTGCCTGCCCTGAAAAGGAGTAGTTTTTGCAGTTAGTTTGGGGGCTGTTTACCAGGGCATTTAGCCAGGGTTAGGGGCAGGTTAGAAGGCTGGTCAAGGGCCTGTTACAGGCTGGTTTTGTGCCAGCTGGCTGGGGCTAACCAGGTCAGCAGTGTGGCTGACCAGGGGCGGGTCAGTCGGCTGACCAAGGGCAGGTCAGTCGGCTGACCAAGGTCGGGGCAGCTGAGCTGACCTGGGTCGGGTTAAGCGGACCTAGGTTGGCTATTTGCAGCCCCTATCCCAACACTATAGATAAGGCTTCCTTGCCACATATGGATTGTTCCATTGCGCTTGCCACGTATTCATTCTTCCATTTCCTCCTCACAAACACCTCTGGTTGGCACTGTTTTGCATGCTATAAACGAGGCTATCTTGCCCCTCTCTCTCTCTCTTGTGTACGCAATGTGCAACATTGACAGTACTCTCATGATGATTTCAGTTTTCTTTCTCATTGACTTTTTAGACCTTTTTCAGGCATTTCACATTTGATGAGTCCCCTGTTGAGGTAGTTTCATGATACACTTATCTGGGGGTCGTCTTTTCCGGACCCACCTTCACCATGAGACCCGCAATGCAGGCGCGCCTGAGCAGAGGATATGCTTCATTGGCTAGACTAGAGGGACAGTGCTGCCGCTCTCATTTTCAGGATCCACGGACCAAAGGGTTGGCTTTTTGACTCCTTGGTCCACCCTGCAGGGATGTATGGCAGCCCATGCTGGGGGGCAGATTTGTCGGATACAGAGTGGGCCAAGGTGGAGCGGCTACAGGTTCTCATGTTATCACGGATGATCCGTGGTAAGCCATCTGTCCCTCACCAGATCATTCAGGTGGAGTTTGGGTCACCCCCATTACAGCTAGATGCTGCATTTCAGGTCATTACATATCTGTACCGAGTCAGGGAGTATGGGGATTACACATCCGGGCGTAGCAGGATACCATGGCTAGCACTGTCCTCTTCTATGGCACTTGCAACAGGGCAAGATCAAAGGTGTTGGTATGCACGCACAGAGAGATGGTTTGCAGGACTAGATCTCCACATGGACAGACTACCTCCTTTCCAATACAGCATGGACGGTCCTTTCTCTCCCCTCCTATCACACGAGGTCAACTAGGTTATTCTTGAGGATCTACTACAACTACACATATTCCGGACTTGGTTGAGCCCGAGTGATCTTCCAGTGAAGATGAGTTCTACAAAGATCACTTCCTACATATCACAGTGGAGGGTTTCATTGATCCACCAAGATACATGCAGATTCACCTACCCCACTCGCTGAGGATCTCCCTTGGGCAGTTCCGGGTCTCTTCACACAGACTTCGTATCGAGAGCGGCCGAGCAGAGCGGTTACCCAGGGAGAGGCACATATGCACACTGTGTGACATGCAGGAGGTTGAGACGGAGGAGCACTTTATCTTCAGGTGTCCTATTTACTATGAGATCCGAGGGCGTTTCTACTGCCTCTTCAGAGATAGTTATGGGATGTTGGCCCATGTCCTCTCCTACCCAGACTAGCGATGCTTGGCTGGTTTCATTCATGAGATGCTCAAACACCGAGATAGGATACTCCGAGCACAGAGACAGGAGTAGCCTTCTCCTTCGACTGATCCCTCTCAGAGCTCTATCACGGAGTTCTTTTAGCTAGATCACATAGACTCCCTCGAGGCGAGACCCCGACATGACCGTGACCCGGAGCCTATGACCCGACAGCTCAAACAGAGGGTTGACTCACATATCACACTTGGGGACATCCCCTCCTTGTTTAGAGTCGGAGCCCGACCGACGGGGGTCACAGTGGCCTTGGTTAGACGCAGAGCTACGACCAAGAGACGTATCAGGACTGCACCCTTGAGGAGGCGACAACGTTCTATTGCTGACCTCATGCCTCCACTTCCACAGCCTCATACATCCCGATATTGTGTTGCTGACGATGATGATGATGATGATGATGATGATGATGGTTATGGTGATGCCGACGATGATGCTGAGATGGATATATATATACATATAGTCGGGATATGACTATGTTGTACTTAGGACTTAGTACTGCCATTTTGCATTTTTTTGCATTCTGCATTGGTATGGATGCTCGTTTAGTAGCTCCACTACCACAGCTCATTGTATCAGGTTTTTCAGTCTCATAGACCCATCGGTCTTCCGAAGACTTTAATAAACTCTCTCTCTCTCTCTCTCTCTCTCTCTCTCTCTCTCTCTCTCACACACACACACACACACACACACACACTTTTTTTTTAAATAGTAATATCCAGTGCAGTATATTTATATGCTCATGAATTTACATGATGGGAGGTCTCCGAAATGGAGAGTATCCCAAAGATCAGAAAACTAAAAAGAAAAGCTCTATGCAAGAAGCATCCATATCACCCTCATGGCACGCATCATATAAGGATTGCCGCAATGAGGCTCGGAAAGATTCATATGACTTGTGAATCTGCCGACCCAAGTATGCCAAATTATGCTCACTCCAGATTGTCCAAAGAGCCCAATATCTCACCCAAGAGAGAAATAGTGAGTATTGAGACAAAGACCTCATAAATCTGCCAAAGAGCCAGAAATGTTTCCCAAACCTGTGACTCGGGAAACGGAGCCGAAGATGATCTGAAATTCTCCTGAGAAGGATCCTAGAACACGGGCAGTGCCAAAGCAAATGAAGAACAGTCTCTGAAGGAGCCTAACATCTTAAACATGTGGATGGTGCAATGCGACGTTTAGCAAGTGTGACCCCCATTGACAATATGCCTGTCATACATCTCCAAAGAAAAAGTCTTTGTTTCAAAGGCATTTTACACTTCCATAATATCCCGAGATTCTTCCGCCACCATGAGAGGGGCTTCCTTATATGCCACAGAGAATTAGCATATTGCTGAATCCATGGAGCAGGCTGAAGAAGCCTGTAGGCTTTGATGGAGGTTAAGGCAGAAAGAGGAACAGGATGAGTGCATGTAGCAGAGGGTTGCAATTGCCAATCCGTAAGCATGTCTGTGTCAACCACAGGAGGAACAGGTAGAAAAGGATGTAACAAATCAACAATTTTCTTCCATATAGACCTATGATGCATTCCCAATGCATAGGAAGCAGTGGCCTGATAAAAAGATAAAACATAGCCCTGATCATCTACCACATCATGTATGTATCTAATTCCCAATTTCATGAGATTGTATGCCCGAACAGGTTCCTGTAAAGCGAGTGGAATGTCAAAGATGGCACTCCAATGAATACTTTCTTTCCTCATTGAGTTTGTCCCCGAGCAATTATCAGGAGCCCATTTGACCTTAGAAAGTACTTGTTTCCAGTCAAGTATCAGAGCAATAGACATGGATTTGTCTTCGCGGCACAAACCCATACTGATGAGGATGAAGTCCCGCATCCAGTATCCTGTGAAGCCTATGCACAATCATTTTGGCAATGAGTTTATAAACTACAGGCATCAAAGTAATAGGCCTCCAATCTGACATATGGTCACACAGATGTTTTTTGGGCACAAGTTTGACTATGCCATGCTTCCAAGAGTGCGGCAACTGATTTTCTTGCCAGGCAACATTGATCATTTGCAAGAGGACTTCTTTCAAATCATCCCAAAAAGAAATATAAAATTCCACCGTAAGGCCATCCCAACCAGGGGACTTGTATTTGCTGAGGTGGAACAATGCATTATCAAGTTCTGTGTCAGTAAAAGGTCTCTCCAAGATAAGAGCATCATCCATTTCCACTATTCCAGAAACATATTGGAGAAACTCAGTCCTAGCATCAGTCATTTGATTTGATGGGGAACCATGAGCGGAGAACAATTTCTGGAAATAATTTTGGCATTCATCTTGGAGATCAGAGAAAGAGTGCGTCCAAGAGCCATCGAGCTTCCTTACCCTTAGACATGAGTTTTTCTTTCGAGTAGCATGCAAGCCCTAGAAGAAGGCTTTTGATGAGCAGCCCTTATCCATGAGGGGCTTCATTCTTGCCCTAATCTGCCATTTGTGCAATTTCCTCTAATCATTAACAGTCAATTTAATCTGAGCATGTGAAAGGGAATCGTTTTCTGAATCAGAGACAGGCCTTAACTGAGAAAATTCAGTCAATTGTTGTGCTGTCCTTTTTGCCCATTTAACCTCATTCCTCCATTCAGTCATATGCAACCTGCAAAGGCAAGGGATGAATTGCAAGTCTGATCATTTGCTGGAAAGAGTGATGTCGGAAATAAGCCTGATTAACATGCAATAATCTACTGGAAAGGGGTGGCAAATCATCCAGAGGCATGCCAAGCTGCAAATTCATCCACAATGGGGCATGATCTGACAAGCCCAATGAGAAATCTATAAGGAGATGAGGGCTAAAATCTGCAAATTGTTGTGGGTAAAACAAATACCATCTGTCAAGCCTTGCCCAGTATGTAGTAAGAGCATTATGATGAAAAGTATATCCAAGCACTGACCCTTGGAGAAGCAGCCATAAATCTTCAGCCTGCACAGAAAGAAGCATGCTATCCCATTTCTGTCTTTCCAATGATAGCATATGAGATCTTGAAGTGGTGTTATCTCTTGGTAGAGGGGAATTATTAAAATCTCCACAGATGAATGCATTGGATCTCCATGGATATCTGCATAAAGAATCCCATAATGAAGCCCTCATGGCAGAGGTCTGGGAAGCATAGACTGATGCAAACTCAAGAATATCACCATTGACATTACATTGTATGACCATCATCTGCCACTGCTGTCATTGAAGGCTAACTAAGATTCCAGCTCATGTCTAACCAGTATGCATACACCTGAGTAGGTAGTGGTACCAGCATAATATATATCATAACCGCCAAAATAATCATGATGACCAACCATGGAGTGTTGATTATGCTCTTGCAAACAAACAATATCTGGCTGCATTTTATGTACATAATTCCATAAAAGCCTCCACTTGGAGACATTGCAGAGGCTCTGTACATTGTATGTAAAGCACTTAAGTGTTTGAGGCATGAAAGAGGTATATACAGCAAGGTATCATAATAAAACAAGACATCAGAGAGGCAAAGCCTCTGCCTGCATGGGCTGCATTCCTTCATGATCCATGAAAGACATAGCATTTTCCCCTTCTTTTGAATCACATATGGGGATGCCCTTCTTCAATACCCCCACCCAATTTTGAAGGATAGGAGCTGAAGTAGAAGCCTGTCCGGGTGAAGGAGAGGAAGCATCCCATTGACGAGATTGAAGGGGGCGTTGCTTCAATACAACCACCTTCTTAGGTTGTTGAAAACCATCCTGATCATTCCCCGCAAATTCCTTCATCTTCTCTTTTCCTTTATCTTTTCCTTTTCCAGCAAGTGACTGCACCTGATTGATTGGTTTGGCATTCTTTGCTCCATTTCTATTTGCTGTCTTAGCTTGCAAATTCTCATTCATTTCCCGTGTCTGGGGCGGCAAGGCATTGGGAGGGGGCTGATGCAGAACCATTGGGCATTCAGAGGCTAGATGCCCAAACTTGTGGCAGGCAAAACAAGCTCCTGCAAACACGCCCCACTTCAATTCAAAATACTTTTTTCCCAATTGCACTCCCTCAACTTCCACTGCAATAGAAGGAGGGGTAGGTGTATCAGTGTCCCAGAGAATGCAGAACCTGTTACGGTTTCCCATGAGGCGTGGAGGACAAATGACCTGTCCCAAAGAAGCAGCCAAGCCAGGCAACTCTTCACGCATATAGTCCGGGAAGTTAACAACCTCAACCCATACAAGACAATGATGTCGTATAAGACTTTGATAATCCTTGTTTGGGGACCAGGGCATAGCATGTACCATCTACTTCTCGTAAAACAGGGGAGAGAACTCGAGAAGCCTCTGCTTACACGAAGCATCTGATAAATGCACCTCATAAAGCCTCTGGAAGCAAAATACACTCCCTCTATCAAGCATCCTCCAAGGATGGCCTTAATCCACTGCGTGACATCACTGGCCACTGGGATTCTTCCTGGAAAGAAAATTATAACCGCAGTTTGAGAAAACTTCCTGAGAGGATTCACGAGGGACGGCAATTTCAATTTGTACGTGACCTCTGGAACCGGTTTGCCCCATTCCTGTCGTGACTGCTGAAAGTCATCCTTAAGGGTGTCAAACACGTACTGAGCTTCCATAGTAAGTTCATCATCTTGTGATGCAGGCTCTGATAGGCGGCGCTTAGCATCTGCGGGCCTTTCTTTTCGAGCATATGTACAAACATCCAAACCTGAAGCCATGATTGAACTACGACAAGACAAGAAGGAAAAAAAGAGCGTACACACAGGACTGTACGGAGAAGTACAGAAACAACAAACGTGTACGGAGCTGCAGACGGGACTGTACGGAGATGCAGACGGAGCTGTACGGACGTACGAAGCGTGGTCTTCCTGAAATCTGTACGGAGATGCAAATGGGATTGTACGGAACTGCGTGCAGAACTGCACGGAGGTACGTCCACCTAACCTATCTGTGTGTACGGACGTACGAACAGCGTGCGAACGCTGTATGGGGACTGTACAGGTGTATGGACAGAAGGGGGAGGCTGTACGGAAACCTTGACGAGGCTGAACAGCAGAGGTCGCACTCTCTCTCTCTCACACACACACACACATCCACACACTCTCTCTCTCTCTCTCTCTCTCTCTCTCTCTCTCTCACACACACACACACACACACAAGTTCGCACACCCGGCATGCACATTAGTTCCTTCACTCATTTTCTCATTCCTTTTGTCCCCTCCTGCTATTTCTAGCATCTAGTAGACTAGGGAGATATGAAGGTTATATCAAACTTGATGTATTGTGCACTACAAAGTTGACTTGTATAGCCCTTCCTATAATGCCCCCTATTGCACTATTTGGCTAGAACAGTCCTACCCATATTACTCGTACTGAGTTTTTGTCACAACTCCAAAGGTCAACAGCAGACCCAGCTGTGCTGACACCTAGCATTGAAGGAGAAGGCAAATGAAGAAGTAGGCTCACTCTCCTCAGTCAAGCTTTAACTGCTTTAGAAGACTCTCCCACACAAGCAAAGCACAAAAGCCTAGAAAGAAGGTGCAGCGGTTATGCAAGTTCATTCCCAATATGGAACATCTTTTTTTTTCATTTAAAAGCCTTGATGAGCCCATGAAGCATATAAGAAACATAAGGCAACAACAGTTTCAACACAGATTAAGTCATCCACATAATCATATACAGGTGAGCAAGCACAGACGGTTGAGGTGTTTCAGCCCACAAGTTGGGAAAGTATGGTTAGGGATATTCCTCGTTAAATATTCTGCCATGATTGACAATCTGAATGACACATACATATGATAGTCGTATGGCTAATATTGAGATAGTTCTTTCTAAAGACTCGTTTCAGCAGTGTGTTATCATCCTAACTCTGACAGCTGCTAATGGTAAGGGAGTTTGATGATACGGACATAGCATCACACACATATGAGCACATGGTGCTGCCCAGAACTACATCTCACGCACCCCTGCTATGGAGCACGTCCCATGTTTAAGCCAGCAAGAGTCAAACTTGACACCTCCATCTCTAGGACAAAAAGATGGATTATAGTGACTTGCTGTTTCCAAGGTTCTTTTCTGCTGTATTTCTTGTCTTGCAGGCTGCACATTATATGCTTTCAGCAGGAGCACACCTTTGAGGGATTATCAATGTGCACAAATATAATTTTTCCAAACTAGCAATCTTAGCTTTTGCCAGAATAGCTCATAAAAAGTGAGTATAGAATTGTGTGGCATTTCATTTCTACAGTTGTATTGATTAGAAAAGGAATTGACAGCCCTCTTGTTAACTCTGATAACCTTTTAGTTGTTTTGGGACGAAAATCAGGTTTTGGCAAGGATTAGGTAACATCTCGTACTGCTGTATGGCTTCCTCAATCTTGTCATCTTTGAAAATCTGGTTTCCATCTGCCTTTCTCCTATCTGCTGCTTCAATACGCTCCTCAACAGTCATCTGAGAACGAGGCTTTCCCTACATGCATAATTTCAGCATAAGCTTCGTTAATCGTGACAAATTTCTCGTGAAAAAGTAGATTTTTAAAAACATTTGCATGCACAGGTACTCTGCCAAGTTACACGTGCAGTGTTTGATGTTGTCATCTACATGCTCTATAAAATATGCACATCACACACTATAAAAAGCTACTCTCAAGCTCCACATCAGAGATCGTCTTTCAATCCTCACCAACAAACAGTCATGCATTAAAACATAAACTGGAATTGGGAAAAAAGCTGATGTACTTGGTCGAATCATGACAAATCCACTGCAGAACTGTACATGAATCAAAAAGGACACCAAGGAGAGATTGCATGAATTCCGAGCACAGTTGGAAAGGTACACTTGCACACTCACTTCTTTCCCATCCTCAAACCCAATCATCTCAACTTCATAGATAAGGTCCGCCTTTGGTGGCACGTTAGGGAAGGAAAAATTCCCTTCTTCACCATAACCAAGTTGCCAACCAACGTGAAAGAGAGCACTTTCACCAGCTTTCATGCTTCCACCAACTGCTATAGCGAGACCTCGATGTACTGTCTTCTCTGGTAGAAAAAATAGATAAGGTTGTAAAAGTCACATCTGAAATTTAAGAGAATTTTGGCAGCATACATAAGAAAGTAAAAGGTGAATGCACCCATCCAAATAAGCGAAATACATGTAGTTCTAACAATTCTGGGCAGAATACTAGAGGGATAGGAAGCTAAGGCTGATGATTCACCATGCCCCAGGACCAGTTCCATCGGTTGCTGTTCCTGGAAAGTATCCTGAAATTTGTGCATGATCATCTCAGTCCATGCTCGATAATGTACTGCCAGTTCAAAAAACAAGAGACGTAAAGGCAAGTTATCAAAAGTTATCAATTCACAACAAGCAGAACCCAAGTTCATTTACACTGCAAATGGAAACAAAGCATCAGTGTAAAAATGGCAATATTCTTATCATAGCACAGTAAAATCTGTCCTTGGGTTGTTACGCTGGCATGATGTTTCACCTCTATGTTTCATAATAGGCTGTATTTTATATAATGGTCCCGAAAGTTTAAACTTTTGACAAGAACTAAAGATATGGGAAGACCCAGTCTCCGAGAATGATAGTTTCCATGCAAAGCCTTGACAAGTCCACAAAGCATTCAGCCGATTGCTCAACTACCTTGGCAAATTATAGTACCTCTTAAAGCAAGCTTGCCATGTCAATTATTTTATCGCTGCATTGTTGTGATGCGTTGGAGATGTTATATTGTTCCAGGGAAAAGAAGTCACAGATGGACACACATTGATTGAGAAAGAGAGTTGTTGGCCTCTGTCGTATACAATAAATATCAATTTTGCCAGTCTTAAGTATCTATTCCCAACAGCGAAGCACGCTTACTCCTATAAGACTCGGTCATAACATTCCCTGGACAAAGATCCTGTCTGTACGTTGATCTATAGAGGTACCCTCTTGTTGAAATAGTTTCACAATGAAGCAAATCTCACTGCATAAACCTCAACGTGCACTCACAAAAGCAAGTGGAATGTTGCGAAGGAGGCTTTCCATGACCCTCCTTTACGATTTGTTTTGTCACTCCCTCATGCAGCACTTCCACTTCCGACGCGACCTTGGGTGGCAATGCTTCGTCTCGCTCGAGAGCGGCGCTTTTAAAAACGGAGCCCTCAACTTGGACTGCGTCGTCATTGCCTGAAACACAAGCGAAACTGTCATGGGCGTTCATGCAACTCGGGAAGTGTCCAATCAGTAATGAGTACATGGGAAGTAGAGGGAGAGATGCGAGACAAATAAGTACTTTGCTTGTTGACCATAATGAGTGGACATAAAACCCAACTCTAGCTTAGAGTTGACACTAACCCACGTCTGCTTTAGAATAAGCATGGCTAGATATCATAACTGCAAACCCTATACAAACAGGATAGCCCAACGTTGGTTTGTAGTTGACTTGAATGTGGTCATGAGATGACATGATAATCCAACTTTGGTTTGGAGAGTGGAGATTGTTGGGATATGTGTGATCAAGGGCTTGCTAGGAGCATGTGTGCATCCACTAGCAGTCACATGGTTGTGTGTGTGTGTGTAGAAGAGGCACACTTAGTGCCATAGGCCATGACATAGGTGATGATGTAATGCAAAGGCCCCCACATGGGGTGGTGCCTAGAATTTCCTTTATGCTAAGAGTTTGGGGTATTTAACTCTCTCTCCAACCAATTATACTTGTGGAGAAGGAGACTTCTTTGTAAGGGACTGGACACTGCCACATTAGTGGTAAGACCTTCCCAATATGCCTTCATCATATAGTTCCTCTGACATTGACTATGTATCTCAGAGGAAAGCATTCCAAAAGAGGCCAAGAATGAGAGTAAAGCCCTGTAATGGTGAATATTTCATCAAGGTGAACACCAAGAAAAAGATATGTGCCTTCTGTGGAGTACCCAATCATACTATGGAGTATTGCCACCTAAAAAGGTTTTCTCTACAGCTGCTCTCCAAGAGACAAGCCTAAGAAGAGAGGAATGACTCCCAAGAGAATGAAGCATTTCATGTGAAGAAGAGCTGCATCAACAACAAAGGAAATCTTGCTGAAGGAAAGACTCCATCAACAAATGAAGAATCAAACTTTGTGGTAGAAGATAAAGACTATGCCTTTTGAGCACTTTGTCTTTTGAACTTTATTTATCATCACTTGGTCAAATTTTGACGTTCTCTGCCTGGAATAGTACTCCAAAAAGAATGTTATGTGTTTTGTATTTTGTAAATCACCTCTGGTCACCATATGATGTAGGCCATGTGATATGTGTTTACCCCCATGGTACCTCTTGTAGAAATGAGAAACTAGGTCCACATAAAGGCCTAAGATTCATCCTTGTACATGCAAGGGAGATAACCATTTTGGAGGGGTCTATCCCATTTTTGTAAACCTCAATTGACCCTTGGGCACCTTTGCTAGCATGAGATCCTAGCCATAGATTTATCCTTGACCACCATGAGATGGCATGAGAAATTATGTGACTAGATGTATCCTTTGACATAGCATGAGGCAAACCCTTGAGAGGGGGTATGTTGGGATATGTGTGATCAAGGGCTTGCTAGGAGCATGTGTGCATCCACTAGCAGTCATATGGTTGTGTGTGTGTGTGTGTGTGTGTGTGTGTGTGTGTGTAGAAGAGGCACACTTAGTGCCATAGGCCATGACATAGGTGATGATGTAATGCAAAGGCCCCCACATGGGGTGGTGCCTATGATTGTGGAGTTCCTATGGTTTAGGATTTACCTCCATTGATGTAGGAGAGGTGCCATTGATTTAGGCCACCCTCTCTCCCATTCTATAAAAGAGGGACTTCCCTCTTAAATCAAGAGAACACCCATTGCTAATCTTTTGTGTTCTCACTCCTCTTGCCACCACAATGCATCTATTCTCCCCCACGTTCCAGCAGAGATGAGTGCACATGATGACTAACTTTGGTTTATGATGACCGAAGGTCCATATTAGTGGAAGGCTTAATAACATCTCCAAGTTAGATCAAGGATGGACCCCATTCAAAGGCAAAGGGACCACTTTGTATCTCCTTGAATATGGAATTTGGGTGTAGAATGTGTTGATTTTTACTTCGGTGTGTACGTGCTACAGTGCTTCATCAATTCTTGGTCAAGATTTTATATGCAATTTGTAGAGACACCTTGCTACTTGTAGTAGTGGGCAAGTTACCGCTTGTAGCACCTTGCTACTTGTAGTAGTGGGCAAGTTGCCGCTTTCCTTTGTAGTAAGTAAAAGATTCCCACCCTCATGTTGTCATGTAGTTGTTGGAACCCTTCATGTCCTCGACCGCCTTTGTAGGATAGTACAAAGGATCCCTAAAAGCTTTTGCTACTAGTAGTTATGGGAAAGGCGCCCCTTCTCGTTGCACCTTTCTTAATAGAGTCTCCCACTCCTAACACTCTTCACAATCTCTTCTTTGTGAAGACTACATTGCCATGATGGAAACCTCCTTGGAAACCTAAACTCAATTCTAAACACTAATTTCCTCATGTGACTTGGCCATAGCTTTAACCTACAACTCTAGTCCCCCTTGAACTTTCACACCTAGGCCTTGGTGAAAGTTTTCAAACCTAATTCATCCCTGAGCTTGCAACTACACTCCAGAAAATAAGAAGTGCCTTTATCAACCTAAAATATATCGAGTTAGGATTTGCCAGCTAGGCTTCCAACTTGTCATAAAAAACACCCAAAGACTCCATGTGGCCTCATTTAGGTGATTGATATGATTGACATTGACCTCCCTATACCATAGCGATGCCTTCTTAAGAAGTGCCTTTATCAACCTAAAATATATCGAGTTAGGATTTGCCAGCTAGGCTTCCAACTTGTCATAAAAAACACCCAATGACTCCATGTGGCCTCATTTAGGTGATTGATATGATTGACATTGACCTCCCTATACCATAACGATGCCTTCTTAATTCTCATCTCTCTTTTTATTAAATGTGCTAGCATCTTTGAGAAAGCATTCATCCTCAATACTCTACTCAACATCCATATTTCTTGGAGCCTCTTCTTCCATCTCTAGAGTTTTAGAACTTGGAAACATGTTGTTTCCAATTTCTTGGAGCCTCTTCTCCCATCTCTAGAGTTTTAGAAATTGGAAACGTGTTGTTTCCAAATCCAATGCAAGTTGCCATAGCATCCAAGTCCTTCTATGATAGCTCATCCCACTTTAGCTCAACATAGATTACAAAGATAAGGAATGTGTATGTTTATTTAATGAGTTGCCAAACACTAATAGGGTACTATGATCCAATACAAGGTTGGAGCAATTATATGACATTAAGCTGGTCAATTGATTTGGGCATAATTCTGTGATAACTATCAATGAAATGGCTCATGCTTTCTAAGATGGTAAGTAGGCTAAGCAAGTTATTACCTGAATTTTGAAAAACAATAAAATCAACTATGATATTCACATAAAGTAAGATGCTATAGTAAGATAGATGAAGTACATTACTCATAAGACTTTCTAGCTATTATTGAGAGTTTGGGATAGACAACTTATGCAGTGGCATCAAAGAGTGCTTATATTTCATAGTATTCTATACGCAAGGTAGACTAAGTATATTTACTTAACCTATTACTAATGTAGTGGTATCAAAGAGTGCTTATATTTCATAGTATTCTATATGCAAGGTAGACTAAGTATATTTACTTAACCTATTGGTTTGTGTTGGGATAGTTTCGAAATAGGCACCTCATAAGTTTGACGTGATGATATTTTCTTGAGTTGCAATTTTGTGAATTATACAAAATTTGAATTTCGATAATAAAGAATCAATTCCCTTTTAGATAGCTTGTTGCTATAGGTGTTTCATTTAGATCAATCAAGGGCATTACATTTTTGTTAATGACAAACTATTTAAACTCTAACATATCCGTGAATTGTTCGACTATTTTACATACTACTCTGATACCACTTGTTGGAATTTCAAGCATGCAAACCTTGCTGAATTTTGAATGCACTCAATATAACTTCCACATGTGATATAGAATAAAGCAAATAAACACTCGACATAAACAAAACAAGAACGAGATTAAATCGTTCCTCATGTACATGCAATTGCTTAATTACGGAACGAGATTTGTGACTCAATGAACCGAGAGATTGAACTTTTATTGATATCAACTTAGGACTCTATCTAAAGACCTAAATTACCATGCACTTGGACTGTGTTTGTTGCAGTTCACATCATAAGGATTGACCCTGACACGGTGAATAGCTGCTTATAGACTAGACACAATACTAGAACTAGCCAAAGCCTCTGTATGCGGCTCTCTTTGAGAGTTAGGACAAGAAGGAGAAGCTTGAAGCTCAATGACGGTTGTGAGAACAAATGAAAACAAAAAATGAATCAAATGAAGACAAAAGACTATTAAGAACATGATTAATCCTACACTTAACAACACTAACCACACGTTCAACTACAGAACTAACATGGCCATATACTCACAACATCTACCCTCATTAGCAAAAAACCATCCCAACTCTCCATAGACTCTTAGCAAGGACAACAAAAAGAGAACTATATGGACGTGGAGCTTGGGTCTTCCAGGTGTTTTTCTTGTCGTTTGGGGTCTTGGAGGTGGATTTGGCAACAGGCGTGTGCCCTCCCTTTTTAATCATATCTTGTAAATCTTCAATGGCCATCTCTAGCACCTTTTTCCCCATGTATTCAGGATTGATGTCGACAAAACCTTTCAAAGTAGGAACGAGGAGTGCTCCTAGCAAAAGCATGATATCAACTTCATGCTTCATTATCTTGAAATACTGGTAGAATAAAGATTCCAAGTACTCTACCTACTCTTGGTTTTTGCTTGCCATGTGTTGACATGAGTTTTTGGTGAGGAGAGTTGCACTAAAAATAATAAAAAATACATGAGGGATATTAAATTGCATGCAAGCCCAAGAAGCTGCCATGCCGGCCTCATCATCATTGAGCTCTATGATCATACCGAGTTTGGTTGTTCTGACTCTCGACATTCCTTATTTTGCACAACTCCCTATGCTCAAGGGTCCATGAGTAACTGGGGACAATACAAGCACCTCATAATTGAGCATAAATTTCTTCATCATAGCTTCCTTCAAGGCACTAGAAGAAATCAACCTAGGTAAAGGAAGCACATATTATTACTCTCAGCTCCATGACACACATCATCTTGTGAGTCACTATAAAGTGTGCTTCTCTTACCAGGATATAATAGTTTGCCATCGAGCCTACTAAGCTTTCTCAGATGCAAAAGAAGGGCTGTTAGCTCCTTGGCTCAATGCTTGGAATGGTATGAGCCTTGATGGTGGAAAAACCTTGGCTATCCCTTGATGGTGGAAAAACCTTGGCTATCCATGGATGGCTTGATGGAGTCACGATGGTATGAGAGACGCCCAACATCTTCTGGCCTTCCATTTCCCTTTCCTTCAAGAAAAGGGAAATAGATAGACATGGAAAGGCCTGGTGACCTTCCAAATAGGCTGGGTCTTTGTTGTTGAATCATAGTTGTCGATCTCTTGGCTTGACCATTCCCTTTTGGAATGGTAGCCCAATGACGGATCCACAAGGGTTTTAGAAGAAGGGCGTGCCTTGTGTGCTATGCTAGAAGCTGGTTCTCCACCTTTGCATGGCACCTATTTTGTCCAGCTTTTTCTAGAAGCCCCTCATTAAGACTGTTTCCCTTGGTTGCCCATCTAGCAACTCCCCTGGTCATGGCTATGGCTCGTGGAGTGCTATGGGATGGACAACCAAGGCAAATAATAGATCCCATGACTTGGGCAGCATTAAGCAAAAGGGGCATCGGGGTTGCAATAGAAGATTCATCATAAGGGTGGAAGGGGGCTTTGAGAGCATGGAAGGGGGTAGGAGAGGGATTTTCCTAGGTGCAGCAAATTGTTTCTCTCCCCTTAAGGCCTTTATATAGCTAGGTTGGAGGACTTCCCACCCTCCCACTCTTTTCACCTTTGTTTCTTATGTCAGTTTGTGGGACGTTGGGTGCCTATAGATGCTATGATCACATAATCTATCAGTGGATTTTTTAATGACCAGATAATCATGATACTGGCACCCCCTTGTCGAGATGAGGGGGGAGGGGTGGTGGCACATGCAAAGTCCCAATTAAATATTCCAGTCAGCACCCACCTTTCTGGTAGCCTAGCCTCGCATAAGCGGTCATATACATCATCGTCTAGCCAACCATGATGTGAAATTAGATGGTTGCCTTGGGAGAATTTCTTAGTCTCATCCCTGTCTCATCAGAGCCAAGATCATAATAATTCAATGGCAAGCAAACTACCATTTTGAATGGCATTATAACTAGAAAATCTAAAATTCTAATAGTCTAATTTCCTATTATTCTTACTTTCTAATTCTAGCTTAATGCTAATCCTAGCCTGCGGTCCTGACATTGTTATAATAGTTTGATGCAAGCTAATGTGAGTAGAGAGTTTAGATGGTGATGACCGCTCTCATGTAGGGCCAGCTGGTGTCTATAATTGTCCAGATGAACTTTGATCATCCACAATCTTAGAGTTATCCAAGAATACATATCAGTAAATTTCAACCTGCAATGTGGATCTTGAAAATCTGAGCTTGCAAATCAGGTGGTCCCGAGTCTACAATGTTGATCATCAAAATCTGAGCCTGTGAATTAGATGGTCTCTTACAGCTACACACTTGGAACAAACATGGTACTATAATGTGGATCTTTTGAATGAGATGGTCTTGAGTCTTCTCATCCAACATGCACACACAACCATACTGATCCCCCTTTTTGCACTCTATGACAAAAATAAAACAAAAAACAGTATGTGCAAAAATGCCTTCTAAATAAAAAAATTTCAACCACCGGGTTGGTTTAGGACAATCACAGATAATCAAGCTAATAACTAAACTAATCAAGATAATAATTAAACTAATTGAGCTATTAGCAAAAAAAATTAAAAATTAGTTTAGGATAGTCACATATAATCAAGCTAATAATTAAACTAATCAAGGTAATTAATAAAGTAATCAAGCTAATAGCAAAGAAAAACAACCAAGCTAGCTTAGAACTCGTTTAGAATAGTACCACCGGGTAGGTGTTTGAACTAAACTAGCTTGGTTATATATTGCTGTATGTGCAAAAAACACAATCTAATTAAACTAATCAAGCTAATAATTAAACTAATCAAAGCTACTAGAAGACAAAACAAATTCTACCCTTGGGTTGGTTTAGGATAGTCATATAACTAATGTTTGACCTGAATAGGTGTTCGTGACATATAACAACTATACAATAACGATATGTTGCTGTTCACTTCTGCATTTCTGTCCAAACACAATTTCAATCATTTAATTGTTGCTATTTGACTTGAACCAACTCGGTGATGTTCCAAGCACCAGGCTAATTTAGGACAATCAGGTTTAGATATTAACAGGTATATGACCGGAACAAAACAAAAATTAAATTTAAATAATTTACTAGTAGGAATCACACTCAGTGGGGTCACCGTGCATAAACCCTATATATCATGTCCGTTCAAGGCCTATTTGTAAAATCCCTTATCTGTGAATTTTTCATTATTAAAATGCACCCTTTTCCTATTCAATCTATAAATATTTTTTCAAAGTCCTTTTTATAGCACCCTTCTGTATGTGAAAATGTGTGAAAATTTAGAATTAAATATGTCCTTATGTTGAACTCACGTGATAGTCGCATTTAATATTTAGTGACCCCCCGAGGAATCACATCAATTTTAACCATCAATCTGGTCATCAATTAGACAATAACAATATATTGTTGTTCTGTTGTGAAATATGTTGCTGTGTTTTTCTGCTCAACCACACCGGTATAGGACAATCACATAGCTAGTGTTTGACCTGAACCAGCCATGGTTTCTTGATGTTCCAACCACTGGGTTGGTTTAGGACAACTACGTTAAGTCCATCTAGAAATTAAACATTACAAAACTCAATCACAGACAACCACTGAGCTGGTTTAGGACAATCACATGATGTTCCAACCACCAAGCTATTTTAGGACAATCACATTAAGTCCAAGCTAGCCAGATTTGAAAATTAGATAATTAAACTATTCTAAATCTCAATCATAGACAACCATTGGGATGGTGTAGGCAAACCCTGATCTGCATTGTATCTAGCATGTGTATGATGTGCTCGTCCAATTGCTTACATCCCTCTGCTTTTTATAGATGTCCTTTTGATTTCAAATCAAGATGATTGTGAATTACTTCCGCTCTGTCTTCAAGAGTTGGAGCCATGTTGGTCCTTTTGATTGACAACATCTTCCACATTATGCGGCCAAGCCATTTCTTTTGTGTTTTAGGGGATACCAACATAGCTACTGTCACCCTCTTGTAGCTTGTTGATCTAAGATCATGTTCTTTGCTCTAATGATGTGCACATGTAATCACTTCATAGTACTGCTATGTAAGAAATCTTCTTTCTTCTCGTTCTTTCTCCCTCTGCAAACATTGCAAAAGTGTCCTCCATTGTCATTTTGATACCATGCCATTGCTTTACTCAACCCATAATTTATTCCTTGTGTCTTGACCAAGCTTTTCAAATTTCCTATCTTGTAGCCTCTGTTTGCTTCTCTTGCAAGCCATGACAAACTGCATCTTTCCATTGATTCCATGGCAACGATCAGTGAGCTGCCAGAATAGAACCTCCAAAATAGAGACTGGCTAGCTTATAAAACAATCAAAGAATAGAAGACAACTTACTCGAGTCATCCAACCCTGGGATTGCATATTCACGTAATCACATGAATTTTCTTTGATTACGTGTCATGATGACACATTTCATGAATCATGGGCACAATCATGCCTTTGCGCTATCAAGTGGCCCTAACTTGAAAGCTGAATATATATTGGCGGTAGTATCAATACTACCAGTGGTAGTCTCCTACTGGCAGTAGTACTAATACTATTGCCAGTAGTTTGACACAATACTACTGGCGGTAGTATGCACACTACCGGCAATAATATTATTACCGATGGTAGTGGCAATATTCCTGCGAGGGATCCTATTACTACCCATGGTAATTGACATACTGCTACCATTAGCACTACTATTACTAGTGGCAATACATAAATTACCACCGGTAAATACTACCAGCCCAAGATATATGCCATCCGCCAGGCTCATTTTCACCAAAAGTGGATTGAGAAGAGGCAAAAGTCCTCCTCTCTCCAAGTCTTGGCCGAGGGGCCTGGCCTAGGAAGTGGTTCCTGGTCCCACATCCTGGAATAGGTCGAGACATACATGGTGGTTGTAGCTAGCTTGATTTTTGTAAATAGTTGGACTACAACCTACATGCATGGTGGTTGTAACTATTGTTATAAAAAGTTTAACTAAACCTTCATATTTGTCAAATGGCCAGCTTAGCCTTCTACTTTCAACCATCGAACTTAGCTCTAAACTACATCGACATTCAAAAAGTATAGCTTCCAAGATTAATAGAGTGGCAAGCCTCTTAGGCCACATTCATAAACACCTTAATAGCTTAAAATTTACAATAATAGTATTGATAATAAAAGTTACAATAATAATATTGATAATTGCTTTGTTGTGAATATCAAAAGCCACACAAAATCTCCCATAGTACACATATTTTTGTGATCTACCATCATGTCATGAACCTTAGTGGTGCACATATGGTGTCCAGAAACACAATTTAAAAGACTGCAAAAGTGCATTAAAGCTCTATTAGATGCCATTCTTTTGAAGGGGTTATGGAAAGCATTTCATGTAGTTAAAAAAAAAAAGAATGTATAGGGTGGGAATTATTGTCAGATGCCTGCCTGCTCATTATTGTGTGGCAAATGTAGCTCTTTGCTATTGTCAAGTGATAAATCTTTCTGCATACACAGTAAGATTTGCTCGCAAGCATGGGCTTAATGTTAGATATCAATGCTCCACTCTCGTGTAACTACGCGGGAACCAGCTAACTTTACTTGTAAGCCCCCCATATGAGGAGAAGGCATTTGAGTAGCTCGGGTAGGTCCTGGTTTGGACACCAGATGGGGGCCATGTGTGGCCTGATGGCTGGACGGCTTCAAATAGAGTTGGCAACCCGCCAACTAGGCTACATGCAAGTGCGGGAAGGCATCCCTTGACTGACCGCACTAAGGGTAGACGGAGTATTTCTCGGGGCAGCCCACTCTCGGGTTGCGGGACCCATTTGGAGCCTCAGATGATCCCGGATGGCTCTAGGCCGAACAGAGACCATAGGTTAGTTGCTCTGTTTTGCGCACCGGTTCTATCGTATGGTCGATGGCCTATTTCGGGACCGACCCCCAGTCGACCGTTTTGGGCAGACTGGGTCAGTCACCCAATTGAGCCTAACCGACTACGACTGGTGGCTATATAAGAGCAAGCCCATGAAGCCCATTTTATCACTGGCTATAGTAACCCTGATTCCTTAGCATCCAACCTCCGTCTTCTACTGTTTCCAGCATGCCATCAAAGCTTCTTTCACAGGAGCGCACAGTTGGGAGGTAGCGCCATCTATTGTATCAGTTCTACAGTAATCAAATTTTTGATTCTCCATACTATCTTGTTTTCTCTCTTGCATATGAGATCCTGTTATCTGTTGAGCACAGACATTGTATTATTTTCTTACACTTAACTGCCAGCAGTAAGCAAACAGTAGGGGAAGAGCTAAGTAAGGGCGAGTGCAAGAGAATGATGAGAAGCATTCGGGATGCCTTTTTTGTTAGGGTGTGCAACATGGAGGAGAGTGAGATGGAATCAACCATGTCTAGTCTAGAGGGAGTCAGCACTATGAAAAGGAGTATTCTTAAAGATGCTAAGAGTAGTTTATAGTCTGAAGGTCATGATGATTTTGCCAGTTGCGGGTGCAATGGGAGATAGATGCCATGCTTTGGGTTGGCAGCTTTATTGGGAATGCAGTGACCTGATTCAACGAAGCATGTAATGTAGACCCTACTCTTGCACAAGAGTTTGATGTCTTCAAGTTAACGCAATGGATGGGTGTATGGGCCAAGCGCACAAGAGTAGGGTCCTTTCATGAGATCACCATGTCATAGTGTCTAAGTGCTGGGACAAGGAGGCTGAAATAGCTTATGGGCGAGCTATGTCCGTGGCCGCAGGTGAAGAGCAGCTAGACTCTACACCCTCTCAACCATTAAGAGGTCATGAGGTTCAAAGGGCACAACACGTGGTTAGTAATATAGACAGAGTGTCACACTTGGCATATGTCATAGAGAGGGAGATACAAGTTGGCGAGAAAATCGGCTCAAGCACCTATGGCACTATATTTAACGTGCAGTTGTTAGGAGCTGCAGGGTTGCCATATCACATGGAATATGCCAAAAAGAAGTACAAGGGAAATATTGGGACACGTACACGAGAAGCAAGGAGAGAAAAACTCATGCATATTTTACACCCAATCCTTGTACGTGTGATCGTAGCAACCCAAGAAGAGCCACTATGGACCATCACGCCATACTTTAATGGTGGTAGCTTGTTGCAGCCCTTCAGATTCTACCAATGGAGGACTAGGGTAGGTAGGTTCATACACTACTTCCACCATTTTCTAAGGGGAGGAGCGAATCTGATGGCCATAGCAACTAGGGGAGTCCAAGCTACATTAGAGAAGGAAGATATTGCCCAAATCAATGTACTTTGTGAGAATCTCCTCCATATCATCCATGCACTTGTGGATGGTTTAGCAAGGCTACACGCTAGAAGGTGGATGCACACAGACCTACACTTGGGCAATATCTTATTGGATTTTGTTGGAAAGTCTAGATGCCGAGTCGGCATCATAGACTAAGGGATGGCCATGGAATTCTTAGAGAGTCGAAAAGCAATCAAGCATCTAAAGAAGCAGTCTTTGGAGACAGATGCTAACTACCGAGTTTGTAGGAAAGAGGAAGAGCATGGGTAGAAAAAGAGGAAGAGCATGGGCAGAAAGAGGAAGAGCATGGGCAGAAAAAATGGCTTGCACCTAAGCTACAAGAAGTAGCATTAAGAGGTAGATATACATGCCATGTAGATATGCATGCATTGGGATGGATCATTGTTGAGATAATTTATTTTTTTGAAGATGTCTGGGGTTATCTTGAGGATGATTGGAAAAATGCCTCCTTCTCATGTCATTAATTCCATTAAGCATCATGCAAAAGAACAAATGATGCATCACATTGCCGATCAGAGAAAGCCACTTGGAGAGATCAGTGATATCTTAAAGAGAGTAGAATGTGAGGGAGAATTGGGCTATGAGGCCTATGGAAGAGATGAGCCTGGCCCTTAGGATTGCAACATAAGCCACATTTTTTGTCTTGTAATATTTTTGGGACCCCATGTGTCAAACTTATTGTAATGAAATTCTTGTTAAAAAATAAAATTTAATTTGTACCATTTGACGTAAATAAAGATTGCAACATGTACATTTTGTTAAATTAAAATAATTTTGTTATAACTTGTTTTGCATAGCATATGTAATAGTTTGCATCTTGCATGGGATATGTAACATTTTTATCTTGCATTGAGCATATTGCATGTGACAAGTGCATCTTGCATCCTACGTCACACATTGGCACCTCACAAATGTTGAATTTGATGCATGCAGACTTTGCATACTGTTGCACACCAAGCATTCATCTACACTTCGCTCTCTACAACAAGCAATAATTCCTGTGTCACAAGGAGAGGATACTCCTCCTTTGCCTAGTGAGGCAGAAGGCTCTAGAAGAGCATGCAAACATCCATTGATGCAAGCAAGAGGAGGCTGAAGAGTAGGCTTGATGTGCTGTCCACAAAACACGAGAATGTCAGCCATGCTTGGAAAATGGAAAAGAGAGATGAAATGAGGCTTATCTATTGGCAAACGTAGTTCAAGCGACTACGCAGGGTTGCCAGTGCAACGCCTAAGCATGTGCAAGATATGATTGCACGTACATCCTATATGCTCAACCTGGAGGTCTGTATGTTTAATATTTCAAAATTTGCATGCTTCCAATATTAGATGTATCATTTCTTAGGTCTTTTGTCAATAATTATCACATACAAACTAGCAACCAATGCCATGGGCATTGGTTTTGCAGGCATGCAATGGAAAGAAGTGAACAAGCTTGTCTCAAAATAAGAGCTTTTGGCAATATGGCCCTTAGAGGCTTATGAAGAGGAAGCCTAAGGCAACCAAGCAAGGAGACGTAGGAGGGAGGTGGAAGCACCCCAACCTAAGCTTTGGACCAGCATGAGAGATAGAAGATAACAAATTGCCGAAATTAACGGATTCAACAAAATGCTAGGCAGATATATATCTAGATATATGGGAAGGTGCCACACCATAATGAAGTGGTGATGTACTTTGCAAAATTCTTGTACGTGCACTTCATAAAGGGTATCTAGGTGGATTTCTCATCTTATAAAGGACAAGGGTAAGAGATTACAATGTACATTTACGTCCAATAACAGGTTATTAAGAAATTAACAACTTATACTGAGCAAAAATTGAACAGAGGATCTTACATTTATAAAACTCGGCAATTGCTGAGAGCCTTAAAGTCCAAAAGATTACAGCTATCGGCCCATAACCATTCAAATATAAAAGTTAACAATAGTGCATATTGAGAGCCTTAAATTGAACAAAAAGAGATTACATAAATGTAATAAAAACTCAGCAATTGTTGAGAGCCTTAAAGACCAAAGCATTACATCTAGTGAGCCAAAAGATCATTGAGAGCCTTAGAGGCCAAAAGATTACATCCAGCCATTGCTTGTTGAGAGCCTTGTCTAAAAAAGAGGGAATTTGTACAACTTAGTATTTCTGCTAGTCTAGCTTGTTGCATTAAAATTTTTTAGGGAGCCAAAGGAGGAGACAATGGAGAGGTTGAAGACCATGCACATTGTCAGGACTCAAATTATATTGCAGTTCCACCTTCATCGATAGTTCAAATTTCACTTGCTACAGTCAGTGTTTTGTAGTTGATTCAGACAATGTTTTTCACGACACTTTGAGTACATTTCTTGCACCATGTCTACGACTAGCAACTTCAATCTGGAGGCATTTGTTAGGCTAGACAACTCCAATTATGGCACATGGAAATGCCGAATGGATACCATTCTTGTACTTCAGGACAAATGGGAGTATGTTGATGGATCCACACCTAGACCATTGGATGATCCAGCCAGCAGTAGTTCTATACTCCACCTGTTGTCACAGCACGAGCAACGGGATCCACAGTGGGATATCCAACTACACAATTAGTTTCTGCGCCTGTAGCAGATCCTGCCATTGCCTGAGCTTAGGTAGAATGGGATAAGAAAGATAAGTATGCATATCATCTGATCAAGCAAAATGTGCAAGATGTCATGTTAGGACAACTCAACACCGTCAAGACATCGAAAGAAGCATGGGATATGTTCGCAGCTCTCTACGAGTCCAAGAACACATCCAAGATTTGTCACACTGAGAAACCAAATCAACTAGAGTTTTCGCAACAGCAACAAAACCGGTCATGCTTACGTACTCATAATTAAAGACTACAATAATCAACTTGCAGCAGCAGCAAGAGAGACTATGAATCCAGCAAAAATTATTCAAGTCATCCTGAATGGACTATGAGAGGGATACAAGAATCTAGTCTAGAGTATTGCCATCCAATGGCAAATTCTGACATTGGAAGAACTTCAATCAATCATACTTAGTGAAGAACTCAGGACTCAGGCCATTCAAGCACCCAAAGGTCATCCTAATGATGAAGCATTCACAGCTTCAGACAGAAGTAGAGGCAGAGGTAGATCATTCCAGAGAAGTGGTCATCATCAACAAAGTCAGAATCAACATCAGCAGCGTCCTCAGCAATATCAGAATCAGCAAAGAGGAAATCATTCCAATTGAGGAAGATTTTAAGGATGAGGGAATGCATCCACCAACGTGTCAAACATCTAGTGCAACTACTGTCATAAGTTTGGACACTATGAAAGAGATTGCCGCAAAAAGCAGTACGACCAAGGCGGTCAATCCAACAGTAATTGAGGGAATTTTTATGGTAGAGGAAATCATTGTGGTGGACATTCTTGTCACAATCATTTTGCAAATGAACATGGGAATATGTATCTTGCAAACAAAGAAATGCATAATACTGATACAGTGCACCTAGACATGGATTGTAATCCAAAAGATGATTTCAGCTATCAAGTCAACCAAGGAGACCAAGATCCTTGGTACATCGACAGCAATGCATCATCTCACATGACAAATCATTAGGAATGGTTCACAGAGATGAAACCATTAGAAGGACAAAAGAATGTCATCTAGACAATAGATAATACACTGAATCCATTTCAAGGGACAGGCATTATCCCTATGAACAATTTCACTGGTATGAAAGGATTGGTAAAAGATGTACTTTATATTCTGAAACTTAGCAAGAACCTCCTGTCAATAGGTCAAATGACAAAACACAACTATAGAGTCATCTTCGACGGAGATGAATGCACTGTCAGAGACAAATCCAGAAGATATCAGCTATAGTAGGAAAAGGTATCAAGGAAGGACGCTTGTACATAATGCTAGCTATAGTACCAAAAAAGCATGCCATGTTAGCTCAACCGCAATAGATGCCACTATTTGCAAAATGGCACAAGAGATATGATCATGTCAATTTCAAGAGCTTGTTAGATCTCAGGAATCAGAATATGGCAATTGGGATACCAAAGCTAGAGTTTCTTGGAAAAGTTTGCGAAGCATGCTGCTTCAGCAAACAAAAGCGAACCAACTTCAGCATAAGCACCTCTCGAGCATGAGGTATTCTTGATTTGATACACACAGATGTATGGGGTTATGCCCAGACCCGCAGCATCAATGGTTCACTTTACTACTTGACTTTCATCGATGACTACAATAGATATTGTTGGGTCTACTTTCTGAATGAGAAATCTGAAGTGTTTTCCAAATTTCAAGAATTCAAAGCCATGGTAGAAAACCAGACAGGCAGAAAGATCAAAGTCATGAGATCAAACAAAGGAGGTGAATATATGTCTTCAACATTCATGAACCTTTGCAAAAGTCACGGCATTCAAAGACAATTCACTTGTGTAGATACTCCTCAACAGAATGCAAGAACTGAAACAAAGAATGGTACTTTAGCAGACATGCTTAGTGAGAAGCATCTTTCGAATCAGTATTGGGCAGAAGCAATAGCCACTGCAAACTATTTGCTTAGTCGGCTTTCTATCAAACCGATACAAGGTATGACACCTTATGAAGCACTCAGTAGACACAAGCCACACATTGGGCATCTCCACATATTTGGTTGCATAGCATATGCCCACATCCATGATGATCATCGCAGGAAATTTGTTGCAAAGTCACGCAAATGCATCATGGTTGGCTACAGTGAAGAAAGCAAAGCATACAAGTTGTATGGTCCCATCAACCGCAAGGTCATTATCTCTAGAGATGTAATCTTTGATGAGGAATCAGAATGGAAAACCTCAAATACACAGGACATAGAAGCATTGACTTCACAGTCATCTACAGAAATGGTTGATGAAGAAGAGCAAGAATTGCCAAAAACACCCCAAGCAGAGCCATAGCAGCTCAGACGGTCTACTAGGGAAAGCAAACCTCCAACCAAATTGACATATGCGATGGCTCTCATCAACCATGTCTGTCATGGCTACGATTCCACTGGGCTGGCAGTTAAAATTACCAGTCATCGGGCTCACATGCTCAGTAGAGAACTAGAGTGCATGGTAATGAGTGATTAGAGCTTCATGATTTACCTTTGTGGGAATTACTACCCGATGGTGGTGGCTCTCATTAGCCACGTCTGTTGTGGCTTAATTCCATCAGGCTAGTAGTTAATTACCAACCACCAGAGTGGCTTGCTCACCCACCACATGACATCTACTTCATGATTACCAGCCCGTCTGGGGTTGCGCCTAAGATTCCACTATGAGGGCCCTCTCATCCGCCCTTGCTCTTATACTTTGCTCCACACGTTCTGCTACTTTGCTCCACACCCCTCCTCCATCTCTTTTCCACCCCTGCTCTACTTTGCTCCATGCCCCCTCCTCCAACTCTCATCACTCATCTGCTCCCCTGCTCATCTGCTACTCACCCACTCATCTTCCCCATGCCTACTACCACCCCCCCAAGATGCTCTGTGATCCCAATGTTATCTACCTTCTCATATAAGGTGATTGTGTTGCACTCACATGGAGTAGAAATTTTGGCACTAGTGGAGACCCTTCGTTCCCACAGTTGATTCCCCCCACATCTGCCTGTCACCACCTTAGATGACATGCTCACAAAGGGTCTCTTTATGGCTGTGGTGTATGGGTTCCCCCTAGATGTCGACGAAGGCCTTAGTATTTTTAGAGCAGAGTACTCTTGACTTGTTGGGGGGGCCATAATTCTGATATGAATTACAAGGCTTGTGGCAAATGATGCCGAGAATAGCCAAGAGGCTTTACAAGGTTGAAATGATGTGCACAATGCCGTGAAATAGCCGAATAGGCTTTACAATGATGGCATGTGTGTGTGAAATAAAATCAAGTGCTATCTGCCCATTGAGAAGTATTATACACATGGAAGAAAAGCATACATGCTAAAAGCAAGTGTGTAAAATTTAATATTTTCTTATTTTTTAAATTAATTCAATTCTTTGATTGACTACTTTTTAAAATTGAAAGGTTATTAGTATATAATCTACATAATTTTAAATGTTATTAATGTATAATATTAATAATTTATATATTTATTTAAATTTATATAATAATTAATTTATATTTATGTTAGTTTTTAAGTTAATAATGTATAGAATAGCAATATATTCACTAATTCTTCATTGTTTTAAGAATAAGTATTATATAAAGCACATATGCTAGAAGACCTCCCTTTCAAGTTATATTTTTTTAATTAATGTATTTATATAATAATTATATTAATTTATAGATTAATAATATATATTTTTAGCAAAATTATATTTTAACATTAGTTAATAAAAATTTATTATATTATGGAGTAAAAATATTATAAATGGATTTCTTATATTAATAAAGTGTCGTGAGAAGAGTTTTTTGGAAAGAGATTTATGATTAAATTTTGTTTTGAAGTTATTGCGTACGCAATAGGTAGGGAGGTTTGAGTGGTTTTGAGGTTGAGAGAGAAATTTGTAATAAAGTGTCATGAGAAGAGTTTTTTGGAGAGATTTATGATAAAATTTTGTTTTGAAGTTGTTGCGTACGCAATAAGTAGGGAGGTTTGAGTGGTTTTGAGGTTGAGAGAGAAATTTGTAATAGATTGTTTTCTTTTTTGAGGAGTTTTTTGGAGAGATTTATGATTAAATTTTGTTTTGAAGTTGTTGTGTACGCAATAGGTAGGGAGGTTTGAGTGGTTTTGAGGTTGAGAGAGAAATTTGTAATAGATTGTTTTTTTTTGTTGAGGAGTTTTTTGGAGAGATTTATGATTAAATTTTGTTTTGAAGTTGTTACGTACGCAATAGGTAGGGTTTGAGTGGTTTTGAGGTTGAGAGAGAAATTTGTAATAGATTGTTTTTTTTGTTAGAGAGTTTTTTCAAGAGATTTATGATTAAATTTTGTTTTGAAGTTGTTGTGTCCGCAATAGGTAGGGAGGTTTGAGTGGTTTTGAGGTTGAGAGAGAAATTTGTAATAGATTTTTTTTTAAAAAAAATTGTTGCGTGCCCAATAGGCTAGGAGAGAAATTTTTGAAAATAGGTTGTGAGAGTTTGAGGGAAAGAGGAAAATTTGTGGGAAAAAAGATTTAATGCAAAAATCTTGATGCTTTTGAGAACTTTAGAAGGAGTGACTTTGTTCATGGAGAGGCTTTGTACCAAAGCCGATATGGGACTGACATCAAGAAGAGATACATGCTGGCAAAGAATAGATTCTTGGAAAGATGCAGGTTGAGCCCATTGATGGGCAACACTTTTGTGAAGCTTGCAGGATCGCCCTTGATGAGGGAAGAAACGGAAACTTGCCACAAATCGAGTGGATGGAAAAGTTTCAACGGGTCATTTGTCATATATGCATATTTAACGATGACTCGAAGTACATTCTAGAATCAGAAAGGCTGAATTCTGCTCCATTTAGGTTGAAAAAAAGCTCTTCTCTTTCTGAGATCTTGATAAAGGCAAGGGAGTTATGGATGGGCTGTGGAAAGCCACAAACAGTGAAGGGCAGGAGACCTACATCTGAGTACATGGCAAAGAGGACTCGGTTCTATATATGCTTGAAAGGTGTTGTAAGCAATACACAAGGCATACCAAGTTATAAGGTTGAGGCAAAGGATTTGAACACCGCCGTTGCAAGATACAAGGATGTTACTTGCATTGTCTTCCACGAGGACTCAGTGTTTCAGAGCATGGTGGATGTTTGCCAAGCATATGAAACATGGAAGATATCCTTTGAGGCACCAGAGCACACTGCAACTCAGAGGAAAGAAATAAAGAAACCGATGTCTATTGTTTGGTGGAGAGCATTAAGGTTTGTTCCAAATGCAATAACAGAAGAAGTATGCAAGAAGATCCTAAGTGGTGACTGCTTCTTTGGAAAGAAGAGCAAGCATAGCAACTTGGATGAAGTGGTCAACCGAATGATTCAAAGTGAGGCTGCTCTCTCGGCACTATTATTTTTATTGAAATCTGATGATGAGTTAGCTGGCAAGTCAATTGATGTGGATAAGAAGAAAGCACTTAGCCTAGGTCAACTCCTTGATAAGACATGGGCTAGAAAGTGGTTGGCTTCAATGGATGCAGATGCCACACCAACAAAGGATCTAAGAGCTAAAATACCAAAGGTTGTTGAGACAGAATATATGGACATCAAGAAAAAGGCCTTGCAGTCCACTGCCCAAGGTAGAGCAATTGGTGGTTTAGATGATGGTTCTCCATTCAGCTTCTCCTATGATATCCTCCTATCAGAGAATGATACAAAATTTGCACACATCAATGGCATTGATATAGAGCATTTCATAACAATGAGCGGTCATGCTTGGGAGAAGCCATGTGTATTTTTCATAGATGAATTGCAAGACCTTGCAGTGTCACGGATAGTTGAACTTGTGCAGTTTATCGTAGAAGGTCCTATGGCAGATAAGAAAAGATCAATGTTGGTCCTGTTCATGACAGAATCACAAAAGGATGCCTTGTATGCGAGTTTGACATCTGCATTTGGGTATTTACTTTCAAAAGTATACCATGGTATAATCCTACGCAATCATATGACTGTCTTGGAAGGCACTGCCATTCAAGTCTTGCAGCCTTTCTTGATGTGCTTCTTATCCAGGGGTGGTGGCAATCTAATCAAAATTCCCTTAAGGACTCTCGAGCTTCATTACTTTGAGGACAATAAGGTTAAGCTTGATGCAGCAATGGTGGATTACAGAAAGCCGATGGATCCTGATGTGATACTAGAGATGACAAAGAATTTACTGAATGATGGGTGGGAAGTAGCATTGTATCGAATGGGTTTTGCTGCTAAGAAATTGCTATGCCAAGGTAGAAATGTAAATGTCATTGATACCGCCCATCAAATTGAGTTCTTTGACACATATTACAGTTGCACTACCTTCTTTGAAGAGGAAAATATCAAAGAAGAGGGTAGTGAGAAAAATGTCGAAGACGAGGATAGTGAGTCTGAGGGTGATGATGAGATTGAAAGCTCTGCATCCGATGACTTACGCCAAGAAGAAATCCGCACAAAGAATAAGGGTGATCAATTGTCAACTAGAGTCAAGGAGGTTCCACTCATCATACGGGAAGGCTCACGGCAGCAAGAAGTAGTAGTACAGCACGTCACAGGAAAAGGTAAGGCTAAAGAGGTGGAAGCACTTCCCTTGAAATTAAAAGTGAGGAAGGCACCCTTGATCTTGGGTGAAGGACATGCAAGGGGATCAAGCAAGGAAGCCTTAATCAAAGAAGGTATGGACGAGGCAAAGCATGACCAGGAGGAGTTACCAGGAGGCATAGATGGTTCTTTAACCATGATCTTACAGACTCCAGAGCAGCCTACTAGTCAGGAACCTAGTAGCCAGGTCCCTACTCACCAAGAACTTGGTCATGAGACTCTAGAGCAGCCTACTAGTCAGGTGCTTGGAACTGAAGAGCAAACTATTGAGGACCTTGCTACTGAGACTCCAGTCTTAGAGCAGCCTATTAGTCAGGACCCTGGTAGTCAAGGGCCTGGCATTGAAGACATTGGTACTGAGTAACATGATGGCTGACGGCTTTATAATCACAAGTTTTGAACTTCTATGTAAAGCGAATATCTAATAAAAAGTTTACTACTTTTTTGATTTCTTTACTCTCATTATTGTGTATAAAGATTGTTTATGAGGTCCATTTTATACTTAATGGTGTATTTTAAACTTTATGTCAAATGTATTTTTATAGTTAAGGGTGTTTTTTAATACCAAGTGAGGTGTATATGTACACCACTTACACATAAAAGGATTTATCTACACTACCTTTCTAAGGGGTTTATGTACACCACCTTTCAAAAAGAAATGGTCATAAAGGTGTGTGCACACCACTTATACATAAAGGTGTTTATTTACACCACCTTTCTAAGAGAATTGGTCATCTATTATTGGTCATCTATTGATGTTCTTAGGTGATAGTAGCTCAATTCACAAGAAGTTATGAAGATGTTTATGTAGACCACCTCTGTAAGAGATTTTTGTAAAGTTATGAAGATGTTTATGTAGACCACCTTTGTAAGAGATTTGGTTATGCATTGATGTTCTTAGTACTTAATCATCAAATCTTTTGTTTTGAGTTGTCAAATCTAGTTCAAAAAACAACATTACTAGTATAATTTTTGGACTGTTTTTTGGTCCATTTCTCAAATTGGACTTTACACAAGTCCAAAAATTTTGAATAGTGTGTTCCTCTTATCTACCCCCTATTTACGGGACCTTACCTTATAAAATGTACCTTCCTTCCCTTATATAACCCCCCTCCCTTACACTCACATGGTACCATACGATAAACCCTAGTGGACTCCCCGGGCTCTGAGGGATCTATTGATCTGTAAGGAGTCCGTAAGGGACCTTTGCAACATAATTTAAATGTTTCAAAGAAGAAGACACAATATGCAGTGCTTTTTCATTTTTTAAAACTACTCATAGGACAACATTCAACATCTCATCTAATCAATCAAATTTTATATTGTATTTTATCTCTAAGGAGCCTATTCCTTTGACGGCCTAATTCTATAATGTGGCTTTCAATTTTTTGACACATATATAAGATGGTGATCTTATATTATTGACTTTTATATCCAAGGGACCTTCCTTTGACTGCCTAATTTTCACACTATTTTATAAGATGGTGGTCCAAGGGACCTATTCCTTTAACGGCCTAATTTTCACACTATTTTATAATTTGACTTTTTTATAACACAGATAAGGTCATGGTCTCTTATTAAAATTAAAGGGTTACCGACATGATTGTAATTCTTTTAAAACAAAGACACAATATGCCTCATTGATTCATGTTTTAGAAACTATTTAGTTTTCCTCCAATGAACAATTTTTTATAGGTTTTTATCTTTGAGGGACCTATAATTCCTTTGATGGTATGTTCTCACTATTTTAAAGCTTGCATTTAAGGCTTGATTAATATACAAGTTTCGTTCAATGTAGGCTTCATTATACATAAGATTAAGGTGTCCCACTAAACTCAAAGAGTTCATAAGCATGATTGTAATTCTTTTAAAAGGAAGACAAGTTACAATTACTTCACGAGTCATAGTGCACCCTAAAATCCTTTAATAGGTCAAAATAATTAGGTGGGTGCCGACTAAATGAATAGAACTTCAAGATGATCGTAGGCATGAATAGGAGGTATTGTCTTCCTCCAACTTTATGTAGACCCATCACCTAAGGGCCTTAGCACATGGATGGGGCTAGCATGGGTTTAGGATGGGAATATTTTTGTCATCATTACTCCCATCCTACACCAAGTGGTCTAGGATGGATTTAGAATGGGAGTAGCCACTTTTTCTCCCATCCTGGACCATGGCCTCTAGACCCTGGCAGCCAGAATAGGTTCCCCTTTTTTAGGGATTCAAAAACATGGAAGGATGACATGTGTCCTTGTCCCCACAAGGTCCCCACCTCTTAAACACATGAAATGATGCCATGTGTCCTCTTCCTCCTAAACCCATCCCTAGTTCTTTTTTTGTTAGCACATGGTGGGATGGGAATAGGATAGAAATATGCATGGGACCACTTGGGACCACCTTTTCCCATTCCCATCCTATTTCTTCCCATGTGCTAAGCCCCTAAGTAGGAAGCGTGGCTTTATGATAGATTTAGGGGTTTTCGCTTTGTCCGTACTAGATGTGGGGGGGGCCTGGAAAAGATGCTTATAATAACATGTGATTATAAATACGATGTTAATTATGGTGTGGTAGTTAGAGCGTATAAATGTTGTTGGATCAATTCCCAATCGTCTATAATCTTTTGCACTTCCGACGCTCAGCTTTTTCGCCGACCCACAAAATAGGCTAGGGACTCGGCGTTGATGGGATAGGACCTGTCTGAAATATAGGACATGGTACAGAATGGGATTTTGTCTCATTAATGTTCGTGTCTACATTGAGTGGAAATTCAAGTATTGTGGAACACAAAAATTAGGGGGAGCACCTCGCATAAGGGGTCACTTTCTTGGCGACTCAAGAAAGAGCATTCAGCATTATGTGGCCCCAAGAGCTGTTGTAGTAGCTCGCATCTTGACAAAGAAGTTATAATCTTCTAGAAAAATCCAAAGAAGATCAATTTGAAAAAGTTAAGGTGTAAGTGAAGTAGAGTCTATAAGCACACACTACGATGGAAGTACAAGTGTTGTAGGCTCCCATGCCAGAACTCCTTGTGTGGACACTAGGACAACATTCAACATCTCATCTAATCAATCAAATTTTATATTGTATTTTTTCTCTAAGGAGCCTATTCCTTTGATGGCCTAATTTTATAATGTGGCTTTAAATTTTTTGACACATATATAAGATGGTGATCTTATATTATTGATTTTTATATCCAAGGGACCTTCCTTTGACCGCCTAATTTTCACACTATTTTATAAGATGGTGGTCCAAGGGACCTATTCCTTTAACGGCCTAATTTTCACACTATTTTATAATCTGACTTTTTTATAACACAGATAAGGTCATGGTCTCCTATTAAAATTAAAGGATTACCGACATGATTGTAATTCTTTTAAAACAAAGACACAATATGCCTCATTGATTCATGTTTTAGAAACTATTTAGTTTTTCTCCAATGAACAATTTTTTATAGGTTTTTATCTTTGAGGGACCTATAATTCCTTTGATGGTATTTTAAAGCTTGCATTTAAGGCTTGATTAATACACAAGTTTCGTTCAATGTAGGCTTCATTGTACATAAGATTAAGGTGTCCCACTAAACTCAAAGAGTTCATAAGCATGATTGTAATTCTTTTAAAAGGAAGACAACTTACAATTACTTCACGAGTCATAGTGAACCCTAAAATCCTTTAATAGGTCAAAATAATTAGGTGGGTGCCCCACTAAATGAATAGAACTTTAAGATGATCATAGGCATGAATAGGAGGTATTGTCTTCCTCCAACTTTATGTATACCCATCACCTAAGTAGGAAGCGTGGCTTTATGATAGATTTAGAGGTTTCCGCTTTGTCCGTAGCGGATGTGGGGGTCTTTTCCAGTGGCGGGAACACCGGGAAAGATACTTATAATAACATGTGATTATAAATACGATGTTAATTATGTTGTGGTAGTGAGAGCGTATAAATGTTGTTGGATCAATTCCCAATCGTCTATAATCTTTTGCACTTCCGACGCTCAGCTTTTTCGCCAACCCACAAGATAGGCTAGGCCCTAGGGACCAGACAAACCCCAAAGCTCACGTGCGATCAGCACGACCTGTCTGAAATACAGGACACGATGATAAACGTGTGCGTTGATCTTACTCCGTCGGGCTCTATTTATTACCGTGACACAAACCCGATACGGCGTTGATGGGATAGGACCTGTCTCAGGTCTGAAATATAGGACACGATGATGTCTCAGGTCTGATAAACGTGTGCGTTGATCTTACTCCGTCGGGCTCTATTTATTACCGATCTTCTTCTTCTCGACTTACCCGCATACCGACTCCCGCTCTATCCCCTTCGATCTGTCTGTCGTCATTCTATCTTCATTCTATCTTCCTCCATGGAGAACTTGCCTTCCAATGTCCAAAATATAACTATTCCCCATCCCCAATGCTCCTTTCCCTGGAACAATCACCCCGATTGTCTTCAACTCAAATCCATTTGTGATTCCTGGGTCGTATCCCGCTTCAAGGACCTTGCGAAATCCGGCTTTACCGACAAACTCCTTGTTGAGTCCAGGTTTCATCTCTTTGCGTGCCTGGCCTGTGCCAATGGTATTAGCAAACGGATGGTACCCATAGTCAAGCACGTCGCCTGGATGTTCTTGTTGGATAACTTCCTTGACGATCCCAAGGAAATGGGAGCCAACTCGGCTGCGGCTGATGAGATTTTTCAATCAATTATAGGTGTCTTAGAAGGCAAAGTCACCAGTAACTCATCCTCTTCTCACGTGGCGCGCGTGATAACCGAAACTGCCGCTGATTGGTGGAACGAGATCTGCGAAGAGATGCCGAAGACGCAGCAGGGTCGCTTTATCGGATTCTTTAAGGCGTTCCTCGACGCGAATAGGAGCCAGGTTATCTATCGACAAACACAGACTGTTCCTGATCTAAACACTTTCATTGAAATACGTCGATGCACTTATGGGTGGTATCCGGCCTCCATACTGATGGAGTACACGCTGGGCGTAGAGCTTGATGAAGAAACATACACGAATCCACTCATTTGCAAACTGCAGGACGCCACAACCGACAATCTCTGCTGGGTGAACGATCTGGTGTCGTTCAAAAAGGAGTATCTTGAAGGCGATTATTTCAATCTTATTACAGTGATGTATTTGGACTATTCAAAATCCAAATCCACATGCAGTCCTGTCGACTTGTCGGGGATTGTTTCGGAAGTGTGCGAGCTAATCAAAGTCAAAGACGAGGAGTGTGTGAGGCTGGTGAACGAGATAAGGAAGACAAGCCTGATGGATAAAACTGGCCTGCAAGGCTATCTCGAAGGTGTGGGCAATTGGCTGGCCGGAACACTTTACTGGTACTCTTTGAGTGCTCGATATGCAGATCTATCTACACACTGATGCAAAAGAATAGTTAGCCTCTTAAATATCGTTTGTAATCAAGGCATCAATCACTTCTCACGACTACATATGTAAGGTCATGTCTACACATCGATCTAAAATCTTGATTTGAAAGTTTGCCTCTCAAATATTTTTTATTTAAAGGCATCAATCAGTTCATGCTTACATAGTTATCACATGTAAGGTCATGTACTATATCTATCATAAGGTCACAATGTATGCCTCTTGGGACTTGTTATCTTCCAAAACCTCCTTTATCTGTGGTACAATATATATGGAAAGTAAAGCCACTAAATTAAAATGTTCCCTTAGTGTTTTGAATCAACAAGTTTTGACCTTATAGATAGTTCTATTGGTGGCACATAAGCCAATTAAAGTTTTTCCATAATAAAACCTTGCTCTTACTTTGCTTTCTTATGAAAGAAAAAGTTCTTTAATAAGAGCCCATTCCTACCTTATTGCATGAAAAGCATGGCATTCGGATTTTAGATAATATGATACATAATATAATAAATGCGGAGTTCCTTTAAGTGTTACTTCTATCTTTAAAAGCTGTGGCTTTTTCCTCAAAAGAACAATTCATAGCTTCAACCTTTGAAAGCCAAGACATCATTTTTTACAATGCACCTTTCCAGAATATAGAATAGAATAGCTAAAATGTCCCTTAAAAGCTTTGTTTCTACATGGTGAACAACATGCCACTATAGACAAGCTAAAGAAGTAAACAACACAACAACATGAGACACAGAGACAAGCACACATAGGTAGTGTGATGATAGAGCTTCACATAGATGTTGTACATAAAGCAAGCTGCCATAGGCATAAAGCAAAACTCAAGATAAGATAACAATTGGCATATAGCCACATTGTTGCTACATGTACCTCAATAGTACTCTGTTGCACAATGCCACACCATCACTAACACAGGCAATCCTACCACATAAGCAAGAGTGCCACTTAGGCACACTTACCTTTATAACATATGTACACGCTTGTTGGTACATGGATAATTATGCAATGTCATCTAATATTTGAATCTTAATCCATAATATAAATTCAAGATAGTCACAAATCATATGAGGAGAAAAAAACCTATCGATTGTAGCTCCTAGTTTCTATATGCCTTTTGAGATTGTATCTAAGAGATATCCAAGTAAGATGTGGGGATGTATGAAGCCAATGCATGATTAGGTCATGTAGCCATTTTTTGTGAAGTATATTATTGCATATGGGTAACTTGCCTGACCCATAACTTATGTAGTGCCTAACATAATTTGAAAAACTTAGTCTCCAAGCAATAACACACATTCCAAACTCGAATGTGAGATTAAAAAAAAAGAAATTAACTTTTTGAATGAGATTGTTTAATCATTTCAAGAGTTATGTTGCATGTGAAGCCCCGCGGGGGCGGGGGGGGGGGGGGGGGGGGCACTAAGAAATATGTAATATAGCATGTGTGATCAACAAAAGGGGTTTTATGTAAGTATATATTTATCTTCTACTGAATATCTACTATGTTCAATCATTCAAATGTTTTGTTATTCATATCTAACTCCTTGAATTTGGATCCACATAAATCTATGATTGGTAGGCTTCCAGATGACGACGAGTACATAAGGTCAAGAAGGATATAGAATCAATTGGCAAAAGGTGGCAAAGCATCATGTGAGTATACCCTAATCCACATCGTTGTCTTACAATCGATGCTCTTATCTTATTTCCTAACTTGTTTCGTTCTTAGGAAGGAAACTTTGACCCATATAGAGACCTAGACTTGGAGACTAGATCTTAAGACGAAGTAGAGAGACTCATAGAAGAGGAGGTGGATCAGGCCTACACAGAGAGGCTATAGACGAGGAGGACAAGGAGGACAAGGAGGGTGAGGAGGATGAGGAGAGTTGGAGGAGGAGGAGGAGCAGTAGGATAGGACATTTTGTCATTTTGTATCTTGGCACTTTTGCCATTTTATAGGGCATTATTTTAGTAGATTTGCCATTTTCCACTTCGGCACTTTTGCAATTTTGTAGCGCATTAATGTGGCAGATTTGCCATTTTCAACCTCAGCACTTTTGCCATTTTGCATACCCTTTTTGTAACATTGTAATGTAATTTTGTAGACCTCTTTTGTAACATTTATAATGAAAAATATTTTTGTGGGGCAGGATGTGACTGAAACAAGCCCCATCCTACCCCATAAATTTTTTTTAATTCTGTTAGAATGTTGGCATATACTGACACTCTAGTGTCAATAGATACCAATGTTCATACCGATGCCCATACTGACACTGGAAACATTCACTTACTGATGCCCATACCGATGACTATATCAACACTTTCTTTGCGATGTAGACACCGACAGACATTCCAACACTTTTCACTGGTTAAGTTTCTTTTCTTTGTATTTAGCATCAGTATCGGCGTCAAAAAGTGGCCCGTGTCTTGTAGTGACCTCAATTTCAACCTTTCCCAGCAGTTGAATTTGTGATTGGCAAAGCTGATCGAGATCATCTTGGCTTTGTGTTATTGTTATATGTTTATAGTTTTAGATTCACAAATGCGTAGTAATAGAGTAGGATATTACCTGATGTAGTTTATGAAGCATCATATTTATGTGACAATAGAGGGTTTTCAATCTTACATGCTGCATCAAGGATAGTTGGTTGAATTTGTACATTTGTCATTGCCATATGTCTGTTGTAATTGCTTATAGATCATTGGATCTTCTTTTGAATGCAAGTAATGAATTGTGTTTTCTAGATCAATCATAGCACTGTCTAGCTTTTCATCATGGAGCCCAACATCTCGCCTAAATTGATGAGAGCGATACAATCATAGCATTGTCTAGCTATTCATCATGGCAGCTAACATCTTGCTGGAATTGAGGAGAGATAAAAATGCGAGTTTGTCATGTCACAACTTGGTTTCACGTAGCTTGTAGAGTAGTGCCCAAGCATGACGTGCATGAAGTAATTAAACTAGAATGCTTGGTGATGTGTTGTGCCAACTAGCATTGTTGAGATCCCATCAAGATTTTGAGTTGTCATTGGATGGAGAGGCAAAGCTCGTTCTTGTGCAACTAAGTGGTCCAAAATGCAGGCTTCCATTGCCTAAAAAACATGAGAGAGAAATGAGTAGTTGGCACACACCTTGTGGCCTCCATGAATGAGGCAAAAGAAGAGATTAATGTAGGTGTTGCCCAAGCTAGGACATCAATGCAAATGTGCACTCAATATGTTTCCAAGTGCAAATATGATGTGAACTTTCTACGTCGTGCAATAATGGTCCTTAAGAAATTGGGATCGAGAGTGGAAGGAAGGGTGCACTGAGTATCAATTGTTGGTGTTTCAAGTCTAAAATCAATAGGCTCTTCATATGAAGGAAAAAGAAGTAAACACGATACTATTGATGCATATGCCATGTTGAAGATGGAGCTAGCCATGTCAATGGCGCACGAGTGGCGCACAGAGGCATGTGTCATGCCATAGGACGTTCTGATGATGAGGAGTTATGGATTATCAGTCCATTCTTTAATGGTGGCTCAATCCATAACATGTTTATGTGTTTTCTTGCAACTTTGGAAAGCTATAGGCAGCAAAGCAAACATTGGTAGCTAAGAGAGGCCTCTCCTCATGTTTGGGAATACCTAGTGATAAAAAAGCAGGTGCGATTGTTTGTAGATAAATCCTTGCCTATCGCTATTGGTTGCGATCAGTGCACTGAAGGTAGTGCATGCTAGAAGGTATATACATGTATAGATTTGAATGCATGTAACTATATGCTCGACTCTACTGCCGATGAGAAATCAATGCAAGGTGTCCCACTAAACTCAAAGAGTTCATAAGCATGATTGTAATTCTTTTAAAAGGAAGACAACTTACAATTACTTCACGAGTCATAGTGCACCCTAAAATCCTTTAATGGGTACTATGACCCTAAAATCCTTTAATAGGTCAAAATAATTAGGTGGGTGCTGACTAAATGATTAGAACTTTAAGATGATCATATGCATGAATAGGAGGTATTGTCTTTCTCCAACTTTATGTATACCCATCACCTAAGTGGCCCCTAAGCTCTTTTCCAGTGGTAGCAACACCGGAAAAGATGCTTATAATAACATGTGATTATAAATACAATGTTAATTATGTTGTGGTAGTGAGAGCGTATAAATGTTGTTGGATTAATTCCCAATCGTCTATAATCTTTGGCACTTCCGACGCTCAGCTTTTTCGCCGACCCACAAGATAGGCTAGGGACCAGACAAACCCAATACGGCGTTGACGGGATACGACCTGTCTGAAATACAGGACACGATGAGAAACGTGTGAGACCATTCTTGTACTTCAGGACAAATGGGAGTATGTCGATGGTCTACACCTAGACCATTGGCTGATCCAGCCACAAGTAGCTCTACTCCATCTATTGTCATAGCACCAGCAGCGGGATCTACAATTGGATCTATAGCTACACAAATAGTTTCCGTACCAGTAGCAGATCCTACCATCGTGCAGAATGGGATAAGAAAGACAAGTACGCCTATCACCTGATCAACCAGAAGTGCAAGATGTCATGCTAGGATGGCTCAACACAGTCAAGACATTGAAAGAAGCATGGGATATGTTCGCAGCTCTCTACGAGTCCAAGAACACATTCAGGATTCTCACACTAAGAGACCAAATCAACCAGAGTTTTTGCAACAACAAAACCGGTCATGCTTATGTACTCTGCATAAAAGAATACAACAATCAACTTGCAGTAGCAAGAGAGACAATGAACCCCGCAAAAATGGTTCAAGTCATTCTGAATGGACTAGGAGAGGGATATGAGAATCTGGTCTAGAGTATTGCCATACAACGGCAAATTCTGACACTGGAAGAACTTCAGTCAGTCCTACTTGGTGAAGAACTCAGGATGCAGTCAATTCAAGCATGTAAAGGTCATTCTAATGATCAGGCATTCACAGCTTCAGACACAAAGGTAGAGGTAGAGGTAGATCATATCAAAAAAGTGGTCATTATCATGTACAAAATCAAAGTCAGCATCAGCATTAGCATTAGCAACATCAGAATCAGCAAAGAGGAAATCATTCCAACCAAGGAAGATTTCAAGAATGAGGGAATGCATCCACCAATGTGTCAAACATTCAGTGCAACTACTGTCACAAGTTTGGACACTATGAAAGAGATTGCCACAAGAAGCACTACGACCAAGGTGGTCAGTCCAATAGTAATCGAGGGAATTCTCGAGGCAGAGGAAATCATCGTGGTGGACATTCTAGTCATAGTCATTTTGCAAATCAACATGGAAATATGTTTCTTGCAAGCAAGGAAATGCATCAGACTAATATAATGTACCCAGACACTAATTTCAATCCCAAAAAGGATTTCAGCTATCAAGTCGACCAAGTGGAACATGATCCTTGGTATATCGACAACAGTGCATCATCTCACATGACAAATTATCAGGAATGGTTCATAGAAATGAAGCCATTAGAAGGAAAGAAAAATGTCATCTACACAGTAGACAATACACCGAATCTAGTTCAAGCGATAGGCATTATCCCTATGAACAATTTCACTAGTATAAAAGGATTAGTGAAAGATGTGCTCTATGTTCCGAAGCTCAGCAAGAACCTTTTGTCAGTAGGTCAAAGGATTAGTGAAAGATGTGCTCTATGTTCCGAAGCTCAGCAAGAACCTTTTGTCAGTAGGTCAAATGACAAAACACAATTACAAAGTCATCTTCAATAGTGATGAATGCACTATGAGAGACAAATCCAAAAGATGTCAGCCGAGTGTCAGCCAGTAGCAAAAGTTGTCAAGGAAGGACGCCTATATAGAATGCTAGCTACAGTACTAGATAAGCATGCCATGTCAGCTCAACCGCAACAGATGCCACTATCTGTAAAATGGCACAAGAGATGTGGTCATGTCAACTTCAAGTACTTGTTAGATCTTAGGAATCAGAATATGGCAATTGGGATTCCGAAGCTACAGTTTCTTGGAAAGGTTTGCGAAGCATGCTGCTTCGGCAAACAAAAGCGAACCAACTTTGGCAAAAGTACCTCTCGTGCACGAGGTATTCTTGATTTGATACATACAAACGTATGGGGTTATGCCTAGACCCGCAGCATCAATGGTTCACTTTACTAGACTTTCATCGATGACTACAGTAGATATTGTTGGGTCTACTTTCTGAAAGAGAAATCTGAAGCGTTTTCCAGATTTCAAGAATTCAAAGCCATGGTAGAAAACTAGACAAGCAGAAAGATCAAGGTCATGAGATTAGATAGAGGAGATGAATACATGTCTTCAGCATTCATGAACTTTTGCAAAAATCATGGCATTTGAAGACAATTCACATGTGCAGATACTCCTCAATAGAATGCAAGAGCTAAAAGGAAGAATGGGACTTTAGCAGACACAGTGCTAGAGAAATCTTAGTGAAAAGCATCTTCCAAATTAGAATTGGGCAGAAGCAATAGCCACTGCAAACTATTTGCTTAATCGGCTTCCTACCACAAACTGATACAAGGTATGACTCCTTATGAAGCATTCACTGGATACAAGCCACACATTGGGCATCTCTGCATATTTGGTTGCATAGCATATGCCCACATACATGATGATCATCGCAGGAAATTGGATGCGAAGTCATGCAAATGCATCATGGTTGGGTACAATGAAGAAAGCAAAGCATACAAATTGTATGATCCCATCAACTGCAAGGTCATTATCTCCAGAGATGTAATCTTTGATGAGGAATTAGAATGGAAAACCTCAGCTACACAGGAGATAAAAGCACCAACTTCACAGTCATCTACAGAACAGGTTGATGAAGAAGAGCAAGAATTGCCAATAACACCCTAAGTAAAGCCACAATAGCTCAGACGATCTAGTAGGGAAAGCAGACCTCTAGCCAGATTGACATATGTTCAAAAAGGTAAAGTAATTCAAGTTAAAACCACCAACTATGCTTATGACTACCATCATGGCTACAGAAGAGCTAGTGTACTTTGAAGATGCAGTAGACAAGCTAGAATGGCAAACTGCTATGAATGAAGAAACGGATCCTTTGTATAACAATAATACTTGGGAATTATGCGACCTTCCACTAGGAAAGAAGGCCATAGCAAACAAATGGGTATACAAAGTGAAGTACAATCCAAATGGAAATATTCAAAGATACAAAGCTAGATTAGTTGCAAAAGGATTTGCACAACAATATGGCTAGGACTATGATGAGACTTATGCTCCAGTAGCAAACATGGATTCCATACGGTTCTTGATATCCCTAGCGACACTCAACAGATGGAATGTGTAATTGCTTATAGATCATTGGATCTTCTTTTAAATGCAAGTAACGAATTGTGTTTTCTAGATCAATCATAGCACTGTCTAGCTTTTCATCATGGAACCCAACATCTCGCCTAAATTGATGAGAGAAATACAATCATAGCATTGTCTAGCTGTTCATCATGGCAGCTAACATCTTGCTGGAATTGAGGAGAGATAAAAATGCGAGTTTGTCATGTCACAACTTGGTTTCATGTAGCTTGTAGAGTAGTGCCCAAGCATGATGTGCATGAAGTAATTAAACTAGAATGCTTGGTGATGTGTTGTGCCAGCTAGAATTGTTGAGATCCCATCAAGATTTTGAGTTGTCATTGGATGGAGAGGAAAAGCTTGTTCTTGTGCAACTAAGTGGTCCAAAATGCAGGCTTCCATTGCCTAAAAAACATGAGAGAGAAAGGATTAGTTGGCACACACCTTGTGGCCTCCACGAATGAGGCAAAAGAAGAGATTAATGTAGGAGTTGCCCAAGGTAGGACATCAATGCAAATGTGCACTCAATATGTTTCCAAGTGCAAATATGATGTGAACTTTCTACGTCGTGCAATAATGGTCCTTAAGAAATTGGGATCGAGAGTGGAAGGAAGGGTGCATTGAGTATCAATTGTTGGTGTTTCAAGTCTAAAATCAACAGCTTCATATGAAGGAAAAAGAAGTAAACATGATATTGTTGATGCATATGCCATGTTGAAGATGGAGCTAGCCATGTCAATGACGTACAGAGGCGTGTGTCATGCCATAGGACGTTCTGATGATGAGGAGTTATGGATTATCAGTCCATTCTTTAATGGTGGCTCAATCCATAACATGTTTATGCATTTTCTTGCAACTTTGGAAAGCTATAGGTAGCAAAGCAAACATTGGTACCTAAGAGAGGACTCTCGTCATGTTTGGGAAAACCTAGTGATAAAAAAGCGGGCGCGATTGTTTGTAGATCAATCCTTGCCTATCGCTACTGGTTGCAATCAGTGCACTGAAGGTAGCGCATGCTAGAAGGTATATACATGTATAGATTTGAATGCATGTAACTATATGCTCGACTTCACTGCCGATGAGAAATAAATGCATGTGGGGATAATTGATTAGGGAACACAACAACACAAAGCAACTATAGACGTGCTTGGTAGATGCACAAAATAGCGGGCGCATCTATAGGCATTGCTTTAGTAGAGGAATTACGGGCGCGTTTAAAAGCGTGTCTAACAACTCGTCTATTTGTGCGTGTATTAACACGTCTATTTGCACGTCTAAACTGAGAAAATATGGGCCCGTCTAACATCGTGTTTATCAGCGCGTCTATTTGTGCGTGTATTAGCGCGTTTATTTGCACGTTTACACTGAGAATCAGACGCGCATTTAGACGCATAGATAGATGCAAACCAGAGAATACAAAAAGTGAGATTTTGGTGTACATCATTGCTTTCCAAACATTGCCCATGATTACCAAAGCACATAATTTTAACAAAAACATCAATGCTTTTTTGCAAGCCCACATCTACAAGAATTAAGTGAGGTGAGGAGAATGAAACAATATGTAAAATAGTTTTGCCAATATCAATGATGGGGCTACGGTTCAATCTCATCCTCAATGAGATCTTGCCAAACTATCTACTTCAAAATCCAAACAAGTGTTTAGATCTACAAATACATTCAACCCACTACTACTTGTGCTACTCATGTGCTCATCGAAATCAGCATCACCAATGGTAGGCTCATCCTCACGGGTAATGGCCTCAATATTTGTATCTCCTATCTCATGATCATCCTCCTCTCTCGTATCACGGTCATCATCACATCCATGGCCATGATCATCCTCCATACGCTCCATATTAGTAAATGTACTATACATCACTTTGGAACGTGGCATAATAGGTATGACATGCCACCATCTATTATTATCCACCATTGGTTGATAGACAACCTAATTCAAACACAAATACAATCATATTATTTTTCTTGCATCAAATATTTAAAAGCGAGTATTTTTATATGTGTGCACAGTACCTGTTCACATTGTTGCGGTAGTACTAGTGTGTCCTTCCTACTTTGCCAAAACTTTGTGGAGTCAATAGTTACAAAGCCACTTGCATGGCGTTTGATTGTTGCATTAGGGCCTCTTTCCACCATGTCCTTAAACCACTTTACATCCAAAACATACACAAAGAAGCGTCGAAAGTCAAGCATAATAATATCTTGGATTATGCCACAATAATCATCCATGGCTCCATTGGCTCCCTCGAAGCTAGCAATGACGCCACAATCTTGTGTGTTTCTCTTATCATCAATCCGTTGTGTTCGAAAATGCTTGCCCTCACACCATATAGCATTGAACATAGTGCACTACACCAAGAAAAAATCAATTAAATAAGCAATCTAAATTATTGAAAGCTCCTAACTTATGCATAACATTCTATATACCAACCTTGCTCATGCATCCCCTAGCATACTCCCATTCTTCCATTGTGATATGCATCCCCTCGTCTTTCTCTGCTTTCTCCATTTCATCAAGTAGCCAATCCACATGAATATCCTTTGGAAGTGCTCTTAGATACTGAGGGTATGGCACACGAGATCCGTGGTGTGTATGAAAGAGGGCCCTTTCTTCTTGTCTTCTTGCCTTTGCATCCTCGTATCTTGTCACCCATCTTTTCATCACATCACTATTAAGCACGCAAAAGAGATTGATACTATTATGCAACTCCGTGTCTATTACTTTGTTGCGTCCTTTCCCTTGAGGCACAATAGAGGTCATCCTTAGGTCTTCATCATCTCTCCATAGTCGTGGGAGAGAGCTATCCACATCAACAAGAAACTCAGAAATATATACAAGTGACTCTTGTACCAACCAACCCTCGGCCATGCTACCTTCGGGTCTTGCATTTTGTCTCACGAAGCCCTTCAAGGTCTTCATGAAGCGCTCGAGGAAGAACAACCATCGTGCATGTATAGTACCGCATATAGCAATCTCATCCACCAAATGCACTATAAGATGTAGTTGGCTTGTGAGAATAGAACGTGGAAATGTCTCCTCCACTAAACAAACCACCTCCACTGACATAACTCGAGCATTCTCAAGCATGGTGGGATCTATTTCCTTTGAGCTCACATACCTAGAAATGAAAAAGTACAGCATATTAGCAATATGCATTCAAACTTGCATGGAGCATTGATACGCATCATATTTTGTATCATGTAAAGTACCTCACAAGCTCGTCCATCTTGTAAATACAATCTTTCACGTCCTTCGATGCACTACGTGAAATGCTAGTAGGTAGTATGAACTGAACCCACGAGAAGGTGGTTGATTAGTTGCTTATAATTATTCACTCACAAATTTGAAAGGAAAAGGATATTATGCACATAAAATACTTACTTGGAGCATCTCGTGCCAATCATGAGATTTCAAGCCATATAATTGCTCTACACCTCTTTTCTTGCTCTTTGTAAAGGCTCCCTTCAAACACCTCATGCATCCAGTGGGAGTACGAATTGTAGTAATAGCGCACTTCACTGTCGCCATCTCTAGCTTTGATAACATCCACGGTGCACGAGGTAAAAAAACATGCCCATTTGGTCTCTCTTGTGGCCAAGCTTCACGCATCCTCCCTATGGTACGTAAATCCTCCCTTATGCCTGCGGAATCTCATGTCCCATTCAAATGCTCCCAAATGGTAGATGCCACATTCTTGAAGATATGCATGGGATCAAGCAGGTGATTGATCTTAAGGTGGGACCAATATGGTAAACGATAAAAGATGGAGTATCTAAACAAAATAAAGTGTTAGCGGGCAACCTTTATTTCCAGCCAATATAGCACACAATAGTTACAAACCCTTACCGGCTCATGCCAAGTGGTGGAGGAGTCGTGGAACCGTCCCAAATTAACACCTATTTCATTAATTTTGGACTCTTGCACTGTCCAAATTCATTTTGTGAGATAATTCTGGATAAAACATTTCAAAAAAAGAGGCTCTTATAAAACAAAACATTGAGTCAAACAGGAAGATTTAAAAAAATCAAATTAGAAAATATGACGTGAGATGTTAAAAATAGAGTACATCACATTGTTAAAAGAGACAAAAAAGTAAGATTTTAAAAAATCAAATTAGAAAAAATGGCGTGACATGTTATGAAAACTAGAGTACATTTCAAAAAGAGCACATCACATTTGTAAAGAAGTAGATCATATTACTCAAAGCCATATGGTGTCAAAAAACACCTTAATACAGTCTCTCTTAACATCATCTTAACATCACATTTGTACAAGAAGTAGATCATATTACTCAAAGCCATATGGTGTCAAAAAACACCTTAATACAAAGCCATATGGTGTCAAAAAACACCTTAATACAGTCTCTCTTATCTAAGTCTAGAAGATCTCATCATTGGTCTCTCTTATCTTCTCAACAACCCAATCCTTCACTGCCTCCACAGCTGTATCCTCAACATAATTACATGTGAAGAAGAAGTTTAAGCAATCACAAATTGTTTCTTTATAATTTCTCTGAGAGGCTCTTATTGTTCTCTCAGCATCCGCATCAAATCGCCCATGACGAGAGCTGCGATAACGCAGGTTACTTAAGAAGTCTAATAGATCTTGTCGTGCTTTTATCATACGTCTTAGAAGTCTTTCACTGTCTGCTATCTTGAGAGTCTCCTCCCTCTCTGCGTGCCTTTGTGCAGCAAATTCCTCTCTCTCCATGTGTGTCAAAGGAGAACCTTGTCAAATTCTGGCCTCTCTCTGTGCTCCTTGGTCAGCAATCCATTCTTTGAGATTGTTAATTCCAAACTCCACGTCTTCGACAATGCCAAGGACATCCATGGGTGGGGAGATGATAAAGAAAGGGAGATGGACTACGATGCAAGAAAGAAGAGAGTGTCTGCGGAAGAACTAGGATAGAAGAATACTTGGTTATCAAGATGAATGAAAGAAGACTCTGAGAGTGTTTGCGGAAGGACTAGGATAGAAGAATACAAGAAGAATACAAGTTAATGAGAAGCACTAGGATGCAAGAAAGAAGAGAGTGTCTGCGGAAGAACTAGGATAGAAGAATACTTGGTTATCAGGATGGATGAAAGAAGACTCTGAGAGTGTTTGCGGAAGGACTAGGATAGGACTGGAGATTGAATGCTCTACTTTAAGTGAGTGGAGATGATAAGGATAAGGGTTGGAATAAAGTGAGAGAAGCATTGCGAATGCTCTACTTTAAGTGAGTGGAGACTGTCCAACTGAATAAAATTCTCATCACACAAGGATTTATTTCCAAATAATCACATCATCACACATTCATATCATAAAATTGTGTGCATGAAATAAATATATTACAAATATTACATCATCACATATTCATATCAAAATTCTCATCACACAAGGATTTATTTCCAAATAATCACATCATCACACATTCATATCATAAAATTGTGTGCATAAAGAAATTATATAAATATCATGATTATGCCACTTAAGTAATAAGTCACAAATTGGTGTATAATCAACAAAAACTACAAACACAACATCATACATGCATCACAACTCTTGTGATGCTTCTAGTGGAGACTCTGGCAACTCTTCGGATGCTTCCAATGGAGGTTGTGGTGCTGTAGATGTACACTCGGTCTCTACTTCTTCTGTAGTATGTAGTGCTTTCGGAGTAGACTCAGTATCCTCTTCCTTAAATGCAAGCGGAGGCAGTGGCAACTCTTCTGATGCTTCCAGTGGAGGCTGTGGTGCTGTAGGTGTACATTGGGTCTCTACTTCTTCTGTAGTATGCAGTGCTTTCATAGTAGACTCAGTCTCCTCTTCCTTAAAGGGAAGCTCTGGTATTGCTTCAGTTGCACGTTGTATTCTAATGGCAGCAATTAGGTCTCGAATGATTTTAGCCCTAAACAATTGTATATCCTCCTCTAAATATTTGAGCTCCAAAGAGTCTTCCGATGAGATCTGTGGCTTAAGTGAGAAAATTTCTTTGAAAATCAACATGCAGTTGTAGGCAACTCTCCACCCACAACTATGCCCATCTTCCTGCTCTACTACTAAACGCTTTTGGAAGTCTACCGAGTCTTTGTACTGTCTTGTTTCTCTGATAGCAGATACCAACTTCTCAATCGACCTGCTCATCGTGACATATTAAAAAAACTTAGTGTATCTATCACATAAGGTACATAATATAGAAGTAACAACAGATTAATAGAATACTTACGTTTGCACTGAGTCATGAAAGCCTGCAATCGAGTTAACAAACCAACAATAGTTGTCTTCAAGGTTCAAACCACCAGACTCCAATGTTCCCTACACGAATAATTAAGAACCATTATTATTTAACACAATGTTGCCAGGATAAGATGAAAATAAAGGTTGCCATGATACTTACATCTCATGATATGCCATAAATAAGACTCGCACGCCATGTAAATGTAAAGGCTGTAATAATTTACAAACATCGGCTATTGTCTTTCTGCTATCGCTAAGTATAGGAGAAAGGAGGGAATCCAACATATACGCACGATTTTGTACGACTCTACCAAATCGTGAGATAACTATACTGCACCAACAAATAAATGAATATTAGCTTATTAGATTTAATCAAAATAAATGAATATTAGCTTATTAGCTTATTAGATTAAATCAAAATATTGAATTATCAAGTAGAGAAAAAGTTTGTATCAAGCCTGAGAATGGCCATCATAACGTTGTTATTGACCTCATTTGAAGCTTTAGAGAGAATTGAAATCTCTTCTTCCCCAAATTCAAGATACTGAGGTCTATGTTGAATCATAACCCTAACATTAAAAGAGCTTCCCAATTCTTTTAATGAAGCCATGTTTGTAGAGTTGAGGTCATCTATCCTCTTTGACTCTTTGATGGCATTCATTTCGCAATCAATGATTGCTCGAATGGTACATGTTATAAATGCATAGAGATGCAAATCCGTATATGTTGATAGTGTGGTGTCATTTTGCATCTCAAAAATTTGACCAAGTACCAAAAAGCAATTGTAGCCCACCCTCCATCCACAATTATAGATGTGGCTATTATCTTGATGTGATACCTGACATGTTATATACTCTATTTGTTGTGCCAAGTCACATTGCCGCATTACTATGTCGATAGCATCTACTAATTTTCGAGCTGATCTGCATATCAAAACATATAACAACAGTAAATATGTGCATTGCATATCAATCTACATGTCAAGAAGTGACAACAAGTGTAGTCTATACTTACTCTAACACATTGCCATGGACGGATGTCATTGAGTTTGCAAAGAAGCACTTCTTCGCAAGGATGTCCACGACTACCAGACTCCAATGTGAGCTGCATTATCAATAAAGAATAATTACTGTGTTTGAGACAATTCTAGCAATGCAATAGAAAAAACAAGTAGGGTTTGATGCTTACTTCTCATAATATGCTGTAAAAATAACTCGTGCGTCATTCATAGGAATGTGCTTCAACCACTTGCAAACATTCTCTATGGTTTCTTCTTTGTTGCTAAGCACTTCCGAAATACGAGGATCGAGCATATATGAAACGCTTTGTATATTTTGCGGAAAATTTGCTATAACATTACTATATTAAAAAAAAAAGTATTAGCTTCTTGGGTTTAATCAAAATAAGCAAAGTATAAAGCCAAGGAAAAGGCTGCATCAAACCTGAGGATGGTTGTAATGACTTTGACATTAACCTCATTCTTAGGATTCAAGAGGATTGAAATCTCTTCTTCACCAAATTCAAAAAAATGAGGTTGTTGTCGAATTAACAACATAGCAGTGAATAAACTTCCAATCTGCTCCAATAGATTCATATTTTTATGACTCATCTTATTGAGGGAGTAGTCTACATCGTATTCTTCTTCACTTGCTATGTCCTCCACATCCTCCTTCTGCCATAAAAATATAAAAAAGTTATGCGATGTACACATCCCAAATAAAGGCTTAAACAAGCAGGTAAGGTTTCATACATGCTTTCATTAGTGTAAGTCTCTCCTCTGCTTGGAGCAAAAATTTAAAAAGGTTTCATACACGCTTTCATTAGAGTGAGTCTCTCCTTCTCTTGGATGAAAAATTTAAAAAGTTATGAGATTTACACATCCCAAATAAAAATAATGGTTTAAATAATCATAGAAGTATAAAGATAGCATGCTTTCATTAGACAAGTTATGAGATTTACACATCCCAAATAAAATTAATGGTTTAAATAATCATAAAAGTATAAAGATAGCATGCTTTCATTAAACTCATTCTCTTCTCCTTTTGGAAGAAAATATAAAAAAGTTATGAGATTTATACATCCCAATTATCCCAATTAAAGGCTGGAACAAGTATACAAGTATAAAGATAAGGTTTTATACATGCTGCAATGTAGTTATATTTTCATGTTGTTTCCCAATGGTAGTAATTAGATGCTGAATACTGTCAGCCCGAAATGCTAGCAGATCAGCTTCTGTATATGATTCCATTTTGACTGGTAACTCCAAATCAAAAATCTCTCTAAGAAACAACATGCAGTTGTAGGCAACTCTCCACCCACAGCTGTGTCCATCTTTTTGCTCCACTGGTAGACGTCTTTTGAATTCTACTTGATCTTGTTGCTCCGTGGTTGTTCTGACAGCAGATACTAGCCGATATGCAGCACTGTCCAACATGACATATGAAATATATTAATATGTCATGATCATAAGATACAAAATAAGAAAGTATCAAAAATATTAAGAGAATAATTACCTTGGGGAGTTGGCATGATAGCCTTCTATTGAATTCACAAACCATAAATGGTTGAGTTCAAGGTCCCAGAAGATCAGACTCCAATGTGAGCTACATGACCAGAATAAAAATGATTATTGTTTTACACAAACTTGCCAAAGAAATAGTAAAAATAAGGTTAGAGTTGATACTTACGCCTCATGATAAGGCATTAAGATGACTCGCACCCCATCTAAATTCAAAGGGCTTAACCAGGTCATCTTCTATAGTCTTTTGAGGAGAGCTAAGAATAGAAGAAAGGAGAGCATCGAGCATGTAGACACGATGCTGCACTGTACTAGGAAGCTGAGAAATAACTACACTGCACCAAGAAATAAACAAACATTAGCTCATAGAATTGATTTGCATTCTGCACTAGGAAACTGATATATAACTGAACTGTGAATAAATAAACAAATGTTAGCTTATTGAAGTAGCAATAAATAAATAAACATTACCTGAGAATGGCCAAGATAACATTGTCATTAACCTCTTTTAAAGGATTGGAGAGGATTGAAACCTCCTCTCTACCAAAGCTTAAATACTGAGGTTCTCATTTCAAAACGATCTTAACTTGAAATGAGCTCTCCATTTTATCTAATGCAGCTAAATTTGATTTTTCAATCAAATTTAGAGGTGGTTGCATTGTTGAAGTAGAAGGGAGTGCCTCCGTATTGACTTCATCCATTTCTTCTCCCTCTATTGCCTGTAAACAAATATGAGAGATTAGATTCATTATCTTTAAATTTAAATCTTATTTAAAAAATTGTATTTAGTTGAGAAATAGAGAGTTCATACCGCTAAGTATTGTCGTAGTGGCCTTTTTTCATAACCCTGCGAGCCATAATTATCAAAGAAGGCATCATCATATTTGTCTTCATCCACCAACCTCTCTGTGAATAGGTCATGTAAGTCCATCTTTTCATCATCAACAACTGGGACATTATGATCTTCAAGGTAATCATCCATGTCATCGGTGTCCTTGTGGTCTATCTCTTTTTCATAGCCTGTGGTTAGATCTGCTTGAAGCTGGAAATAGGCCATGAAATGCTTATTTTCAATAATATTGGTGGAGTTGCCTTTTCTTAGGAGATCCTCAAATAAATATCCCATCCTGCACAAGGTGACCTCCCAACCTGCCGGCAGCAAATTCTCCATCATGGTAAGCAAGAGACTCCCACTTTTTGTAGGACTTCCATAGTTGTTTTTTTGATAATGTATGGACCTGGGAATATCTTGCTCTTCTAGCATCAATCTCAAATTATTTGAATTCCCTCTTATGTTCTTTTATAAGGAGTGATCAGGGTTGGGACTCCGCATACACAGAAAGAATGATTCAAGAGTTTGAATCGCTATGCCACATTCTCTCTTGCCTCTCTTTGCTGCATAAACACCACTATAGATCTTCAAATCTGATGAATATGCTCGCTCTAGAGTAACCTGCATGGCTTCTTTGTCTTTTTTATCAACAAATATGACAATGTTACAAATCGCCACTTTGCTAATGGTGGTATATACTATTCTATCAATGAAGTTATGGATATCATCGCTAGAGACTTCATTGATAAAGAATAGTTGTGGCTTATCCCATGCTGACTCATTCTTGAAGAAGTCATCTTCTGAGACTCCCCTGAAGTTGACAAGCTTTCCAGACTCTGCCGTAACCTCTACATTGAATTGAAAGCTTTGGTGCATATCTGTTGGCATTCTTATCTCGCTGATTAATCTTTCCACATATGCAACCACCTGTTGTGGGATCTCTTTTCTCATATAAGAGGTTACTATTTCTGACCCATCTTCATCCTTTTTAATCCACCTGTTTGCCCATAGCTTTACCTTGGGTGTTGACAAAGAAGCTATATGCTTCACCACATTATAGTCAACGTTACAATGAGTAAGTGGAATTTGTTTCTCTGACAGCAAATACTTGATGGCACTATGCACTGCATCACGCCTCACCTGTACATTGATGCATTCTTCCATGCAGTGGTCTTTGTCTTTTTTTCCAAAAAACCATTCTTTCTTTAAAATTTTTTGTGCTGCCATGGATGCATACTTATCAGGTAAGTACTTTACAGGCCTCCACATCCTTGCCGTAAACTCCTTCTTATCCATTACCTTTGACTTGCCGGAGATAAACAAAGGAGCTTCATAGGTCAGCTGTCCACGCTCACAAGCAATGCACGTTTCAAGCATCTCATTGAACACTTCAACAGGATGAAATATGATAGAAGTGTAGACCACCACCTTGAGGCTTGTCATACTTTCTTCCCGCTCTTGGGTTTCCCTAGGCACAACTGCACTCAAAGAAGTATAAAAGTTTGCGAGTGTGTCGGCGTCTGCTTTTGTGACCTTTCGCTTCAAATCAGGATTTGGAGAACCAAATGTTGTCCATATCACCCTTGCCTTCTGTAAGACCTCTGAGGTTGAGGATATCTTACGCTTTCCATGGACATAATGATTAAGTCTTTCGGACTCAATCAAATACTTAATCTCATGCTTGAATATACAGATCGTTGCAGGATAATAATGGAATGAGCTTATCTTTACAAATTGTTCTGGAGTGAGTCTTTTGCCCTCCTTTGCTTCCCTTGCAATCTGATTACAAGCATAAGCCCAATGTTGACCATCAATGGGCTGGAATCTGCAATGAAGGAGAAATTCCTTCTTGACTTCCTTTAGCATATTCTCTCCTTGTGCCTCTTCGCCTTGTTCATGTGGAATATTTTTTAGAGTGTTTTTAAAGAATTGACTGAAGATCTCCTCGAAATGTGTAGGCCCTGTAAATGTTATTTGATCCAGAAAACTATTTTTGGTTGGACAAAACATTATTGGGCGCAAGACCACATTACTTGCCACAGGTTTCTTACCATCTCTCAAAGCCTCGTATATTTGCATTGTTGGAAAGCTGAAAGGAAAGCAAAGAGTGGACACAAACTCAGAATACTTGCATTACTTGGTTGTAGAATGAAGAAGAGTGAGGTCCTTAAGTAGGCACCTCATACATGCTCACTGACATCACTGATGACTTCAGAGCTCCACAATCATCTCCTCAATCTACTCCTAGATTCTTTCAATCATCCTATGTGGCTTTCCACCACCTAACTGTGCTTGTGGGCACCTAACTGTGCCTCTAGCACTCACACATAGAAACATAAGGTGTGCCTGAGGCATACACCTTGAGATATCCCAACAAACCCCCCCTCAAGGGAATGCCTCAGGCTATGTCAAGGATACATCTAGTCTCATAGTTTCTCATGCCATCTCATGGTGGTCAAGGATAAATCTATGGCTAGGTTCTCATGCTAGCAAGGGTTCCCATGGGTGTAAGGTAAACAAAAAGGGATACAAAAAGACCTTCCAATGGTTATCTCCCCTGCATGTACATGCACACAATGTCTGCAGGAGGTACCATGGAGCAAAACATACACATGGCCTACATCATAAGGTGACCAGAGGTGTTTACAAAACACACAAAACACAATAATTTATTTCATTCATTTTGGAGGGCTATCCAGGCTGAGTACCTTGACATAAAAAGAGAGATCTGGAGCATACATAGAGATGATTTAAAATGCATAATCTTCATGGGATGCCTCATCTTGTGGAGGCAAATTCACTGTAAGTAGATTTGCATTTTCTGTCTTTGCTTTGTCTCTGCAAAACTTCTCACTATGGTTGTTTTTGCCACAGTGCTTGCATGGATTAACTTTGAAGCAGTCCTTTGAAAGGTGATTTGTCTTTCCACAGTGATTGCAAGGAGAATACTTGCCCTTCTGGAATTTCATAACATAAGCAGTGTCATTGCCTTTCCTTAGCTCCATGTGTCTTTCTTCTTCTTGGAGAGCTGAGATAATGCCTTCAAGGTTTGGATTGGGAAGATTCTTCAAAGTGCTAACAATGTGATCAAAACTTTCAGGCATACTCTTAAGTAGCACTGCCATAGCATCATCAGGGGTGATAGGAGAGTTGATAGAAGCTAACTGAGTCATAAGACTCCGCATATAGTTGACATGAGCAGCTAAAGTAGTATCACTTGCCATCTTTAATTCAAAGAAAGAGATTTTAAGTGATAGTTTAGATATGTGAGAGCTTGCACCAAAAATCAAATCTAGCTTCTGCCAAGCTTCCGATGGAGACTCCAAGTCAGATATATGATGTATGTAATCATCACCCAAAGCTAAAGCAATTATACCATATGCTTTTTCTTCTCTTGCTGGATCCCTTTCCGGTCGTGTCGGAGTTGAAGTTTCTCCAGCATTTGAGGCTGTAGAAGAAGCGGTAGGAGTAGGTTTGACAAGTGCCCATAAGTTCTCCCGCATCAATGCAAATTTTACCTTCATTTGCCATGTATGGAAGCCCTTTCCATTGAACTTCTCAAGATTATATAAGGTAGCCATGAGAGGGTCTAACCCAGATATTGGGCAGTGTCTATCTCTCTTACAAGGCAAAAATAACTGAAATGCTTCCAAAGTATAGGCACTTGATGTAGCAAATAGTAGTGACTAGTTTTCAAACAATGATGCTACTTTTTGCATGCTTCATAGAAGTGGATGAAATAAACACTTTCCAATCACAACCAGGTCTAGCAAGTGAAAACAAAACTGAAGCAACACTTGTAATGAAGTTATTGAAAACTTCAAAAGACCAGAAATGCTAGAGTAGCATTTTATGTAGCATCATCTTCAAAACTTGTCCAAAACTGTCAAAAATGAAAAGCTGAACTTGGAGGGCTTGTAGCTCACTCTTCAAAGCAAGGAAAAGAGGGATTTCTGAAGCAAAAGAAATCTCATATACCAAAGAAGGTCCAGCACAGAGGTTGGACGAAATGGTGCGCACTTTTGCCCGGGAGAGTTGCTACAGGCTAAAACTGAGTTTTGACAATTTCTCCCTCGTTACTGAACCAAATGACCTGAAAAATGGCTCAAAATCTTCGTCTTGAGGTCGCCCATCTACTCCTAAGAGGGCTTAGGCAATGGCAGATCAGGCAGGGAGTATTGAGCAACAAAAGAAATTCGCTCTTTGGAGAATGGTAGCCACCACAGACGTTTTTTCTTCAATTGCTTGTAGGTGGAAGTTCGCCCATACTAGAGGAGTTTCTAGCTCAGAGGGTTTGGTCAATGGTCGTTTGTAGGTGGAGAACCAAGCTCTCAAAGATTTTGGGAAGAAAGAGGAAAATGGAGAAGAAGAAGATGAAGAAGAAGATGATGATGTGGCAGAAATGGGCTCAAGGGGGATCAAATGGCTCTGATACCATGTTGGAAAGTTGAAAGGAAAGCAAAGAGTGGACACAAACTCAGAATACTTGCATTACTTGGTTGTAGAATGAAGAAGAGTGAGGTCCTTAAGTAGGCACCTCATACATGCTCACTGACATCACTGATGACTTCAGAGCTCCACAATCATCTCCTCAATCTGCTCCTAGATTCTCTCAATCATCCTATGTGGCTTTCCACCACCTAACTGTGCTTGTGGGCACCTAACTGTGCCTCTAGCACTCACACATAGAAACATAAGGTGTGCCTGAGGCATACACCTTGAGATATCCCAACATGCATTGCATAGGATATATCAAGGCTTCGGCTATTAGTAAACAGAGCTGCAGCTTCCACATCTTTGGCATTCACAAACCACGTCCTTTGACCCCAGATATATCCCACATCATCATCTATAACTGCTTCATTAAGACGCAGATTAAGATTTTTGATTGATGTGAGTTCATCTTGATCATCTTCAGCCTCGGATTCTGAGTCTTCTTCATCTTTCTCTTTTTTTGACCGTTTTTCATCCACATTATCTTTCTCTACAGTGGGACGATGTCTTTTCTTACTGCTTGGAACCGTGGCTCTTGCAGTACTAGCCTTTTGCATTTCACGTCGTGGTTTGCTAGCAAGAGCTTCTAGCATAACTGCAGTGGATCGACCTTGATCTTCTTCAATTTTTGCTAATTCCCGTGCACTCAAGGCTTGTTTTTCATCATCCTTAGTTACATCCACCATTTCTGGCTCTAGAAGTTTGCGCTCATGTTCTACAGGTTTGTGACAGTGTGCCTGTTCTTCTTGTCCCTGCATTGAAGTCTGAGCTTTTTGATCTCCTTCATGTGATGATTCTTGCATATGGAGAGCATATTCTGCATCCTGAAAGTATTCAAACATTATCTTTGCATGCATCCTTTTTGCCACCACAGTAGGAAATTGCTCCCAAGAATATGAAAGAGTCTCCAATGCCCTTTGCAGCTCTGGAAACTTTGATGGTTGAGGAGGAGGCATCACAAAGGTCTTTGCGTCTCTCCTTGACACAATAAAATGCATACCGCCAACTTCAGGATCTGAACTCTTTTGTTAAAATATCCACAAAGGTGTCTTTTCGCTGAATTATTATGCCTACTACAAGGCTTGAAGTCATATCTTTTTTGAAGAAAGTAGCATCCCATGGATCTTCAACACCATTGAACTCCCTTTTTGACATAAGTAGAAAGAGTCTCTTTTCCTTTTGATGAAGAAACCAAGCTCTTCTACCCATGTGATATCGAGTCCACCTACCAAAGCCATTGGGGCTATATTCCTTTCCTTTGAAATTCAAAGTGACATCAGAAACCCATTCTCTGATCTCAGAGTCATTTAGCATAGCCATCACATTAGCTGATTGCTCCATAATCCTACAAGAAAAGATAATGAAGAATTTAGATACATACAAGTAAAGTACAATATACAACCCTTGATACAATAAATGTGGAAAATAGCCCAAAAGGCTTTACAAGGCTTCATATGGCAATAAATGTGGGAAATAGCCTAAAAGGCTTTACAAGGCTTAAATATTTGTACAAATGTAAAAGAATTAGCCAATAAAGCTTTACAAGTAATATAAAATGTCGTCTAGTGATAAAGCTTCAATCTTCGTGAAGATTCATGTAATCTGTCCATCCATTGATATCTGAGCACTGATACCCAACTGGTGCAATCTATCCACTAAAAACTGTTCCACTGATATCCACTTATGCAGCCCACATGATATCCACTTATGCATCCCACTAATACTCGTTAATTAGTGAATGGTCGGGATGGTCGGGTTTATTACAAGGCGCTTCATATGACAATAAATGTAAAAAATAGCATAAAAGGCTTTACAAGGATTTTTATGACAATAAATGAGCTTAAATATTTATACAAATGCAATAAAAATAACCAATAATCATCAAGCTCCAATATGTCCCATGACATGTAATCTGTCCACTGATATATGTAATCTGTCCACTGATATATGTAATCTGTCCACTGATATCTGCTCATGCAATCTGCCCACTGATAAACTTCTTGGTAAATGGTAAAAGGTCTTATTTAATAGCATGTTATGAGTGTTAAACCGCATGTGAGCGAAGGGACTGACAACGATTAGGAACTAGTTAGAAAAATTTGAGCATGGCTTTGATTGGCAACTTGGAGAATTGTCTCTCCTCTAAGGCAATCTAATCTATGCTAAACTATGCTAAACCAACCGTCGAAGCGAAGAAAAGCAATAAATAATTTCTTTTTCTGTGTTCATTTTAATGTGCTGGGGTTTAAGAGGCTTAAATATGCAAAAGAAGGGGTTGTGATGTAGAGGCTAAACCTACATGTGATATAAATGAAGAACAAGTATCTAAAGAAAAGTTAACATTTTTCAATTTAAAAGATGAATATATATAAAAACATTATCTCACCTTCAAAACAAACCATAAATTCACTCTTTTATAATTTTTTAAAAGTATAATATAAAAGATGTAAATATATAAAACTGTCTTTACTTTCTCTCTCTCTCTCTCTCTCTCTCTCTCTCTCTCTCTCTCTCTACTCATAAATCTCTTTGTAGCCATAGTCAAGACACCTCATTCTCTCTCTTAATCTCTCTCTCTCTCTCTCTATAACTCTTAAGTATTTTTCTCTCTATCCTCATCCCACTTATTCTCTCTCTCCCTCTCCCTCCCTCTAGCAGAGAAGTATCATTCCTCTCTCTCTCTCCCTCTCTCTCCCTCTCTCTCTTTCTCTCTCTCTCTCTCTCTCCCTAAGTCTCCCTCTTCTCTTCTCTCTCTCTCTCTCTCTCTTTTCCTCTCTCCTCTCCCCACGTTTCATTCTGATAAACATCTCTCTCTCTCTCTCTCTCCCTCTCTCTCTCTCCCTCTCTCTCTTTCTCTCTCTCTCCCTCTCTCTCCCTACTCTCTCCCTCCCTCAAGCAGCCACGGTCCCCAAGAGACCCGCTTCTCTCTCTTAATCTCTCTCCCCCTCTCTCCTCTCTCTTTCTTTCCCTCCCTACTCTTCTCTCTCATTTAAAAATATAATATAAAAGATGTAAATATATAAAACTCTCTTTACTTTCTCTCTCTCTCTCTCTCGACTCCTAAATCTCTTTGTAGCCATAGCCAAGACACCTCATTCTCTCTCTTAATCTCTTTCTCTCTCTCTTTGACAACTCTTAAGTATTTTTCTCTCTATCCTCATCCCACTTATTCTCTCTCTCCCTCTCCCTCCCTCTAGCACAGAATTTTCATTCCTCTCTCTCTCTCTCTCTCTCTCTCTCTCTCTCTCTCTCTCTCCCTCTCTCTCTTTCTCTCTCTCTCTCTCTCTCTCTCTCTCTCTCCCTAAGTCTCCCTCTTCTCTTCTCTCTCTCTCTCTCTCTTTTCCTCTCTCCTCTCGCCACGTTTCATTTTGATAAACATCTCTCTCTCTCTCTCTCCCTCTCTCTCTTTCCCTCTCTCTCTTTCTCTCTCTCCCTCTCTCTCTTTCTCTCTCCCTCTCTCTCCCTACTCTCTCCCTCCCTCAAGTAGCCACGGCCCCCAAGAGACCCGCTTCTCTCTCTTAATCTCTCTCCCCCTCTCTCCTCTCTCTTTACCCGCTTCTCTCTCTTAATCTCTCTCTTAATCTCTCTCCGCCTCTCTCCTCTCTCTTTCTTTCCCTCCCTACTCTTCTCTCTCATTTAAGGATCTCTTTGTAGCCATAGTCAAGACACCTCATTCTCTCTCTTAATCTCTCTCTCTCTCTCTTTGACAACTCTTAAGTATTTTTCTCTCTATCCTCATCCCACTTATTCTCTCTCTCCCTCTCCCTCCGTCTAGCACAGAAGTTTCATTCCTCTCTCTCTCTCTCTCTCTCTCTCCCTCTCTCTCTTTCTCTCTCTCTCTCTCTCTCTCTCCCTAAGTCTCCCTCTTCTCTTCTCTCTCTCTCTCTTTTCCTCTCTCCTCTCACCACGTTTCATTCTGATAAACATCTCTCTCTCTCTCTCCCTCTCTCTCTTTCCCTCTCTCTCTTTCTCTCTCTCCCTCTCTCTCTTTCTCTTTCTCTCTCTCCCTCTCTCTCTTTCTCTCTCTCCCTCTCTCTCTTTCTCTCTCCCTCTCTCTCCCTACTCTCTTCCTCCCTCAAGTAGCCACGGCCCCCAAGAGACCCGCTTCTCTCTCTTAATCTCTCTCCCCCTCTCTCCTCTCTCTTTACCCGCTTCTCGAGTCCCGCTTCTCTGTGTGAATCTCTCTCTCTCTCTCTCCCTCTCTCTCTCTCCTCTCTCATTTAAGGAGCCCCTCTTCTCTCTCCCTCCCTATTCTCCCATTTCTCAAATTTACAAACTCAAATATAAATTAAAAACTAATTAAAATAGAACTCAAAAACTCAAATAAGAAACTAATTTAAAAAGAATTGTAATGCCTTCTAAAAGACCACCCTCCTCAAAAACTTTAAGAATAAACTAATTGAAAAAGAATTATAAGTAAAGAAAAAGAATTACAATACGAATTTTAAGAAATAGAACTCAAAAACCTTAACAAGAAACTAATTGAAAAGAATTGTAAGTAAAGAAATAGAATTACAAGACGAATAAAAAAGAATGCAAGTACCTGGAAAAAGTGAAAAAAGTAAGGCTCGGCTTATCCTTTCTCTTCCGCTCTTGGTTGCTTCAATGAAATGAGGAGAGAGTTAAAACTAGTCCACTCCTCCTACGCATAAATTTGAATTTTCAAAAAAGAGAGGGAAATTTGAATTCATTATAAATTTGAATTCAAATTTGTGTTCAACATTCTTCTTATACTTTCTTCTCATACGTTCCTTTTGAATTCAAATTTATGTTCAACATTCTTCTTGATACTTTCTTCAACATTCTTCTCGATTCTCGTAAGTCCTTTTCATTCTTCTCGTAAGTCAAATCTTATTTTTCGTTCTTGCTCGTGATAGTAAGTCAAATCCTCCTCTCCCATCTCTCTCCTTCTGCTCCCTCCTCTCCTCTCCCTCTCTCTCTCTCTCTCTCCTCTCTCTCCTTCCTCTCCTCTCCCTCCCTCCATCCATCCCTCGACCCAACCAACCTCCTTCCCTCCCCTCCCTCCGCCGCCAAAACTCCTCCCTCGACCCCTCCCTTCCCCTCCCCCCCCTCCTTCCCCAAAATCCCCCTCCCCCTCCCCCTCCCCTCCCGCTACCCTTCCCCCTCTCCCGTTGCCTAACCTCTTCCTCCCCTACCCCTTTTTCCCCCTACTCCCTTTTAACCTTCCCCCCTTTTCCCCACCCCCCTTGGCGACCCCCCCAACCCTTCCACCCTCTTCCCCACTCTCCCTTTGGCCCCCTCTCAACCCTTCGTCCCTCCCTCCTTGGTGACACCCCCCCTTCACCCGGGCTGGCGGCCGCGGCCGCCAGCCCCCCCTCTCTCAACCCCCCCCTCCTTCACTCTTTCCCACCCCCCCTTGCCTCGGGCTAGCGGCCGCGGCCGCCAGCCCCCCCTCCTCTCACCCATCCCCCCCCTCTTCACCCTCCCTGGGCTGGCGGCCGCGACTGCTAGCTCCCCCTCTCTCAACCCCCCCTCCTTCACTCTTTCCCACCCCCCCTTGCCCTGGGCTGGCGGCCGCGGCCGTGGCCGCCAGCCCCCCCCTCCTCTCACCCATCCCCCCCCCTCTTCACCCTCCCTGGGCTGGCGGCCGCGGCCGCCAACCCCCCCCCCTCCTCTCACCCAGCCCCCCCCCCTCTTTACCCTCCCCCCCCTTCGCAACCCCTCCCTGGGGCTGGCGGCCAGCCGCCAGCCCTCCTCTCACCCATCCCCCCCTCTTCACCCTCCCTAGACTGGCGGCCGTGGCCGCCAGCCCCCCCCCCTCTCACCCAGCCCCCCCCTCTTCACCCTCCCCCCCCTTCGCAACCCCTCCCTGGGCTGGCGGCCGCCAGCCCCCCCCCTCGCAACCCCTCCCCTCCTCTCACCCATCCCCCCCCTCTTCACCCTCCCTGGGCTGGCGGCCGCGGCCGCCAGCCCCCCCCCCTCCTCTCACCCAGCCCCCCCCTCTTCACCCTCCCCCCCCTTCGCAACCCCTCCCTGGGCTGGCGGCCGCGGCCGCTAGCCCCCCCCCTCTTCACCCTCCCCCCTCAGCCGCTCCCCGCCCCTCCCCCCCCAGCCGCGCCCCCACCCTCCCCCCCCCTTCGCTACCCGCCAGCGCCCCCCCCTCTTCACCCTCCCCCCCCTTCGCAACCCCTCCCCCTCCCCCCCTTCACCCTCCCCCCCTCCCCCCCTCAGCCACGCGGCCGCCAGCCCCCTCCTCTTCACCCTTCTTCACCCTCCCCCCCCCTCCCCCCCTCAGCCGCGCCCCCACCCTCCCCCCCCTTCGCAACCCCTCCCCGCCAGCCCCCCCCTCTTCACCCTCCCCCGCCCCTCCCCCCCTCAGCCGCTCCCCGCCCCTCCCCCCCTTCGCAACCTCTCCCCCTCCCTGGGCTGGCGGCCGCGGCCGCCAGCCCCCCCCCTCTTCACCCTCCCCCGCCCCTCCCCCCCTCAGCCGCGCCCCCACCCTCCCCCCCCCCTTCGCTACCCGCCAGCCCCCCCCCCCTCTTCACCCTCCCCCCCCTTCGCAACCCCTCCCCCTCCCTGGGCTGGCGGCCGCGGCCGCCAGCCCCCCCCTCTTCACCCTCCCCTCCCCTCCCCCCCTCAGCCGCGCCCCCCCCTCCCCCCCTCAACCGCTCCCCGCTTCCCTCCCACCCGCCGCGCCAGCCTCCCCTCCCACCCCCTTCCCTCCCACCCACCTCCCTCTTCGCCCCTTCCTCCCCTCCCTTCCTCCTCCCTCCCCTCCCACCCTCTTCCTCCCCTCCCTTCCTCCTCCCTTCCTTCTCCCTCCCCTGAACCTTTCTCTCTCTAGTTCCTCTCTCTTCAAATTTTAAAAAAGAAACTAGAAAAAAAAGTTTGCAAGTACCTGGAAAAAGTTTGTAAGTTTGCTCTTTCTTGCTCTTCCTTCCTTGCTCTCTTGATCGTCCTTGCTTTCTTGCTTTCTTGCTTCAAGTGAATGAAATGAGGGGAGAATGAATGAAGAAGGAAGACTATATATAAGAAAATTTAGGTTTTCCTCCTCCTCTCCTATTGGCTTTCCATTCCTCCCCTCTCTCCTATTGGCTTTTCATTTATCTCCTCTCCCATTGGCTCCCATTACTCCCCCTCTCCTATTGAACCCCCATCCCTCATCCATTAGCCCTCCTCCCATCCATCCATTTCTTCTTCCTCCCCATTGCCACCACTCCCATCCCACATTTCCACCATGTCCCATACTCCTCCCATTTCCCAAAATCCCATATTTCCCCATCTCACCCTCCTCTTTTTCATCCCCTCACTCATTTCACTCCCTTATTAGCCTACTCCCCTATTACCTTCCCCTCTCCCATTCCATTCTTCCCTCCCCACTCTCACTTCCACTTCCCATTACTCACTTGCCATTTAAAAACTATTAATATATTATTATACTATTTTTTATACTTATTATCATACACCCTTATTACTTCCCTATCCTATTCTACTCCTCCCTCCTCATTCCCACTTCCACTTCCCATTACTCACTTGCTATACACATTTGCAAACTATTAATATATTATTACATGATTTTTTATACTATTTGTAAACTTACATATGGGCAAAATCACAGGTGTCAAAGCGATCCTATTGTGGTCATACAACAACTGTGCTTTTATTCAAGGGCATATTTATCCTCATCAACAAGCTTATTTACTCAAGGTATGAAGTGCATAATTTGTGCACTAGGTGTTTACTTTGTGCCAAAATTGTTTGCCACACACACACACACATATACATATACCGAGAATTTTCTAATATTATCGCATCTACATTTCTCCAATGGGCACAAAACTTTGTACACTCCTCAACCTAGGTCTTATTGACTTGCATACAAAGTGGTGCACCGATCTCATAAGTACTTGTTCGGATAACACACCTCCTATGTATTTTATGACGATTGTGCATAACACTAGCAACAAAATGGTGTATCATGTGAGACAGACTATGCAAAGCATATCCAATGGACACAATACTTTACACATTCATCAACCTAGGCAGTATTGACTTGTGTGCAAAGTGGCATCCCCATCCGATAAGTACTTGTTTGAAAAATACACCTACGATCGTGTTTTTTGACGATTGTGCATGACACTAAGGCGACAATGGTGTTTTATGCTTGATCGACAATGCAAAGCATATCCGATGGGCACAATACTTTGCACACACCTTCAACTAGGTAGAATCGACTTACATGCAAAGTGGCATGCCCATCCCATAAGTGCTTGATCCTATAACATACCTAGCAACGTGTTTTTTGACGGATGTGCATGACACTAGAGTAAAAATCGTATTTAATGCTCGATCGACCATGCAAAGGATATCCGATGGGCACAAAACTTTTCGTACGCCTCAACCTAGGTGGTATTGAAATGTTCTCAATGAGGCACACCTATCCGATAAGTACTTGGTCAGATAACACACCTAATGGCGTGTTTTTTTGCGAATGTGCATGTCATTAGGGAAAAAATGATGTATAATGCGTGATCGACCATGCAAATCATATCCGATGGTGACAATACTTTGCACGCACCTCAACATAGTTAAAACGGACTTGCGTGCAAAGTGGAGCCCCCATGAGATAAATATTTATTTGAATAATACACCTATGGCCGTGTTTTTATATGGTTGTGCATGACACTAAGGCAAAAACAGTGTGTTATGCTTGATCGACAATGCAAAGCATATCCGATGGGCACGATACTTTGCACACACCTTCAACTAGGTGGAATTGACTTACATGCAAAGTGGCACGCCCATCGCATAAGTGCTTGATCAGATAACACACCTAGCAGTGTGTTTTTTTACGGATGTGCATGGCACTAAGGCAAAAATGGTATTTAATGCTCGATCAACCATGCAAAGCATATCGGATGGGCACGATACTTTGCACACATCTTCAACTAGGTGTAATTGACTCACATGCAAAGTGGCATTCCCATCGCATAAGTTCTTGATTGGATAACACACCTAGCAGCGTGTTTTTTTACGGATGTGCATGGCACTAAGGCAAAAATGGTATTTAATGCTCGATCGACCATGCAAAGCATATCCGATGGGTATAATACTTTTCCTATACCTCAACTTAGGTGGTATTAAAATGTTGTCAAAGAGGTACACCCATCCGATAAGTACTTGGTCAGATAACATACCTAAGGGCGTGTTTTTTTGCGGATGTGCATACCACTAGGGAAAAAACGGTGTATAATGCGTGATCGACCATGCAAAGCATATCCGATGGTGACAATACTTTGCACACACCTCAACCTAGTTGAAACAGACTTGCGTGCAAACTGGAGCCCCCATCCGATAAGTACTAGTTTGAATAACACAGCTAGGACTACGTTTTTTGACGAATGTGCATGACACTAAGATAAAAACGGTGTTTTATGCTTGATCGACAATGCAAAGCATATCCGATGGGCACAATACTTTGCACACACCTTCAACTAGGTAGAATCAACTTACATGCAAAGTGGCACGCCCATCCCATAAGTGCTTGATTGGATAACATACCTAGCAACGTGTTTTTTGACGGATGTGCATGACACTAGAGTAAAAATAGTATTTAATACTCGATTGACCATGCAAAGGATATCTGATGGGCACAATACTTTGCACACACTTTAAACTAGGTGGAATTGACTTACATGCAAAGTGAAATTCCCATCGCATAAGTGCTTGATCGGATAACACACCTAGCAGCGTGTTTTTTTACGGATGTGCATGGCACTAAGGCAAAAATGGTATTTAATGCTCGATCGACCATGCAAAGCATATCAGATGGGCATAATACTTTTCTCATACCTCAACCTAGGTGGTATTAAAATGTTGTCAAAGAGGCACACCCATCCGATAAGTACTTGGTCAGATAACATACCTAAGGGCGTGTTTTTTTGCGGATGTGCATACCACTAGGAAAAAAACGGTGTATAATGCGTGATCAACCATGCAAATCATATCCGATGGTGACAATACTTTGCACACACCTCAACCTAGTGGAAAGGGACTTGTGTGCAAACTGGAGCCCCCATCCGATAAGTACTAGTTTGAATAATACACCTAGGACCGTGTTTTTTCATGGTTGTGCATGACACCAAGGCAAAAACGGTGTTTTATGCTTGATCGACAATGCAAAGCATATCCGATGGGCACAATACTTTGCACACACCTTCAACTAGGTGGAATCGACTTACATGCAAAGTGGCACGCCCATCCCATAAGTTCTTGATCGGATAACATACCTAGCAGCGTGTTTTTTGACGGATGTGCATGACACTAGAGCAAAAATAGTATTTAATGCTCGATCGACCATGCAAAGCATATCCGATGGGCACAAAACTTTTCGTACACCTCAACCTAGGTGGTATTGAAATTTTCGCAATGAGGCACACCCATCCGATAAGTAATTGGTCAGATAACACACATAGCAGCGTGTTTTTTTACGGATGTGCATGGCACTAAGGCAAAAATGGTATTTAATGCTCGATCCACCATGCAAAGCATATCCGATGGGCACGATACTTTGCACACACCTTCAACTAGGTGGAATAGACTTATATGCAAAGCGGCACGCGCATCCCATAAGTGCTTGATTGGATTACATACCTAGCAGCGTGTTTTTTGATGGATGTGCATGACACTAGAGCAAAAATAGTATTTAATGCTCGATCGACCATGCAAAGCATATCCGATGGGCACAAAACTTTTCGTACACCTTAACCTAGGTGGTATTGAAATGTTCTCAATGAGGCACACCCATTCGATAAGTACTTGGTCAGATAACACACCTAATGGCGTGTTTTTTTGCGGATGTGCATATCATTAGGAAAAAAATGGTGTATAATGCGTGATCGACCATGCAAATCATATCCGATGCTGACAATACTTTGCACGCACCTCAATGTAGTTAAAAAGGACTTGCCTGCAAAGTGGAGCCCCCATCTGATAAGTACTTATTTGAATAACACACCTATGGCCGTGTTTTTATATGGTTGTGCATGACACTAAGGCAAAAACGGTGTGTTATGCTTGATCGACAATGCAAAGCATATCCGATGAACACAATACTTTGCACACACCTTCAACTAGGTGTAATTGACTTACATGCAAAGTGGCACGCCCATCGCATAAGTGCTTGATCAGATAACACACCTAGCAGCGTGTTTTTTTACGGATGTGCATGGCACTAAGGCAAAAATGGTATTTAATGCTCGATCGACCATGCAAAGCATATCCGATGGGCACGATACTTTGCACACACCTTCAAACTTGTGGAATAGACTTACATGCAAAGTGGCACGCCCATCCCATAAGTGCTTGATCGGATAACATACCTAGCAGCGTGTTTTTTGACGGATGTGCATGACACTAGAGTAAAAAAAGTATTTAATGCTCGATCGACCATGCAAATGATATCCGATGGGCACAAAACTTTTTGTACGCCTCAACCTAGGTGGTATTGAAATTTTCTCAATGAGGCACACCCATCCGATAAGTACTTGGTCAAATAACACACCTAATGGCGTGTTTTTTTGCGGATGTGCATATCATTAGGAAAAAAATGGTGTATAATGCGTGATCGACCATGCAAATCATATCCGATGGTGACAATACGTTGCATGCACCTCAACGTAGTTGAAACGAACTTGCGTGCAAAGTGGATCCCCCATCTGATAAGTACTTATTTGAATATCACACCTATGGCCGTGTTTTTATATGGTTGTGCATGACACTAAGGCAGAAACGGTGTGTTATGCTTGATCGACAATACAAAGCATATCCGATGAACACAATACTTTGCACACACCTTCAACTAGGTGTAATTGACTTACATGCAAAGTGGCACGCCCATCGCATAAGTGCTTGATCAGATAACACACCTAGCAGCGTGTTTTTTTACGGATGTGCATGGCACTAAGGCAAAAATGTTATTTAATGCTCGATCAACCATGCAAAGCATATCGGATGGGCACGATACTTTGCACACATCTTCAACTAGGTGTAATTTACTCACATGCAAAGTGGCATTCCCATCGCATAAGTTCTTGATCGGATAACACACCTAGCAGCGTGTTTTTTTACGGATGTGCATGGCACTAAGGCAAAAATGGTATTTAATGCTCGATCGACCATGCAAAGCATATCCGATGGGTATAATACTTTTCCTATACCTCAACTTAGGTGGTATTAAAATGTTGTCAAAGAGGTACACCCATCCGATAAGTACTTGGTCAGATAACATACCTAAGGGCGTGTTTTTTTGCGGATGTGCATACCACTAGGGAAAAAACGGTGTATAATGCGTGATCGACCATGCAAATCATATCCGATGGTGACAATACTTTGCACACACCTCAACCTAGTTGAAACAAACTTGCGTGCAAACTGGAGCCCCCATCCGATAAGTACTAGTTTGAATAACACAGCTAGGACTGCGTTTTTTGACGAATGTGCATGACACTAAGATAAAAACGGTGTTTTATGCTTGATCGACAATGCAAAGCATATCCGATGGGCACAATACTTTGCACACACCTTCAACTAGGTAGAATCAACTTACATGCAAAGTGGCACGCCCATCCCATAAGTGCTTGATTGGATAACATACCTAGCAGCGTGTTTTTTGACGGATGTGCATGACACTAGAGTAAAAATAGTATTTAATACTCGATTGACCATGCAAAGGATATCTGATGGGCACAATACTTTGCACACACTTTCAACTAGGTGGAATTGACTTACATGCAAAGTGGCATTCCCATCGCATAAGTGCTTGATCGGATAACACACCTAGCAGCGTGTTTTTTTACGGATGTGCATGGCACTAAGGCAAAAATGGTATTTAATGCTCGATCGACCATGCAAAGCATATCGGATGGGCATAATACTTTTCTCATACCTCAACCTAGGTGGTATTAAAATGTTGTCAAAGAGGCACACCCATCCGATAAGTACTTGGTCAAAAAACATACCTAAGGGCATGTTTTCTTGCGGATGTGCATACCACTAGGAAAAAAACAGTGTATAATGCGTGATCAACCATGCAAATCATATCCGATGGTGAAAATACTTTGCACACACCTCAACCTAGTGGAAACGGACTTGCGTGCAAATTGGAGCCCCCATCCGATAAGTACTAGTTTGAATAATACACCTAGGACCGTGTTTTTTCATGGTTGTGCATGACACCAAGGCAAAAACGGTGTTTTATGCTTGATCGACAATGCAAAGCATATCCACCGATGGGCACAATACTTTGCACACACCTTCAACTAGGTGGAATCAACTTACATGAAAAGTGGCACGCCCATCCCATAAGTTCTTGATCGGATAACATACCTAGCAGCGTGTTTTTTGACGGATGTGCATGACACTAGAGCAAAAATAGTATTTAATGCTCGATCGACCATGCAAAGCATATCCGATGGGCACAAAACTTTTCGTACGCCTCAACCTAGGTGGTATTGAAATGTTCGCAATGAGGCACACCCATCCGATAAGTAATTGGTCAGATAACACACCTAGCAGCGTGTTTTTTTACGGATGTGCATGGCACTAAGGCAAAAATGGTATTTAATGCTCGATCCACCATGCAAAGCATATCCGATGGGCACGATACTTTGCACACACCTTCAACTAGGTGGAATAGACTTATATGCAAAGCGGCACGCGCATCCCATAAGTGCTTGATTGGATTACATACCTAGCAGCGTGTTTTTTGACGGATGTGCATGACACTAGAGCAAAAATAGTATTTAATGCTCGATCGACCATGCAAAGCATATCCGATGGGCACAAAACTTTTCGTACGCCTTAACCTAGGTGGTATTGAAATGTTCTCAATGAGGCACACCCATTCGATAAGTACTTGGTCAGATAACACACCTAATGGCGTGTTTTTTTGCGGATGTGCATATCATTAGGAAAAAAATGGTGTATAATGCATGATCGACCATGCAAATCATATCCGATGCTGACAATACTTTGCACGCACCTCAATGTAGTTAAAACGGACTTGCGTGCAAAGTGGAGCCCCCATCTGATAAGTACTTATTTGAATAACACACCTATGGCCGTGTTTTTATATGGTTGTGCATGACACTAAGGCAAAAACGGTGTGTTATGCTTGATCTACAATGCAAAGCATATCCGATGAACACAATACTTTGCAAACACCTTCAACTAGGTGTAATTGACTTACATGCAAAGTGGCACGCCCATCGCATAAGTGCTTGATCAGATAACACACCTAGCAGCGTGTTTTTTTACGGATGTGCATGGCACTAAGGCAAAAATGGTATTTAATGCTCGATCGACCATGCAAAGCATATCCGATGGGCACGATACTTTGCACACACCTTTAAACTTGTGGAATAGACTTACATGCAAAGTGGCACGCCTATCCCATAAGTGCTTGATCGGATAACATACCTAGCAGTGTGTTTTTTGACGGATGTGCATGACACTAGAGTAAAAAAAGTATTTAATGCTCGATCGACCATGCAAATGATATCCGATGGGCGCAAAACTTTTTGTACGCCTCAACCTAGGTGGTATTGAAATTTTCTCAATGAGGCACACCCATCCGATAAGTACTTGGTCAAATAACACACCTAATGGCGTGTTTTTTTGCGGATGTGCATATCATTAGGAAAAAAATGGTGTATAATGCGTGATCGACCATGCAAATCATATCCGATGGTGACAATACGTTGCATGCACCTCAACGTAGTTGAAACGAACTTGCGTGCAAAGTGGATCCCCCATCTGATAAGTACTTATTTGAATATCACACCTATGGCCGTGTTTTTATATGGTTGTGCATGACACTAAGGCAGAAACGGTGTGTTATGCTTGATCGACAATACAAAGCATATCCGATGAACACAATACTTTTCACACACCTTCAACTAGGTGTAATTGACTTACATGCGAAGTGGCACGCCCATCGCATAAGTGCTTGATCAGATAACACACCTAGCAGCGTGTTTTTTTACGGATGTGCATGGCACTAAGGCAAAAATGTTATTTAATGCTCGATCAACCATGCAAAGCATATCGGATGGGCACGATACTTTGCACAGATCTTCAACTAGGTGTAATTGACTCACATGCAAAGTGGCATTCCCATCGCATAAGTTCTTGATCGGATAACACACCTAGCAGCGTGTTTTTTTACGGATGTGCATGGCACTAAGGCAAAAATGGTATTTAATGCTCGATCGACCATGCAAAGCATATCCGATGGGTATAATACTTTTCCTATACCTCAACTTAGGTGGTATTAAAATGTTGTCAAAGAGGTACACCCATCCGATAAGTACTTGGTCAGATAACATACCTAAGGGCGTGTTTTTTTGCGGATGTGCATACCACTAGGGAAAAAACGGTGTATAATGCGTGATCGACCATGCAAATCATATCCGATGGTGACAATACTTTGCACACACCTCAACCTAGTTGAAACAGACTTGCGTGCAAACTGGAGCCCCCATCCGATAAGTACTAGTTTGAATAACACAGCTAGGACTGCGTTTTTTGACGAATGTCCATGACACTAAGATAAAAACGGTGTTTTATGCTTGATCGACAATGCAAAGCATATCCGATGGGCACAATACTTTGCACACACCTTCAACTAGGTAGAATCAACTTACATGCAAAGTGGCACGCCCATCCCATAAGTGCTTGATTGGATAACATACCTAGCAGCGTGTTTTTTGACGGATGTGCATGACACTAGAGTAAAAATAGTATTTATTACTCGATTGACCATGCAAAGGATATCTGATGGGCACAATACTTTGCACACACTTTCAACTATGTGGAATTGACTTACATGCAAAGTGGAATTCCCATCGCATAAGTGCTTGATCGGATAACACACCTAGCAGCGTGTTTTTTTATGGATGTGCATGGCACGAAGGCAAAAATGGTATTTAATGCTCGATCGTCCATGCAAAGCATATCGGATGGGCATAATACTTTTCTCATACCTCAACCTAGGTGGTATTAAAATGTTGTCAAAGAGGCACACCCATCCGATAAGTACTTGGTCAGATAACGTACCTAAGGGCGTGTTTTTTTGCGGATGTGCATACCACTAGGAAAAAAACGGTGTATAATGCGTGATCAACCATGCAAATCATATCCGATGGTGACAATACTTTGTACACACCTCAACCTAGCTGAAACGGACTTGCGTGCAAACTGGAGCCCCCATCCGATAAGTACTAGTTTGAATAATACACCTAGGACCGTGTTTTTTCATGGTTGTGCATGACACCAAGGCAAAAACGGTGTTTTATGCTTGATCGACAATGCAAAGCATATCCGATGGGCACAATACTTTGCATACACCTTCAACTAGGTGGAATCGACTTACATGCAAAGTGGCACGCCCATCCCATAAGTTCTTGATCGGATAACATACCTAGCAGCGTGTTTTTTGACGGATGTGCATGACACTAGAGCAAAAATAGTATTTAATGCTCGATCGACCATGCAAAGCATATCCGATGGGCACAAAACTTTTCGTACGCCTCAACCTAGGTGGTATTGAAATGTTCGCAATGAGGCACACCCATCCGATAAGTAATTGGTCAGATAACACACCTAGCAGCGTGTTTTTTTACGGATGTGCATGGCACTAAGGCAAAAATGGTATTTAATGCTCGATCCACCATGCAAAGCATATCCGATGGGCACGATACTTTGCACACACCTTCAACTAGGTGGAATAGACTTATATGCAAAGCAGCACGTGCATCCCATAAGTGCTTGATTGGATTACATACCTAGCAGCATGTTTTTTGACGGATGTGCATGACACTAGAGCAAAAATAGTATTTAATGCTCGATCGACCATGCAAAGCATATCCGATGGGCACAAAACTTTTCGTACGCCTTAACCTAGGTGGTATTGAAATGTTCTCAATGAGGCACACCCATTCGATAAGTACTTGGTCAGATAACACACCTAATGGCGTGTTTTTTTGCGGATGTGCATATCATTAGGAAAAAAATGGTGTATAATGCGTGATCGACCATGCAAATCATATCCGATGGTGACAATACTTTGCACGCACCTCAATGTAGTTAAAACGGACTTGCGTGCAAAGTGGAGCCCCCATCTGATAAGTACTTATTTGAATAACACACCTATGGCCGTGTTTTTATATGGTTGTGCATGACACTAAGGCAAAAACGGTGTGTTATGCTTGATCGACAATGCAAGGCATATCCGATGAACACAATACTTTGCACACACCTTCAACTAGGTGTAATTGACTTACATGCAAAGTGGCACGCCCATCGCATAAGTGCTTGATCAGATAACACACCTAGCAGCGTGTTTTTTTACGGATGTGCATGGCACTAAGGCAAAAATGGTATTTAATGCTCGATCGACCATGCAAAGCATATCCGATGGGCACGATACTTTGCACACACCTTCAAACTTGTGGAATAGACTTACATGCAAAGTGGCACGCCCATCCCATAAGTGCTTGATCGGATAACATACCTAGCAGCCTGTTTTTTGACGGATGTGCATGACACTAGAGTAAAAAAAGTATTTAATGCTCGATCGACCATGCAAATGATATCCGATGGGCACAAAACTTTTTGTACGCCTCAACCTAGGTGGTATTGAAATTTTCTCAATGAGGCACACCCATCCGATAAGTACTTGGTCAAATAACACACCTAATGTCGTGTTTTTTTACAGATGTGCATATCATTAGGAAAAAAATGGTGTATAATGCGTGATCGACCATGCAAATCATATCCAATGGTGACAATACGTTGCATGCACCTCAACGTAGTTGAAACGAACTTGCGTGCAAAGTGGATCCCCCATCTGATAAGTACTTATTTGAATATCACACCTACGGCCGTGTTTTTATATGGTTGTGCATGACACTAAGGCAGAAACGGTGTGTTATGCTTGATCGACAATACAAAGCATATCCGATGAACACAATACTTTTCACACACCTTCAACTAGGTGTAATTGACTTACATGCAAAGTGGCACGCCCATCGCATAAGTGCTTGATCAGATAACACACCTAGCAGCGTGTTTTTTTACGGATGTGCATGGCACTAAGGCAAAAATGGTATTTAATGCTCGATCAACCATGCAAAGCATATCGGATGGGCACGATACTTTGCACACATCTTCAACTAGGTGTAATTGACTCACATGCAAAGTGGCATTCCCATCGCATAAGTTCTTGATCGGATAACACACCTAGCAGCGTGTTTTTTTACGGATGTGCATGGCACTAAGGCAAAAATGGTATTTAATGCTCGATCGACCATGCAAAGCATATCCGATGGGCATAATACTTTTCTTATACCTCAACCTAGGTGGTATTTAAATGTTGTCAAAGAGGTACACCCATCCGATAAGTACTTGGTCAGATAACATACCTAAGGGCGTGTTTTTTTACGGATGTGCATACCACTAGGGAAAAAACGGTGTATAATGCATGATCGACCATGCAAATCATATCCGATGGTGACAATACTTTGCACACACCTCAACCTAGTTGAAACAGACTTGCGTGCAAACTGGAGCCCCCATCCGATAAGTACTAGTTTGAATAACACATCTAGGACTGCGTTTTTTGACGAATGTGCATGACACTAAGACAAAAACGGTGTTTTATGCTTGATCGACAATGCAAAGCATATCCGATGGACACAATACTTTGCACACACCTTCAACTAGGGAGAATCAACTTACATGCAAAGTGGCACACCCATCCCATAAGTGCTTGATCATATAACATACCTAGCAGCGTGTTTTTTGACGGATGTGCATGACACTAGAGTAAAAATAGTATTTAATGCTCGATTGACCATGCAAAGGATATCCAATGGGCACAAAACTTTTTTTACGCCTCAACCTAGGTGGTATTGAAATGTTCTCAATGAGTCACACCCATCCAAGAAGTACTTGGTCAGATAACACACCTAATGGCGTGTTTTTGTGCGAATGTGCATATCATTAGGGAAAAAATGGTGTATAATGCGTGATCGACCATGCAAATCATATCCGATGGTGACAATACTTTGCACACACCTCAATGTAGTTAAAACAGACTTGCGTGCAAAGTGGAGCCCCCATCTGATAAGTACTTATTTGAATAACACACCTATGGCCGTGTTTTTATATGGTTGTGCATGACAGTAAGGCAGAAACAGTGTGTTACGCTTGATCGACAATGCAAAGCATATTGGATGGGCACAATACTTTGCACACACCTTCAACTAGGTGGAATTGACTTACATGCAAAGTGGCATTCCCATCGCATAAGTACTTGATCGGATAACACACCTATCAGTGTGTTTTTTTTATGGATGTGCATGACAGGAGCAAAAATAGTATTTAATGCTCGATGGACCATGCAAAGCATATCCGATGGGCACAACACTTTTTGTACACCTCAACTAGGTGGAATTGACTTACATGCAAAGTGGCACCCGCATCCCATTAGTGCTTGATTGGATAACGTACCTAGTAGGCTCATGTTTTTTTACGGATGTGCATGACACTAGAGCAAAAATAGTATTTAATGCTTGATTGACCATGCAAAGGATAACTTGGCATGTCCATCTGATGAGTACTTGATCGGATAACTTCTCCCACTAATAAATTAAGTACTAATTAAAAATTATAATAAATAAGTAGATTATTAAAAAGAGACTAATATTTATGTAATTGTTGCCACTACAGCTTGCTTGCGAAGGACTCTCACAAAGGAGATGGCTATAGATTTTGTTCCAGGGATGGATGTGATTTTATGTAGCAAAAGAGAAGTAGTTGCATTTTCTACAATCCATGATAGTGATCCCAATTCACATTGCCACTTTCGAAGACTTGGCGAAGATAAGGTAGCAGTTATTGTATCAAAGATTCTTAGCGCACATGTTGAGCTAAAGTATAAATGTGGAGATATGGAAACACTTGGAGATGTTATGCCCTACAATACATCCAACAAATCATTTATAGCATGGGACAAAGATGAGACTTATGCAACAGACATTATCAAGAATACAAAGTGCACCACCTTGGATTTTACTATAGGGGACATTTTACAAATGAGATCATTTGCAAATAAGATTGTAGCAGAAGGTGAAGTATTGGGATTTGAACAAGTGGAGCAATGGTCATTTGCGTAGATGAGGATTCTAAAAGTCACTGATGATGGTATGGTTGATAACATAACATCCTTATGTGATCCCTACTATGAGGTAGGCAAGAATATGAGATGGAGCATGCAATTTTTAAACATGAGAAAGAGGCACGTGGTTTTCAATGATAAAGACAACGTATACTACAATATCAAAGGACCTAAAAAGCGTGCCCATGTGCCAGGCTCTATCACTTCAAATGTGGATGATTTCAATATACTCAATTATAGAAGTGACATCTTATCTGGAGTGGATGAGTTCATTGGTTCCAAGAATGATTTTAGAAGCGAAGCCTTATCTGGGGTGGATGAATTCTTGCACAGTGAGAAGGGCAAAGGTTTCAATAGCGATGTCTTATCAAGTGTGGATGAGTTCATGCATATTAACAAACCTGGTGTCAATCAAGGTTGTGGATTTGTGAAAGCCATGCAAGATGTCCCAATGAGTGATGTTCTCTCAGGAGTGGAAGAGTTTCAAGGTTCTCAATACTTTCGTAGAATATTGAATTCATTGAATGGTCCTAAGAGTATGTTAAAAACGAGGATGAGATCAACAGAGGATTATTCAGTATTTAACTTTGATTGTGATATGAACAAGGATGCAACGACCAATCATGGATGCTTGGTTACAAACAAATGTGAGGAGAAGAACTGCATAAATACAGATAACAATGTGCACGAGGAACGAAAACGGTCATACATATGCATGAAGAGAAAGAGAATCCAGGCAGATCCACAAAAGCAACCAAAGAGGAAGAGAGTAATGAAGGAGGAGAACATGTTAAATGCATTGGGATATCTATGTTGCAAGCGAAGATGTATGCGCTTCATTGATCTTGCAGACATCAGGGAATGTAGAGGACACGTGTGGCAAAGAAGGGGAAGCGAAAGAAATGAATACCTTCTCACAAGTCTCTCTTGCTTTCTTCAGAATGGCAATAAAAGGCTAAGTTCAAGACAAAAGGTAAAACCTCTCGTAAATGGAAAAAGGATTTGCAATAAGGCATATCGCAATATTACTGGATTATCCCATGGTACATATTGGGATTTAGTCACCAAGGCAAAGGGCGGCAACAAATTTAGCATTCACGGTAATAGAGGAAGGTCCAAATCAAGAATCTCAACTGTCAGGGCAGCATCAATTTTGCAAGACTTCATACATGAAAATGCTTTGCCTCAACCCCATATATCTACCAAACTCCCTAACGGTGACGCGATCACTGAAATGCACCTTCCAATGGGCTTGACAAAGCTCGAAGTATTTGACTCTATTGCAGAAAAGCAAAGGCAAAGAGGGGATGCCGTAGCTTCTTCTCATACTTTGTATACTCTTTGGAAGAAGAACTTTGGATATGTTAAAATCCCAAGGAGGCAAAAAATGTCAAAGTGCAATGTCTGTGATGATTTAAAGCGAGCGATTGAGAGTGCAACATGTCCAAATCAAAGGGAATTATACAAAAAAAACCGAAAATCTCATCATGACCTTATTCGACATTCCAGACAAAAATATGCATTTTGGAAGGAGCAAGCTATTTCGCATCCTGATGACTACATGTGCCTTATTGTAGATGGCATGGATCAGAATACAACAACATTGCCTCGTTTTGTTGCCACTCCACCTAAATTACAAGGAAAGCACTTTCTAAAGACACATCTATGTGGAGTGTTAGTGCATGGAATTAAGTTCTTTGCAGATATATGGATTGATTCCTTGCATCTACATGATAGCAATCAAGTTGTAACATCTATTATGAAGGCAATTCGCAATGTACATGCAGAAAAAGGTCGCCTGCCACCGACTTTGAGAATACAAGCTGATAATTGCTGGCGAGAAAATAAGAATGTACTCATGTTTGCATTCTGCTCCATGCTAGTTGCTCATCGAATCTTCAATGAGGTCGAATGTGGATTTTTGTATGTTGGGCATACACATGAGGATATCGATCAGGTTTTTAGCACAGTCTCAAGGGAGCTTAAATGCAAGGATGTGGAGACAATAGATGACTTGGTAAGAAGATGTGGCAGGCAAGTTGGTGGTCGTAAGGAAAGTACAGTATGTGAGAGGCTCGAAAGAATGTATGATTGGAAGAGCTTCATTCTACCTTTCATACAAACGGGTGGTGATGCATTGACAGGTCATACCAATCCACACTACTTTCGTTTTTTTTTTAAAGATGAAAAACCCGTAATGCAATGGCAACAGTATTCTCATGATACAAAATGGGAACCTGAAGAACCTTACAGTCTCTTAACTTCAATTCCCAACAAGGAAAGGTATCCAACATGGGCTCCTATACAAGAATTTAATGAGAGGTCTAATTGTGAAATAGATGGATTAAAAGCATTTATTACATACAAAGAGGAAATGCTCCGGAGATATCCTGATTCGAAGCCTACTTGGAGAGAACACACTACCACTGTAATTAACAAGACACGAAATTTAATAAAGGACCTTGAGAGAATGCGAGGCTCAAAGGATGTCAAGGAAGAATGCAATATGTTTTGGCCAAATGTTCATAACGATTTGCGCCCAGCTCCAGTCTTTGAAAATGATTTTGTATCATTACTCCCACGTCCATATTGTGGACCGAAGAAGAGAGAGTTTATGCCACAGGTAGATATAGAGGTCGATTGTTTTGTTGTGGTTCGGCCATCGGATGATGAATATGAGAATGTGAAGTTTTGGGTTGCAAAAGTAGTTGATGTGCAAAGAGATGACCAAGGGAGAGCTACAACATTTACAGCGGTATGGTATGAGCCAAAGGGCAGGAAGGAGAATATGGATAACAACACATTATATACTAATTGTATAATGAAGGAGTGGGTCCCAAATGATGAAGCAGTCTCTCAAGTTTCGATGGAGACAATCATAGTGTCTTGGCATTCAAGGGCAAAGAAATCAAAGAAGCACATGGGATATGAGGTAGAAGGAAAAATAAAAATACCACAGCAAACTATTTTGCATATACACGAATTTTTAAGGATGCTCGCCATGGAGGAAGTAGAAGGAGACAGCGCAAATGAAGAATGTCCATGATTAAAGCTTTGTATTGAAGTCCATTGATTCAGAAGGATTTTATTTGGGTACTAGGCAAGGAGCCAATCCAAGACAATTATAATCAGAGTCATCACCTCGTATGTCAAATGAGAGTCAAAATATGCACTGGATGTCACCCAAGGGTCAAGGCTTGCCAAGACAATAGGGAGTTAATGCAGATGGCACCTGGCAAGGGACTATCACATTGAGCAATAAGACAATGGGGAGTCAATGCACCCAAGGGGCAAGGCTTGGCAAGATAACTTGTGGGAGTTAATGCAGATGGCACCTGTATTTTGCATTGGATGTCACCCAAGGGTCAAGGCTTGGCAAGACAACAGGGAGTTAATGCAGATGGCACCTGGCAAGGGACTATCACATTGAGCAATAAGACAATGGGGAGTCAATGCACCCAAGGGGCAAGGCTTGGCAAGACAAGCCTAGGTCAAATTATGCAGATGGCAACTGGCAAGGGACTGTCGTGACATTGAGCAATAAGACAATGGGGTGTCAAATTATGCAGATGGCACGAATTGAGGCTCTTTAAGAGCAACAATTTAAATTGTAAACATATGTTCAATCTATATCATTTTGGATATAAAGACTCTAGCTAAGAGCAACGTCTCTCAATGTAATCATATACATAAAGCTACAATTGCTATTATCCCTCTTTGGTCTTATGGCATCATGTCTTCTTTCTATTTATTAAAAGTTTTGTTAAATTTTGTGCATATTGCCGAGTGACAATGTTATTTTCATGAAATATTTAAGTCTCCTTTCATGGATTTATAAATTTATCACGTCAACGAAAAACGTCAAGGAAAAATATTAAAAATAATTAAATTAACAAATAACTTAGATATAGCTAGAATTTCTAATATAGGATTATTTCAAATTCTTGCATGTTGGTGCAAAAGTATAGATTGAAAAAACAATATTTGTATGTGAATATGATAGAGCCACAAAGTGAACTTTTGATTTGGGAAGGAAAAACGTCAAGGAAAAATATTAAAAATAATTAAATTAACAAATAACTTAGATATAGCTAGAATTTCTAATATAGGATTATTTCAAATTCTTGCATGTTGGTGCAAAAGTATAGATTGAAAGAACAATATTTTTATGTGAATATGACAGTGCCACAAAGTGAACTTTTGATTTGGGAAGAAACTTTTTAGAAAGTAAAATTTTGATTTGGAAATGATATTTTCATAAAGTCAAGTTTTCATTTGGGAAGGATTTTTGGGCTTCGTCCAAAAACAACACAAAAAGTCCAAAATTAATGAAATAGGTGTTAATTCTCATCCAATCTCCTACGATGAGTGATTGTGGGAGGACTTCATTCCAAGGGGCAACATATCTAGGATGATCAGGTGGGAGAAATCGATGGTGATTCTCATAGATGACCTTATTCAATGCGTCTACCCGTGAGGCAACTAGCGAAGGACCACAAACAGGACATGCATGGTAACCCGATGTAGTGAGACCTGAACAATAGACGCAATTAAGAGTTGAAGGTGGGTTTAGGGTGCACGATACATGTTTCCTCGAGTTGAACAATCTCCATACTTTGAGATGTGATTGAGTGTAATCCTGCGTGCACGATACATGTTTCCTCGACATCGATCACACATACATTTGATTTTTTGCTCCAACCACATTTCGCGATGGTGGATACGGAGGGATTCATCCTCACTGGAGCTACTTATTGAAGATGAAGATATCCTACAAACAAACAACCCACAAAAATTTGATCTTCTTCAAATGTTTAATTTTAAACTCTGTGGCGCATCTAAAAGCACGTTTGTTTGTTCTGTGGTGCATGTCTATAGGCACGTCTAAAAGCGCGTCTAAAACCGCGTCTACTCTATGTATTTAGACGCGCCTATAGATGCGGCTTTTAAACCTGCTTTTAGCGCGCTCGCTTCGCTTTTCTTCACATTACTTATACTTCGCGGCTTGCTTGCTTCCTTATTAGCAGATCCACAGTTTCGACGCTTAAGAGGAAGGCTCCCACTCTTACTTCCAAGCTTACACTTAAGAGGAAGGCACCCACACTTACTTTCAAGCTTAAAGGAGAGGAGGGCGAACAAGGAGGAGAAGCAACTTTGAAAAAGGAGAAGAACCTTCCATACCTCTATCCAAGGTAAGTCTTTTTGCAGTTGATCTTCTTTGGAAGTTTGCTCTCTTTGGATTTGTACTTTCTCGTATCCAAAAAACGCATGATCTGGGTATCAGTGTCACGTTTGTGTGTCGGGCGCAATGTCCTTTTCTACTTTTTAGAAAAGTCTGTCTGTCAGAGCGCGTCTATAGGCACGTCTCAGAGCGCATCTAAAACCGCATCTACAGGCGCGTCTAAATGCGCGTCTAGCCTGTTTACAGACGCAGACAGCCACGTCTATAGACGCGCTGTTATACGCAAAAATAGATGCGCTAATCAGACGTGTCTATAGACGTGCTTCGACAGTCAGTAATCCTCTCTTCCCTTCCCCTTTCTTCTCAGCTCATCAGTAATAGATTTTTTTTCTTTTTTCCAGTTCAATATGTGGCCAAGAAGCGCTTCTAGCTCACTTGATCCTCGGGATTCTATTTGGAAGGACTTATATAACCTTTTAGGGCACCCTCCTAGTCCTGCGGAGTTATACGGGTATATGACGGGTACTTTAAACACCCCCCAGGAGTCGGCACTACAGACTCCAAACAACCCCACACCAGCTGAGATCACCCCAGTGGAGTCAGCACAGCCCAGCCGGCTACACAGCGTAGGCCCATCTCCCATGCTGTCTTATGCCCCTTCCCCCATGCCGTCTTATGTCCCTTCCCCCATGCCGTCTTATGCCCCTTCTGCCATGCCGTCTTATGCCCCTTCCCCCATGCCGTCAGGAGGTCCTTCTGTCTCGCAGAGCCGTCGACGTACTCCTGTGTAGTCGAGACTCAGTTCTCCAGCTACGAGTGGTCAACGTAGTCCCATGCAGTCTCCAGCTACGAGTGGCCAATGTACGAGCTTGACACAACACGGTAGCAGGCGTAGTAGCAGGGAGAGCGGTGGGGGATGCATGGCACAGTGCTTTGGGAGGGGTGGCGGTGGGGACAATGATGATTCATATGATTTAGACGTGCCTTCGAGTGATGGTACGATATTCTATGACATCACTCAGACAGGAGGCATCTTGATGGATGCGCGGGGGAAGGACATCATGGCCTTCATGCGCTCTGTAATTGCTACCAATTACAGAGATTGCTTTATCCACTTCAAAGACCAGCCAAAGAGGTTGGCTGATGAGACCCTCACTGCTGTTCACTCTAGGTATCCTAACCCCCCCAATCGCCAGTTCACAGATAAATGGGCCAAGTCAAAGATTATTACGATACTTGGCAATAAAAGATCTTCGCTTAAGAGGCAGGCACTAGGGGAGATTGCTAAGCTCGAGGGAGGTCAACCACCAAGGGGCCCGCCCCACACCGCTCACAAGCGTGAGTGGAAGAAAGCAATGAAGTCAGCAAGGGAGGACCCCAGTCTGCAGCACGTGGAGGCACGAAGGATCCAGATGGAGGAATATGGAAGCGCGCATTTTGGAGCAGGGGGTGTTGATTCATGGGAGGCCCAATTTGTAAGTATCGATCTCAAATTATATTGCTTATGTTGTTTATTAGGAGGTTGTTTTTTTGTACTAATCCCTCCGCAAATTGTGTCATCTTGTAGCTTGAGATCGTGGGCAGATACCCTACTCCTGTGGAGACAGCCTACCACTGCCACCATCGCAGAGGAGATACATGGAGGCACTTCTATGATGACGGGTTGATTACTGAGGAGCAGTATATCCGGGCTACTGGAGCGGCCCCCGAGGTATTTGAAAGTAATTAAATAATGCCGATATAATAAGTAAAGATTTGATTTTTCATACATTGATATATGTTGTCCCTTGTTTACAGGCCCGTGCACAAGACGACGAGAAAGACGAGGAAGGAGGCACAGAAGGGAGTGCAGAAGGGAGCACAGAAGGGAGCATGGAAGGCAGTGAGGATTAGTCGTAGAAGTAGTGCTAGCTACTCTTTTTTGTACTTAAAGCCACCGGCTTGGCTTCGTGCCTCTTGTATATACACTCCTCTTATTTTTTGTACTTGAAGCCACATGACGTGGCTTAGCTTCCTTATTTTTTGTACTTGAAGCCACATGATGTGGCTTAGCTTCATGCTATATGTACATACAAGCACTTTTTGAGCTTTCAATTTTATTGCGTTTTGGAGTTGTAATGTTTTATTTGGAATTGTAATTAAAATGCGATTGCATTGGCTGTAAGAATTGAATTACATAATGTGGAAATGGGATTCTTGTAACTATATAGCATACACAACATACACAGCATTCTGTAAATTTAAAAAAAAAATATTATAAAGCGCATCTATCAGTGTATCTATAAATGCGTCTATATACGCGTCTGTCTGTTCGACAAGCGTCTATTTTTGCATCTATAAACACGTTTATAAGAGCGTCTATTTAAGCGTCTAAATGCACGTCTATACGCGTGTGTGTCTACTATATAGACGCACTAGTAGACACGGATCTCCAGACGCGCAAATAGACGCGCCCGTAAGTTTCTCATTTAGTTCAATAAACGTGTCTGTATGTGCGTCTATGGGTGCTTTGTCTTGTTGTGGAAGCTCATTGCATTGGATAGAGAGTCGTGAGACACAAGATCCCAGATGTGCTCCATGTGCAAGATTTTCTTGGTTTGCTCTAAAACTTTATTGTAGGGAAGAGGCAGCCCCAAGAACAAAGGGCCCAAGTGGTCACCTCACACCGGCTATTATGCTGTGGGTTGGTTATTTGGAGAAATCTGTTGAGAGTTCACGCTCAACATCATGTGATCATGTGTGCATAGCACCATCACGTGATCATATGTGCATAGCACTAACCCAACAGAGTGCTATAAAGGAAAGGGTTAGATCCCCTAACCCTAACCCTAAAAGGGTTTGTATATATTCTATTTTTTCAACTAAATCTAGTGTATAGTTAGTCATTTGTGGTGTGCTCTCTAGCTGTGCCCTCTCTCCTTATCTCCACTCTTCTCCTCTCCCCTCTTCATATTTTGTCATGGTATCAGAGCATGGTTTTGCCTTCTGCTGAGGTGCCATCCTTCTTGTGAGAGTGATTGAGAGATTGAGAGATCGAGAGAGATTGAGTGTTCTCTTCTGCTGAGAGAACCTTCGCTTTCTTTGATAGAGAATTTCCATTCATTGGAAAGATTTCCATCCATTCAACTCCACTGCGAGAGTTTTTTGATTGAAAGCAAGAGAGAGTGATCTTCTTCAAGTGTTTGTGAGAAAAATAAGTAGAGCCTTCTTGAGAGATTTCTGCTGTGAGAGGGAGACATGTTGAGAGACATGCTTCATTGAGAGAGCTAGCAACGCATAAGCAACCCTCTAACTCTTGCTCATGCAACAACAAGCACGGCCTACTACAAGAAGGCAAGCAGAACTCATAGTTCTCATAGTTTGGAAAGCCAGACGCCTCTCCAAACTACAAAGGTCTCCAGCAGCACTTGCATCACCAGTAGCTAGCTCCTTAACCACCTCAATGACTATCTGCAAGGCCTCTACTCCATGCTCTCAGCTTGCAAAATGATGGCTCCCCAGTAAAGGTGGCTTCTCAGCATCAACCGCTTCATGGACGACCCCCCAACAATAGCTTCACGGGTGACCCTCTGACAACAGGCCATCCTACCGCGCTCCTTTCTGCAACAGACTTGTGGGGAATCCCAAAGCAACAACACTTCACCTCGAGTGCGACCCACGGCCTTCTACTCTCAGCCGCGTGCCTTCCTAGATGGCCTCCCTATAGCAGCTTCCAACGCTCCATCATGCAAGATGGCCAATGCTCCAACCTTGCCTCTCTATTCAGTGAGCGCTCCAGCGATAGCCTCTCCACCCGATTATACTAAGAAGCTCTAAGGTTCCTTCTAGCACTCCAGCGCTCTTTCATTCCTGCAATGAAGCTCCAAATGGCCTCCTTACCTCCACGGGCTTCAACGTCTTCTACAGCATCAAAGCATCACTCAAACGGCTATGAGCTTGCAAGCTTGAAGGTGAAGAAGATGGTGAAGCGCCGCAACTCCAAAACGAGCTCCCTGCATGCAACGACACAATGACGGATTGTCTCTTTGCCATCATCTTCTCCAAGTGGCCATTTCGTCATCGTCTTCCTACTTAGAGTCTCTCTTGCTCTCAGACTGATATGTTGTAGATAGGAGCTAACCAAGGTTAGGTTCCGTCAACCTTGGTTAGGTGGTTTGGTCACAATTGTGACACATGGCACCCTATCTACCACGTCACTCTAAGTGACATGTCAGCAGCCCCATGAAGCTACCACATCATCAGCTTATCTGCCAGTTGTCACCGACTGCCATGTGTGAGTCAAAGTCAATCTACCACATCAGCATGTGCCATGTCAACCTTATCTGACATGTCATCTACCATGTCACTTGTGCCATGTCATCATAGACACGTCACGCTACCAGCTCATCTGCCACATCAGCATAGCCATGTCATCACTGCCATGTCATTATTACCACATCATCTACTGACATCATCATTTGTGCCACCTCAGCTGTCCAATCAACACTGACCCCTGTAGGCACACACACAGTCACTTCATGTGACCACTCCTGCCACCTCAGTACAGATGTCCATTGGCACACCTCTTGGTAATCATAGTGCCACATCACACTGCATGTGACCCATAGTGACACATCATCATTGAGCACCATTTGCACTCCTTTTGCCCCTCCACCTAGATCAAGTCGTATCTCTTGATCCAGGAAGAATTTGAGGGCGCTTCAAAAAGGAAAGTCGCTCGTTTTTTCGTGTTGTACACGTTGTCACATCAGGCGCACATTTTGGTGCAAGTTACACTCACATTTGAGCCTCGCCGACAAAACCACTTCCTTCACGCACATTTCTCTCTACATCGAGCATCTGACACAGCACTTAAAAAGAACAAAAGAAAAGGAATTATTTACTATTCTTTCATCGATCGACAGTTGGTATAGATATAGATCAGAGTAGGCTAGATCACCATAGAGGGGACGCTTTGAATCTCCCCAAGTTGCCAATCTAAGGCATGCTGGAAATTTCTGACTAGTACCTACTCGGAGTAGTCCATACGCTCACATACGGTTTCACATCATTACATTACCTGAAACCTTATGTTCATCAGTTTAGTGAGCAGACTTCAGAGAGTACAGAGGCATTGCATATTGTTTCAGTGGGTAGATAGCACTTGATTTCACACACACATGCCACCATTGTAAAGCCTATTCGGCTATCTCACAGCATCATGCACATCATTTCAGCCTTGTAAAGCCTCTTGGCTATTCCTGGCATCATTGCCACAAGCCTTGTAATACAGATCATAGATTTTATATATTGCAGTTCTATCTTCACCGACAGCTCAGAGATTTCACTTGGCACAGTCAGTGTATTTGCAGTTGATTCATACAAAGATTTTCACGGCACTTTTGGGTACATTTCTTGCACCATGTCTATGACTAGCAACCTCAATCTGGAGGCATCTACTAAGTTACACAACTCCAATTATGGTACATGGAAATACTAAATGGAGACCATTCTTGTACTTCAGGACAAATTGGAGTATGTCGATGGGTCTACACCTAGACCATTGGCCGATCCAGCCACAAGTAGCTCTACTCCATCTGTTGTCACAGATCTACAATTGGATCTACAGCTACACAAATAGTTTCCGCACCAGTAGTAGATCCTACCATTGCCCGAGCTCAGGCAGAATAATGGGATAAGAAAGACAAGTACGCCTATCATCTGATCAAGCAGAATGTGCAAGATGTCATGCTAGGATAGCTCAACACAGTCAAGACATCGAAAGAAGCATGGGATATGTTCGCAGCTCTCTACGAGTCCAAGAACACATTCAGGATTCTCACACTGAGAAAGCAAATCAACCAGAGTTTTCGCAACAACGAAACCGGTCATGCTTATGTACTCCACATAAAAGAATACAACAATCAACTTGCAGCAGCAAGAGAGACAATGAACCCCACAGAAATGGTTCAAGTCATTCTGAATGGACTAGGAGACGGATACGAGAATCTAGTCCAGAGTATTGCCATACAACGGCAAATTTCAACACTAGAAGAACTTCAATCAGTCCTACTCGGTGAAGAACTCAAGACGCGAGCAATTCAAGCACGTAAAGGTCATTCTAATGATCAAGAATTCATAGCTTCAGATAGAAACAGAGGCAGAGGCAGAGGTAGAGGTAGATTATATCAGAAAAGTGGTCATCATCAGCAACAAAATCAAAGTGAGCATCAGCATCAGCAACACCAGAATCAGCAAAGAGGAAATCATTCCAACCGAGGAAGATTTCAAGAACGAGGGAATGCATCCACCAACGTGTCAAACAATCAGTGCAACTACTGTCACAAGTTTGGACACTATGAAAGAGATTGTCGCAAGAAGCAATCCGACCAAGGCGATCAGTCCAGTAGTAATCGAGGGAATTCCTGAGGCAGAGGAAATCATCGTGGTGGACATTCTAGTCACAGTCATTTTCCAAATGAACATGGAAATATGTTTCTTGCAAGCGACAAAATGCATCAGACTGATACAATGTACCCAGACACTAATTTCAATCCCAAAAAGGATTTCAGCTATCAAGTCAACCAAGTGGAACATGATCCTTGGTATATCGACAACGGTGCATCATCTCACATGACAAATTATCAGGAATGGTTCACAGAAATGAAGCCATTAGAAGGAAAGAAAAATATCATCTACACAGTAGACAATACACCGAATCTAGTTCAAGGGATAGGCGTTATCCCTATGAACAATTTCACTGGAACAAAAGGATTAGTGAAAGATGTGCTCTATGTTCCGAAGCTCAACAAGAACCTTTTGTCAGTAGGTCAAATGATGGAACACAATTACAAAGTCATCTTCGACAGTGATGAATGCACTATGAGAGACAAATCCAAAAGATGTCAGCTAGTAGCAAAAGGTGTCAAGGAAGGACGCTTATATAGAATGCTAGCTACAGTACTAGATAAGCATGCCATGTCAGCTCAACCGCAATAGATGCCACTATCTGCGAAATGGCACAAGAGATATGGTCATGTCAACTTCAAGTACTTGTTAGATCTTAGGAATCAGAATATGGCAATTGGGATTCCGAAGCTACAGTTTCTTGGAAAGGTTTGCGAAGCATGCTGCTTTGGCAAACAAAAGCGAACCAACTTTGGCAGAAGTACCTCTCGTGCACGAGGTATTATTGATTTGATACATACAAATGTATGGGGTTATGCCCAGACCCGTAGCATCAATGGTTCACTTTACTACTTGACTTTCATCGACGAAGTTACAGCAGATATTGTTGGGTCTACTTTCTGAAAGAGAAATCTGAAGCGTTTTCCAAATTTCAAGAATTCAAAGCCATGGTAGAAAACCAGACAAGCAGAAAGATCAAGGTCATGAGATTAGATAGAGGAGGTGAATACATGTCTTCAGCATTCATGAACTTTTGTAAAAATCATGGCATTTGAAGACAATTCACATGTGCAAATACTCCTCAACAGAATGCAAGAGCTAAAAGGAAGAATGGGACTTTAGCAGACAGTGCTAGAGCAATGCTTAGTGAAAAGCACCTTCCAAATTAGTATTGGGCAGAAGCAATAGCCATTGCAAACTATTTGCTTAATCGGCTTCCTACTGCAAACCGATACAAGGTATGACTCCTTATGAAGCATTCACTGGATACAAGCCACACATTGGGCATCTCCTCATATTTGGTTGCATAGCATATGCCCACATACATGATGATCATCGCAGGAAATTGGATGCGAAGTCAAGCAAATGCATCATGGTTGGGTATAATGAAGAAAGCAAAGCATACAAATTGTATGATCCCATCAACTGCAAGGTCATTATCTCCAAAGATGTAATCTTTGATGAGGAATTAGAATGGAAAACCTCACCTACACAGGAGATAGAAGCACCGACTTCACAGTCATCTACAGAATAGGTTGATGAAGAAGAGCAAGAATTGCCAATAACACCCCAAGCAAAGCCACAATAGCTCATACGGTCTACTAGGGAAAGCAGACCTCCACCAGCCAGACTGACATATGTTCAAAAAGGCAAATCAATTCAAGTTGAAACCACCAACTATGCTCTTATGACTACCATCATGGCTACAGAAGAGCCAGTGTACTTTGAAGACGCAGTAGACAAGCCAGAATGGCAAACTGCTATGAATGAAGAAATGGATCCTTTGTATAACAATAATACTTGGGAATTATGTGACCTTCCACTAGGAAAGAAGGCCATAGCAAACAGATGGGTATACAAAGTGAAGTACAATCCAAATGGAAGTATTCAAAGATACAAAGCCAGATTAGTTGCAAAAGGATTTGCATAACAATATGGTCAGGACTATGATGAGACTTATGCTCCAGTAGCAAAGATGGATTCCATACGGTTCTTGATATCCCTAGTGACACTCAACAGATGGAATGTGTATCAGCTCCACATCAAGAATGCATTTCTCAATGGTTATTTAGGCGAGGAAGTCTACATGCAACAACCAGCAGGTTATGTTGAACCAAGAAAGGAGAATAAGGTTTGCCATCTCAAGAAAAGTCTCTACGGCTTAAAGCAAGCTCAAGTATTGTCTTGGAATTGAGTTTTGGAGAGATTCAGATAGCACATTCATGAGTCAGCTCAAGTATGTTGACAGTCTCCTGAAGAAGTTTCATATGGCAGACTGCAAGATTTCAGCCACTCCCATGGAGCAGAGTTTGGAACTTACTAAAGATTCAGAAAAGCCTACAGTCAATGACAGGTACTATAGGCAACTCATCGGATCTCTTATATATCTGACAATCACACGGCCAGATATTTTGTTATGTAGTAAGCTCACTAGCACAGTTTATGGCAAATCCAAAACAGTCTCACTGGAATGCAGCCAAAAGAGTCTTGAGATACATCAGAGGTACAAGACAGTTTGGGATAGAATACAGAGGAAGTCATCCATGGTTGCATGGATACTATGACAATGACTATGCCGGAGATCATGAGACTAGGAGATCGACACAAGGATATGCATTTTCATGGTTGTCAAACAAACAACAAACTGTTTCTTTGTCTTTGACTGAAGCAGAATATAGAGCACTCACTATAGGTGCATGTGAGGCTATATGGCTCAGAAGACTATTGTCAGAAATAGATTACTTTAATGAGTCAAAGCCAACAACAATATACTGCGATAATCAATCAGCTCAAGCATTGGCCAAGAATCCAGTATATCACTCCAAGACAAAGCACATTGATGTCAGAGAGAACTTCATCAGAGAAAGAGTGTTACTTGGTGAAATCACACTACAGCATTGTGATAGCAAAGAGAATGTTGCAGACATCTTTACCAAACCACTCGGTAAAGAGCTATTCGAGCCCGGGGGATTCACAGGGGGAAACTTATGATATCACGTGAGTGTACAATAGGGGGTTTTTTTGAAATGAGGCATAAGCTTATACATTAGGGGTCGGGGCCCTTTTTATTTTTTCCCAATATTGAATTTAAGTTAGGGGGGCCACGCCATATTTAAGAGTGGGGGACATAGTATAGGCTACCTTGGGTAACTAGTCCGAACAAGTTTGGTTTTGTGTATGGTTTTAAATAGTCATAGGGAAAGTAATCTAAATTTTCTTATTGTCTAATCTAAATGCTTGAGAAAGAACGTAGATATAAGGAAAGGGGGGGACATAATAGAATTTTGGTGGTATCTCATAAGCTTAAATAGGGGTGTTTTATCATCCTATGTGGATCTTAAATAGGGGGTTTTCTTCAAGTTCATGCATGCAGGTGGCGTCCCCCTTTAATGAAAAGTGAATCCCCCGGGTATTCGAGAAACACCGACTAGATCTTGGTTTGATGCAGAGGAAGGACATTCCCATTAAAGGGGTGTGATGGAATGTAATACTCAGTTCTTCTTCGATTCCCCAGAATCATCATCTTGAGGGAAGGCCTATTTCATGATGTTGATCTTGAGGGAAGGGTTTGAGAGTTCATGCTCAACATCATGTGATCATGTGTGCATAGCACCATCACGTGATCATATGTGCATAGCATTAACCCAATAGAGTGCTATAAAGGAAAGGGTTAGATCCCCTAACCCTAACCCTAAAAGGGTTTGTATATATTCTATTTTTTCAACCAAATCTAGTGTACAGTTAGTCATTTGTGGTGTGCTCTCTAGCTGTGCCCTCTCTCCTCATCTCCACTCTTCTCCTCTCCCCTCTTCATATTTTGTCAAAATCACCAAATTAATTTATGATGCTGATCAGTATGGTCAAAATACTGCTAAGAATGACATTGTAGTGAGACCCTCGCTTGATTGCAAAAATAAATTTATGCACGACAACCTCAAGGCATGTGCCTCCATGGACTAAATTTTGAATAAAATCCATGCACACATGGCCAATGAAGAAGAGGCTTTGCAACCCACAGAAGAGATGAAGATTTTACTACACTTTGGATTTGAAATGAAACTCTTTGGGTTGTACAAAATTTTACTTCATCAATGTAAGTCCTTTCACAATGTAAGTCCACTATTTTGCAAATGTTAAGTCCTACATGCTCTTTTCATCAATCAAAACTCCACCTTCAATAAATAATGTGCATGAGCAGCAATCACAATTCCATCTTTGTTAATTGTGCTATGTTATTTTATTCAAGCCCGCTCAAAATTTCATCTTACGCATTCGAGAACTAGGAATGGATGCTTCACGTGTTTCTAATTACATTTCATTCAACATGCTCATGTGTAGCTAATTATGTTGTGTTATTTCATTCAAGCCTACTCGGATAGAAACTCCTCATTCTACACACCAATTTCATGGTTTTCATGGTATTTTCTATAAATTTTATGCTACCGCTAGGCTTCTGTCAGTTTTATGCAATATGGCATTGTCCTCACACACACCATATACACAAGCTACCTTTGAGGCCCAAGGCCAAGAATCTTGCTCAAAAAGTGCAATGAAGTACTTAATGGACATCATCGATGCTACATGGCACAGAGTAGGAGGGCAGAGGCCGTTGCAATTGCACAAGAAAGCTCCTACCATGACTCGAATGGTTGGAAAGTGAGACACATTCATGAGGCTATCATCATTGAGTAGTTGCCGTCGGTGTGGAGAGTCTCTCAATGGGCCCATGAGAGATGGCCCATAAAACAATGCACACACCAAGCTATGCACGAGAATGCATGTTTTCTTTATGAGATGGTGTAGTAAGATCACCACATAGCAGTTGTATTCAACAATACTTTGTGAAGATGTTGTATACAGAATTTGTGTTGGGTCAGCTTCCCGTCATCTTGTGGACTTTGCTGACAAGCCGCAAACACATGAGCTTGCATGGAGTGCACCTCCACTAGTTCGTGTGGTTGCATCACCGCCTTCAGACATTGGAAGTCCATCCTCAGATAGAAATTTCCACCATCTATTGTGATTTTTGTTTCAATCTATTTGTGAGTTAGGTTTGAGGTTCACTTTTATATTGTCTACACATTTTGAAGTTTTCATGAACGTGGAAGAGGGAGTAGCAGCACCTACTCATGGCACTCATAGAAAAGAACTCACCTTCACACCATTAATTGTCCAAGATGCAGTGCAGGAGCATCAAAATGTTTTGAGTGAGAAGGAGCATCTCAAGTGAGAGGTCAAACAGCTGAACATCTTGCTTGCACATAGAGGGAGCACACCAGAAACTAAGAATGTGCTCTGATAACAAACTCATTGCCACTACTTACCATCGGTAAGTTAGGGATGCGCAACAAGCCCTTCAACATATAAATGTGGGCAGAGCCATCCATGATATAGATCCTGACTTCATTGACCTAGCTACTCACAAGCCATCCACCCTTCCTTTTCCTATCACATATGTGCTTGAAGGACCTTTGTATCCTATTTGATAAGATCTCTTTGATACAGCCACTCGGTACTATGTGTTGTTGTGCCATCATTTTTTTCACTTGCTGTGCCTTGTGGACACCTTGAAAACAAGAAGTGCATGTGTAGCATGTAATACACTAGTGGCACGTGAGTTGTAAGATACACTTGGCATTGGGGCAACTTATTGGCTAACTGCTAGGTCGCAAAGTGTGCAATCCTCCTCTCATGCTTTGGGTCCATTATTCTTATCATCCTTTTGTGTGGCCTCTTCATGGTGCTACTACACAATTGCCATCACTATGGTTATTTGTGTGGTTCACCGCCTGTACGAACCTAAGGGATGGGTTGAGGAGATGCCCTGCTTTTTAAGAGATGTTTTTTGTAACTCTACTATGTGCCGATGTATTTTTTTAAAACTAAACTCTATGGGAATGGTAATATAATTCACATTAGGTAAAGAGGTCATACTTTACACTACAACTGTAACTGCCCCTATCTTAAATGAAAAGGTTTTGTGGCTGTTCGTGCAGTTCACCGCTCGCAATGGTGCTAAGGAAATTTTGAGTTTCAATCCTTAAAGTTGAGGAGTATATGGCTACATTGTAATTGTCTCATTTGAGACTAAATTTTCCTTAATACAGAATGTTTTTTCTGCCAAAAAAAAAAAACACTTTAATGTGTGACAATGTATTTTTTTGAAATTGAACTCTATGGCAACGATATTGTAATTTGCATGAAAAAGAAAACTCATGATTTTTAACTTAATTAAAAGACTGTAAAAGTATATAAATTGTAGTAAATATCGATTAAGCTTCAGCATCAATACTTTCACTGTCATTAGATTTTGCAGGTTGAGCAACCTCTAGTACTGGAGCATCATGCAAAGGACCAGGAAGAGTTTCAGCCACCAACTTTGTGGGATAAATTTCAAGGCTAATGTTTGCAAGTGAGGTGTCAATGCCTTAACAATTTCCAACCATCTCCATGTAGTCATGTTCTTTGCCAATTGTTGTATCTTGACATTTGTAAATAATCCTTCCTTGTTTCTAAAGAATGATAACTCCCTGATGGCTGCTACATACTCATTATTGTCCTCAAAGAGAGTAGCCAACAATGCATGCCCAATTTTCATAGTCTTTGCATTAGTTTCAGGATGATATTCCCACCATTGACTCATCCAATACATGACTAGCATAGTGCATTGAGTTGTGAGCTTGAGTCCACCATTTACAGACAAATTCATTAGTAGTTGACATTTGGCCAACGTGTAATGGCTCTCATTTTGCCGTCTCCTTCCTTCAGTACGTCACGTTCAACAGTCCATCAAGCCATGTAGGCATTTCCTATCCTTGATCATTTGACATCTAATTTATGAATGGCATTCCAAATGGGCTTCATTACCTCTACTGCATCTAAAATCCTCTTCCAAAAGCTAGGGGAAATGGATTGACTTTTGAGCTCATTATACTCCATGCAAAAGTTGGCCGTGTGATATTCAACTATCCGCAATGTTACCTATGCACTATAGAATATTTCGGTAATAACATCCTACAACTTTAACAAGCACTCTAATGCAATATAGTTCATACCAAAGTGTGTCTTACTAGGCTTTAAAAGTTCCATCCTATACAATGGATCTTGGTGGTTTCTAAATATGCCAAAAAATCTTTCATGATTAAGAAAATACAGTACCATCTTTCAGCCCTCATCAATGGGAATCTTAAAACACGGTCTCGGAGTTCTTGTACCAATCCTTGAGTACTAGGTCGAGACAATGACAAGAGCATAGTGAGGCCCAAATCATTGTGGATATATTTACTTATCATCTTTCCAGCTTTTCTACACTTATTTTCATTGTTTGTGGTGATTTGAATCACATTTTGCCACCCCACCTCTTCAATTACCTTTTGGCATTGTTCAGCAACATACTCTCCTGTCTTTGCTTGGCCACTTGTATCGACTGAAAGATGGAGTGCCTCACCTTTGAAGGTGACAAGACTCATTGTCACATTCTTCCATCCATATCGGTGCAAATAGTCTTATCCATGCCATCATACACAATCTAATGCATGTCTTCTCATCTTATCATAGTACTTATCCAACATGTCATCTCGCACAACGTGGTAAGATGGCATAGTAAATGAAACACCTGCTCTTGCGACAAAGGCCATTGTATTTTTCCAATGGGGACTTAGAACCATATTCAAAGGACATCCAATACGACATATCACTTCAAAGATGTCTTATTGGGATATTTCATCCCATTGTGTTTAAAAGAAGCTTCAAAGGATATTTGGTCATAGTCTTGCATATTGAAGAGACATTCTAAAATTGTCCTTACTCTGTGGATGCATTCATACATCTTGATGTTTTGGTTGAAGCACCAAGAGTGCCCATAGGAATCTCTTGTGAGGAAGCACCTAAGTCAATAGATGTAGTTATAGCAATAGATGCCTCACTTAGGGATTCTCCATGCACAATAACTTATCTATCATGTGCTCAACACTTTTTTGTCCTCCTCCTAGTTTTCGTACAATCCCTTCAGTGCCTCCGTCAGTACACTTCCCAATCAAATTTTTGGGGTCTCCTAAGAAGTGAGATCAAATCCTAGTGCTTGATCCTATGAGCTATTTTCCACATATTGTACAATTCCACTTATTAGGATATTCAATTGTAGTAACATAAGTTTTTGGTGCATCTAGTGCATGACCATGTTTTTTTGGAGGCATCTTTACACCTATCTATCATCCAGTCATTAGAAAAAAATAAAACTATAGTCTACTGTATAAATGCTATACATTATGTGAAATAATTCTCAAAACAACTTTTGATTCATTGCAACCAAGTCTTACTACATCGCTTTACTTGCACATTACTTCAATATCGAGACTAAAACAGTCCATGATCATTGATGCAAACATCATATAACCTCAATTTCTAAAAAATGGGGTCCATGATATGAATTATCAATCAACTACTTCAGGAGTTTCCTTAAATGCTACATTCTTATCTCCCATGGGATCATCATCCACATGTTTAGCTCCCCACAAGATGGCAACAACATTATCAACACCTGGTCCCTCACACCTCCAGATCATGTGCTCAGGATCTCCCAAGAAGTGTGAAATTTTCTTGTACCTTAGCGTGATTTTGAATCCCTTCTTGTGTAGCCATGAATACTGCCAATGTAAGACAAACACAAGCACTTATGTGTTATTCATGTCAATTGATATAATATTTTGATACAATATAATGTACAAATATTAAAAAATTAAAGTACCTCTAGGTCGAGTAGTGGGTCTAGGGGTCAATATGTGCCTCGAGGAGTTCACCTCATAAAAGTTTAGTGTACCATGTGCATTCAAAAGGAGGTGTATTTTAATTCAATCTTTTGGAAAAATTTCACTGGATTACAATAACATGAGGGGGATTTTAATTCAACTTTACAAAAAAAAGCTTATTTTATAAGTAAAGAGGGGTGTTTTTATTGGGGGGAAAATTTTAGTTGAGGGGTTTTTGAAGTACCCCTTGAACACACATGATACATTGGGTTTCTTAGTAGTGCACACCACAAGATATGTGCATCTACTTTATGATATTTCTCTAATTCTCTTTCATGTAAGATAGCCACACCTCAACACAAAGAAACCATCCAATCGTCTTGCACCCTCTCGACATAACTAGATGTCTAAATCTGGCTATTGGAATAGGTGTGGGATGACAGTTAATTGCCTTTTTCCATGTCCTTCTCTCTCTCAAGTAAGCATTATCTGCACTATGATGATTCACAACACCATGCAAAAGTGTAAAAAATAGTCAACAACTAGTTAAGAATGGTGAACAACTAGTTGATAACTGTACTTGAGGCAGTAGAAGCAATACAAATAATATAGGATCTTTGTAGTTGCATGAATAACACTTGTCATGTGTGGAAATCATTGTTCAATCACTTGAATTTAAAGCTACTCAAAACTTGTGTGAGTCTAAGATATTCTTGGCACATACCCTAAACTTTATTGTGCAAAAAGTATCCCTTCAAAGTTTCAAGCTATTAACATGCGAGGCACAATCAGAGTTTCTCAAATGGAGATAGAAAATATTCCTATGGAAGTCAAAAGATCAATGTCTACATCAAAAATGATTTATGATACTGTATCTACATTGATGGCACTTAAGCATATAGTCTCTTTTATCTCTCCACATAACCTGCAATCAGGATGGATAAAGTAATGGCAATGCAAAAAAAGTAGAAGAAGCAACTGAATCAAAGCTAGTGGGGTAGAATAGGTAGCTTCATGGTTACCCTTTGGAATCTCACATTTTTTAGATTTCAAATTCTATTTAGATGATCAAGGACCACAAAACCAAGCCTATCTATGGGTAATTGGCATAATAGACTATCAAGCAATAGATTGCTAGAGGAGGATACCCTAATGCAGACGATGAATTTATGTTCTTGTGAAAATGAGAGGATATCTACCTATGGATTAGTATGTCTCTCAAGAATTGGTGGCAAAAATATTCCATTTACCACTTATTCCACCTCCATCGATTAAAGCCGCAAGAGAATGTATAGATGACATGCTTGCTAAGGAATTTGGAGATCACGAGTGTTTGTTATGAATGCATAGCTACTATAAGAAATGGTGTTAGTGCCATGCCCATGAGGTTGCAAGTGGACGGAGGATTCAGTAGGAGATGGAGGAAGGAATAGGAAACCGAGGATATGAGGAAGAAGATGGACGAGCACAAGTGTGAGGTATTCGGAGTGAACAAGGGGTATAACTATCCTTAGCTGATTCTAGGGCTCAGAGCTGCATGGCGACTGATGCTAAACTCAAGATATCACCAGCAGTTAAGTGACCATCACAACAAGGAGTGCACAATCTCACCAGTGGATTATGTGCACCTACCCCTATCCAAGGAATGAGTACCTCACGTGTGACTAGGAATGGGCATTTAAGGTGGCCTTCATGGTGATATCTTTGCAATTGGAACCCGTTCATTGGCAACGGTAATACCCACCATCCCTATAGATACGCCAAGTAGAAAGAAGTCGATTCACAATACTTAAAGATCCAAAAGGGTCTTGACCACTGCATCTTCAGCTTCCTTGCATGCGGCCCATGCAGATGTTGAAGAGTAGGACCAAGTGTCCCTTCTTAAAGAACTTATTATTTGATGCCAAGTCCAATCAAGTCTCTTTCTTTGTGCTTGCACTACCTATTTCAAGTAGTAACTTTCCATCCTATCTTCCTCCAACTTCTCCAGACCATCAAGTCAAAACTCCATGGACTCCTACAAAAGTAGCTTGTCTTCGATTGCAATGCAGAGGCTCAGAACAACATATTCCAATGGCATGATAGCCTCCATCCTGATTGCCAATTTGAATGGTGTGAGACCTATGGTGACTTTGAATGATGTGCGGTATGCCCATAATAACAAAGTGTATAACTTGGTTGTTTTGCCATATTGCAAGTGCCTTGAGCAAAAGGGACCTGCAATAAATTGCCACACCCATGCAATTATTCCAAACACAACTTCAATAAATTCTCCCAAATACCACTTCAATCAATTTATGCATTCATGTGTAGTTAGGGCCATGAGAGGGTTGAGTGGGTGTTTCCAAATGGGAGAAATGGAATCTACAAGGGATTACCAGAATTTGAGCGACTACGTTTGAGCGAGACCAAAGTTGAGACCAAAGTTCGAATGGGCCTACACTTTCAAATTTAGCACTGGAGTTCATTTATCAATTTTGAAAAGTAGCAATCATTGATGTCAAGCCCTTTTCTCTTGGGCAAAAAGTATAGCCATGTTTACACCTGCCTAGGAAGGACCTCGCTTTCGTTATTCGTGGATAGTGGTTTGGTGCAAAGCAGGTGTAAGTTTTTATGTATATCTTGCTTCATTATAACAAATGTTTGCTTGGAAAACTTGACCATTTCCAAAAATTCTCTATGAATTTGCAACTCTAGAGGTAAATAGCAATAGTTTCTTGCCCTACCTATTACATGTATACAAATCTTTGCTCTCAGACAAAAAGCACCATACTTGGACAAGAAGCCGATCAAAGGGATTTGCACATGTACAAGCAAATCAAAAGATTTATCTCACATCTTTATTGGACTGGAAACATCCTTAGTGGATATATTAGAACTATAGTATGGCTTCTATGAAGTAGTCTCCAAAAATTTGCTAATACACCCATGCACATATTCCAAATACCTACTACCAGCTTTGCAAAATGTCTCCTCTATGGTCTCCAAATTTAACCAAGTCCATTGCTAATACTTGGTTGGCTTTGATGATAAGCCAAGGCCTGGAGCAATTCAACCTTTGTAAGTGCAGCTTGGTGCATGAACTCATGCACTTTGTCACTCAATCCCAAAACATCCATGACGACAAAGTAGATGTGTTTGCACAGAATGTACATCCCTTTCTTTGCATCTTGTTGCATGAAGTCCTTGCAAGATGATCGTGGAAACTCTAATATTGTCATTGTGTATGTAAAGCCTTTAGCAAAAGAACTCTCTGTACGCACATGAAATAGATGCATTTCATTTGGAATAATTTTTTTCTCTTGTAGAATTTCAACATTCAAACACTGAGCCTTCTAAATCCTCTCTTGAAAATCTTTACTCAAATTTGATCTCCACTATACTATCTTGTTATCCCTTTGGCCTGCATAAACATGACTCATTGCTGCAACACTCCTTGGCATGTGTGCTCCCTCCACATGCAGACTATCATCCTCCTCAAGCACAAAACTTGCTTGTTGCAAGTGCTCCTTTTCATGTGTTTAATTGGAAGTCCCAATTGCGACCTTCCATACCCCAAGTGAATGACCAAGCACACCCAAGATAGACTAATCAACACACCAGGTATGGCCCACAGAGGTATTGCAAAACCACACAAACTGCTCTTTGATACCATTAGGATGTTGTCTTCTACCCTTGAAGCAAGGTGCGGGGAAACCTGCACTCCCTCTTCGACCCATTATGTTAAGGCATTAATAGTTTGTGGGGTTATCATGGGCTTACAACAGATTCATAGAGGCGCAAGTACCCACAACCCTTCGACCGATGATTGCGACCCCATTTTGTATATCCATGGGACCAAGTGTCTCTTGATCATTCTATGCAGGTTCACATATTCGGATTACACATTGTGTCTTTCCTGTCTTTCTAAGTGCTGAGTATGATTCACATGTGCATGAGTATGCATGCAGTTTATCTTTCCATAGCGCCTATAGCTTAGGGTATTACACACTGGCCACCACAACTAATCATTAGTTTCCTACATGTGGGTTGTGCATGTGGGTTGTGCATCAACCTTTATGGCACACCATTTGTGTCAACATTGCCGGGCGGGATGGCAGGTGACATGACCACGACTTGAGGTTTCAGTGGTGGCTTACCTGCAAGCTCGTGTGACCTAGAAGTGACAATAGATCAGTGTTGTGCTCGAAGAACTATTTGCAAAGAATACACGACCACAACATGCCCTATTTGATGATCACCATTTTGACATTGAATTAGTTCGTTAGATTTTGTGGCTTCATGTGGAAGGAGACCGTCTGACCCATCAAATTGTAGAATTAACCCATAGCATAAATCCGAATGAGGTCGCAAGGACCTTTGAACCCCTTAGTTGTGACAAGAGGCTGCCCCGTTAGCCTAGCGGTCCCTCTCCACCGATGGAGCATTATGGGTGGAGCGAGATGTTTGGCAGACTCCACAAGATGCTAGCATGGGCATTCTGGGACCTAATGAAGCCCAATTTGAACTAGAGCACCCTGCAAGAGCATGCGAGGGCAAGGCGAGGGCACCTTATTTAGTGTAAGCCGATAGATGAGTGCGAACGATGCCATTCGTCCCTTTTGAATGGGGTTGGTGCGTGCTGAGCGAGCCATCTTCACCAACAATAGGGCATGTCTCATCAGTGGTGCAAGGTTTGTTCATCACTCCGCCATCTCTGATGACAAGAGAGGGCTAATTCCATAGGTACTAATTGTTCTGGTTGCTCTGATCAATCCAGTCATGATGGTAGCATAGTAAACGTGAAGTACACCAAGTTTCAGGGGAGAGTTCGCAATGATCCAGATGCACATGTCTGACAATTTGATGACTAACTATACCGTAGATTTCGTTGAAAATATATAATATATACAAACCCTTTTAGGGTTAGGGTTAGGGCATCTAACCCTTTATTTTATAGCACTCTATGTGTTAGTGCTATGCACAATATTGAACACATGATGTTGAGATGGTTTCTCAACACGTTCCCTCAAGATCAACATCATGAAGTAGGCCTTCCCTCAAGATGATAATTCTGGGGGATCGAAGAAGGACTGAGCATTACATCCCATCACACCCCTTTAATGGGGATGTACTTCCTTTGCATCAAACCAAGAGCTCCTCAGTGCTTCTCAAAAAGATATTTGCCAAGTGGTTTGGTAAAGATGTTTGCAACATTTTCTTTACTATCACAATGTTGTACTATGATGTCACCAAGTAACACTCTTTCTCTGATGAAGTGCTCTTTGACATCAATGTGCTTTGTCTTGGAGTGATATACTAGATTCTTGGCCAATACTTGAGCCGATTGATTATCATAGTATATTGTTATTGGCTTTGATTCATCAAAGTAATATGTTTCTGACAATAGTCTTCTGAGCCATATAGCTTCACATGCACCTGTAGTGAGTGCTCTATATTCTGCTTCTATTGAAGACCAAGAAACAGTTGGCCATTTGTTTAAAAACCATGATATAGCACCTTGACCGAGGAAAACTGCATATCCTTGTGTGGATCTCCTAGTCTCATGATCTCCGGTATAGTCATTGTCACTGTATCTATGCAACCTTGGATGACTTCTATGTATTCTATTCCAAACTATCTTGTACCGCTAAAGTATCTCAAGACTCTTTTGGCTATATTCCAGTGAGACTGTTTTGGATTTGCCATAAACTGTGCAAGTGAACTTATTGCATAACAAATATCTAGTCGTGTGATAGTCAGATATATAAGAGATTCGATGAGCTGTCTATAGTACTTGTCATTGATGGTAGGCTTTTAAAAACATTTTTTAAGTTTCAAACTCTGTTCCAGCATTCATTGGACACAAGCCACACATTGGTCATCTCCGCATATTTGGTTGCATAGAATATGCCCACATACATGATGATCATTGCAAAAAATTGGATGTGAAGTCATGCAAATGCATCATGGTTGGCTATAGTGAAGAAAGAAAAGTATACAAGCTGTACGATCCCATCAACCACAAGGTCATTATCTCCAAAGATGTAATCTTTGATGAGGAATCAAAATGGAAAACATCAAATTCTCAGGATATCGACACATCAATTACTTAGTCACCTACAGAAAAGGTTGATGAAGAAGAGCAAGAATTGCCAGAGACACCCCGAGAAGGGAAACAACAATGTAGACAGTCTACTAGAGAAAGAGACCACCAGCCAGATTGACATATTCTTAGAAAGGCAAAGCAATTTAGATCAAAGCTACCAATGATTCTCTTATGAATACCATCATGGCTACCAAAGAGCCAATGTACTTCGAAGACGTAGTTGACAAGCCAGAATGGAAAACTACTATGAATGAAGAAATAGAAGCTTTGTACAAAAACAACACTTGGGAGTTATGCGACCTTCCACCAGGAAAGAAGGCCATAGCAAACAAATGGGTTTATAAAGTAAAGTACAATCCAGATGGAAGCATTGAGACTAGTTGCAAAAGGATTTGCATAGCAATATGGTCAAGACTATGATGAGACTTATGCTCTAGTAGCAAAGATGGATTCCATATGGTTCTTGATATCACTAGCGATACTCAATAGAAGGAATGTGTACCATGTACATGTCAAGAATTCTTTTCTCAGTGGTTACCTAGATGAAGAAGTCTACATGCAACAACCAGCAAGTTATTTTGGACTAGGAAAAGACAATCAGGTTTGCAATCTCAAGAAAAGTCTCTATGGCTTAAAGCAAGCACCCAAAAGTTGGTACAACAGAATCGACAAGTATTTTGCTAATTTGGGATACATGAAATCCAATGCAGATCATACTCTCTACTACAAAGTTTAAGGGGAAGAAATTATTAATGCATTTTTGTACGTAGATGAACTAATTGTGATCGGAAGTAATGATAGCATCAAAAAGTTGAAACAAGACTTATCTTTAGAGTTCGACATAAAAGATCTTGGTCTTGGAATTGAGTTCTGAAGAGACTTAGACAGCACCTTCATGAATCAGCTAAACTATGTTGACAATCTCTTGAAGAATTTTCATGTGGCACATTGCAAGATTTCAGCCACTCCCTGAGCATTGCTCTAGCACTATTTGCTAAAGTACCATTCTTCCTTTTAGCTCTTGCATTTTGATGAGGAGTATCTCCATAAGTAAATTGTCTTTGAATGTCATTACTTCTGCAAAAATTCATGAATGCTAAAGATATGTATTCACCTCCTCTATCTGATCTCATGACTTTGATCTTTCTGCATGTCTGGTTTTCTACCATGGCTTTGAATTCTTAAAATTTGGAAAAGACTTCAGATTTCTCTTTCAGAAAGTAGACCCAATAATATCTACTGTGGTCATCGATGAAAGTCAAATAGTAGAGTGAACCATTGATGCTGCGGGTCTAGGCATGACCCCATATATTTGTCTGAATCAAATTAAGAATACCTCGTGCTCTAGAGGTGCTTCTACCAAAATTGGTTCGCTTTTGTTTACCAAAGTAGCATGCTTCGCAAACTTTTCCAAGAAACTAAAGTTTCAAAATTCCAATTGCCATATTCTAATTTTCGAGCTCTTTCAAGCTTTTGAAATTGACATGTCCATATCTCTTGTGCCATATTGCGGAAAGTGGCATCTATTGTTGCAATTGAACTGACATGGCATGCAAACTTGGTACTGAAGCTAGCATTCTGAACAAGCATCCTTCCTTGACTACTTTTCCTACTAGCTGATATCCTTTGAATTTGCCTCTAATCATGCATTCATCTCCATAAAAGATGACTCAATAGTTGTGTTTTGTCATTTCACCAAATGATAAGAGGTTCTTGTTGAGCTTCGAAACCCTTTCGAAACATAGAGTAAATCTTTCACCAATCCTTTCGTACCACTGAAATTATTCATAGGGATAATGCCTTTCCCTTGAATTGGATTTGGTGTGTTATCTGTAGTGTAGATACCATTCTTCTGTCCTCCTAATGGTTTCATCTCTGTGATCCATTCTTGATGTTTTGTCATATGAGATGATGCGCCACCTCGGGGGGTTCACTATGTGTAAACCCTCTATATCACGTGCGTTCAAGGCCTATTTGTAAAATCCCTTATTTGTAATTTTTCCATTAATAAAATATACCCTTTTTCTATACAAACCTGTCAATTTTTTCAAATTCATTTAAAAACTCCCTTATGTAAATTAATTTTTGTAAAATTTAGATATTAAAAATATCATTCTATTAGTCTCATGTGATAGGGTTACATATGATGAATGATCCCCTCGAGTGTGGCACTATCTATATACCAAGGATTTTGATATTCTTGATTAACGTTATAACTGCATTCCCCTTTTGAATTGCAATCAATGTCAAGATATACTGTTTCAGTCTTCTGCATGTCCTTTCTTGCAAGAAACATATTCTCACGTTCATTGGCATAATGATTGTGACTTGAATGTCCACCATGATGATTTTCTCTTCCTCAAAAATTCCCTCAATTGTTGCTAGATTGACCACCTTGGTCGTATTGCTTCTTGCAGCAATCTCTTTCATAGTGTCCAAACTTATGACAGTAATTGCATTGAATGCTTTATATGGTGGTGGATGCATTCCCTCATTCTTGGTATCTTCCTCTATTGGAATGAACTTGGATTTTAACGTTGATGTTGCTGAGGATGCTAACTTTGCTGATGACTTTATTGTTGATGATGACCACTTTGCTGAAATGATCTACCTCTACTTGTGCCTCTGCCTCTGCTTCTATCTGAGGATGTGAATGCTTGATCATTGGAATGACCTTTGTGTACATGAATGGCTTGCCTCATGAGTTCTTCACCAAGTAACACTCATTGTAGCTCTTCAATTGTTGGAATTTGTCATTAAATGGTAATACTCTAGACTAGATTATTGTATCCCTTTCCTAGCCTATTTAGAATGACTTGAACTATTTCTATGGGATTCATGGTCTCTCCTCTTGCTTGTGCGAGTTGATTGTTGTAATCCTTGATCTTGAGTACATAAGCATGATCAGTTTCATTGCTGTTGTAGAAACTTTGGTTGATTTGGTTTCTCAGTGTGAGAATCTTGGAAGTGATCCTAGACAAATAAAGAGCTACAAACATATCCCATGCTACTTACAAACATCCCAGATGAAGCTAACAAATAACACACGTGAGGAGCCAAGTGTGTACATTTGAGGGCTCCATTCCTATGAAAAACTAAATGAGTTCATGAAATAGTGCAATCAACAACTACCAAAACAAGGATGGCTCTGACCAATTCACAAACGGTAATGTCAAAAACTATCATGATAAATCATCTACAACAAGAGCAACAATAGAGTTTTATTAACAACTATCTAATGAAGTAATTTTCAAGGCTTGTGAAAAATATATTAAGGAAGCTAGACATCCTCCATGTGGGAAAAAATATTACTAATTACAACACTACCATTTATATAAACCATCCATGGTATTTTTGAAAAATGATTTTCCTTAAGTATCTCTTGTGACTACTGTAAATGATTGCTATCAAACCGTAGTTCTACTTTTTCCAATAATGTTTTAATAAAAAAAATTATGCACTAGTTTTGTATATTTTAATAATAAATAAAAATAAACTTTGAAAGCTACTAAAAGAGAGCATGACTTTGAAAGTAAAGACTCTCATCATGCCAAATCACAAGGAGTATGTTAAGGTATAACTGTAAGAAAATAATACAACGTCTGTGCTCAACAGATAACAGGATCTTGTATGCAAGAGAGAAAACAAGATAGTATGGAGAATCAAAAATTTGATTATTGTAGAACTGATACAATAGATGGCGCTGCCTCCCAACCGTGCACTCCTGTGAAAGAAGCTTCGATGGCGTGCTGGAAATAGTAGAAGACGGAGGCTGGATGCTAAGGAATTAGGGTTGCTATAGCCAGTGATGAAATGGGCTTCACGGGCTTGCTCTTATATAGCCACCAGTCATAGTCGGTTAGGCTCAATTGGGTGACCGACCCAATCCGCCCAAAACGGTCCCGAAATAGGCCACCCACCATATGATAGAACCGGTGCGCAAAACAGAGGCACTAACCTACGGTCTCCGTTCGGCCGGGATCATCTGAGGCTCCAAACGGGCCCCGCAACCCGAGAGTGGGCTGCCTCGAGAAATGCTCTGTCTACTCTCAGTGCGGTCAATCAAGGGATGCCTTCCCGCACTTGCATGTAGCCTAGTTGGCAGTGTGCCAACTCTATCTGAAGCCATCTAGCCATCAGGCCACACATGGCCCCCATCTGGTGTCCAAACCAGGACCTACCGGGATAACCGAGCTACTCAAATGCCTTCTCCTCATATGGGGGGCTTACAAGTAGAGTTAGCTGGTTCTTGCATAGTTACACGAGAGTGGAGCATTGATATCTAACACCCCCCCTCAATGTCCACCTGCAAGTGAACTTACTTTTTCAGCCCAATGCCAAGTCGATGAAGATGCCTCTCCAGCAAGTCTCTTCCAAGAGCCTTCGTGAAGATGTCCGCAGCATTCTCTGTAGTCGGACAGTACACTAAGTCGACCTCTCCATCCATGATGAGCTCGCATACAAAGTGATATTGAATCTCAATATGTTTTGTGCGAGCTTGGAACACCGGGTTCTTTGCAATCGCCATGCAACTCTGACTGTCACATGATAATTGCGTAGGCTTGTTCTGCACTGCACCCATGTCCCCCAAAATCCTCCTCAACCACACTGCCTCGCAAGAAGCAAAGCATGCAGATTTGTACTCGGCCTCGGTAGAAGAAAGAGCAAGTTACTGTGGGTTGCTTCTTGCTGACCCATGACACAACTCCAGATCCAAGTGAGAAACAGTACCCTATCACTGATCTCCTGCTGTCCACGTCTCCTGCCCCCACCAATCCGAGTCACAGAATCCGGTCAAGATGTTGCCCTTGGTATTTCAGCACCCGCATCCTTGCCCTCCAATGGTTCTCCCGAGGCTTATTGGAAAACCTACTTAGTACACCAGTCGCAAAACTGATGTCCGGTCGTGTGTTGCACAGGTAAATCAAGCTGCCCACAAACCTTCTGTACTTCGCTTCGTCCACCAGTGGTGATGAATCCTCGTTTGAGAGCTTCGTGTCAACCTCCATAGGGGTACCAACTGTCTTGCACTCAGCCATGCCAAATGCCTTCAATATCTCTCCAGCATACTTCAGCTGTGAAATGAAGATCTGTTTCGGCTCCTGCCAAACTTCAATCCCCAAACAGAAATGCATCAGTCTGAGGTCTGTCATTTCAAACTCTCTTCCTAGCAAATGCTTCGTCTGCGAGATCTTCTCTTCATGGTTCCCTGTTATGACAAGGTCGTCCACATAAAGGACCACGATCATACACCTGCCTCCTTCTCTGAAGATATACAAATTTGCAGTAGATGGGCTCCTCCTGAACCCGCTTTGCAGAAAGTAGGCATCAATTCACTAGTACCACACTCGTGGAGCCTATTTCAACCCGTAAAGTGCCTTCTTTAGTTTGCATACTTTACCTTCTGAACCGGGGATCTCAAAACCTGGTGGTTGTTCCACGTATATCTCCTCCTTGAGATCTCCATTCAGAAAGGCAGATTTCACATCCATTTGAAACACGGGCCAACTTCCCTAGGCAGCTAAAGCCAAAACACTGCGAATTGTGGTTAGTCGAGCTGTGGGAGCAAAAGTATCTTGATAATCAAAACCATGTACCTGTGCAAATCCTTTTGCCACGAGCCGAGCCTTGTACTTATCCAACGTGCCGTCAGACTTGTACTTGGTCTTGTACACCCACTTGGTTCCGATTACCTTGCGTTTTGGTGGTCGATCCACAAGGTCCCAAGTGTTGTTCTTCATTATGGATCCATACTCTGATTGCATAGCCTCCATCCACCTATCATCGCCCTGTGCCTCTTCAAGAGACTTGGGTTCATCAGCACGGATCACTTCTGTCATCAAAGCATAGTTGACCAAGTGTTCCTGCGCCCTTCTTTGCTCCTCTAATCTCTTGGACTAGCGGTGTTCAGATGGTTCCTCCTCAATGGCTGGAGGTTCTCTACCATCCAAAAGCTGCTTTACCCACTTCGAGAATGGCCGTTGCCGTTGCTGTTCTATAGGCTCTTCTTCATCTTCTTTGTCTTGAGTCCTCCCAAGCACCGTTGTGGGATTTCGGTCTACTATTGGTGGGGGTACTAGATATCCTGGTCGTGGTTATTTGGGAAGGAAGCATCCTCCTCCAATTGATGCGGCTGTTCTGAGAAGACCACATCACGACTTACAATTACCTTCTTGGTAATAGGGTTATAGAGACGGTAACCCTTCGCCTCTTCACTGTAGCCCAAGAAAATACACTTCCGGCTCTTCGGTTCCCATTTGGTCCTGGTAGCATCAGGGACATGCACAAAACAATCACATCCAAAAACTCTGAAATGTGCAGCTGAAGGTTTCTTACCAGAAAAGGCTTGCAGTGGAGTCATCCCATTCACAGCCTTCGTGTAGCTACGATTCAGGATGTGAACTGTAGTGTTACATGCTTCAGCCTAGAAAGTCTTTGGCAAATCTTTCCCTTTCATCATACTCCGGCCCATTTCACAGATGACGCGCATCTTGCGTTCTGCTACTCCATTTTGCTGTGATGTATGTGGCGGGGGTTTCTGCCTCTTGATTTCGTGACTTTTGCAGTAACTTTCGAATTCAGTCGATGTGAACTCTCCACCTCTGTCTGATCTCAACTTCTTCACCTTCCTCCATGTTTCTTTCTTCATTACATGCCATTCCTTGAACCTACTAAAAGCCTCATCTTTAGTCTTCAAGAAGTATATCCATATCCTTCTACTGTAGTCATCGATCAGCGTCATGAAGTAGTAGGAACCACCCAAAGCTTCCGTCTCCATCTTTCCACAGAGGTCCGTGTGAACGAGCTCTAGAGGAGCCTTTGCCCTGTTGGCCTCTTTAGCAAAGGGATGCCGATGCTACTTGCCCATCATGCAAGCTTCACATACATTGGGCAGATCTGAAATTTCTGGTAGGTCTGCAATCATTCCACTTTTATGCATCTCCTTCAAAGAACTAAGGTTTAGATGACCAAACCTCTCATGCCACAACTTAGTGTTCTTCACATCCGCTCGAGCACTGAAAGCTGAGAGTTCGTAAATGTTGTTGCGCCATGTACCTTTACCAACGACCTTTCCTTGAAGATCGAGGATCTGTGCACCATTCTTATCGAATTGAACTTTGAGGTCTCGATCCATGATCGTAGAAATGGACAACAAGTTCCTCTTGATATCTGGCACATAAAGAACATCGGACAACTGTTTTACAACTCCATTTGACTTGAGAGCAATCGTACCTTTTCCTTTTGCTGGACATTTTGCATCATTTCCGACTGCTACCAGGATGTCATTCCCTACCGGCTGTAGAGAGGTATACCAATCCTTCCGACTGGTCATGTGGCACGATGCACCACTGTCAATGATCCACAGTTCATCCGCAGGTACATGAACTGCATCCATGCAAATCTCCTCAATTGTGACGAAATATCACCAAAACTCAAAGCTCACAGCTCTATTGGTACTACCTGCACACTGTTGTTGGACTCTTTCTTTACTCCATTCTTCTCATCTGCAATCTTCTTTCGACACTCATTCTGCTTGTGCCCTGCCTTGTTGCAATAGAAGCACTTGATCTTCTTCTTTCTCTTTTTATCATCAGAAGAAGATGGGTTACCAGAGTCCTTACCCTTACCTTTCTTTGATCCGGTCTAGAAAGCCGAATCTTCTCTAGTCCTCGTCTTTTGATGCATCTCCTCCTCCAGAAGCATCGCGCTGAAATCCTCAAAGTTGAGGGGCGGATTTCTATTCTACGTATTCAACGCCGTAACAAGACCATCGTACTTTGGTGGGAGAATCCGTATGCACCTTCGTGCTAGATTCTCGCTAGTGATGGTGATGCCAATCGCAGTCATCTGATCGCGCAGATTCTTCACCCTGGTGATGAACTTCTTTGCCGCTTCAGACTCAGACAACTTCTCGTTCGCGAGTTAAGTCTCCAGATTCTGAATCCGCGTCTGATTCGTGGTCTCGTACTGATTTTTCAAACCGTCCATGCCTCCTCTGTTGTGGTGACATGTTAAATTAACGCCATGACGGAATCACTAACACTGCAGACAATAGAACACAGCGCATCTGCATTTCTTCTTGTCCACGCGAGAATCTCATCCGCAGTTGGTACTATCTGTTGTCCTGCATTGGCTGGATCCGATCTCGCAACCAGCCTCACATCCACCCTAGTAGCAGTGTCCCAAAGCTCGTATGCGCTTAGGATGGTCTTCATCTTGAACTTCCAGAGTGGATAGTTAGAGCCGTCCAACTTTTCGCTTTCGCCGAACGGTGGGATTCGCAGTCTTGCAGGCTGGGCCATCTCTCACAATCTGCTCGCAAACAGAAACACACTACCAAATCTTCTTGCTAGAGTCCAAGCTCTGATACCATGTAAGAAAATAATACAATGTCTATACTCAACAGATAACAGGATCTCGTACACAAGAGAGAAAACAAGATAGTATGGAGAATCAAAAATTTGATTACTGTAGAACTGATACAATAGATGCCGCTGCCTCCCAACCGTGCGCTCCTGTGAAAGAAGCTTCGATTGTGTGCTAGAAACAATAGAAGACAGAGGCTGGATGCTAAGGAATCAGGGTTGCTGTAGCTAATGATGAAATGGGCTTCACGAGCTTGCTCTTATATAGCCACCAGTCATAGTCGGTTAGGCTCAATTGCGTGACCGACCCAGTCCGCCCAAAACGGTCAACTGGGGGTCGGTCCTGAAATAGGCCACTAACCATATGATAGAACCGGTGAGCAAAATAGAGGAACTAACCTATGGGTCTCCGTTCGCCATCCGAGATCATCTGAGGTTCCAAACGGGCCTCGCAACGCGAGAGTGGGCTGCCTCGGGAAATGCTCCGTCTACCCTCAGTGCAGTCAGTCAAGGGATGCCTTCCCGCACTTGCATGTAGCCTAGTTGGTGGTGTGCCAACTCTATCTGAAGCCGTTCGGCCATTAGGCCACACATGGCCCCCATCTGGTGTCCAAACCAGGACCTACCAGATAACCGAGCTACTCAAATGCCTTCTCCTCATATGGGGGGCTTACAAGTAGAGTTAGATGGTTCCTACGTAGTTACATGAGAGTGGAGCATTTATATCTAACAATAACCACATATCTTAATTTCTAGTCTCACATCAATCTTTTGTTATGCATGCTTTGATATACAATTTTGAAAAATGAGTTTACTTAAGTACTTCTAGTGTGTATTCTTAGTAACTTTTGCAAACCTTAGTTTCATTTTTGTTAATAATACTTTATGCAATAATTTTGTTATTTATTATAATCAATAGAAATTCAATTTTAAAAGATTATGGATAGGCTGGTCATGCATTGTTAGTTCCTAGTACGTGTATGTATTTTCTAAATTCATAAATAATTTATCTCATTTATCTATTAAGGAGAGGTTTTAGTTATTCAGAGGAGAATTTTAAAATGTTCAATTAGGATGCTTTTTTGAACGTGGCCTTCCAATTCTTTGTTTTAGTTTTAATTCATTTGCCTCCTAGGGAGTCCTCCTCTAATTTCATGTGTGCTCCACCTTCACTATGTGTCTGTTTGTCCTTTCTATCTTTAAAGGTATAAAGCTTGTACCTTTTTTGTAGTTATGCCTTCTAAATAAAACATTACTTAATATAGAGTGTCAGGTCAAATTTTCCTTGCCAGCATGACCATTAGGACAAAAAAATTGCCTCTCCAGATTGTTGACAGTTCAATTTTTCTGCATCTTCTAAAGCTCTTGTGTATAAGTTTGGATCACATTTTTCTAAAAGAGTATCTTATTGATGAGATATGATTTTTCAAAGCCCGAAAGTTTGAATTTTTTAGAAAGGGACTATAGGCACCATTGAAAAAAAATGCAGTGCTCGATTCACAATTCCATTATTATCAATCTGATTCCAATAGTATATTCCCCAATATCCCTATCTCCCTTTGGCTTTGTCCCCCACATTGAAGCATCTATTTCCCATAGAGTCAATGAGAATTTGAGTATAGATTGAGTCTATTGTTGGTGAGAAGTACCTTGTATCTTTCGCTTCTTGATTGGATGAGATATGACCAGCATTACGATATGTTACTGACTTTGCTTCAAGTTCATTCTTCATCACTCACTTAGCATGAATGACATTACTTAACATTATCCATTAGGTAATTTTCTTTTAGCTCAACTTATATGAGCAAGATCTAGATTCATATCAATAGGATACAAAAGATATCCATTGCTCTAGTTTTCATGCTTGACAAATAATCTAAGAGCTAAGGAATGCATTGTATGAAATTTTAACCAAATGAAGAGATGCAACATACAAACAAGCTACCCTCATAAGAGTAAATGGATGTAGGAGCTATAGTTTGTAGCCCAATTATGAGTAGAAGCTAGATTTGTATCAGTAGGAAATGAAAGGTATCCATTGCATGAGTTTGCAGGTTTGAGAAGGAATCTAAGAGCAAGGAATGTAGTGTATAGAATTGTAGGCACATGAAGAAATGTAGCATACAAACAATATATCATTGCAAAGTCAAACAAATCTAGGAATTGAAGTCTGCAAGGAAATATGGGGGAATAAAGAGAAGGATAAAGCATAAAGCATATCTTGCAAACAAAGTCAAACTAATGTTTGACCTAAAATGTGCAAAGAATTTATCCTAAGAGGTATTTTACAATTTGCTAGTGTCAATAACAATTATCAAAATTGTCTCGAGATTTACTAGTGATATATTTTATATAATCATCTAGATATATTTTTTACATTGGTTTCATTATTAAGAAAAAGTTGAAAGTTTTTTCTTCTATAAAAACAAAAGCTCAGTATATATGCCAAGATTGGAACTAAATTTAGAAAAAGAGATAATATTAGGCTTTAAGATTCTAAATTTATAAATAATTTCCATGAAAGTTCACCAAATTTTTATTTAAAAAATCTAGATACTTTAAAATTTGGCAAGAATATATATTCATAAATAGCTTGAGTTTAGATTCTAGGCTCTAGCTAGTTGTTGGCATGTTACTTGTAGATAACCATAAAAAACTAAACATTCATTCAAGTTTGTCACTAGCAGTCATCATGATAATGTTTGAAAATTAGTGGTTCTATATTGTAGTTCTTATCTTCTTGAGTCTCAACTCTAGAATTTCAATTGCTCTCAAGTCTTGGCTCTCCACCCTCAAACTCGCACCAAGCCTCAAATATTACTCTTTAATCTCTCTAACATTTTGATATCACGAGCAACACCTCATACTACCTTGCAACTTGCTCTAGTAGCCAGTGTCCAACATCCAAAGGTATGGGAGAATTTTGTGAAAACTTTGAATTTTTTATGCCATGAGATGTCTTTAGATAATTTTAAAAATTTTGCATTAATGCACAATTGATGAGCATAAATTTTGCCTTAAAATAGCATGAATATTAAATGAAAATGTGATGATTGACAAGATTGCATTAGGAAGTGTAGGAGAAGCTACCACCAATAAATGTCATATTACCATCAAAATACATGACAAATATCAATTAAAAATGCTTGTGGGGATTCTTCATCATTTAAACTCGTCCAAATTCCCATGAATTTAATGGAACGTGTTATATTTCACATCTACCCAAATGCTCTAGTATGTAATAGTTTTGTTCTTCATTGATACCTTGATTACATATGGGTATTTGGTTAAGTCAAATAATCACCAAAAGCCTCTGACCATTTATGTAGTTAAACTAATTCTCCTTCACTAGTAGCTATTCTACCATCTATATCCTCCAATATAGAGAGAGCATTGAGAGAAATCCCACTAATACCTTGAATCCCTATTATTGGATCATTTATCCCACTAACCTCTTCATTTATTTTCCTTTGTGCTTTCTCAACATAGTTTTATACCGACCAGTAACGTTAAGTTGTACTCACATTCAACACAAGAAATCTCTTAAGTGTTAAGAACAATAAACTTACACATAAAAAATGTTCGTTCTCAATACCCATGACCATGTCAGTAATTTATGCTCTCCATACATGCTTGAATTTAATGATGCAGAGCCCTTTTGTGCAATCCTTTTCTTCTGGTAAATAACTACCTATGCCTAGGTGATGTCAAGAAAGCCCATTTAATAGTACTCTAAACATATAAATATGAACTATACTGCATTGCAAATTTTGAGTGATGCCTTATCACATTAGCTTAATTACATCTACCATGGTCCATATAAAGAAAATTTTGAATATAGCCTTTGAATTCACCTATTGCTAACACTTCTCTCGAGCAAGGAAATGGCTCGAATTTTACTCCTTTAGATTTGGTTGTCTAATATCAAGTAGGTAAGCCTTCGGTATGATTTCATCTTGATCACAAATTGTTTTTTATACACAAATGGTTGGTAATTTTATCACTACAAAACTATTCTCATCACAAACATTAAAAATGGCACACAAGTATGAGAGCATCAATATGTATTCATCCAAAAGATGCCACTTCATTGCTTCCATATAATACCACATCTAAGCCCTCTTCTAGTGTGAATATATATAACAAGTTTAAAAATGTAAAAATATCTTCATCTAGTGCATAAACACAAATGGCAAGAGATGATCTATATGAGTAAATTATTTTTCATAACTATGATCAATGCATGTTATCAACACTTGAAATGTGTTAATTGATATGATTAGTTAACTTATAGCACTTTAACATATAAATATGATAATATATTATAATCTCAACACTAGAAAATAAGACATATCTATTTCACCTATGCATACATAAAAGAATCAAGGATTCTATATTGGTCTCTCATTGGTGGATAGACCTCCCTTGGGCCCCACTACCTTCCACTTGCATCCCTCTTGCCTGCACCACCTCTTGGGGCATTGACTCGTCCCCTTAAACTTTTGGATGGTCCCCCTACCCTCTTCCTTCTCCATGGTGGGCCCAAATTCGTGTGGAATTCCCCCGCCCCCCTCCCTCAAAAAACAAAAAACAAAATTTTGGAAAAGTGTCCCCACCCCCCCAAACACCTCCTAGGAGTCTTTCGAAACTATCCCCATTCACTCGCAACCTTCTTCTTAGCTTCTCCTCTCAACCTTCTCTCAGCCTCCTCCTCTCAAACTTTTTTCTCTTTGCTCCCTTTCTTTCTACAATGGTGGAGCACTCCCCTTCCCCTCCCCTAGACCGAATCGATCTCTTCAATCTTGTGTAGGTCACATTTTGAAGGATGACATAGATTTTTGGATTCTCAAGAGTTCAGGATAATATCCTGGGCTACAATGCAACATTATATGATAGGTCCATTCAAGGTTTCAAGAAAGGACAGAGCAAATAAAGGGAATCTTTGGCAGGGTCGCATTGTTGGGTTTTGTAATACCAAAAGGGACTCAAGCTGAAGGTTTAACTTTTGTTCTAGCATGATAGACTGGGTTATTTGCCAAGTCTATACTACTCATGTTGTCACAATAAATGACAACTGGCCCATCTGTAGACTGATGCATATCATAAAGTAGCTTATGCAACCAAGCTACCTCACATGCAGCCATTGCTGCACCCCTGTATTCAACCTCTGTCCTCCACAAGGCAACTATAGGCTGTTTCTTGTTCCTCCAAGTGACTGCAACACTCCCAATGGAGAACACATATCCACTGGTAGATCTTCTATTAGAAATATACCAACCCAATCAGCATCAGTGTATCCATGCAACTGTATCTGAATCCCAGTCTCATAAAATAGTCCATACTGCAATGTAGACTTTACATACCTCAGTATGCATCTAGCCACATCCAAATGTGGTTTCCTTGGAGCCTGCATAAACTGACTTACCAACCCAATAGCATAGCTCAAATTTGGCCTGGTAATAGTCATATAAATCAAACTTCCTACTATGCGTCTATACATAGTAGGGTCTTCCAGAAGCTCACTTGCATATGTGCTCAACTTCACATTCTGCTCCAAAGGAACTGAAATAGGCTTACAGCTTGTCATCCCATATTTGGATAGCATGTCCAATCCATACTGCCTCTGTAAGAGCCATATCCCACTTGTGGATCTAATCAACTCAATGCCCAAGAAGTAACGCAGCTCTCCCAAATCCTTCATCTCAAACTTCTGCTTCAATAGCATTTTCACATGAAGGATATCTTCATCACTATCACCTGTGATGATCAAATCATCAACATAAATGACAAGCAGCATAATGCCTTTCTCTATTTTTCTCACATAAAGTGAGAAATCTACCTTGGAAATATGAAAGCCAATAGTGACAAGATACTGTCCTATCTTGTCAGACCATGCTCTGGGTTCTTGCTTCAAGCCATACAAGGCTTTCTTCAACCTGCAAACAAACTCAGGATGAACAACATGAACATAACCTGGTGGCTGCTCCATGTAGACCTCTTCTTGCAAATCACCATGCAAGAAAGCATTCTTTACATCCATCTAATATAAAGACCATCCCTTTGATGCAGCCATAGCAATGACTGCTCTTACGATTGCCATCCTTGCAACCGGACTGAATGTTTCTTCATAATCAATGCCATATGTCTGTGCATACCCCTTGACAACTAATCTTGCCTTGTATCTGTTCACAGAACCATCTGCATTGTGCTTCACCTTATAAACCCACTTGCAACCAATTACATTCTTGTCTTTAGGCAAAGGCACCAATTTCCATATAGCATTTGCTTCCAAGGCATCCATTTCTTCATCCATGGCTTTCTCCCATTTTTCTTTTCCCATGGCTTGCTCAAAAGAAGTGGGTTCTGGTTCATGTATCACTTTGACCATATAGGCATAGTGAATGGCTGTAAATCCATCATATTTTAGCTTATCCATAGGATACCTAGCTCTGGTAGACTTGCTTAAAATAGGCTCACTACCAGGTGCTCTCAAAACATCCCTTGTCTTCCTTACTCCAGGTGTAACAACAAAAGGAATACCCAACTCATCATCAAGGCTCTGTTCTGAGCCACTGGATTCACCATCCACATAAGAGGCATTCACATCAAACATGGGCTGATCTACTTTCTCTTTTCCTTTTCGTGATACTTGCATACCACCATCTGCATTGCTTTGAGGAGATCCTCCTGATCTCAATTTGCTTGTCCATGGCAAAGTATGTGAACCACTGCTAGAGGACACTACAGGTCCACTAATATTTTGTGATTGCTGCTGTGAATTCTGTGCAGCATTACCATTTTGTGCATCTACATCATCAATCACATTTACTGGTTCATACTAGCTGCTCATCTCATCAAAAACAACATCTCTGCTTACTGTAAACTTACGAGTAGAAGGGTTATAGCATCTATACCCTTTCTGCTGCAGAGAATAACCAATAAAGGTGCACTTTCCAGCTTTTGGATCCAACTTGGATTTCAAGTCATCTGGCACATGAACATAGGCAATGCAACCAAAAACTTTCAAATGAGAAATATCTAGTTTCCTACTAGTATACCTCTCCTCTGGCGTCATGCCATGTATTGCCGCAGTGGGAATCCTGTTCATTATGTAGACTGCTGTAGCAACTGCTTCAGCCCAATAATAATATGGCAGGTCTTTTTCGTTAAGCATGGCACGAGATACCTCTCCAATATGCCTGTTTTTCCTTTCTGCAAGTCCATTTTGATGTGGGGTATGACTGCATGAATATTGATGCTTTATGCCATGCTCCTACAGTAACCTTGCAAACTCATTTGACAGGTACTCTCCCCCTCCATCTGACCTTAGGCATTTCATTTGCAGGCCTGTTTCTTTCTCAACCATAGCTTTAAAAGCTTTGAAATGCCCAAACACTTCACTTTTCTTTTTTATAAAATACACCCATACTTTTCTGCTGTAGTCATCAATAAAAGTGCCAAAATAATGACAGCCTCCAATAGATGCAGCTTTAGTAGTCCACACATCAGAGTGGATTAATTCCAATGGCCTCTTACTCTCTTGAACATGTCTAGGAAATGGTTTCCTTGCCTATTTTCCAAATTGACAGGCTTCACATACCTTATGCATTTCTGCAACCTTGAACTTAGGCAATCTTGCAACAATATTTTGGGCCTACATTAATTTAAGTCACTGTACATTAACATGACCAATGCGTTTATGCCAGATATTTATATCTACGACTACACCAGCCCCATGTGCAAACATTGCTGCACTCAATTCAGGCATGTCTGCATCCAACATAAACATCATGCCCTTCTTCTTCCCTTTTGCTATCAAGCAACCTTTATTTTTCATATCCTCAACAAAGCATCCATAAGGATTAAATCTGACCTGGAAGCCCTGCTCAACCATTTGATCAATAGAAACCAAGTTCTTGGTGATATTCGGGACATGAAATTTTTCAGACTGGTATTTCTTTTTCCCATCCTGCATAGACAAAGGAATTTGACCCATCTGCACAATAGGATGTGCAGTATCATCACCAGTCTCCACAAATCTTGGTCTTTCCATTTTCCTTGCATCTTGCATCCATTCTGCATGACCTGTCATGTGGTTTGATGCACCTGAGTCAACATACCACACATCATTGCTTTCTTCTGCACTTGTCACAGAATTGATCATGTGCTGCTCTATAAACAAATGCTCATTTCTGTCATCACACTGTCTACTAGAGGATGCATAATTGCCTTGCTACAATTTTTCAGTCATGATGTCATTCTGCTTTTTATAGCAGTCTTTAACCATATGACCCATTTTACCATAGTAGTAGCATTCAACATTGTTGTTTGTGTTTTGGCCTCTCTGCCATCCACCATGACCTCTTTGGCTCCCCCTGCCTCTAAAGTTACGATGTCCTCCTCCATAGGACTAGTTTTCTTGAATTTGCTGCATATTTTGATTTCTGCCACGGCCTCTAGATCGGCTTGCCCTACCTCTGCCTCTACTCCAAACAATCCTTTGTCGTAATGCTGACCATTGCCGCCCCATCCTTGCCATGTCATACTTCTCTCTCGATCTTCAACCCGCCAGCCTCTCCCTTCTCTGCCCCTCTAACCTTCAGACCCTTGTTGCGCACCCCATCCTGCTCAACTTCCAAGCGTGGCGTCGGGTCATCACAAAGTCCACCAATTACCCACAAAACGATGACGTGATGCAACTAGCCAATCCTGATGAACTCATCCCATGGGTTTGCACTCCCGACGGCCTCCAAGCCGATATCAACTGGATGCAGACCTATGGCCGAGCCTCAGTAGCCCAAACGCAAAGTCACCTAGTTGCCTACCATCCCCTTGGCATAATCATTCTATATAACTGGGTGCTGTAAAGCTCTCCAGGACTCTCTCGAGTCCTTGGTCAACAATTTTAAAACAATCCACATAGCATATCCTGAAGAAGTCACTGAGGCAGAGGGGCAGGAATCCATAGCAATTTTTAAGTCCACCACCCACCCGTCAAAATCCCACAATCGCCTCCTATTGATCCCACCCAACCCCCCCTAGCAAACCACCCATGCCATCCCGCCCCAACTCCCCCGCACAAACCTCCCCGTGTACTCCTCCAATGCCTCCAACACAAGCTTTGCACAGCAGGGGACCTCCCAGTCCATCTCCTCCAACACTCATGTCGACCTTTCAGAGGAAGCACTCAACACGCTCCTCAAGCCGAAGAATTTTGTACATATGCCCACCATCGACTTGTCACCCACTGGGACTGTTGAAGAGGAACCCATGCCTATGGACAACAACGATGTCCCTCCAACACCCCCCTCCTCCCCGCCCAAAGATGTTCAATGGTGACCCAATCTGCAGTCCTTCCAAGATCTACCCAACAGTGCCCTAATGCATCACTGGAAGAAGCAGATCGAAGGCTCTCGCCTCCACCTCTATTAAAGTATGGAAGTTCGCCCTCTTACCCAATTTATTACCCAGTCCTTCAACGATTGGCGGTGAACCCATCCGAAGCGCACTAATTAGTGTGACTGTAGGTGACAGTAATTAGTGTGATCACCCAGTGTGATCACCTACAGAAAAGGGTGATGAAGAAGAGCAAGAATTGCCAGAGACACCCCGAGACGAGCAGCAACTCAGACAGTCTACTAGGGAAAGTAGACCCCTAGGAAGATTGACATATGCTCAAAAAGGCAAAGCAATTCGGATTGAAACCACCAATTATGCTCTTATGACTACAACCATGGCTATAAAAGAGCCAGAGTACGCAGTTGACAAGCCAGAATGGCAAATTGCTATGAATGAAGGAATGGAAGCATTGTATAAAAACAATACTTGGGAATTATGCAACCTTCCACCAAGAAAGAAGGCCATTGCAAACAATTGGGTTTTCAGTAGCAAAGATGGATTCCATAAGATTTTTGGTATCACTAGCGACACTCAGTAGATGGGAATGCATATCAGCTAGATGACAAAAAAGCTTTTCTCAATGGCTAGCTAGACGAGGAAGTCTACATGCAGCAACCAACGGGGTATGTTAAACCATGGAAAGAGCATCACGTTTGCCATCTCAAGAAAAGTCTCTATAGCTTAAAGCAAGCACCTAGAAGTTGGTACAACAAATTGACAAGTATTTTGTTAATCTTGGATACATGAAGTCCAATGCAAATCATACTCTCTACTACAAAGTTCAAGGGGAAGACATTACTATTGCACTTTTGTATGTAGATGATCTAGTTGTGATAGGAAGTAATGATAGCTTCATCAGTAAGTTGAAACAAGGCTTATCTGCAAAGTTTGATAGGAAAGATCTTGGACTTATGCACTATTGTCTTGGTATTGAGTTCTAAAGAGACTCAGATAGCACCTTCATGAGCCAATAGAAATATGTGAATAGTCTCCTAAAGAAGTTTCATATGATCAACCATGTACAGACGCTGAACCCTCACCTCCAAGCTTTTTTTGTCTTTAGAAACCCACCTTTTCAATGCCTCTCTTTCTTTTCTCTAACGTGTGATTGCATTAGCCTAAACCCTTGAGCAATGCAAACATCATTGTCATCCTTCAAATATTGTCATACACAAGATTGAAGTGATAGCTTTGGGCTAGGAGAAAGTGATTGCTTGATTGGATGCAGCCACACTATACCTCAATTGTGAGTTTATCATAGCAACTTTCTCTCTCTTTTTTCGTACCTTTGAGTAAGGCAAATACAAATGTAGATTCAGTCCGATCTAGTGTCCTTGAAGCCCATCTTCTTTGCCAATCAATTCGAATGAATCCTTGCATATGTAAAGAGTCTACTGGACACAAAATTAATGAAACAAATATCATCCCATAAATCTAGCCATTCTTCAACTTCGAGCTATTGATATCATGTATTGGGTCTAATCGGTGCAATCCTCTTTTTCACCATGTTCTGATCTACAACCACAAATTAGACAAAAACCCTTTGCATTTTCATAGCCATGAGATGACTTTCCTTATCCCTAGTGCACCACTTGGCAACACCATATCAAGGGCGACGCTCATTGCACCTATCCAAGGGATATGCATGAAGCAAACTAAGCCCTTCAAACCCTTGCAATACCAAGATTTACGATTCTTTTTCTCTAAAGGGTAAATACATGAGATTGAACCTCTTGATTAACCTGGAGATAGCCTTTGTTTACCCGTATCTAGTAATACTCACATTCGACAAACAAACAAAGCATTGCATAAGAACTTGCAAAGTATCACCATTCTTGCATAAGAACTTGCAAAGTATCACCATTCTTGTTTCTTGTCAACCTCATCCAAGGAGTCATCAACAAGAGACCTTCTCTTATGTTTATCTTTCCAATTGCCAATTTCTTTTTTCCCCTTTTGCTTTTGTTTTCCACGTCCATTTGGTTGCCATTACAAGATTTCACCACAGTTAAGTTTCAAATTGAATTGGCATGGCTTAGACACTCACTTAGCTTCCAAATCTTCCCTGATATGTTTCTCTCTATGCCCATATGAGCATTCAAAATCTTTACAGTAACATGTAAGGAACTACCCAAGCAAACTGGTGAAGGATCCCTTGTCAATGCGCAATTGCCACGTATCCTCGTACCTTTGCCACATACAAATATCTGTTTCTTCTTGGGACCTGGTAGAAAGCACATCATAGCTTTCGAGAATAGCAAAGGATTATTCCTCGGCCTCAAAGACCCACTCAACTCAATAAATGTGCTACCTTTGTCTTGAAATCACCACTCCACTAACCACCCAACGTTTCTACACCTTGCAGAGTCTTCATGGCCTGCATTGACACATTCTTATTAAGATGAGCTCGAGTTGGTGAGCCATCCTACACCAGCTCCCTCGAGGCAAGCATGCAAGACTCTCTCTTATCACGCTTCTTCAACACCCAACGAATCAGTCCATCACAAAGGCTCCCTTCAGGAGCAACAAGATTAGTGTATTGACTCATGCATCTAGGAGTTACACACCTATCACATTTACTCACAACTGCACATGCAAGAAAGCTGTAAAAATAAGTAACTTCATGAACGGTGACGTGAGGTGACTTTCTTGGTTCACTCTAAAGAGCCTTGTTTTATGCTTAAGATGTAGATCAAACAACCGGATAAACTGCTCTCTCCATAGTTTGAACAAGAATATTTCTCATGTTTAGCCATATGCCTTCTTAAGATATGTTATTCTTTTAAGGTTATTAATTTCATACAAATGCAAATTTTCAACTCAAGACTTGCCCTAGCTTTATCCAACACTTTAGAATTAAAAAAGGGTACCAATTCAGCGTGTCTCAGTTTTTTAGGGCCATTAAGCAGTACATAAATTTGGTGTGTGCATAATTCAGGCGTGTCTTAGTACAGAACGTTCAGATATTCCATTCTGCAGAGAGAGATCAATAGTTGTTTCAAAGCACGTGCATCTGCTATTACAACAGACAATGAATGAACAGAATCATAACACTATTACGGTTTCTACTTTTAATGTGATTCTTGGGAACTTGAGAACATTTAATGGCAATAACTGAATCGTTTTTTATTCTTTTAGCATAAAGTTCCTCCTTAATGGAGACCTTTTTCTCTTTGAACAGTCCTTCCATGTACATATATAGCTTTTAGGAAAACAGTTCGCCGGCCTCTCTTTCATAAGACAAGTTACTATCTTAAAGACTCACAAAATCCGCTCAGAGCTTGCCGCAACTAGAACTAAGACATTAGCCATAAATTACTATCATGCCTACAACAAATGGACAGGTCACTCTTTCCAAACTAGCACCTCAAGTCCAAATATATGCAAACTGCCAAATAGGTAACGATCAGTGTAGGACACAAATCTTCCCTGGGGGGGCGAGAGTTAACACTCCTTGGAAGTTAATCTGGCAATTTGCAGGTTCTCTCTTACTCGGAATGCTAATCATCCTTATTATTGCAAATTCTAAAAATTGATCTAATCTTTGACGTAATCCAGCTCCACAATATCTGATACCAGTACAATTTTCTTGTCTTTGCAGCACGAGAAGGACCAAATAATCCCTTGTACAGTTCCTTCTGCTTCTCATATACTTGTTTGTCCTGTTCAGCAAGTAGACGCAGCTCTTTAACAACAACTTTGTCTTCCGGAGATAGCTTCTTAACTTTCTTGAAATCCTCTCTGGCTTCATCTGTCCGACCAAGAGCAGCACGAGCCTTGCCTCGTCTAAACAAAGCTTTGACATTTGTCTCATCCTCCTGCAAAACCTGATGAAGTTCCAAGCATATTTGGAGCAATCAGAAAATCTGCTTGTTTGCATTCTAGCCCAATACTCAAGTGATGCCTCAATAATCTTCAAACGTTTTGTCAAGCTAAGGCAAGCAAGCACACTAGAAAAGCTTTTTGGATCCTGGAAATCTTATATCCCTAGGGCATCTGACGCAGAAATTAAACGACTCGATTGAGTGGTTTTTACAAAGATTTGAGCCAGTCATTGTAAATTGACCTTAATCAAGCTTTGACAAATTCAACATACCATACTGCACTGTGCAATTGCATCATCATAACGATCCAATCTCAACATACAGGCTGCCATGTTCAAATGGCATGGATGTTTTACAGCATTCGCCATGTCCTTGTATTTTCCAAATAACTGAAACATGAACTCATCATTCATATACGCCAGAGCCTGATCCAAACACAGAAAAATAATAATGTCATGATCTGATGCTGTGCATGCAAACAAATTGGGACCCACCAAGGTTGAAAACAACCTATACTTTCAAAAGATTAAATATATCAAATCTTACAAAAAGATGGCCAGTTTTCTCTTTCAATGCCTCACAGAGAGGTAATTCTTTGTATTGTTTTCAAAGTCCTCATAGAAGTTACCTTTTTCACGCGGGGAGGGAGAGGAGCAGGGAATACCTGGCTCCCTCCCCAGGGAGAGTGTTAATTGCAGCTATATCTGTAAACGTAGTACTGCATCAAGACTGGAGGACACTTTATACCAATGTTCAAGAAGAGTTAAATCATCCTAAACTCCTGACTATTCTAGTTGGCTGGCTAGCCAGACTGAGGCTAGGTTGGCTGGCTCCTTGTCCAGTTGGCCATTGGCTGGCCTGTGTGGGTGGCCTTTTGGCTAGCTTATGGTGCCGCTAAATGGGCTGTCTCAGGCCCTGTGTTCTTGTCTGCTACCCTTCCCATTCTTGTTGCCTCAATGCGAACCTCTACCATTACTGACTCCTCATGGTCATGCAAAGAAGTGAGATCCACGTCGACGGATGTATCTCACCTCACCATAATTGCAGAGTGCTCAATAACGGGGGTGATGAAGAGAAGCCGACCACCAAGGAATCAAGGTGATGACTCTTCCTGCACTGAAAATGAGCTTTTCCACTTGAATGTGGAAAAATAAACTTGGTGGAGCCAGCCTTACGATGGAAGAGCCAGATCCTTCCCACTAAACGATGGAGACAACTAAAGATCAACTGGTTAAGGAGCCACACTAGACTTCGATAATTGAAAGAACCTGCTGATGGAGAATGAGGGTCAATTCCCCACATGTAAGGCGTACATACGAGGAGAGCATGGAGGATTGACACCGGTAGAAAGACAGGGGGAATGATGAGGGAGAAAGGGGCTGCCAAAAGGCAGCACATTGAACTGAGCATGTGGACAGCATGCATATATTTTTCCTACTTCAAAAAAAAAAAGTTTCTGTCTTTACCCTGTTAACCAAATCGATAAATACATGTCCAAAACTATTGCAACAACAGCTAGCATACATTAAAGATAATATACTAGCTAATAATAATCTGTCTTTAAAGATGATATGCGTGGTGTAGAGCAGGCATTTGCTGCTAAGTACAAAGGAAAGGCAAAGTTTGCTGGTTTTCAGCCAAAGCATGATGCAGCAGAGCCATCTGGAAAGGACAAGAAGAATGCAAATAAGCCCAAGAAAAGGGGCAGATGCTATCACTACAGATCACCACATCTCAGTGTGTCCAAAGAGGATTGCAAGGGAGAGGGAGTAAAATAAAGAGTCTGGCATGGCAGTTGCAGATTCTTCATTCCATTGGTCCTGAGCACTCCAGAGCACTCCTGCAGTAACCTGCTGGAGAGCAACGTGGAGGGCAGAAGCACAGCAATGTTCCAGAGTTCCATACACAGTTCAACCTGCAGATCATTCTTAAAGGTGAAGAACAGAGGGAACTTGAGAGTTGAAGGAGTTCTTGCAGGAGCAACAGTCCCAGACTTCTACATGTCAGAGGGATCTTTGTCTGCAGAGAACTAAAGAGCTTATTTGGCAGGAGTTGAGCCGCTACTGAAGCCTGCAGGAGGCACATAGCAGAAAAGAAAGAGTTTTCCACAGAGAGTGCAGCGAAGAGATGTTAGAAATCGAGGGTATGCACAGCGGAAGACTGATAGAATAGCCCAGGAACTCACACAGCATGTGTGGGGAGTGGAATCACAAACTTCTTAAACTTATGTGCATCAAATAGATGTGCAGACTCATCAATAGACAATAATCCAGCCAGATATAGAAACCACCAAAACAATATATTTCCGTCCAAAGCTATGGACACAATACAAAAGAGATAGATCCAAAGTCCCACCAGAGCGTGGTCCTTTGATCTTACCACCAGGTACTTATACTATCTGCCGGATATCTCTAGACTTGAGCCCGCATGCTCCACCTCGAGTACATGTGGACTCTCCCTGCAGATCACAACACCTTGCTGCCCTAGAAGACACCCAAGGTCTAGCCCTTGAGAGCTCAGTCTGCAGCAACTCCTGGACTCCTCTGCCACCTCGATGTAGGCCTGAGGGTGTGAGTACAGCTGCTCCTGCTGCTCCTCTGATGGCTGACCTGTTGGATCAATGAATGCCCTGCAATGGGCTGCTTTTATAAGCCTCAAGGGCCCTTGAAAATACCGACTGGTCTGCCATAAACTGGCCGACTCAGCAGATTTTGACATCGAAACGTTCCCAAGGACTACGACCAGGGAGTTACTGGAGCATCGTCATTGAAGTGTTGGCATTGTGCCTAGATGTGTCAGTCAGAAAGGGTGTTGGAAAGGTCACCTCCCCATCTGTAAGCCCCCATATGAGGAGAGCATGGGGGGGTGAACCTGTCTAAGAGATGGCCACATGGGCAGCATCATGGCTGCCATGAGGGCAGGGATCAGATAGAGAAAAGAGAGGACAAGGGTACCTGGCTGATCTGCAGGAGCATAAGGCGGAGCAGAGGACAGCAGCAGGGACCCAAGAGAAGAGGCTATGAACTCATGGATGGCGTCAACAAAAGTACAGAGCAGTAGGGTGCAGCAGAGGTGGGACAGACCAGCACATGGGTCAGCCAAGAGAGAGGCTGGTTGGGCAGGCAGCCAACCAGGCCTTATATAAGGCAGACCTAGGGGCTGGGCCCTTGCCTTGATGTGAGGGGCAAAGCCCTAGTTTTGTGGGCCAAAGGTCCCTAGTTTTGAGCCCCAGAAGGGGCACTTTAAGGAGATTCCGCTGCGTGGGAGTTGACCTTTAGCAAGCAACTCCCTAATGATACCCGACAAATGATATAAGACACATAACATGACATGATAGGAACTTCCTGATACATGGTGGTTCTTTCCTATGGTTCCTAGTTTCATAAGTAGTCTTTTCTTAGTTTCATCAGTCTTGGAGATGTGAGATAGACACCTCTAGTTCCGCATGGGGGATGTACTTGTTAGAATTTAGAGCATCTCATGCATGCAGAGTGAGGACTTCTATGTGGGTGTGCCCACCCTGGAAAGGAGTAGTTTTCTCAGTTAGTTTGCGGCCTGTTTACCAAGGCATTTGGCCAGGGTTAGAGGCAGGTTAGAAGGCTGGTAGAGGGCCTATTACAGGCTGGTTTTGTGCCAGCTGGCTGGGGCTAACCAGGCCAGCAGTGTGGCTGACCAGGGTTGGGTCAGTCAGCTGACCAAGTTCGTGTCAGGTAAAGCAGACCTAGGTCGGCTATCTGCAGACCCTACCCCCACACTATAAATAGGGCTTCCTTGCCACATCTGGATAAATCCATTTCCTCCCATATCTCTGGTTGGCACTGTTTCCCATGCTATAAACGAAGTTATCTTGCCTCATTCAATCTCTCTCTCTCTCTCTCTCTCTCTCTCTCTCTCTCTCATGTATGCTTCCGCAATGTGCAACATTTACATGGTATCAGAGCCGCAAGTCGTCTAGAAGCTGGCCTTGGACCTGGAGAGTGTGGGGCTCATGAAATTTACCACTGGCAGGCGTGACACACATCAGAGGGTGCTGGTCAGGGTGCTGGTCACTGAAAAATTTTCAATTTCTTCACTTTAAAATTAATACAAGTTTGACGTTTGAAGTTTGAAGTTGAAAGTTTTGTAGCTCTCTGTCAATTCAATGTGTACAATGTATATTTTCCTGGTTGTTTAAATTGTAAAATTAGGGTCACGAATGATTCAGCCCTAGGGGCTGATCCATACTTCCGTACCCATATACCGTATGCGTATGTTAACGTATGGAAAAAACTATGATTGCAGGCATGGACCCCAAGGGATTTGGAATTTTTTGAAGAAGGTGCCTTAGCAGCTTCTTCTGCCTTCCTACTTTCCCATCCGGCCCCCCTTCTCTTCTTTCCCCAGCCACCCTCCTTATCTCTTCTTCTTTCCCACCCATCCTCCCCTTCATCAGGGCTGTTCCTCCGATTTTCAACACGTGTGTGTGAGTGATTGGAGTGGATCCATGGCACACCCGTGTATGAGCAAGGAGGACAAATTCAATGGATCCAATATGCTCATTGGAAGCTGAACATGAAAATCTAGTTCATTCACAAAAGCCTCTAGGAAATCATTCAAGGGTATGAAAGGAAGCCCAAACATCCAAAGAACTCGATATGTTGGGATTGACCGGGATGAAGCTTTCCTTGAGGAACTCCAAGATTGGGAGGACCGTGATTCTAAGGCACATTCGGCGTTGGTGCGGACCATTACGAACGAGGTCTCCCCAGCAGTGCAAACCTTGGCTAGTGCCTCTAAAGTCTGATCCAGGTTGAGGATCTCTATGCCCGGGATTCTTCATACGGGGGTTGTCACTTTGCAAGGTCAGCTCTACAGTCTTGAATTTCCTGCAAGTAGCTTGATGCAGCCGTTTATAATGAAGGCCAAGGTAATCCATGACCAGCTACAGGCAATGGGTGCTTCCTTATCCTCTCCTCAGTTGGCTGCATTTATCCTCACGAAGCTTCCAACAGCGTATGATGTCGTTTCCCAAGCATTGCGGTGCCAAGTTTCGACAAATCAGTTGGATTTTGATGACATCTGCTCCCTTCTCTTAGAGGAGGAATCTATTCTTCTGTCCCAGGTAAGTTGAAAGTGTCTCATGGTGGTGATCAGGGACTTTTGATAGTGTAGAAGAAAGGAAGAAGCTGGTGCTATGCCCGTGGGAAGAGAAGTCACTTTGCAAATGATTGTCGGTCCAAGCACAAGACGAAATCCAAGGACTAGGACACAACTTCATCAGGCAGGCTCTTCTTCGGACAAGTCTGGTGATCCGAGGCAGCTCTTGCTCAAGAACTCCAGATTGCACCTGCTTTCTAGCAAAAAGGTAGGGATGCCACAGCCAGAGAGGGCTTATGGGCGGAAGAGCGGGCTGAGCTATGGACTTGATGTGTTCGAAGTTCATTGCTTGGTGTAGCAAAGACTATGGACAGGACGTTTTCGAGTTTATTGTTCGGGGTTCCTAGATGTTATGTGTTCGCCAATGGATATTGGGCATGGTTTGCTCTACAGCTCAGCATTCTTTACTTGGAATTCACTGCACACTGGTATGGAAAACCAAAAGCCAAGCAGATCTCTTTGCTGTTCATGGTGGCATTGTGTTTCGAGGATCCAGATTGACAGGTGCTCTCTCCAAAGTGATTCCAATATTCAGGTGCTGGAGGGTCCATGGTTGCATCTTCATTTAGAGCATCTCATGTGTGGAGAGTGAAGGGCTTCTATGTGAGTGTGCCTGCCCTGAAAAGGAGTAGTTTTCGCAGTTAGTTTGGGGGCTGTTTACCAGGGCATTTAGCCAGGGTTAGGGGCAGGTTAGAAGGCTGGTCAAGGGCCTGTTACAGGCTGGTTTTGTGCCAGCTGGCTGGGGCTAACCAGGTCAGCAGTGTGGCTGACCAGGGGCGGGTCAGTCGGCTAACCAAGGGCAGGTCAGTCGGCTGACCAAGGTCGGGGCAGCTGAGCTGACCTGGGTCGGGTTAAGCGGACCTGGGTTGGCTATTTGCAGCCCCTATCCCAACACTATAGATAAGGCTTCCTTGCCACATATGGATTGTTCCATTGCGCTTGCCACGTATTCATTCTTCCATTTCCTCCTCACAAACACCTCTGGTTGGCACTGTTTTGCATGCTATAAACGAGGCTATCTTGCCCCTCTCTCTCTCTCTTGTGTACGCAATGTGCAACATTGACAGTACTCTCATGATGATTTCAGTTTTCTTTCTCATTGACTTTTTAGACCTTTTTCAGGCATTTCACATTTGATGAGTCCCCTGTTGAGGTAGTTTCATCATACACTTATCTGGGGGTCGTCTTTTCCGGACTCACCTTCACCATGAGACCCGCAATGCAGGCGCGCCTGAGCAAAGGATATGCTTCATTGGCTAGACTAGAGGGACAGTGCTGCCGCTCTCATTTTCAGGATCCACGGACCAAAGGGTTGGCTTTTTGACTCCTTGGTCCGCCCTGCAGGGATGTATGGCAGCCCATGCTGGGGGGGCAGATTTGTCAGATACAGAGTGGGCCAAGGTGGAGCGGCTACAGGTTCTCATGTTATCACGGATGATCCGTGGTAAGCCATCTGTCCCTCACCAGATCATTCGGGTGGAGTTTGGGTCACCCCCATTACAGCTAGATGCTGCATTTCAGGTCATTACATATCTGTACCGAGTCAGGGAGTATGGGGATTACACATCCGGGCGTAGCAGGATACCATGGCTAGCACTGTCCTCTTCTATGGCACTTTTAACAGGGCAAGATCAGAGGTGTTGGTATGCACGCACAGAGAGATGGTTTGCAGGACTAGGGCTCCACATGGACAGACTACCTCCTTTCCAATACAGCATGGACGCTCCTTTCTCTCCCCTCCTATCACACGAGGTCAACCAGGTTATTCGTGAGGATCTACTACAACTACACATATTCCGGACTTGGTTGAGCCCAAGTGATCTTCCAGTGAAGATGAGTTCTACAAAGATCACTTCCTACATATCACAGTGGAGGGTTTCATTGATCCACCAAGACACATGCAGATTCACCTACCCCACTCGCTGAGGATCTCCCTTGGGCAGTTCCGGGTCTCTTCACACAGACTTCGTATCGAGAGCGGCCGAGCAGAGCGGTTACCTAGGGAGAGGCGCATATGCACACTGTGTGACATGCAGGAGGTTGAGACGGAGGAGCACTTTATCTTCAGGTGTCCTGTTTACTATGAGATCCGAGGGCGTTTCTACTGCCTCTTCAGAGATAGTTATGGGATGTTGGCCCATGTCCTCTCCTACCCAGACTAGCGATGCTTGGCTGGTTTCATTCATGAGATGCTCAGACACCGAGATAGGATACTCCGAGCACAGAGACAGGAGTAGCCTTCTCCCTCGACTGATCCCTCTCAGAGCTCTATCACGGAGTTCTTTCAGCCAGGTCACATAGACTCCCTCGAGGCGAGACCTCGACATGACCGTGACCCAGAGCCTGTGACCCGACAGCTCAAACAAAGGGTTGACTCACATATCACACTTGGGGACATCCCCTCCTTGTTTAGAGTCGGAGCCCGACCGACGAGGGTCACAGTGGCCTTGGTTAGACGCAGAGCTACGACCAAGAGACGTATCAGGACTGCACCCTTGAGGAGGCAACAACGTTCTATTGCTGACCTCATGCCTCCACTTCCACAGCCTCATACATCCCGATATTGTGTTGCTGACGATGATGATGATGATGACGATGATGGTTATGGTGATGCCGACGATGATGCTGAGATGGATATATATATACATATAGTCGGGATATGACTATGTTGTACTTAGTACTGCCATTTTGCATTTTTTTGCATTCTGCATTGGTATGGATGCTCGTTTAGTAGCTCCACTACCACAGCTCATTGTATCAGGTTTTTCAGTCTCATAGACCCATCGGTCTTCCGAAGACTTTAATAAACTCTCTCTCTCTCTCTCTCTCTCTCTCTCTCTCTCTCTCTCTCTCACACACACACACACACTTTTTTTTTTTTAATAGTAATATCCAGTGCAATATATTTATATGCTCATGAATTTACATGATGGGAGGTCTCTGAAATGGAGAGTATCCCAAAGATCAGAAAACTAAAAAGAAAAGCTCTATGCAAGAAGCATCCATATCACCCTCATGGCAGGCATCATATAAGGATTGCCACAATGAGGCTCGGAAAGATTCATATGACTTGTGAATCTGCCGACCCAAGTATGCCAAATTATGCTCACTCCAGATTGTCCAAAGAGCCCAATATCTCACCCAAGAGAGAAATAGTGAGTATTGAGACAAAGACCTCATAAATCTGCCAAAGAGCCAGAAATGTTTCCCAAATCTGTGACTCGGGAAACGGAGCCGAAGATGATCTGAAATTCTCCTGAGAAGGATCCTAGAACACGGGCAATGCCAAAGCAAATGAAGAACAGTCTCTGAAGGAGCCTAACATGTTAAACATGTGGATGGTGCAATGCGACGTTTAGCAAGTGTGACCCCCACTGACAATATGCCTGTCATACATCTCCAAAGAAAAAGTCTTTGTTTCAAAGGCATTTTACACTTCCATAATATCCCGAGATTCTTCCGCCACCATGAGAGGGGCTTCCTTATATGCCACAGAGAATTAGCATATTGCTGAATCCATGGAGCAGGCTGAAGAAGCCTGTAGGCTTTGATGGAGGTTAAGGCAGAAAGAGGAACAGGATGAGTGCATGTAGCAGAGGGTTGCAATTGCCAATCCGTAAGCATGTCTGTGTCAGCCACAGGAGGAACAGGTAGAAAAGGATGTAACAAATCAACAATTTTCTTCCATATAGACCTATGATGCATTCCCAATGCATAGGAAGCAGTGGCCTGATAAAAAGATAAAACATAGCCCTGATCATCTACCACATCATGTATGTATCTAATTCCCAATTTCATGAGATTGTATGCCCGAACAGGTTCCTGTAAAGCGAGTGGAATGTCAAAGATGGCACTCCAATGAATACTTTCTTTCCTCATTGAGTTTGTCCCCGAGCAATTATCAGGAGCCCATTTGACCTTAGAAAGTACTTGTTTCCAGTCAAGTATCCGAGCAGTAGAGAAAGGACAACCAGGTATCTTCCCTACAAATCTCCCAATGACAACCTCCCAATGATCAATAGTCCAATGACCATAAGCACAAGTCCTCATGTTGACACACATGGATGCTAGCATACAAGTCCATGGCTGTTGTTGGCGGAAAAAAGTATGCAGCATAGTTGCCTTCCTTGCAAGTACATGATATCTTATATTGAGGACATTAAGTCCACCATGCATCCTAGGAGAGCACACCATTTCCATCTTCATCAGTCTCAATGCTTTCACAGTAGTTTTTGTCCTCCATAACATCTCCATAGCTTGAGACATAAAGGCTGAAATATCCCTGGAGGACCAATGCAGCAAAGGCAAATAGAACTGGACATAGGACATTACAATGGACTGTACTATTCTGAGCCTGACATGAAGAGGCCAAGTAGAAATCTTCCAGTATTCCAGTTTATGTTGAAGTCTTTGGAAGATCCATTTTAGCTGCTGCTTCCTGGTGATATGCCATCCTATGGGATATCCCAAATGCCTGACTACATCTTTGGAATGCACCACCTGACCTGGCCAAAGAATAGAATGCCAGTCACATTGTTTCAGGGAAAGTAATTTAGATTTGTCAAAATTGACATGCAATCCCGCTGCCAAACCATACAATGAAAGAGTGGTCATAAGCATGTGAACTTCCCGGGGAGAATTCTGTGGCATAAAGAAGGAATCATCAGCATATGCTTGTGCCAAAAAAGATGCAGCCCCAGGGATTTTAAGACCAGTCATCTATCCTGTGTTTGTAAGATGATCAAGATACATTAAAAGGGGATGGGTCGCAATGGCATAGAAGAGAGCACTGAGAGGGCAGCCCTGTCTAACTGATCGACCCAATGTCCATGACCAAGACAAATGACCCCCAAGAATGCACTGAGAAGTAGAGCTAGAGTAAAGCCAGTAAACTGCATTTGCTATCTTGGGACCAAAGCCCAACTTTGTCATGATTTGAGAGATAAAATCCCATTGAACAGTGTCAAATGCCTTAGCAATATCCACCTGCAATATGAGCACATCTTGATGCGAATACTTAGCATATTCAATTGCAGTCAAGGCATTGGATATATTGTCATGGATTTGTCTTCGCGGCACAAACCCATACTGATGAGGATGAAGTCCCGCATCCAGTATCCTGTGAAGCCTATGCACAATCATTTTGGCAATGAGTTTATAAACTACAGGCATCAAAGTAATAGGCCTCCAATCTGACATATGGTCACACAGATGTTTTTTGGGCACAAGTTTGACTATGCCATGCTTCCAAGAGTGCGGCAACTGATTTTCTTGCCAGGCAACATTGATCATTTGCAAGAGGACTTCTTTCAAATCATCCCAAAAAGAAATATAAAATTCCACCGTAAGGCCATCCCAACCAGGGGACTTGTATTTGCTGAGGTGGAACAATGCATTATCAAGTTCTGTGTCAGTAAAAGGTCTCTCCAAGATAAGAGCATCATCCATTTCCACTATTCCAGAAACATATTGGAGAAACTCAGTCCTAGCATCAGTCATTTGATTTGATGGGGAACCAGGAGCGGAGAACAATTTCTGGAAATAATTTTGGCATTCATCTTGGAGATCAGAGAAAGAGTGCGTCCAAGAGCCATCGAGCTTCCTTACCCTTAGACATGAGTTTTTCTTTCGAGTAGCATGCAAGCCCTAGAAGAAGGCTTTTGATGAGCAGCCCTTATCCATGAAGGGCTTCATTCTTGCCCTAATCTGCCATTTGTGCAATTTCCTCTAATCATTATCAGTCAATTTAATCTGAGCATGTGAAAGGAAATCGTTTTCTGAATCAGAGACAGGCCTTAACTGAGAAAATTCAGTCAATTGTTGTGCTGTCCTTTTTGCCCATTTAACCTCATTCCTCCATTCAGTCATATGCAACCTGCAAAGGCAAGGGATGAATTGCAAGTCTGATCATTTGCTGGAAATAGTGATGTCGGAAATAAGCCTGATTAACATGCAATAATCTACTGGAAAGGGGTGGCAAATCATCCAGAGGCATGCCAAGCTGCAAATTCATCCACAATGGGGCATGATCTGACAAGCCCAATGAAAAATCTATAAGGAGATGAGGGCTAAAATCTGCAAATTGTTGTGGGTAAAACAAATACCATCTGTCAAGCCTTGCCCAGTATGTAGTAAGAGCATTATGATGAAAAGTATATCCAAGCACTGACCCTTGGAGAAGCAGCCATAAATCTTCAGCCTGCACAGAGAGAAGCATGCTATCCCATTTCTGTCTTTCCAATGATAGCATATGAGATCTTGAAGTGGTGTTATCTCTTGGTAGAGGGGAATTATTAAAATCTCCACAGATGAATGCATTGGATCTCCATGGATATCTGCATAAAGAATCCCATAATGAAGCCCTCATGGCAGAGGTCTGGGAAGCATAGACTGATGCAAACTCAAGAATATCACCATTGACATTACATTGTATGACCATCATCTGCCACTGTTGTCATTGAAGGCTAACTGAGGTTCAATGTCTAACCAGTATGCATACACCTGAGTAGGTAGTGGTACCAGCATAATATATATCATAACCGCCAAAATAATCATGATGACCAACCATGGAGTGTTGATTATGCTCTTGCAAACAAACAATATCTGGCTGCATTTTATGTACATAATTCCATAAAAGCCTCCACTTGGAGACATTGCAGAGGCTCTGTACATTGTATGTAAAGCACTTAAGTGTTTGAGGCATGAAAGAGGTATATACAGCAAGGTATCAGAATAAAACAAGACATCAGAGAGGCAAAGCCTCTGCCTGCATGGGCTGCATTCCTTCATGATCCATGAAAGACATAGCATTTTCCCCTTCTTCTGAATCACATATGGGGATGCCCTTCTTCAATACCCCCACCCAATTTTGAAGGATAGGAGCTGAAGTAGAAGCCTGTCCGGGTGAAGGAGAGGAAGCATCCCATTGACGAGATTGAAGGGGGCGTTGCTTCAATACAACCACCTTCTTAGGTTGTTGAAAACCATCCTGATCATTCCCCGCAAATTCCTTCATCTTCTCTTTTCCTTTATCTTTTCCTTTTCCAGCAAGTGACTGCACCTGATTGATTGGTTTGGCATTCTTTGCTCCATTTCTATTTGCTGTCTTAGCTTGCAAATTCTCATTCATTTCCCGTGTCTGGAGCGGCAAGGCATTGGGAGGGGGCTGATGCAGAACCATTGGGCATTCAGAGGCTAGATGCCCAAACTTGTGGCAGGCAAAACAAGCTCCTGCAAACACGCCCCACTTCAATTCAAAATACTTTTTTCCCAATTGCACTCCCTCAACTTCCACTGCAATAGAAGGAGGGGTAGGTGTATCAGTGTCCCAGAGAATGCAGAACCTGTTACGGTTTCCCATGAGGCGTGGAGGACAAATGACCTGTCCCAAAGAAGCAGCCAGGCCAGGCAACTCTTCACGCATATAGTCCGGGAAGTTAACAACCTCAACCCATACAAGACAATGATGTCGTATAAGACTTTGATAATCCTTGTTTGGGGACCAGGGCATGGCATGTACCATCTACTTCTCGTAAAACAGGGGAGAGAACTCGAGAAGCCTCTGCTTGCACGAAGCATCTGATAAATGCACCTCATAAAAGCCTCTGGAAGCAAAATACACTCCCTCTACAAAGCATCCTCCAAGGATGGCCTTAATCCACTGCGCGACATCACTGGCCACTGGGATTCTTCCTGGAAAGAAAATTATAACCGCAGTTTGAGAAAACTTCCTAAGAGGATTCACGAGGGGCGGCAATTTCAATTTGTACGTGACCTCTGGAACCAGTTTGCCCCATTCCTGTCGTGACTGCTGAAAATCATCCTTAAGGGTGTCAAACACGTACTGAGCTTCCATAGTAAGTTCATCATCTTGTGATGCAGGCTCTGATAGGCGGCGCTTAGCATCTGCGGGCCTTTCTTTTCGAGCATATGTACAAACATCCAAACCTGAAGCCATGATTGAACTACGACAAGACAAGAAGGAAAAAAAGAGTGTACAGACACAAGACTGTACGGAGAAGTACAGAAACAACAAACGTGTACGGAGCTGCAGACGGGACTGTACGGAGATGCAGACGGAGCTGTACGGACGTACGAAGCGTGGTCTTCCTGAAATCTGTACGGAGATGCAGACGGGACTGTACGGAACTGCGTGCAGAACTGCACGGAGGTACGTCCACCTAACCTATCTGTGTGTACGGACGTACAAACAGCGTGCGAACGCTGTATGGGGACCGTACAGGTGTATGGACAGAAGGGGGAGGCTGTACGGAAACCTTGACGAGGCTGAACAGCAGAGGTCACACTCTCTCTCTCTCTCACACACACACACACACTCTCTCTCTCTCTCTCTCTCTCTCTCTCTCTCACACACACACACACACAAGTTCGCACACCCGGCATGCACATTAGTTCCTTCACTCATTTTCTCATTCCTTTTGTCCCCTCCTGCTATTTCTAGCATCTAGTAGACTAGGGAGATATGAAGGTCATATCAAACTTGATGTATTGTGCACTACAAAGTTGACTTGTATAGCCCTTCCTATAATGCCCCCTATTGCACTATTTGGCTAGAACAGTCCTACCCATATTACTCGTACTGAGTTTTTGTCACAACTCCAAAGGTCAACAGCAGACCCAGCTGTGCTGACACCTAGCATTGAAGGAGAAGGCAAATGAAGAAGTAGGCTCACTCTCCTCAGTCAAGCTTTAACTGCTTTAGAAGACTCTCCCACACAAGCAAAGCACAAAAGCCTAGAAAGAAGGTGCAGCGGTTATGCAAGTTCATTCCCAATATGGAACATCTTTTTTTTTCATTTAAAAGCCTTGATGAGCCCATGAAGCATATAAGAAACATAAGGCAACAACAGTTTCAACACAGATTAAGTCATCCACATAATCATATACAGGTGAGCAAGCACAGACGGTTGAGGTGTTTCAGCCCACAAGTTGGGAAAGTATGGTTAGGGATATTCCTCGTTAAATATTCTGCCATGATTGACAATCTGAATGACACATACATATGATAGTCGTATGGCTAATATTGAGATAGTTCTTTCTAAAGACTCGTTTTAGCAGTGTGTTATCATCCTAACTCTGACAGCTGCTAATGGTAAGGGAGTTTGATGATACGGACGTAGCATCACACACATATGAGCACATGGTGCTGCCCAGAACTACATCTCACGCACCCCTGCTATGGAGCACGTCCCATGTTTAAGCCAGCAAGAGTCAAACTTGACACCTCCATCTCTAGGACAAAAAGATGGATTATAGTGACTTGCTGTTTCCAAGGTTCTTTTCTGCTGTATTTCTTGTCTTGCAGGCTGCACATTATATGCTTTCAGCAGGAGCACACCTTTGAGGGATTATCAATGTGCACTTTCCAAACTAGCAATCTTAGCTTTTGCCAGAATAGCTCATAAAAAGTGAGTATAGAATTGTGTGGCATTTCATTTCTACAGTTGTATTGATTAGAAAAGGAATTGACAGCCCTCTTGTTAACTCTGATAACCTTTTAGTTGTTTTGGGACGAAAATCAGGTTTTGGCAAGGATTAGGTAACATCTCGTACTGCTGTATGGCTTCCTCAATCTTGTCATCTTTGAAAAGCTGGTTTCCATCTGCCTTTCTCCTATCTGCTGCTTCAATACGCTCCTCAACAGTCATCTGAGAACGAGGCTTTCCCTACATGCATAATTTCAGCATAAGCTTCGTTAATCGTGACAAATTTCTCGTGAAAAAGTAGATTTTTAAAAACATTTGCATGCACAGGTACTCTGCCAAGTTACACGTGCAGTGTTTGATGTTGTCATCTACATGCTCTATAAAATATGCACATCACACACTATAAAAAGCTACTCTCAAGCTCCACATCAGAGATCGTCTTTCAATCCTCACCAACAAACAGTCATGCATTAAACATAAACTGGAATTGGGAAAAAAGCTGGTGTACTTGGTCGAATCATGACAAATCCACTGCAGAACTGTACATGAATCAAAAAGGACACCAAGGAGAGATTGCATGAATTCCGAGCACAGTTGGAAAGGTACACTTGCACACTCACTTCTTTCCCATCCTCAAACCCAATCATCTCAACTTCATAGATAAGGTCCGCCTTTGGTGGCACGTTAGGGAAGGAAAAATTCCCTTCTTCACCATAACCAAGTTGCCAACCAACGTGAAAGAGAGCACTTTCACCAGCTTTCATGCTTCCAACTGCTATAGCGAGACCTCGATGTACTGTCTTCTCTGGTAGAAAAAATAGATAAGGTTGTAAAAGTCACATCTGAAATTTAAGAGAATTTTGGCAGCATACATAAGAAAGTAAAAGGTGAATGCACCCATCCAAATACGTGAAATACATGTAGTTCTAACAATTCTGGGCAGAATACTAGAGGGATAGGAAGCTAAGGCTGATGATTCACCATGCCCCAGGACCAGTTCCATCGGTTGCTGTTCCTGGAAAGTATCCTGAAATTTGTGCATGGTCATCTCAGTCCATGCTCGATAATGTACTGCCAGTTCAAAAAACAAGAGACGTAAAGGCAAGTTATCAAAAGTTATCAATTCACAACAAGCAGAACCCAAGTTCATTTACACTGCAAATGGAAACAAAGCATCAGTGTAAAAATGGCAATATTCTTATCATAGCACAGTAAAATCTGTCCTTGGGTTGTTACGCTGGCATGATGTTTCACCTCTATGTTTCATAATAGGCTGTATTTTATATAATGGTCCCGAAAGTTTAAACTTTTGACAAGAACTAAAGATATGGGAAGACCCAGTCTCCGAGAATGATAGTTTCCATGCAAAGCCTTGACAAGTCCACAAAGCATTCAGCCGATTGCTCAACTACCTTGGCAAATTATAGTACCTCTTAAAGCAAGCTTGCCATGTCAATTATTTTATCGCTGCATTGTTGTGATGCGTTGGAGATGTTATATTGTTCCAGGGAAAAGAAGTCACAGATGGACACACATTGATTGAGAAAGAGAGTTGTTGGCCTCTGTCGTATACAAGAAATATCAATTTTGCCAGTCTTAAGTATCTATTCCCAACAGCGAAGCACGCTTACTCCTATAAGACTCGGTCATAACATTCCCTGGACAAAGATCCTGTCTGTACGTTGATCTATAGAGGTACCCTCTTGTTGAAATAGTTTCACAATGAAGTAAATCTCACTGCATAAACCTCAACGCACACTCACAAAAGCAAGTGGAATGTTGCGAAGGAGGCTTTCCATGACCCTCCTTTACGATTTGTTTTGTCACTCCCTCATGCAGCACTTCCAGTTCCGACGCGACTTTGGGTGGCAATGCTTCGTCTCGCTCGACAGCGGCGCTTTTAAAAACGGAGCCCTCAACTTGGACTGCGTCGTCATTGCCTGAAACACAAGCGAAAACTGTCATGGGCGTTCATGCAACTCGGGAAGTGTCCAATCAGCTGCGTGCAGGCCGGCAGAAACGCTCAAAGCGCACAGGTAGAGGCAGGATGGACAAAATTTGAAGAGAAAATCAAGGAACTGTGAGCAGGCAAAGGAGCTTTGAGAGAGAGAGAGAGAGAGAGAGAGCAAACCATCGGAGGACTCTGATTCATCTTGCTGGATTTCTGGGCGAGTGGCTTGCTGGTTCATGGTGAAGTGCAGAGCAATGGATGCTAAGGGGGAAGGCAGTTAGGCAAGAGGAGGATGAAGATGCAAGGTCAGAGAGCCATGGCTGCAACACAAGCTCACAGAGCATCTTCAATCCACATACTCTCTTGAGACATTTAAGTACTTGCTTGTTAGACCATCACATCATAACCCACCTCTCACTTGAGTGCTCACATCACAACCCAACCTTGGTTTGCGCCTGTCAACATGACCTTCGGAGCCCCGTGGCCATCATCACCCGGCTCTCATTCAGAGAGGACACTTGCTAACCCAACTTTGGTCCAACGTGGACAAGCCCCAGTTCACTTGAGCAAGCAAGTTGACCAGGCAAAAAAGGACTTGCTTGAGAGGACGTGATGCCCTCTAGTTCATCAACCCACATGAATCAACCTCATAACCCAACTCTGGTTCGGAGCGAACATGTGCAAACGTGGTAGCTCTTGAGTTTCACCATGATAGCTTCACTCAGATCGTGATAACTTCGCTCGGGTTTGGAGCAAACACGAGTGCACATATTAACTCAACTTTGGTACATGAATGGACATGAATGGAGCAAACATGAGTGCACATAATAACTCAACTTTGGTACATGAATGGACATGATACCCAACTTGGTTCAGAGTACCCAAGGTTTTGCCTCAGATCACAAATGGAATTCACATCAGATGATCGCACCCCTCAAATGCAACCCCAACACTACCCTTCCACAAATAGACAAACAAGTAGAGGGAGAGATGCGAGACAAAAAAGTACTTTGCTTGTTGACCATAATGAGTGGACATAAAACCCAACTCTAGCTTAGAGTTGACACTAACCCACGTCTGCTTTAGAATAAGCATGGCTAGATATCATAACTGCAAACCCTATACAAACAGGATAGCCCAACGTTGGTTTGTAGTTGACTTGAATGTGGTCATGAGATGACATGATAATCCAACTTTGGTTTGGAGAGTGGAGATTGTTGGGATATGTGTGATCAAGGGCTTGCTAGGAGCATGTGTGCATCCACTAGCAGTCACATGGTTGTGTGTGTGTGTGTAGAAGAGGCACACTTAGTGCCATAGGCCATGACATAGGTGATGATGTAATGCAAAGGCCCCCACATGGGGTGGTGCCTAGAATTTCCTTTATGCTAAGAGTTTGGGGTATTTAACTCTCTCTCCAACCAATTATACTTGTGGAGAAGGAGACTTCTTTGTAAGGGACTGGACACTGCCACATTAGTGGTAAGACCTTCCCAATATGCCTTCATCATATAGTTCCTCTGACATTGACTATGTATCTCAAAGGAAAGCATTCCAAAAGAAGCCAAGAGTGAGAGTAAAGCCCTGTAATGGTGAATATTTCATCAAGGTGAACACCAAGAAAAAGATATGTGCCTTCTGTGGAGTACCCAACCATACTATGGAGTATTGCCACCTAAAAAGGTTTTCTCTACAGCTGCTGTCCAAGAGACAAGCCTAAGAAGAGAGGAATGACTCCCAAGAGAATGAAGCATTTCATGTGAAGAAGAGCTGCATCAACAACAAAGGCAATCTTGCTGAAGGAAAGACTCCATCAACAAATGAAGAATCAAACTTTGTGGTAGAAGATAAAGATTATGCCTTTTGAACACTTTGTCTTTTGAACTTTATTTATCATCACTTGGTCAAATTTTGACGTTCTCTGCCTGGAATAGTACTCCAAAAAGAATGTTATGTGTTTTGTATTTTGTAAATCACCTCTGGTCACCATATGATGTAGGCCATGTGATATGTGTTTACCCCCATGGTACCTCTTGTAGAAATGAGAAACTAGGTCCACACAAAGGCCTAAGATTCATCCTTGTACATGCAAGGGAGAGAACCATTTTGGGGGGATCTATCCCATTTTTGTAAACCTTGACCCTTGGGCACCTTTGCTAGCATGAGATCCTAGCCATAGATTTATCCTTGACCACCATGAGATGGCATGAGAAATTATGTGACTAGATGTATCCTTTGACGTAGCATGAGGCAAACCCTTGAGAGGGGATATGCTGGGATATGTGTGATCAAGGGCTTGCTAGGAGCATGTGTGCATCCACTAGCAGTCATATGGTTGTGTGTGTGTGTGTGTGTGTGTGTGTGTGTGTGTGTGTGTGTGTGTGTGTGTGTGTGTGTAGAAGAGGCACACTTAGTGCCATAGGCCATGACACCGGTGATGATGTAATGCAAAGGCCCCCACATGGGGTGGTGCCTATGATTGTGGAGTTCCTATGATTTAGGATTTACCTCCATTGATGTAGGAGAGGTGCCATTCATTTAGGCCACCCTCTCTCCCATTCTATGCTAATCTTTTGTGTTCTCACTCCTCTTGCCATCACAATGCATCTATTCTCCCCCATGTTCCAGCAGAGATGAGTGCACATGATGACTAACTTTGGTTTATGATGACCGAAGGTCCATATTAGTGGAGGGCTTAATAACATCTCCAAGTTAGATCAAGGATGGACCCCATTCAAAGGCAAAGGGACCACTTTGTGTCTCCTTGAATATGGAATTTGGGTGTAGAATGTGTTGATTTTTACTTCAGTGTGTTCATGCTACAGTGCTTCATCAATCCTTGGTCAAGATTTTATATGCAAGATGTAGAGACACCTTGCTACTTGTAGTAGTGGGCAAGTTGCCACTTGTAGCACCTTGCTACTTGTAGTAGTGGGCAAGTTGCTGCTTTCCTTTGTAGTATGTAAAAGATTCCCACCCTCATGTTGTCATGTAGTTGTTGGAACCCTTCCTGTCCTCGACCACCTTTGTAGGATAGTACAAAGGATCCCTAAAAGCTTTTGCTACTAGTAGTTATGGGAAAGGCGCCCCTTCTCGTTGCACCTTTCTTAATAGAGTCTCCCACTCCTAACACTCTTCACAATCTCTTCTTTGTGAAGACTACATTGCCATGATGGAAACCTCCTTGGAAACCTAAACTCAATTCTAAACACTAATTTCCTCATGTGACTTGGCCATAGCTTTAACCTACAACTCTAGTCCCCCTTGAACTTTCACACCTAGGCCTTGGTGAAAGTTTTCAAACCTAATTCATCCTTGAGCTTGCAACCACACTCCAAAAAATAAGAAGTGCCTTTATCAACCTAAAATATATCGAGTTAGGATTTGCCAGCTAGGCTTCCAACTTGTCATATAAAACACCCAATTACTCCATGTGGCCTCATTTAGGTGATTCATATGATTGACATTGACCTCCCTATACCATAGCGATGCCTTCTTAATTCTCATCTCTCTTTTTATTAAATGTGCTAGCATCTTTGAGAAAGCATTCATCCTCAATACTCTAATCAACATCCATATTTCTTGGAGCCTCTTCTTCCATCTCTAGAGTTTTAGAACTTGGAAACATGTTGCTTCCAATTTCTTGGAGCCTCTTCTCCCATCTCTAGAGTTTTAGAAATTGGAAATGTGTTGTTTCCAAATCCCATGCAAGTTGCGATAGCATCCAAGTCCTTCTATGATAGCTCATCCCACTTTAGCTCAACATAGATTACAAAGATAAGGAATGTGTATGTTTATTTAATGAGGTGCCAAACACTAATAGGGTACTATGATCCAATACAAGGTTGGAGAAATTACATGACATTAAGTTGGTCAATTGATTTGGGCATAATTCTGTGATAACTATCAATGAAATGGCTCATGCTTTCTAAGATGGTTAGTAGGCTAAGCAAGTTATTACCTGAATTTTGAAAAACAATAAAATCAACTATGGTATTCACATAAAGTAAGATGCTATAGTAAGATAGATGAAGTACATTACTCATAAGACTTTCTAGCTATTGTTGAGAGTTTGGGATAGACAACTTATGCAGTGGCATCAAAGAGTGCTTATATTTCATAGTATTCTATATGCAAGGTAGACTAAGTATATTTACTTAACCTATTACTAATGTAGTGGTATCAAAGAGTGCTTATATTTCATAGTATTCTATATGCAAGGTAGACTAAGTATATTTACTTAACCTATTGGTTTGTGTTGGGATAGTTTCGAAATAGGCACCTCATAAGTTTGACGTGATAATATTTTCTTGAGTTGCAATTTTGTGAATTATAAAAAATTTGAATTTCAATAATAAAGAATCAATTCCCTTTTAGATAGCTTGTTGCTATAGGTGTTTCATTTAGATCAATCAAGGGCATTACATTTTTGTTAATGACAAACTATTTAAACTCTAACATATCCATGAATTGTTCGACTATTTTACATACATGAACAAGAGTGCTAATGTTCCAAGAAAATGATTGACAACCAAACTCACGAGCTATACAAGAATTAAGAGTAAAACAAGTAGCAAAATTACAGCCATTAAACTTGATTACAATATGACCTTGTTCTTCTTTGTTGGATCCGTTCTTTCTTTGTATTAACTCACAACTCCTCAATTCAGCACTTGACACTTCACTGTTTTTGAAACAAAAACACGGACCACAAGGCGTCTTTGCTCTGATACCACTTGTTGGAATTTCAAGCATGCAAACCTTGCTGAATTTTGAGTGCACTCAATATGACTTCCACATGTGATATAGAATAAAGCAAATAAACACCCGACATAAACAAAACAAGAACGAGATTAAATCATTCCTCATGTACATGCAATTGCTTAATTACAGAACGAGATTTGTGACTCGATGAACCGAGAGATTGAACTTTTATTGATATCAACTTAGGACTCTACCTAAAGACCTAAATTACCATGCACTTGGACTGTGTTTGTTGGAGTTCACATCATAAGGACTGTGACCCTGACATGGCGAATAGCTGCTTATAGACTAGACACAATACTAGAACTAGCCAAAGCCTCTGTATGCGGCTCTCTTTGAGAGTTAGGACAAGAAGGAGAAGCTTGAAGCTCAATGACGGTATAAGGAGGCCACACAAATCCATAACCACCTTGATAAAAGTAGTTGACCAATCCAATTGATCCAAATGTAACATGCCATGTATTCCATGTGCTTTGACTAATGCATGGCATGTAGCCACGTTGATGTGGAGTCTCTCCTATTGTTCCAGGAGCATTTCCAAAATTTGCCCCATGATTAGCCAATTAGATCTGAATGTCCACATGATCCATGCCTCGGCAACTAAGTGATTGTAATTGAAGCACGTCATACCATAGGAGATGCTACTCGTTAAGACAGATTAGATGTCAAAAGATAATTTTGCACTATTGCATACAATTGAGCAAGGAAATAGGGTCAATCAAGCATATTTTCTACACTCAAAGATTATGGGTGAGGTACAAAGAAATGATATGCGTAAATCCCCTTTGAATTTTAGACTGGGACCATTCCCATGTGCACTTCTTTTCGTTAAAGTAGGGCAATGTTCAACACAGCAATCCCTTGCCCAGAAGCCCCATCCCATTGAGAGCTTTGTTGATGATGAGCCTCCAAAAAGAGTTTTGTGTTTGTAGATTTGTTGTAATGTGGCTATTTAGCATTCAAGCACAAGAGCCAATTCAACAATATAAGCAACAGTAACCTTTGGGAGACATATGGTCTAATCCCATTACAAGTAGTGCTACACAAACCCCATTTATGATATGATTATGTGGTAACTTAATCCTAAGTAAAGGAAAATGTATTTCCTTGTGCAACCACTATGTTGGTTCTATTTGTAGTGCCGGTTGTGGTTAATCCCAAACCAAGGAAAATGTATTTCCTCGCAACAACTATGCTGTTCTATTTAGTGTGGTGGCCGCACAAAGTTAAAGTTAATCCTAAACAAAGGAAAATGGTTCCCTTGTGCAACCACCGTGCTAGTTCTATTTTAGTGGGGGTTGCAAGAGTTAATTATAAACCAACAAAAATGTATTTCCTTGCAACCACCACAGTGGTTCTTGGAGCTATTTTTGTGCTACTTGTAGTTCATCCTAAAACCAAGAAAAATGTATTTTTGTGTGCAACCACTACGCTGGTTCTATTTTAATGTGGGTTGCCAATAATCCTAAACTAAGAAAAAATGTATTTCCTTGTAACCACCACGTTGGTTCTTGGAACTATTTTAGTGCTGCTTGCAGTTAATCCTAAAACCAAGAAAAATGTGTTTCTTTGTGTACCAATTGCTTGTGCAACGATTGCAACCAACTACCAGCAATTACTACAATATTAGTATTATTTTATATTAAAGTTGAAACTTAAAAGAGATTACACGCGATGAGTATAACAACTCAACAATTACTGAGAGCAGATGTTAAACAAAGAGATTACATCCTAAGACAACTTATAACAACTCAGGAATTGCTTAGAGCCTCATGGAGAAAAATGTGAGCAAAAGAGATTACATCTACATGCAAATATAGTTTATAAAAATTAACAACTCAGCAATTGTTGAGAGTCTCATGGAGCAAAAATTGAACAGAGGAAAAATTGAACAAAATAGATTACATCTACATCCAAAGAAAGTTTATGAAAATTAACAACTTTCAATTGCTGAGAGTCTCATGGAGCGAAAATTGAACAAAAGAGATTACATTTATAAAAGCTCTCCAATTACTAAGAGCCTTAGAGCCTAAAAGATTACATCCAATGAGGATAACCACTCAACCATTGTGGAGTGGTTATGAGACTCATTGAGCAAAAGTTGCAAATTGGATTTTTGTAGAAATCAGTATTACCGATTGTTGTTGATAGACCACCATACATTATCATATACATAGAGGCCAGCCCATCTTGCAACATTTGATTTTTTTGGGAGCCAATGGAGAGGTCAAAGACTGTGCATAAATGTAGGACTCAAAATCCAACCCCCCCAACAACATAAGAAGGAAATTGAGCTTAAATAATTTACTAGTAGGAATCACACTTAGTGGGGTCACCATGTATAAACCCTATATATCATGTCCGTTCAAGGCGTATTTGTAAAATCCCTTATCTGTGAATTTTTCATTTTTAAAATGCACCCTTTTCCTATTCAATTTATAAATATTTTTCCAAATTCCTTTTTACAGCACCCTTCTGTATGTGAAAATGTGTCAAAATTTAGAATTAAATATGTCCTTATGTTGAACTCATGTGATAGTCGTATTTAATATTTAGTGACCCCCCGAGGAATCACATCAATTTTAACCATCGATCTGGTCATCAATTAGACAATAACAATATATTGTTGTTCTATTGTGAAATATGTTGCTGTGTTTTTCTGCTCAACCACACCAATATAGGACAATCACATAGCTAGTGTTTGACCTAAACCAGCCATGGTTTCTTGATGTTCCAACCACTGGGTTGGTTTAGGACAACTACGTTAAGTCCATCTAGAAATTAAACATTACAAAACTCAATCACAAACAACCACCGAGCTGGTTTAGGACAATCACATGATGTTCCAACCACCAAGCTATATTAGGACAATCACATTAAGTCCAAGCTAGCCAGATTTGAAAATTAGATAATTAAACTATTCTAAATCTCAATCACAGACAACCATTGGGATGGTGTAGGCAAACATTGATCTACATTTTGTATCTAGCATGTGTATGATGTGCTCGTCCAATTGCTTGCATCCCTCTGCTTTCTATAGATGTCCTTTTGATTTCAAATCAAGATGATTGTGAATTGCTTCCGCTCTGTGTTCAAGAGTTGGAGCCATGTTGGTCCTTTTAATTGACAACATCTTCCACATTACGCGGCCAAGCCATTTCTTTTGTGTTTTAGGGGATACCAACATAGCTACTGTCACCCTCTTGTAGCTTGATCTAAGATCATGTTCTTTGCTACAATCATGTGTACCTGTAATCACTTCATGGTACTGCTATGTAAGAAATCTTCTTGCTTCTCGTTCTTTCTCCCTCCACAAACATTGCAAAAATGTCCTCCATTGTCATTTTGCTACCGTGCCATTGCTTTACTCAACCTATAATTTATTCCTTGTGCCTTGACCAAGCTTTTCAAATTTCCTATCTTGTAGCCTCTGTTTGCTTCTCTTGCAAGCCATGACAAACTACATCTTTCCATTGATTCCATGGCAACGATTAGTGAGCTACTAGAATAGAACCTCCAAGATAGAGACCGGCTAGCTTATAAAACAATCAAAGAATAGAAGACAACTTACTCGAGTCATCCAACCCTAGGATTGCATATTCACGTAATCACATGAATTTTCTTTGATTACGTGTCATGATGACACATTTCATGAATCATGGGCACAATCATGCCTTTGCGCTATCAAGTGGCCCTAACTTGGAAGCTGAATATATATTGGCAGTAGTATCAATACTACCAGTGGTAGTTTGCTACTAGCAGTAGTACTAATACTACTGCCAGTAGTTTAACACAATACTACTAGCGATAGTATGCACACTACTGGCAATAATATTATTACCGATGGTAGTGGCAATATTCCCACGAGGGATCCTATTGCTACCCATGGTAATTGACATACTACTGCCATTAGCACTACTATTACTAGTGGCAATACATAAATTACCATCGGTAAATACAACTAGCCCAAGATATATGCCATCTGCCAGGCTCATTTTCACCAAAAGTGGATTGAGAAGAGGCAAAAATCCTCCTCTCTCCAAGTCTTGGCCGAGGGGCCTGGCCTAGGAAGTGGTTCCTAGTCCTACGTCCTGGAATAGGTCGAGACATACATGGTGGTTGTAGCTAGCTTGATTTTTGTAAATAGTTGGACTACAACCTACATGCATGGTGGTTGTAACTATTGTTATAAAAAGTTTGACTTAACCTTCGTATTTGTCAAATGGCTAGCTTAGCCTTCTACTTTCAACCATCGGACTTAGCTCTAAACGACATTCACATTCAAAAAGTATAGCTTCCAAGATTAATAGAGTGGCAACCCTCTTAGGCCACATTCATAAACACCTTAATAGCTTTAAAATTTACAATAATAGTATTGATAATAAAAGTTACAATAATAATATTGATAATTGCTTTGTTGTGAATATCAAAAGCCACACAATCTCCCATAGTAAACTTATTTTTATGACCTACCATCATGTCATGAACCTTAGTGGTGTTCATATGGTGTCTGGAAACACAATTTAAAAGACTGGAATAGTGCATTAAAGCACTATTATATGCCATTCTTTTGAAGGAGTTATGGAAAGCATTTCATGTAGTTTAAAAAAAAAAGAATGTATAGGGTGGGAATTATTAATTTTTTGAAGATGTCTGGGGTTATTTTGAGGATGATTGGAAAAATGCCTCCTTCTCATGTCATTAATTCCATTAAGCGTCATGCAAAAGAACAAATCATGCAGCACATTGCCAATCAGAGAAAGCCACTTGGAGAGACCAGTGATATCTTAAAGAGAGTAGAATGTGAGGGAGAATTGGGCTATGAGGCCTATGGAAGAGATGAGCCTTGCCCTTAGGATTGCAACATAAGCCACATTTTTTGTCTTGTAATATTTTTGGGACCCCATGTGTCAAACTTATTGTAATGAAATTCTTGTTAAAAAATAAAATTTAATTTGTACCATTTGACGTAAATAAAGATTGCAACATGTACATTTTGTTAAATTAAAATAATTTTGTTATAACTTGTTTTGCATAGCATATGTAATAGTTTGCATCTTGCATGGGATATGTAACATTTTCATCTTACATTGAGCATATTGCATGTGATGAGTGCATCTTGCATCCTACGTCACACATTGGCACTTCACAAATGTTGAATTTGATGCATGCAGACTTTGCATACTGTTGCACACCAAGCATTCATCTACACTTCGCTCTCTACAACAAGCAATAATTCCTATGTCACAAGGAGAGGATAGTCCTCCTTTCCCCAGCGAGGCAGAAGGCTCCAGAAGAGCATGCAAACATCCATTGATGCAAGCAAGAGGAGGCTAAAGAGTAGGCTTGATGTGCTGAGCATCAACGCTTGTAGTTCGAGCGACTACACAGGGTTGCCAGTGCAATGCCTAAGCATGTGTAAGATATGATTGACATACATCCTATATGCTCAACCTGGAGGTCTGTATGTTTAATATTTCAAAATTTGCATGTTTGCATGCTTCTAATATTAGATGTATCATTTCATAGGTCTTTTGTCAATAATTATCACATACAAACTAGCAACCAACGCCGTGGGCATTGGTTTTGCAGGCATGCAATGGAAAGAAGTGAACAAGCTTGTCTCAAAATAAGAGCTTTTGGCAATATGGCCCTTAGAGGCTTATGAAGAGGAAGCCTAAGGCAACCAAGCGAGGAGACATAGGAGGAAGGTGGAAGCACCCCAACCCAAGCTTTGGACTAGCACGAGAGATAGAAGATAACAAATTGCCGAAACGAACGGATTCAACAAAATGCCAGGCATATATATATCTAGGTATATGGGAAGGTGCCACACCATAATGAAGTGGCGATGTACTTTGCAAAATTCTTGTACGTGCACTTCATAAAGGGTATCCAGGTGGATTTCTCATCTTATAAAGGACAAGGGTAAGAGATTACAATGTACATTTACATCCAATAATAGGTTATTAAGAAATTAACAACTTATACCGAGCAAAAATTGAACAGAGGATCTTACATTTATAAAACTCAGCAATTGCTAAGAGCCTTATAGGCCAAAAGATTACAGCTATCGACCCATAACCATTCAAATATAAAAGTTAACAATAGTGCATATTGAGAGCCTTAAATTGAACAAAAAGAGATTACATAAATGCAATAAAAACTCAGCAATTATAGAGAGCTTTAGAGACCAAAGCATTACATCCAATGAGCCAAAAGATCGTTGAGAGCCTTAGAGGCCAAAAGATTACATCCAGCCATTGCCTATACTTAAGCATTAATTTTGTTATTTATTATAATCAATAAAAATTCAATTTTAAAAGATTATGGATAGGCTTGGTCATGCATTGTTAGTTCCTAGTATGTGTATGTATTTTCTAGATTCATAACAAATTTATCTCATTTATCTATTAAGGAGAGGTTTTAGTTATTCAGAGGAGAAATTTGAAATGTTCAATTAGGATGCTTTTTTGAACGTGGCCTTCCAATTCTTTGTTCATTTGCCTCCCAGGGAGTATTTGGAAAAAAGTACAAAATAAGAGAAAAAGTCCAAAGTTTTTAAATACAGTGTTGCTAGACCTCGAGACACCATCCAATCGTCTTGTCCCCTCCCAACACAATTGGATGGTTATAGACATGGTAATCTGCCTAGGGACCTAGGCATGGGATGGCAAATTGTCTTTTCCCACATCTCGCTCTTTCTCAAGTAAGCATCTATCTGCACTATGATCTTTCGTGACATCATGCTCTGTATGCGAAAGTTAGTATATCACACATGCTAGTGCAGTAGCTAGCATTGCATGCACATGGCAGCTCTTTCTCTCACATCCTCTACTTTCAAATCCCAGCCATATGACACAATTATTCAAAATATTTAAATGCATTTTCTATGAAAATTATAGAAATACTTGAGCACATAGCCCAAGGAAGCACTCATTAAATCCCTACATACACACGAGGAGTCAGGACAAAAGCTTAAGGCTCTAATATAGCTATATAGCTTTTAAGGACTAAGTTTTAAAGGCATTGGAGAGTACATCTCACCCTAAATTTTTGGTGGGGCAAATATTGGTACTTGGGGATTATGAAGGAAGTGGCCACATGCCCATTTCTTTCCCCCCTTCTTTTGCCTTATGAGAAATTTGAGGAGCACTTCCCTTCCAACCTCTGCCCTTGAAGCGAACACACTTTAGGATCCCCAATGACTTACTAAGCTCCATACATGCTCGAAGCATGGCCTATTTTGCTTTGACCTCCAATGTTTCTACCCTCATCCTTCACGCAGCCCAACAGCAACATCTATGACCTTTGAGCAAAAGACTCAAATGGTCGGTGAAGACTCCCTTGCTGTGTAGCCCATGAGCTTGGAAGACAAGGAACTCTAGAAGGACTTGTAGATTCTTGGAGGACTTCGTAACTTCTAAAGGACTTGATACGGTCGCAATGGAGGAAAAAGCACACTTGGAGAAGTTATGGCTGCTGATCAAATGAACGGATCTAGGAAGAAGGTCCCCATGTTTGTTGAGCTTTACCAAGTAACGTGAGATTTGCTCTACTTTGCAGTCTCTACTTCACATGGACAACTATGCATGTCTCCCTTTAAAGTGCTCTACTTCAACTGCATCGATTAAGTGCTTATGAAAGGGCTAGAAAACCCCGAGCATCTAATATCGGCGCACTGGCATGGAAGGCATGGTTGAACGTGGTTGCTTATGATTAATGCGAGTAATGAGACAAGGTATCCAGCTTGTGATTAGTGATGATGAGGAGCTCAATATGTTGCTCAAAATGGTAACCATTCCCATTGGGAAGCAGGCTACAGTCTCCATGGGAGATACCAAAAAAGACTTGGGGTCTCGAGACTACCAACATCACAAAGTTGGGAGGTCTCGGCTTGGGGCCATGAGGATCCATTACTTGGACTGTTGCGATGCCTGTAGATTGAACAAACAAAACAAATGCACTGGGTTGCTTTGTCATAGCAACTGTCAATGGCCTCCTTACGCTACCCCATTTTACAATCAGATCTTCTACTTAGCCGACCGTGCCATTCTTGCATGCTAATAGACTGCGTGTGAGAACGGAGCATGGAAGAAGAGCTCTGCTAGCCAATAGTCCAACTCGCTATTCTTCACCGTTCCCTTCCTGTGATGAATTATAGAGGCTTCCATTCTTGGCACTAGCTATGGACCACCCTTTACGTAGGATCTACTTCAAACAGCCAAATATCTAGTTGATAATGTGACTGCGCCATGTGTAGGACGTGTAGTAGTCTCACTACTATACTCAGTCCTCGCCACCCATGTAGAGAACCGAGTGGGTAGAGAACTACTACAAGGTCCTAGAACAAGGGATTGATAATAGTCAACTGGCCATCTACTCCGTATCTCTGATATTGCCAACTTCTATGCTATCTTTAACCCTTTGAGTCTTGGGATGATACACGACATGGTAGTCCCTGCTGCAATGACTTCGCAAGTGCCCCATCAATTTGCAGGCTGCTGCATCAATTGCTTCATGCAAGGTTTTCCATGACAGATACAAAATTTTGAGACCTCATTTACCGTTATATCCTTGGTTGGAGTTTAGGATTTTATATGGTGGGAGTCTTTGATTAGAGAACATTTAAGGAAGAATATTCTTTTATATGGTGGGATTTTTACTTTTATCCATTTCATGACCTTTTTAGATTGTGTAAAAAAAGCTAGATTGGTGATTTGGAAAGCTTGAGCTTGGAAGTTTCAAGTTTTTTAATGCTCAATAAAACCTTGGAATTCTTCTACATAAGAAGAATGTTTTTAAATTCCTCAACTTAATAGAACTTGGGGTCATTTTTGAAGAGACCCTTTAGGACATTTTTGAAGAGATCCTTTCGGATATTGTGGGGTAGAAGTGATTAATATAATGATTGGTTAGACTTGATCAATTAGAATAAAAATAAACCACTTGTATTACTTTAGATTAATTATTGATGGGCTACAAGCTTGTGCCCAACTTATATGTATGATGTTACATCCTAGGGGTGTTTGTTAGAGGATATAAGACCTTTTTGGGCACAAACATGGTGCTATTAATAGATGGAAAAATTTTCCCACTTTAAAGTTGTTTCTTTGATAGATAAGCCTAGCTCATTAGGGACTACCTGACAAAAGGGCCAAATGATTGGTGAAAATACTTTTTTGGGAGAGAGTAAAAGCGGTTACTTTATTAGTTTTATAGACATTTGGAAGAATCTTTTGGAAAAAAGTTAAGGACTACCCATGATGTCCTTTGACCATGGTCTTTGGTATATTCCATTTAACACTTTCCATATGATTATAGCCTATTTTACCATGGAATTTAGGGAGTTTTTTTGCTATCTACTGTTTGAAATTTTATTATTGTATTCTATGATCATTGGATTGGATTAGTCCTTAGTCTATTTGAAGATCCCTAAAGCTTGGTTGATTGGTGACTTGAATTTCATTATAGTAGCAGGGCCTACCACATCCATCTTTATGTACTTAGAGCAACTGGGTAATATTTTACCCTTAGGATGGTATTTGGTTACACTTTACACCTTATACTTTGATAGTTACACTTTACACTTTATACTTTGATAAATGGAAAAGGCCATCATTTGTCATGAGTCGATAACATGCCAGCAGTGTTTTTTACATTGTGTTGTATTTCTTGAGAACTTCTCCTACCATCGAGGTATTCTTTTATCCTATCAGTAATATTATGGAGAGATTTCCTATCTATTGAATTAAGAAACATTCATGGTGTAATTATTAATAGAAGTCAAGAATTTAGCATGATTTTAAGTGTGAAATGGTGAAAAGACCATTTTGCATGGAGTCTGTCCTTCAAATTTGATATTCTCAAGGACCGTATCACACTTTGATGTGTGCATAAATTTAATTGTGATACTGATAATTGGAAAGTGTCAACAAGAGATAGAGGAAAGGTATAAGTATATTGAGGTTATATTTGGATTTTTTGACCTTGGGAATTCCCTTGGACTTGGCTGGAATACCCAAACTTATGGTTTACTTGAGATTCCCACTTATTACTTGGATTTCACTAACATTTTATATGCATTTATTCATATCTTTAATTGCCCACCTTTGATTACTATTGAATAGTAAAATGCCAGGATTTGATTATGCTAATCTAGATTGAGTGACATGGATAACAATTGTGTGCTGGCATTGGATCCTGCAGTCCCACAATTCATAGTGTGCATGTTCTAACATGCTATGTTTGTAGATGGATGCAGGTGAGTGGGCATACCTCTCCATCATATTTGCATTGAAAATTCTGAGGCATGAAGACAGTGTTGGCAACTTTGAAGCATACTCTATAATGGATTATCTCCAAGTACTATTAAATCAAATTGAACATTCTATTGGAGACTAGCCATCAATATTGTTGTACTTTTTGCAATGTTCTAACATGAATGTGAGTACAAAAATTCACTTTCACTTTACTTTGTCAGAAGGAACGGTATGGTATGAATTATTCTCACTTAGGTAGTATTAAGAGATTGGTTAACAATGGATTACTCTCATTAAGTGTTTGAAAAAGGGCAATAGTGGATGTTTGCAATTGATTTATTTTGACATTGGAAACTGGTCCAGTAGTATAGTAGGATAGTTGTTTAATAGGACACACACACACACTCACTCACTCACTCACTCACTTTCCCCTCCTTCCTCCCACTCTGTTTGTCCGCCGTTAGTGTACAAAGCATAAATTTTCTTCAAAAACTTCATGGAGCCTTTTATAAATCCTAGATGTGTGTAGCAAATAGTTCCATGGTATTTCTTGTCATACGGTGCGTCTGGGTTCAATCCTTCATATGTGCCAAAAAACGTGCTGGCTATAGTGCCACAAATAAAAATTCCTCCCCCCCCCCCCCTCTCTCTCTCTCTCTCACTTTGTGTGGAAAAAATAAAAAATGTACCAACCTGCATGATTTTGGGCTCCATCAGGCTGAAGAACATGATGATTGGCATAGCTCCAAAGGTGGGCGGAGAGGTGCAGCAGTGTAGCAACACTATTGATAGAGCATAATAGAGTTCACGTGCACACCAACTCCATGGGTGGATGGACTATAGCGTGTTGGTTAGTGGTCCAGAGGGTGGTGCAATGTAATAAGGCAGTGGAAGGTGGGAGATGTGATGGAAATGATTAGACATTTTGGAACACAGAGAGATGGAACATAGCAATGGAAAAGAAACCATGAAATATTCGTAGAGATAAGACATTGGAAGGATCATTTCCTGTCAAAATGTATTGACTTTTGAAATGACTGATCTCTCTCTCTCTCTCTCTCTCTCTCTCTCTCTCTCAAATTTAAGGGAATATTAAGGGATTGAATTATAAAAGCCCATAAAATTCAAGGGAATATTACAGTATTGAATTATCAAAATCCTTTAAAAATATACAATTATCTAGATTTATGACTAAAATATGTAAATCATATCTCTTAAAATTAAAGGCAATCTTCAATTGTAGCCGAGATTTTTATATTTCAATCGAGAATTTTATATGCTTAATCAATTTTTGTGAGCACTTATAGTGCTCAAAACAAACATTTTTTGTGCCTTTAAATTAAAGTCAATATTTTTTGAGCACATAACATTTGTCTCATCCTTTATATCAAGTTTGCTTATGCCATGATTTTAGAATAATGTTATCTTATTCAAAGCTCAATTGACATTGTATATTTTTTTAAAATTAAGTAATTTATGTTATTTCATTCTTAGCGCATATGTTATTTCATATCTTTTTTATTAATGCATGTGTGCAATAATCTTATCATATATGTTGTAATTGCAATTAGCTTGCTTCAACTTTTAGCTCTCATATACTATAATATGGATGTCCAGCTTGCAAAATTTAAGGAAAGCCTTCTTCAATCCCATGACCATTCATATTGGATAAAAGTACCAAAATTAGACCAGCTCTATTAAAGTTTAGCAATTGTGACTATGTGCATTACTATAATCACTTGTGCTAGCAAGCTTAAACTTTAAATCTTTGTCAAGTCTTTGTCCATAAATCTCAAATGCCATGACATTATCAAATTTTATCATGATTTTTTAAATTAGATTTCATGATGACATTTTAGTTTGTAAGTGGAGTAACTGTATTTTGATTGAGAAGTTGAGAGAGCAAGCGACTAATAGCAAAAACTGCATGGACCAAAGGCTATTGACCCACAATCTTTCATGTTGAAAAGAGGATCTATATTCTCATACACTTTATTCAAAATACCTAAATTATATTTAGGGACGTGGTGCTAAAAGGTTGAATCAATCAGGTGTAACTATTGAGCATAGTAGTTAATTTCTTGTTGATCTTTGGTAATTATAACACAAGAGTTAACATAAACTAAGATGCATATAATTGAACGTTTCAAAGTTCTCCCTAATCCTCTAATAATACAAGTAGATTTATCATCTACATTTAGTTTGTACTTTAATTGCTTGAACTTTTCACTCTATTGCAAACTATTTCTTTGTTATAGTCCACCTTGATGCATAACCATGATGCCACCATTTAAGATCTAGGGTTTAGGGTCTAGAGTTTAGGGCCTAGGGTTTAGGGTCTAGAGTGTGAGATCTAGGGCTAAAGCTCGGGGGTTCACCTCATAAAATTTTAGTGTACCACGTGCATTCAAAAGGAGGGGTATTTTAATTTAACCTTTTGGAAAGTTTTAACAAGTTTACAATAACAAGAGGGTTTGTAAATTCAACTTTAGAAAAAAATCACTTAGTGCATAAGTAAAGAGGGGTGTTTTTATTGGGGGGAAAATTTTAGCTGAGGAGTTTTTTAAATACCCCTTGAACACACGTGATACATAGGGTTTCTAGGTAGTGCACCCCCCGAGGGCTAGAGAAGGTATTTTTTACTTGATTTAATATAAAAGCTGAGGATTTATAGGGTTAAACATTACAAGTTAGAGATTTTTTGGGATTTTTTTCACAATTGCATTGCTAATGTCTATTAAGCTACTCACATAGATATGCAACACAATTGAGTCTCATGATGCAAAATAATTTTCATATACTTCCACATCATAGAATAGCAAAATACTAAATACATTTTGGTTTCTAGAACAATGGAGTGTTAATGTGAATTAAGCCATTGCCCATCCCAAAAATATGCAACACAATTGACTAATAAAATACAAAGTATTTTTAACGTAATAGAAATCTGTGTAAAGTCACTATCTAGTATCAGTCTATTAGGGTAGTAGAGGCTAGAACATGAAATACGTAACAGCATCACGTAACTAAGATGATCTAGATCAGATTTTCCAATCACACATCTGGTTGGGGAAGGTTATTATTGAGATGAACCAATAGGAAAAAGTGGGCCATCATCTCAATAAAACACAGCTCTACTTACACCTATATATATATATATATATAATATGGTATATCACTAGATCAAAGCAAAGGAAATTTTGACTCATAAATGGAGCCATCACCTGGTTTTGATCTTATTGATCACAAGTGAAACATGTTAGTCAAGGCAAAGCCATTCCAACCAGCCAAAGAGGGCCATTACCTGGGGTGACTGACACACAAACATGCATCTCTCTCTCTCTCTCTCTCTCTCTCTCTCTCTCTCTCTCTCTCTCTCTCTCTCTCTAGCATCCTATACACAATGAAGGTGAGGTGATTCCAATCACTAGTCGAAGCGGGCCATCACCTGGCCCGACTGACACACACAAAAACATATAAAAAAAGTGAAAACAACCAAAGGGAAGATAATGTGATGATAGAGAAGCAAGATTTTTGAGAGATTTTCACGGAAAACATAGAAAGAGGCCTTTTTAAAAGTTTTACACAAAATTAGCGCATTGTAAATCAAGTTACCATGTGGTATTTTGAAGGCCCTGATTGAGAGATGTGTCGAAAATCGCGCTCCATGTCACCACATGGCATTAAATTTATCGCACAATATACAACTATGTTGCACCGTGTTTGACATCATACCACACAATATTTTTTAAGATATATCGTGCGATATTTTTGTATACCACACGATATTTGTCCGATCAAACGATCACATCCATCCGGTTGAAAAAACCTTGTTTTTTGCATTTAGAATGTAGGGATGCATTGTTTAATTAAAAAATACGTATTATATTATAAAGAACGTACTTTTTAAATCTGTTGTAGTTGGACCTCATTACGGCGGAGCGCCCTAGTGAATTAGCATTGGAAAGTACATTTGTGTATTATCATAACACACAAATGGAGAGGCATAAAAGACTAGTAGTGTGGAAAGGTTTATGTGGAAATGGTGAGGTTGGCTCACTAACTATTTTGTTGATGTTAAAGGAATTGTCATTGTTACATGGTATGCATACTACTTATAATGGTACTTGTAGAGCATTGTATACTTATGCTGGGCTCATGCTTTAACAAATTTTGTAGATCAATTCCTAACACAACAAGACAAAGCAACTATAGACGTGCTTGATAGATGCGCAAAATATCAGGGGCATCTATAAGCGCTACTAAAATAGTGAAAATATGAGCGTGTCTAATAGCGCATTTATTTGCGTGTCTAATAGCGCATCTATTTGTGCATCTAGTAGCGCGTCTATACTGTGAATTAGACGTGGATTTAGATGCCATTATAAATGCAAAATAGAGAATACAAAAAGTGAGGTTTGGGTGCAGGCTAATAAATGTACATCACTGCTTTCCAAACATTGCCCATGATTACCAAAGCACAGAATTTTAATAAAAATATCAATGCTTTTTTGCAAACCCACATATACAAAAATTAAGTGAGGTGAGGAGAATGAGACAATATGTAAAATAGTTTTGCCAATATCAATGATGGGCTACGGTTCAATCTCATCCTCAATAAGATCAACCCTTGCCAAACTATCTACTTTAAAATCCAAACCACTGTTGAGATCTACAAATACATTCAGCCCACTACTACTTGTGCTACTCATGTGCTCATCGAAATTAGCATCACCAATGGTAGGCTCGTCCTCACAGGTAATGGCCTCAATATCTATATCTCCTATCTCATGATCATCCTCCTCTCTCGTATCATGATCATCATCATCTCCATGGCCATGATCATCCTCCATACACTCCATATTAGTAAATGTACTATACATCACTTTGGAATGTGGTGGAATAGGTATGACATGCCACCACCTATTATTATCCACCATTGGTTGATAGAAAACCTAATTCAAACACAATTACAATCATGTTATTTTTCTTGCATTGAAGGTATCAAATATTTAAAAGTGAGTATTTTTATATGTGTGTACAATACCTGTTCACATTGTTGTGGTAGTACTAGTATGTCCTTACTTTGCCAAAACTTTGTGGAGTCAATAGTTACAAAGCCACTTGCATGGCATTTGATTGTTACATTAGGGCCTCTTTCCACCATGTCCTGAAATGACTTTACATCCAAAACATACACAAAGAAGCGTCAAAAGTCAAGCTTAATAATATCCTAGATTATGCTACAATAATCATCCATGGCTCCATTGGCTCCCTCAAAGCTAGCAATGATGCTGCAATCTTGTGCGTTTCTCTTATCATCAATCCGTTGTGTTTGAAAATGATTGCCCTCACACCATATAGCATTGAACATAGTACACTACACCAAGACAAAATCAATTAAATAAGCAATCTAAATTATTGAAAGCTCCTAACTTATGCATAACATTCTATATACCAACCTTGCTCATGCATCCCCTAGCATACTCCCATTCTTCCATTGTGATATGCATCATCTCATCTCTCTCTGCTCTCTCCATTTTGTCAAGTAGCCAATCCACATGAATATCCTTTGGAAATGCTCTTAGATGCTGAGGGTATAGCACACCAGATCCGTGGTGTGTATGAAAGAGGGCCCTTTCTCCTTGTCTTCTTGCCTTTACATCCTCGTATCTTGTCACCCATCTTTTCATCACATCACTGTTAAGCATGCAATAACGGTTGATATTATTAAGCAACTCCATGTCTATTACTTTGCTCCGTCCTTTCCCTTGAGGCACAATAGAGGTCATCCTTAGGTCTTCATCATCTCTCCATAGTTGTGGGAGAGTGCTATCCACATCAACAAGAAACTCAAAAATATATACAAGTGACTCTTATACCAACCAACCCTCGAGCATGCTACCTTCGAGCCTTGCATTTTGTCTCACGAAACCTTCAAGGTCTTCATGAAGCGCTTGAGAAAGAACAACCATCATGCATGTACAGTACCGCATATAGCAATCTCATCCACCAAATGCACTTTGAGATGTAGATGGATTGTGAGAATAGAACGTGGAAATGTCTCCTCCACTAAACAAACCACCTCCACTGACATAACTCGAGCATTCTCAAGTGTGGTGGGATCTACTTCCTTTGAGCTCACATACCTAGAAAGGAAAAAGTACACCATAGTAGCAATATGAAAACCTTGCATGGAGCATTGATATGCTTCACATTTTGTATCCTGTCAAGTACCTCACAAGCTGGTTCATCTTGTAAATACAATCCTTCATGTCCTTCGATGCACTACAAGAAATGCTAATAGGTAGTATGAATTGAACACACAAGGAATGGTTGGTTAGTTGCTTCTAATTCACTCACAAATTTGGAAGGAAAAATATAGTATGCACGAAAAATACTTACTTGGAGCATCTTGTGCCAATCATGAGATTTCAAGCCATATTATTGCTCTACACCTCTTTTCTTACTCTTTGTGAAGGCCCCCTTCAAACACCTTATCCAGTGGGAGTACGAATTGTAGTGATAGATCATTTCACTGCCACCATCTCTAGCTTTGATAACCTCCACGATGCACGAGGTAAAAAGACACGCCCATTTGGCCTCTCTTGTGGCCAAGCTTCACGCATCCTCCTTATGGTTCTCGTGTCCCATTCAAATGTTCCCTTAGGCCAATTACCCATAAATAGGCTTGGTTTTGTGGCTCTTGATCATCTAAATAGAATTTGAAATCTAAAAAATGTGAGATTCCAAAGAGTAACCATGAAGCTACCTATTCTACCCCATTGGCTTTGATTTAGTTGCTTCTTCTACTTCTTTTGCACTGCCATTACTTTATCCATCCTGCTCGCAAGTTATGTGGAGAGATAAAAGAGACTGTATGCTTCAGTGCCATCAATGTAGATACAAAATCAAAATTTATTTTTGATGTAGATGTTGAAATTTTGACTTCCATAGGAATATTTTCTATCTCCATTTGAGAAACTCTGATTGTGCCTCGCATGTTAATAGCTTGCAACTTTGAACGGATACTTGCACAACAAAGTTTAGGGTGTGTACCAATAATATTTTAGACTCACACAAGTTTTGAGGAGCTTTAAATTCAAGTGATTGAATAATTATTTCCACACATGACAAGTGTTATTCATGCAACTACAAAGACCCTATATTATTTGTATTGCTTCTATTGCCTCAAGTATAGTTACCAACCAATTGTTCACCATTCCTAACTGGTTGGCTATTTTTTACACTATTTCCATGATCCCAACATATGGTTTCATCTAGAATCCATTCACTATGATAAGAAAAACATTAATGTGCAAATCTGATATCCAAAAATTACCATATCCTAAGTTATATATGGCTTCTTAATATGGCCCTTGCCTATACGACTTGTCAAATATGGCCCACGTTGCCCCTAAAGGGGTACCCCACAAGGACTATATTGACTTTTTCCCTTTTTGAAACACAACACATGATGCAAAATACATGCAAAGTACACATACATGTAGCTTGGGTATAGCAATGTGTGTACAGTAAAGAGTGAGTACTTCTTCTTCAATCCTTGTTTATGTTGATTATCCTTGTCGATTCTCCCTCAAGAATTGGATATGTCTAAAAGTCTCTCTGATGATGCCTTTCATTTCATGCATTAGATCAAGCGATTTGTGGGTGTTTTAAATCGGTCGATTTAAATTGCTGATTTAAAACATTTAAAACGGTCTTTAAAGAAAGAAACTACCGTTTTAAATTGTCTACATGGAGCGCAACCAGCACTATCTAGTTACCACGTGGTATCATCTTAATACCGTATGGTGCTCTATTAGTACCACGTGGTGATGTGAACATATCACATGATGACGTAAACATACAGCACGATAAAGGATACTGACCCAAGCTCAGGAAAAGGAAACAGAACATGTCATGGCACAGTGAGTAGACTCAAAGTCAAAGAAGGAGAATTCAAGGGAAGAGTAGGTGGAGGTGCCAATGCAACAAGTTCCAGTTGCACAACAAAATTCAATTCACTAGCAAATCCATGCTGATGAGGATAGATTAGAACAATCCATTGATTGGATTTCTTCTCATGCCTTGATAGGCTTTCTTCCTGGACCTAGACCTCCAATAGTATTTCTTGGAGACTATGGCTTAGAAACAATTGGATTAGGAAGGGCCTAGTGGTCACTAGTGTGAGATTTCTTAGAAAGGGTTTCTTTTTTTTCCTCTTTGAAACAGAAGACATGTCCTGGAAAGCTCTCCATCATGGTCTATGGACCATTAGAGACCAGCCATTATATCTAGAATTTTGGTCCCAAGATTTCAATCCTGATAAACCTAGGTCTAATTTTGTGCCAGTGTGGGTGGAGCTCCCTGATCTTCCTTTATCATTAGTCAATCAAGTTCCTAATCTATGTAGGAGTCTAGGTCAGGTAATTGATGTTGAAAAAGAGTAGTTTATCAACCCTAGAGGGCATCCTCAAGTCTGTGTTAAGCTAGATGTGGCTGAGGAGCTCCTTGACACTTTAGCGATTGCTAATAGAAATGGAAGCATCTTCATGGAGCAACATTTAGTTTATAATAATTTACCAAATTCTTGTTTCCTTTGTGGGTTATCCACCCACACAGACAAAAACTTCCCTTTGAAAAGAAATGAAGCCAAAACCCCACAGGAGTCTCCTCAGCAACCTCCTAACCATCCCTCCAAACCCGTGTGTTGTCAAAGAAAATAAAAAACCCAAGACACAGGAAGGGGTTGATGAGAAAAGGAATAGTAATGCCCCAACTAAAGGTTCAGAAGAAAACAAGGACACTAAGATACACTTGGTGGATAAGAGAGTCACTTTTCCTTTGGCCACAAACAATGCTTATGAGGCCCTGATAGAACATGAAATTGAATAGTGGATTCAAGAGGCAAAAATGGAAGAAGATGAGGTGAAACTAGGCTGGTCTAAGGAATTTTAGGATGATGTCAATCATCAAGATGCAAGTATGAGTGACTCTGAGTTGGATGACTCTGAGAAGGAACTTCCTTTAGTTAAAAAGGAGGAAAAGAGTACTATGGTGCCAACTAAACCTCAAGTCACAGTTCAAATACAAGAGAAGAATTTCCCAGGTTAAAGGCCAGGGTGTCCCTCACAAAAGCCCTGCCCCCAAGGCAAAAAATGGGAAGAGCAAAAATGGTAAGTAGCCCTTTTCCTTTCCTCACATTAAATGTGTGTGGATTGACTGATCCTTTGAGGAGTGAGGAATTATCCAATTGGCTGAAAGGGAACTTTCTTTCCCCTACTTTTCTTTCCCTACAAGAACTTAAAGTCACTAATGAGGTTTTAGTGAATAGACTCAAAAGCATTGATAACAAAAGAGTGTGGTTTTTTTCTTCTCATGAAGAGGGTAGAGGTGGAACTGCAATAGGGGTCTTATCTCACTACAAAGATTGTGTGTCCAACTTTCAGCAAGACTTAAACCACAGATGGATTTTCATTAATTGCAATATGAGCTTTCACTATGGTTTTAGTTTATGCTCCTACTGATTCTATGGCTAGAAGAGCCATGTGGTATTCTCTAGTGGACGCTGGCAGCGATTGTGTGATATTAGGGGACTTTAACATGGTTGAGGGGTCACGCGATAGATGGTTGTAGAAAGGTTCTATTCTTAGAGATCTTGAGTTTCAAATCTGGGAAGACCTCAAGGAAAACTTACAACTTGTGGACATTGGTTCTTCCGGTGTTTTTACTTGGTGTAACAGACAAATAGGAGAACTCATAAGAGAGGTAGGACTGGACAGAATGTCTGTTTCTCAATCCCTTCTAGATCAATCCTTGGGAGCCAAACAAAAGACTTTCTCTTCCCTCACTTTATCTAATCATAAAACTGTCTCTTCTTAATTAGATATGGGAAATGGGAGGAAAGGTAGATCATGGTTTAAAGCTTACCCTTCTTTATTTATTCAGAAGAAAGTCATTGAAAATTGGAATATAGCCTTCTCCTCTACAGAATCTTGCTCTCAGGGGTGGCAAAATGTTATTTTATGTGTTCAAACAATCTTAAAAGAAGCCAAAAAAAGCAAAGCTGCCATCAGGGCTAGGAGAATGGACAAACTAAAGGAAGAACTGAAAGAGTTAAAACAAAAGGCAAGGTTACAAGACAGTAATGCCCATCAACAACTTCTAGCCAAAAGAAAAGAAGTCAGAATTTAGGAACAGATCAAAACGCATAATGTTAAGATTTACTTTAGAGATTGGTGGGGAGGCAAGGTTGACAAGCTAACCAAGGAAAACTTTTTAGATGATCACAAAAAAGAGAAACCAAGAAGAAATCCCTCTGTTGTAGAAGGAAGATGGGTCATATGCCAAGTCTGATGAAGAAAACATGGAGGTCATTGTTGGTCATTTTCGGGAACTGCTCAGCATAGTAGACTCAATTGATGAGCAGATTCTTGATGCCAGGAGAAGATGCCAGCAAGTCAGGCAGAGCATGGTGTTAAGGTTGGATAATATGTAGTTGGAAAATGATATTTCCATTCAAGAACTTAAAGAGGTTGTTTTCTCTATGGCTGATGGCTAACCTCTAGGAGAAGATGGGCTCCCAATAGAGTTTACAAGACTTTTTGGGACACTGTTGGTCCTGCCCTTATGGGAGTATGGCAAGAAAGCTGTAAAAAGGGATATATTCCTCAGCACCTAAATGGAGGGGCTATCAAACTCATCTCAAAAGATAGGGATAGATCAGTCTTAAAAAATTAGAGACCTTTTGACTATTTTAAACTGTTCTTACAAAGTTTTTGCCAAAGCCCTGGCCCTAAGGATGAGGAACAAGATGGACAAATGGATTCTATAGGAATAGAGAGGCTTTATAAAGGGCATACATTTATTAGAGGCAATTAAAAATATTTGGGAGGGTTGCACTCATGTAAAGGAAACCCAACAAGATGTCTGCTTTATTAAAATTGAGTTTGACAAGGCTTATGACAGGTTGAACTAGGATTTTCTTCTCCAATCTCTTAGGGATTTGGGTTTAGGGGAAATTCTCTTTTGTTGCTTTGCTTCTCTCCAATGCCTCAACTAGAGTTTGTGTAAATGGAGAGATGAGCCAAAACGTTATTTTGAAAAGATCCATGACAAATGTGTCCTTTGGCCCCTTCATTATTTGCTATTGCAGCTGATGCCATGGGGTGGTTGATAAAGGATCAAGTGTCCAGTAACTCAGTTAGGGGAATTGATCTCCCCTATGGTAAGCAACTGCTGGTAAATCAACAATTTGCATATGACACAACTTTAACCATTAGAAACACTGACGTGGACATTCAAGGTGCAATGAAGTGTATGGATCAATTCTGCTTGGCATCAGGATCTAAGATAAACCATACAAAAATAGGATATGCCCTTCTCTCAGGAAGCTCACAGATACTTTTGGATCAACTGGGTGCAAAAAAATTCAGCATGGATAAATCTTCAAAGTTCAAATTGTTGGGCATTCCTATGGGGTTCAAAGTCAAAATGAAGGACGGATGGGAACGGTTTTTAGACAGGTTCAAGAAGAGAATATATAGACTTAGAGGTTTGCAACCTAATCTAGTAGGAATAAGAGTTGTCCTAAACCACTGTATCTACCCCATCTCTATTTTCTACCTCTCCTAGTGGTGCCCTTCTAAAAATAGGGTTAGAAAAGTTTATCAGGATTTGCAGGTCATTCTTATGGGGGGGAAGTGACAAAAAAAGGAGAATCTCAAAGGTCAGATGGTCTTTTTGTACCAGACCAAGGAATGAAGGAGGATTGGGAGTGGTTAATATTCAATTAGCTGCTTACAAACTTGTTGCTACTTGGATTTTAAAATCCATTACTTCCCCAAACAGTGATTGAGCTAACTTACTTCTCAAAAATTTAAATTTGTCAGACCCTATAGGGCCCCCAAGTGGAAGAATTTCCCTCTTCTTTCAGCTATTAGCAATCTAGAGCCATGTATGACTAAGGGAAGCCAACTTTGGAAAACACTTTGGGGTGCATTTGAACAAATCAAGAGTCACCTAGTCCTTTCTGGCAAAGGAAGTTTCATGGCTTTGGATTCAATCTGGGTGTCAGTTTTTTTCACAAAATAGGAGTTATGTGATGAGGACCTCTCTAGAGCCTGGCATTTGTCAAGGAAAGGTTTACACACTTGTGGGGACTTGTGGAACAAGAACAATTTTAAATGGAAGTCTTGGTTAGATATCAGAAGGGAATTCAGGTTAACTAATGCTGATCAAGTACTGGTTATGAACAGAATTTAGCTATAGGAGGGTGATATTACATGGAAAGAGGGAAGAATATTGAACTATTCCATACAAATTAGATGGGTGGGTAACTCCTCTTTTTTACCCATACTCACTCCATTTAAAGATATAGAAGAGGTGGTGTCCACTCTCAACACCATATGGAAGCTCTCTGATAATGAGAGGAAGTGGGAAGTTAGATTCTCTTTGATCTAGGAAAAAAAGATTCCAAAAAAAGTGTCCACACTCTTGTGGTTGATCCTTCATAAAGCTATTTGGACCAACTGCTAGAGCCTGAGTATTGGCAAGGGAGATGGAACCTACAAAGCTTGCCCTGGGATAAAAGAAGATATTTTTCATTTGTTCATTACTTGCCCTAGAGCTAGGCAATTCTGGAAGGTGATCCAGCTCTTGCTAGGGGAACCTATCAATTGGAAGTCTCTTTAGCTGGGAGATGCCTTGAAGATACCCTATTCAGAGATCAAGATTCAACAGAAGCCCTATTTTGTTCGAAATATGGACAAGTACACATGTTGCTGCATTTATCATGTGCAAATGTGTTTTTTAAAGGATGCAGTCAACCAGTTGAGGACCCAAAGTTTTGGGATTCATGGAGTATGCTGCAACTATGACTGTAAGGTATGTGGAAATAGTGAAGGGGACTGTGGCTGCAAAGTTGTTCAACATGCTAGCATGGGTGTCACTAGCCTTTGGAATTCTGTGTTGTGCCCCAAACCTCTTGAAGCCAGCTACCACCATTGTGGGTGTCTTTTGGGTGACTGCAAAAAATGTGGCTCACGCAAAATGTCATGTTGCCCATGCGAGATGAATTTTGTTTTCAAAATGGTGATGGTGAAGGTCTTCCAAAATGTGGAGATAGGAACCATGGTGTAGGGGAAAAAGAAGCAAAGGAAAGAACTTGTTGGCAAGGAGATGTATTGCAACGAACTTATATGGTTAATGAAGACTCACCTCAAAATATTCATCAAGCACAATTACACTTGCAGGTGGCAAGCTGAACAATTCAAAGAGTGTTTGCTGAGGTTTCGGGAGATGTGCTTTTAGTGGTGGACTTCACAGAGAACTATTCTTTCAAGGAGCAAAACGAGATTCAGTCCATGCACTGACACTCTAGCCAGGTTACAATTTTTGTCCACATAATATATGTCCATATTGGATCTGAGGTGAAGAAGGCATTTCAATTTTTCATTTCAAATGACAAGGTGCACGACACTCTCTTTGTCCAGCATTGCTTTATGCTACATCATAGGTTGTTGTCAGATCAAGGGTTGGAACTGACTAGGCATTGGGTTTGGTCAGATGGAGCAACCTCTCAATTCAAGGCTAGAAGACCTTTCTATTTCGTTTCTAGATTTGAACAACTGGTGGGTAAGATGACATGGAATTTCTTTAGATTTGGACATGGAAAGGGCGAGCACGATGGGGTTGGGGCAGTTGTGAAGAGAACATTGATACATGAACAACTAAAGACAAATGGAACCACCTTAAAAAATTCAAGAGATGTCGTGGATTTTTTTAGGACCAACTTGTCTCATGGGGCTCAAGCCAACTCTACATCTAAGGAGAGGAATGTAGCATGAGTGTTTTGGGTTGTTAAGGAAGGAGATATTGATAGATCTAAATAGTGGGACTATCAACCTATGCCAGAGACACAATCCATGCATTATATATGAGGAGCTACGCAAGGGGTTGTTAGTCAAATAGCTATGAAAAGGTTGTCGTGCTTTTGCAATGCTTGTATTCAAAAGTCTTGGGGACAATGCACCAGTAAGAAGCATGTGCCCAGTTGGGAAGATCACATCATTGTTCCTAGTGATGCAGGAGTTTTGCATATTGATGAGGAGCTCATTGAGGAGCCTCTCTTTGAAGGGCATCATGAAATGCTTAGCGATGCTCTTTGCGTGGGGGACAAATTCACAATGAATGCAGAGGTAGACAATCAAGAGGGTGCTAACTTCTATATCTTGAAGTGTACCAAAGCTAAGGAGAAGAGCCAAAAGGCTACGAAGGATGCTTGGGGCAATATAATTGCTGCAAACTCCTTTGTTGTGAAGGGTCTCTTTTATGGTCATCAAGGTGACTGCCGCTACAAGCTTCTTGATCACAAACCTGAGGTCATATTATATTCCCATCTTGTAAGGTCAATCAAGTTTCCCCTGGAAGCCATTGAGGGAGAGAGAAACTTGTACTTGGTATCACTTGAAGAGTACGAGGCTGTCTACAATAGCATGCCATATGATCTCTATACCACATAATTCTAATTAATTTATTTCCCACGCTTACTTTCATTTTCTATACTCACAAGTAGTGCAAAAGCAATATCTTGAGGGAGCAATGTCAGTACCCTTGTCAATACGGCCCTTGTCCCTAAACGGGATCCCTCAAGGGCCATATTGACAAACAAATTTATCTCTAGCGTCTTTTCTAGAGATAACCATTTGTCAATATGGACCTTGAGGGGTCCCGTTTAGGGACAAGAACCATATTGGCCACCGTTTATCTCTAGAAAAGAGCACCATTTTTATCTCTGTTCTAGCGACTTACCTCTAGATATTAGAGCCTTGCTAGTTAGCATAGAATACATGCTAGCTAGCATAGAATGCCTCACACACAAAAATACTGATAGGTAGAAAATATATTATAAATAGCAGCGATAAATGCTAACTACTAGAGAACACATGGTACCTAACACAGAACACACAAAGCAGTTTGCAGTGGCAAAGCAGTTTACACGAAAAACAGCTTTAAAAGAGAAAGCAGTGGTAAAGCATTCACAAAGCACTACTAAGCATTGACAAGCACACATACAAAGCAGTGCTAAAGCAGCGAGACCCACAAAGTGCACATACACAAAGTGCTATGTGCACTTTGTGGGTCTCGCTGCTTTAGCACTGCTTTGTATGTGTGCTTGTCAATGCTTAGCAATAACCAAGTAGATAGAAAGCACTACCAAACCACTCACAAGCAGTGCTAAAGCATTGCAAAAGCATTGACAAAAGCAAGCAGTGCCAAAGCACATGTAGAGTACTTTGCATATTACATGTAAAGCAGTCGAAAAATGCAAAGCGGTGACCAAGCAGTCAGAAAGCAGTGCCAAAGCACTACCAAACCACTCACAAGCAGTGCAAAAGCACTAAAACGCAAGCAGTCACAAAGCAGTACCAAAGCATATTGAAAGCAATGACTGTTTACATGGAAAGCAATTTTAAAAGAAAAAGTAGTGGTAAAGTAGTCACAAAGCACTACTAAGCATTGACAAGCACACATACAAAGTAGTGCTAAAGCAGTGAGACCCACAAAGCACATGTAGAGTACGTTGCATATGCCATGTAAAGCAGTCTAAAAATGCATAGTGACTAAGCAGTTAGAAAGCAGTGCCAAAGCACTACCAAACAACTCACAAGCAGTGCAAAAGCACTCACAAAAGAAAGCAGTCACAAAGCATACTGAAAGCAATGACTTTACATGGAAAGCAATTTTAAAAGAGAAAGCAGTGGTAAAGCAATCACTAAGCACTGCTAAGCATTGACAGGCACACATACAAAGTAGTGAGACCCACAAAGCACATGTAGAGTACTTTACATATGCTATGTAAAGAAGTCTAAAAATGCAAAGCAGTGACCAAGCAGTCAGAAAGAAGTGCCAAAGCACTACCAAACCACTCATAAGCAGTGCTAAAGCACTCACAAAAGCAAGCAGTCACAAAGGAGTGCCAAAGCATACTGAAAGCAATAACTTTACATGGAAAGCAGTTTTAAAAGAGAAAGCAGTGGTAAAGCAGTCACAAAGCATTGGTAAGCATTGACAAGCACACATACAAAGCAGTGCTAAAGCAGTAAGACCCACAAAGCACATGTAGAGTACTTTGTATATTCCATGTAAAGCAATCTAAAAATACAAAGCAGTGACCAAGCAGTCAAAAAGCAGTGCCAAAGCACTACCAAATCACTCACAAGCAGTGCAAAAGCACTCACAAAAGCAAGCAGTGCCAAAGCATACTGAAAGCAATGACTATTTACATGAAAAGCGGTTTTAAAAGAGAAAGCGGTGGTAAAGTAGTCACAAAGCACTGCTAAGCATTGACAAGCACACATACAAAGCAGTGCTAAAGCAGTGAGACCCACAAAGCACATGTAGAGTACTTTGCATATTCCATGTAAAGCAATCTAAAAATGCAAAACAGTGACCAAGCAATCAGAAAGCAGTACCAAAGCACTACCAAACCACTCACACCACTCACAAGCAAGACTAAAGCACTGCAAAAGCACTCACAAAAGCAAGTTGTTTACAGGAAATCAGTTTTAAAAGAGAAAGTAGTGGTAAAGCAGTCACAAAGCATTGGTAAAGCATTGACAAACCACTGAAAAGCACATGTAAAGCATTACAGAAATAGAAAAATAGAAAGCAGTGGGCAACCAGTCACAAAGCAGATATACAATACATAAAAGCCAAACAAAACAAAGAGTGAGGCATATCAATTGATGAGCCTAAAACCATCGATTTTACTGCTGTGGGGATTTTTTCCAAGCAACCCTCCACCCTACAATGTGTGTCTTCCAAACACAGATTTTCAAAACAAAACTGGTGGTAAGGATGACCACACGCAAGCACACACACCACAACAAATTCTTTTCTGTCAATAGTAAAGCCACATCGACCACAAGGCTGTGCAATCGTAAGACACATTGAACCCTCATCTTCTGTACTGGCAATTGTTGGTGGGGATGGGAAAATACAAAGAGGCTAGTTGGACTGGACTCTTTCCATCATTTTTTTGGCAAAATAATATTGTTGCTCCCTCGTCTGAAAGACATAAGACTTTTCACGTAATTGCGCCTGCATGTCAAAACAACAAAAAAACTGAACTCAGGTAAACACAATGGACTATAGAAACATCACAAAAAAACTTAAGGACTGATGCAAAGTGTATGATAAATTTTATAGTCTTACCTCCAAATCAAGTATTCTCTCCTCAAAATTTGAGACTTTTACTTTGAATCCCAGGATCTCCAATGTGTCCGTGAACGAAGCAATGTCTGCCTATAGTTTTCTGAAATGCTCCAGGTCAATTGAAGGAGCCAAAACTGATATTTCATTTTGTGCTTCTTGGAGCTTTGTCCTCAATGTATGTGCTGCTGTCGGCAAATTCTCTTGACATAGCCTGTCTTTCTTGGCCTTATCTATTGCATTTACACCTGCGTCCACCTCTTCACTTGCCTGGTCAAGTCTCATCTTTGCAGCATGTAGCATTTTTTGACTATTGACTAGCTCGAGCATTGTGTAGTTTATAGACGGTGTGCCACGACCATGTGAGATTTGGACAGACGAAGACCGTGGCCCGTGAGAAATAGAGTGCCGCCGCAATTCCCCCTCCCTATACCTCAAGACACTTTTGACATCTTCCTCCGTTGTTTTTCGGAGGGGTCAGCTGACAGATTATTCTTTTGTTAGAATCATTCAATTTTTTGTTGAAGCTTACCTTGTTGTTGGACCGTATAAACCACGCTTTCAGCGAATTCAGCCCACTTGATAGTGAAATCGTCCTTTGTAGGGGAATTTTTTGCAACCTTGCAATGCTCAAGGGCAAAACCCTAAGCAAATGTGGGGAGTGCCTCTTGGTAAACCTGAAATTGAAGGTTCAGAGCCTCTTGTAGAAGGTCTGGGTCCCAAAGACTTTTGGCCTTCACCCTGTAGTTCTGTAACTTTTGTGGCTGACTGAACAAAGTGAGTCATTCTCTTACCGAAAGGCCGTCGTCTGTAAGCCTTCGCGGGTTCTTCCCAACCATGCTAAAACCATAAACGTCATGAAAATCAACAACAGTACGACAAAATCTCTTGGCTTGTAGGTCTGTGGATGATCAAGACATTCTTGTAGCACCCGCTCAAAGAGACAGAGACGTGTAGTAAAAAAGAGAGCACAGAGCTGCAACAGCTCAGCTAGAGGACTTGCGAGGGAAAGAGCTCAGAACCTGCGACGGAGAGGATTGAGCTGATAACTCAAGTCCTGCAAGGGAGAGCAAAAGGCAACAACCTCTAGAGAAGAAGTGCACATAACCTGCCAAGGAGAGGATTGCGCTGAGCTCAGGACCTGCTAGGGAGAGGATTCAACTGGGCTGGAAGACCTGCATGGGAGACAAGGAGACGACGTGCGAGGGATGAAGCAGCACTTTCAACTAAAGTAGTGGTTTCATGAAAGCTTTCAAGCTTACGAGTGTCATGGGACACATGTACAAAACGCCCAATCATAATTTACATGGCTGGTGGATATATGTCACAAGCAAGCACCTCTTGAAAAGTGCTAAAATTGTGCTTTCTTAGCACATGCTTTTAAGCACAAAAAGCGTACTGACCAAACGTGCTACCACCCTTGCAATCTTGGTCATTTGTTTGCATACAAGAATATAGACAATGAAAAAGATACCAATCAGAACATGTTTTGCTTCCAAGTGCTAGGGAAAAAGGAAGTCCTCTCAAAAACTAAGAAGAAGGAAATGTATATATGAGAAAGGTGGGGGGTTTCCACCTGTATGCAAATGCATTCACAGCAAACTCAATAAACTAACGCACGATCTACAGCAGCTTCTAATCATTCTGATTCTGTACCTAACATCCCAACACGAGCTACAACAATTTCTAATGGTCTGAGTACTCAGCTAACATTCCAAAGCATCACCTAGAAACAAATCACACAAACCGAGTTAACGTTCCAGATCATCTCCTACAAGAAAATCACGCCCAGAAACAAATTCTCGGACTCTGTGTTTGGATCTAGCAATTATAACTGCTTTCCTATCACTACTACGACGACCCATCACGAAACCGACTATCTAGCACTTCAATACAAAACAGAACTCTGTTATTATCTGTCCTACACGAATACAAGAGACGGAAAATCTGCCCTCTTTGCCAATACAAGGCTATTGACAGTTCCTATAAGAGCAATGATAAGCTGATGACCGAGCGGCGATAAGGTGCTGTTAGAGCAATACCTTTGACCTGCCTTATTTCACTCCGTCTTTTTCTATTCGCAGGTCAGCCGTTGAGGTAGTAGAGAGTCGAATTGCTTGTCAAGATCCTTGCTGCTCAAGCACTTCATTCGCGAGTCCCAAGCTTTCCCACTTTCACTTGGTAGTCCATCAAACAGTTTTGAATCTTTGTCCCTCCTAAATCTTCACTGCTCCTTCTATTTTCTATTCACTTCACACGATGGGAATCACAGCAGCTATTGTTTTTGCTGCTAGACAGAGTCGTAGACATTCCAAGCCTGATAGCTCAAGCTTGCAACCCAAACAGGGAAAAAAACTGTCTGAGTCGGGTGATTGCGTTGCTATTTCTGCTTCCAATCTCGCTCACGGACAGCCCCTCTGCCACTGCTCACGTTTCATAGATGGATCCGGCCTGAGAATTTAAAGCAGAGGTCTTGACTAGAACAGGTCTTTGATTTGCTTGTGAACTTGCCCCCTATGGCATATGGGCGCTTGAGTGATGAGGCAACTGAGCTATGGCTCCAGCCGTGATGTTGTGAACGACGAGGCTCTGATACCAGCATAACATCCAAATCATTAAGGGCAGGGCTGTTGTTCAGCTATCCACCCAGCCATGGATCCCTCTACAGTGAGCCTATCTGTATGTTCATCCATGAGGTTTCCATGTTGAAAATCCTTTATTGAGCTCCCCTTAGAATCCTCCCTCCTAGCCCAGTGCTCACATTAGCGGGGTATCATGAGCATACCTATGCACCCTTGCATTAGTGCCTAGACCCAGGACTGCCCCTAGGTCATAGCCCCAATAACTAGAAGCATTGTCAAGCCCTCATGGTTCCTCACCGTAACATAACCGAACCCTAGGATTCCATTATTCATAACATATGTAATGCATCAACCTATGGAAATCCCCATCTGATCTATAGAAGCCACGATGGATTTAAAAAATACTCTGACGCCTTTGGGTATGTGTGCACCTGAAAGAAGAGAGACCTAGACGCCTCTGTCTGAGATCAACAATCTATACATGTAGGCAAGAACTAGACCTTGTTTACAGAATGATCCAACTCCTTTCCAGGAAATATTGCAGTCATCTCCCCCTCCCACCAGGATACTAGATACTGAGAAAGGAATCGACCTGCAGTGCTCCCTCCAACAACTTGTGTCACACAAACAGCGTAAGATATAGCCTTGGCTGCTCACTCTTTACCATAGAGATCTCCTCATGGCCTGTAACCTGCATCCTCAGCCAGATCCGCACGGCACAAGGGCTGCCTGAGGTAGGCCTATGTGAAGAACATGTCAGGCTTCCACTTAAGGTGAATACCACCTGAGATCTAGCTGTTTCTGTTCTGTGGCCCTATAAAACAATTATATCTGAGCTTTACCAACCCAGGCCCCAGGATAGATACAAATTCACTCCAGAGATAGACTCCTTTGGGTTCGAAGTTCTCTGCATCAGTGGCTGTGGTGGATTCCTAAACAATAACATTCCCCCTTTCTTAATTGATGACAGTGATGAGCCTGGATCACAATGTTCAATCTCCATGATATACTTGCTTGCAGAGTGGTAACTGAGTAAATGTTTATTGACTACCTACAGTTGTGCCTGCAGACTTACTGATAAGCTCAAACGTTGTGGCAAAACTCTGCTGACAGTCATCAGGGAAGACCTCTTCCATGACCTCATTCACAATGGAACCCAGTACTAAGTCCAAATGAGGCATGTGTCCTTCTATCTTTATCCCAGAGCTCAATCTGGTTAGCTTTGCATGGATGTCATCAATGCATGCGTGCCTCGTCTCTGCCACATTAAAATTATGCACCTTACTGTCTACCTCGATAAAGGCCCTCCCTGGCTTCTTCCATGCATCTGCCCTTTTTCTTGAATCTTGAATCTTATCTACATCCTCTTGCAAGCCAGCATCCAAAAGTATATTTGACATAAGCATGTAACCAGCAGCATGCGTACAATCAAAATTTACAAACCAGTCAAAACAACGTCTCCCTAGTTCCATATTGCCATATGTTCTGCAATGACTCAGCAAAGATGTCCATCCCACACCACTGAATGGAAATGGCATGGTTTGAAGTATGTCTTCTGCCTCAATTAAGCATCCTGCCCGACCAAGGATATCAATGATGATATTATAGTGATCTGGTCCTGGCATGATACTGTGTAAATCTGTCATACACATGAAGCTGCAAAAGGCTTCATTAACCAGGCCTATATGACCGCATGCTGAAAACAGGCTGACATATGTCACATTATTTGGCTTCAGACCCTCCTGTTGCATGTTATTGAGATATCGCAAAGCCATCTTAAAGTTGTTATTCTGGGCATAACCACTCACCATTGCACTCCATGAAATAACATCACGGTTTGACAATGTTTCAAAAACTCTGCATGCATCATCAAGGCTCCCACATTTGGCATACATATCAATGAGGGCATTCCCAATGAGCAGGTGCATCATACAGGCACTCTTCATAATGTGGGTGTGAATCAACTTTCCCTGATCTAGGGCTGCTATACCAGAACAAGCATGTAGAACACTAACAAATGTAACATTGTCAGGCTCCACACCCTCCTGTTGCATTTGCAGAAACAATCGAAGCACCTCGTGACCATGTCCCTGCTGGCCATATCCTGCAATAATGGAATTCCATGCCACTAGGTTTTGTTTTGGTAGCCTGTCAAACAACGTATGTGCATCCTTAAGGCAACCACATTTCGCATAAAAATCAATGAGGCCACTGTCCACAAACACGTCTGAATCAAAACCATCATTAAGAAGGTGGGTGTGGATCGTCTTGCCCTGATCCAAAGCTGCCATGCTACAACATGATTTCAAGATGCTAGGAAATGTGACATTGTTCGGTTCAATACCTTCCTGGCGCATTTGGTGAAAAAGTCGGAGAGCATCTTGAGCATGCCCAACCTGTACATACCCTGCAATCATTGCATTCCATGTCACCACATCTTGCTGTGACAATTTGTTGAACACGCTGCGAGCTTCTATGATGCTCTCACATTTTGCATACATATCAATGAGGGTATTCCCAACATATAAATCAAGGTCACAACCACTCTCAACAATGTGGGAATGAACCACTTTACCATAATCCAGAGCTTCTCTGTTGGCACATGCTTTTAGAATGCTAAGAAATGTGACACTATTTGGCTTCACACCTTCCTCTTGCATTTGCCAAAACAATTGGAAGGCCTTCTGGCTATACCCATCATCAGCATATCCTGCAATCATTGCACTCCATGTTACTACACTGCTCTTTGGCAATCTGCCAAAAACCCAGAATGCATCCTTCAGGCTGTCGCACTTCACATACATATCGATGACGGTGCTACCCACAAATTCATCTTCTTCATAACCACTATTGATGATACAGGCATGAATCAGCTTGCCCTTATCTGAGGCAACTATGGTGGAACATGCTTTCAACAAGCTGACAAATGTAACATCATTTGGTACCAATCTCTCTTGTTGCATTCGCTCAAAAAGGAGAAGAGCTTCCAATCCGTGTCCGTTATCCGCATATCCTGCAATCATTGCGCTCCATGAGACTACATTTCGCTTAGACAGTTTCTCAAACACCCTGTATGCATCCTTCACGCTTTTGCATTTGCCATACATGTTGATCAGAGTGGTCCCAATTATTACATCCGATTCAAACCCACCTTCAATGATGAGGGCATGGATCATTTGGCCCTGCATTAGGATGCCTATGCTGGAGCATGCTTTCAGGACAGATATAAATGTGACAGCATTTGGCTCGATGGATCTTTGTTGCATTTGCTCGAACATTTGAAAAGCTTCCTGATCTTGTTCGTGCTGGGCATACCCTGCAATCATTGCATTCCATATCACCACAGTCCTATTCATCAATTTGTCAAATACCCTGGAAGCTTCCTTGAGGAATCCACATGTGGCATACATATGTATAAGGATGCTTGCAACATAAATATCAGAATCATAACCACGTTTAAGGATGAGAGAGTGGATCAGATTTCCCTGTTCTAAAGATTCTATACTCGAACATGCTTTCAAGATGCTAACACATGTGAAATTGTCGGGCTTAAATCCCTCATTTTGCATTTGCCAAAAAATTTGGAGAGCCTCCTGACCATGTCCAACCTGAGCATATCCTGCAATAATTGCATTCCATGTCACTGTGCTTGGCGTTGGCAATTTATCAAATAACCTTCGTGCATCACTGAGGTTGCTACATTTGATGTACATGCTAATGAGCGTGTTTCCAACAAAAATATTTGAATCATAACCACCTTTGACAATGTCAATATGAATCAGCTTGCCTTGTTCTCGAGCTGCTACTTTGGCACATGCTTTCAGGACAGTAACAAAAACATATTCAAATGGTTTGTAACTGCTTTTTTGCATCTGAGAGTATAGGTTGATAACCTGCGCACATTGTCTAAAGATAATAGCGTTCCAAGTCAGGGCTGGGTGCAGGGAGTTTTTCAAAGACTTGGTTTGCCTCTATAGACTCCCATACACGCAAACATACAGATGGCATGCCCTCCCAAGGTGGTACCCAATGGCTGCTTGCCAAAACGTAGAACATTAATCGACTTTTAAGTTTCCGATGAACAGTAGGTATGGCGGTCGTCCCTTGCCAAATTCCAGATTCATGCGAGACGCTTCCTAATTTGTGATCATTAAATTTGCTGCGGGAAATAGAGAGGCTACGTTTACTTCACAAGCAATTATGCATATAATCTGTTTGACAAAATGCGAAATCTGCAAGGGTGAATGCATGTTAAGAAAATATTCGCAGCAGGTAAGGGAAAAAACTCTCCACTTACAAGAATTGGCAGCACGAGCTCCGGTGATTATCGCGTGGATATGTTAAAGTGAACACAGAGCTCACATACTCAACACACACTGATGAGGAGGATAGCTATACAAAATATACTATTTCTCTATTTCTTCCTAACTACCAGAATCATGCATTTCGAACTATTGGACCTCCTTTTCCACATAGAGTACAACAATTGTAAGAGCATTTCTCTTCACATAAACTCCATGATCAAGCGCACTCCTCGTGAACCCTTCTGCTTGAAATTCATGTCAATCTTGTTGTGCTAAGAGCAGCTCCCCGCGTAGAGCCTTTGGGCAGCTTGCACAGCGAAGACAAACCATGTCCCTCCGTGTCGGACTGCGAGGCAGAAGGAGAAGGGCTCCCGGATGGAGTGTCTGCAACCTGCTAGAGAAGTCTGGGATGAAGGTAGGAAAATGTGGAAAGGGTGGAGTTGATGAAGGTAGGAAAATGTAGAAAGAGTGGAGAAAGTCGAGTTTCAACACGTTTCACCGGTTCAACCAGTCCGGGTTGGAATTCCCAAAATATGCTACTCTAGGCCAAGAGTTCCCCACGTGTCGGACTGCCGGGTAGTAGGAGAGGGGCTCCTGGATGGACTATTTGCAACGTGCTAGAGAAGTCTCCGATGAAGGTAGAAAACTGTGGAAAGAGTGGAGAAAGTGGAGTTTCAACACGTTTCACTTGTTCAACTAGTCCAGCATTCAACTGCTGGGTCGGAATCCCCAAAATATGCTACTCTAAACCAGCAATGAAAGTGGAGTTTCAACATGTTTCACTGGTTCAACTAGTCCAGCATTCCACTGCTAGGTCAGAATCCCCAAAATATGCTAACAGTCCACTGCCAAGCCAAAATGCTAGCTGGGCATTTTTCCTTTAGGGGGATGGACTTTTCCCCTGCTAGTGGGGCTAATCCAACCCTACTAGCTCGCGCGGGATCCCCTCTAAGCCCCTTGGGGTTGGCTTGAGACCTTCCTCAATCCGCACACTAAGTATTCGGATCCTTTTCCCACAAATCTTTCTAGCTGCCAATAAACAATGCAGACTTGGCATCCATTAGATGTAACACCATATCCATACAAGAGAACAAATAAGCTGCATTGTCTTTATCCGTGTGACTGGTGCAAAAGTTTCCCCATAGTCAATGCCCTCTTGTTGAGCATATCCTTTTTGCCACCAATCTTGCCTTATACTAATTGTCTGCACTCCTATCAACTTTGTGCTTGACCTTGTAAACCCACTTGAAGCCAATGATATTCTTTGCCTTGGGTAGTTTCACCAACTCCCAAGCTTCATTTCTCAAAATGCCATTATATTCTTCTTCTAAACCATTCCTTGGAATCTTTTGCCTTGGAAGTTGCCACTTAACGCCTAAAAACTATTTTGCAATCTTCTAGGTTTCATGTCCTTGACAATGCTCCTTGCTTCTGACACTCTATGGCATGTAGGGGCATTTTCCTTCTATACAATAGTGTTTTTTTTTTAAATGGCATTTTCCGTTAATCCAAAAACTCTAAGATGTTTGGCATTTGGCTTATGTCAACTCCATGCTTTCTCTAGTATCACTGACGTAAAGCATTAGTAGCGGACTAATTCAACAAATAAACTGTTATGCAAACTGCTTCTGCCTAATACTTGTCAAGCATGTCCTTAGTTTGCATCCTTGCACACTCAACAATGGTGTGGTTCTTCTTTTTGCTACTCCATTTTGTGTCCTTGATAAGGAAAACTCTTTGCATATTCCCCATTGTTTGCGAAATCCAACAAATGCTTTGGAGACAAATTCTCCCCCATATTGGATCTAAGTTATTTGATTTAACAACCAGACTGAGGTCTTAGTCTTGAACTCTTTAAACTTTTCAAGAAGGTCAAATCTTTGCTTCATGCTATAGGTAAATATCTCTTTGTATTGTCATTAATGAATATGGCAAAAATTTTGCTGCACCGATTGATGGTGTATTAGTCATGTATCCCACAATTGCACTATGCACCAATTCCAATGGTCTCTTGAGCTTTGTTGGCCAAACCCTTGCGGAAAGACTCTATGCATTGTTTCCCATAAAGGCATCCTTCACATCAATCTCCCTCTTGGACAAATGGGAGTCCATTTGACCATGTTCTTGTGTTTTAGAAGTGAAGATGTCCATATGTTGGTACCATAATTACGAGTCTATATGTGTAATCATTGCATGTTCTGTATCCAAGGAGGTATGACTACCAACTTAAATAATGCCATCTCTCAATCCATGTCTAATGGTCTCTTCTTAAGTAACAAGTGCACATTCTTGTCATTGAAATGAATCCAAATTTGTTGATCAACACATTGTATACTCAATACTAGAGTCATGGCAAGTCTCGACATATAAAAAGAACATCACAAATGGATTTGATTATACCATTTGAAAGCTGAACTAGAATGCCACTAATTCCTTTAACTGGAAGTGGATGATAATCTATAAGATGAACATTTAGAGCTCCCTTTACTCGATCAAGTGCACAAAACAAAGGAAGCACAGTTGGATAGATATCACTCTATGGATAGAAATCATAGCACGTATGTAAAGCACTCCATGGACATACTGAGAACCTGTAAAGCAGTCACAAAGCACATATAGAGAACTTGTAAATTTCATGTAAAGCACATTACAAGTAGAAAGTAGTGGAAAAGCACTCATAAAGCAGTCAAGAAAAGCCCAAGATGCCAAAGTGGTAACAAGCACATGCAAAGCACTGCCAAAGCACATGTAAAGGACTTGGGCAAAGAGCTTTTGATATGAAAATGGTTTCAAGGAATTCCCTAGCAGTGAAAAAGCGCCACTAAAGCATTGTCATAGCATTGAAAAGCACATGTAAAACACTCCTCAAATAGAAAGCCGTGGGCAAGGAGCCACAAATCAATGTTAAAGCACTCATAAAGGTGTAAGAAAAGGACAAGCAATCATCATAAAGCACAACCAAAGCAGTAACAAGCACATGCAAAGTACATGTAAAGCACGTGCAAAGCACTACCAAAGCACATATAAAGCTCTACCAAAGCACATGCAAAGCACATGTAAAGCACTCTTCAAATAGCAATGGACAAGTTTCCACAATCATGCAAAGTACATTACAAGTGGAAAGCAGTGGAAAAGCACTCATAAAGCAGTCAAGAAAAGGACAAGCAGTCATAAAGCACTGCCAAAGCAGTAACAAGCACATGCAAAGCATTGCCAAAGCACATGTAAAGCACTACCAAAGCACATGTAAAGCTTTGCCAAAGCACATGTAAAGCACTCTTCAAATAGAAAGCAGTGGACAAGTTGCCACAAATCATGCAAAGCACATTACAAGTGGAAAGCAATGGAAAAGCACTCATAAAGCAGTCAAGAAAAGGACAAGCAGTCATAAAGCACTGCCAAAGCAGTAACAAGCACATGCAAAGCACTGCCAAAGTACATGTAAAGCACATGCAAAGCACTGCCAAAGCACATGTAAAGCTTTGCCAAATCACATGCAAAGCACTCTTCAAATAGAAAGAAGTTGCCACAAATCATGCAAAGCACATTACAAGTGGAAAGGAGTGGAAAAGCACTCATAAAGCAGTCAAGAAAAGGACAAGCAGTCATAAAGCACTGCCAAAGCAGTAATAAGCACATGCAAAGCATGCCAAAGCACATATAAAGCTCTGCCAAAGTACATGCAAAGCACATGTAAAGCACAAGTAGTGGACAAGGAGCCACAAATCAATGTTAAGGCACTTTTAAAGCAGTCACAAAGCATTTACAAAGAACTTGTAAATTTTATGCAGAGCACATTACAAGTAGAAAGCAGTGAAAAAGCACCCATAAAGCAGTCAAGAAAAGGACAAGTAGTCATAAAGCACTCCCAAAGCAGTAAGAAGCACATGTAAAGCAGTGCCAAAGCACTGACATACAATCAAAAAATCAAGCTATCAAAACGCAGTTTTTAAAAAGAAATTAGTAGGGTAAAGCAATCCACTGAACAATTCTTAGTAGAATCTAAGAAGTCAAAAGCACACGCAAATAACATGCCAAACCACATATAGAGCTTTGCTAAAACATTAGCAAACCAATCACAAAAGCAAGCAATGACAAAGCAACACCAAAGCATTGTCATAGCACTGAAAAGCACATGTAAAGCACTCCTCAAATAGAAAGCAGTGTACAAGCAGCCACAAATCAATGTGAAAGCACTTTCAAAGCAATCACAAAGCACATACAAAGAAGTTGTAAATTTCATGCAAAGCACATTACAAGTAGAAAGCAGTGGAAAAGCACTCTTAAAGTAATTAAGAAAAGGACAAGCAGTCATAAAGCACTGCCAAAGCAATAACAAGCACATGCAAAGCACTGCCAAAGCAGTCACAAAGCAGTGCTAAAGCACTGACAACCAGTTGAAAAATCAAGCTGTGAAAAAACAGTTTTTAAAAAGAAAACAATGGTAAAGCAATCTCACTGAACATGAATCCAATGCCATAGAAGCTTCTAAAGTGAAAAGACAGCCCTAAAGCACTTGCAAGAGCACTTCTAAAGTGATAGATCCAATTGGGCAAATGTGAAAACACTTCTAACATTGCTAAAGTACATGCAAAGCACACTGTAAAGCACAAGCAGAAACTAGTCACAAACCATTCTCAAAGTAGTTACAAGAGAAGCTATGAGTGACACGGCCATGCAAGAGGACCAAGCGGCATTGACAAAGTAGTCCAACAAAAGATCCACTTGAATGTGTGATTCCTTTACTTGGAGTCTACATGGCTCCAGGTAGTTACATAGCAGTGCAACCTCAAATCAATTCATCATGGCAAAAACAAAATGCATTTCCCAAGTACTTCACTCCAACCCAAATAACAACAAATGCCATGATCTCTGCTGTGAATACACTTAACAAGATTGAGGAGCATTTAGTGGCTCCATGTTTGGCATTTACACAAATCAAGGAAATTACTTTCAATGGGCAACTAGGTGTCACTGGAAGCATTATAAATGTGTTGGGGTGGATAAAATAAGATACATGTATTGATATGCCTCATAGATGAGGATCACTCGATAGTCATAGGAATCAAGAAGAAAATGGAATATAAATCTACTTTTGCGATTGGGAAGGTCTGCCCCTACACTCTTATGAAAGCCTTGAAAACTCTTGTAAACACCCCGTTGTACATGGTACCAACATGTCCTAGCAACAAGGCCCTCACAAGATCAAAGCTATGAGAAAGAAAATGAAAACTCTAGCACCTCCGAAGCTGAAAAGAAATTGAAACAGGCACACTAGTACACAACTTGATAAGTGTGAAGCAAGTCATTGACTTTGAGTCCCAAGCCACTTGTGTGGCCCCTTTTGGAAATCAAAATCCCTAGGGGATCTTGAAGGACATGCATAGTGAAGGATTGAATTTCCCAAAAATAAAAAAAACACATGGAATAGTTTCTAGGACAATGGGGAGGAAGAGGATGCTCCACTATCATAGAACAACAATCAAGATAGCTATTTATATGACATCAGACTAGACATGCCTAAAGTCTTGCCACACAAAAGAAATGACCACTTCCTTATACCTATAAAGAAACAAGTGCTGCTCCAAAATGATGAATGCTTCCAAAGACTACACTCGCTTTATATAGAGCAATGCAAGCTATTTTCGAACATATTGACTCAAAAATGGAAAAAAACTATGGAAAAAATACACTTATTCCTGACTGGAGGGATCGGAATGGGAAAAACATATCTATTGCTACTTATAGTGCAAGGGCTTCTACGGCATTACAATCAAATCCTTTCCAAAAGAGACTACAACTTGCCTACAGTTCTCATGTTAGCATACACTAGAAAAGCATCACTCAATATCAATGGCACTACGATCCACTCGGCACTGCACTTGTGAACACATAGCAACAACCTCACCTCATTACCAAAAGGAAAATTAGACACACTGAGTCTTGAACAAGAGAAAAAGGAGAGTTGTCGTGAGTTGGATCTTAAAGAAAGGAGAAAACAACAGCAAGCTTGTGTTAGAAGCAGCAGTTCCATTAGCAAGTTTGGGAGCTCATGGTAGCTCATAAAGGTAAGCTTTATGGAAAGAGCTTCAAGAAGTAGATGTAACAAGCCGGAGCGAGTAGTAGGGAACCAACAAACACAACAAGCACCTTCAACCAAAGTCCTCGAGTAGATGCAACAACAAGAAGATTTGTGGAGTGAACTCGATGAATACATGCTACAACAAAACACAGAAGACCATTGTGTAGCCTAGGAGAGGCAAGCATAGGGTAACTATGAGCTAAGTCAGAACAGTGGGCCAAGCAATAGCCACGCGAGGCTTGGAGTGGTGTAGAAGGAAAGGAGGAGCTTGGCAAGAAGGCAGAAAGAAGATGTAAAGAAAAGGTGGCAGCCAAAGAGTCATGAGGAAGGAGATGAACATGAGTGGTAACTCAACGACAAGGAGGGAACAACGTTTAAAATTTTAGGGCATACATCCAAGGATTTTCCTCTCTTCCACATGGCACCTCCAAAAGCCTCACAAAAAAGGTTCTTTATATTTTTTATCTTCTTCTAGACTCCCACATGAGACAATTTGTCTCAATAAGCCTATCATATAACATGTAGGTGGTTAGGATTTCGATTTTCCTTAGAAGCACTCAAGAGCCCTTTTAGCACAAGGCCATATTTTGACCTCTTTTCTAATCATCGTTGATAACAATTATTCAAGGGCTCCAAAAGTTTCAAGGCCCATAAATTAAAGTCTCTTAAAGAATTAAATTTCTCCAGTCTTCATGCCCCCCTTTCTAGACATCATCAACGATGATTATTTAGGGGCTTTTAGAACCTGGAGGACCTAGTCTCCCAAAGGGCCTCTAAAATGAAAAATTAAACCCTCACAAGGAAATGTCAAATCTCAATCTCGAGATTTCTAATCATCATCAAAAAAATGATTAGAAATATACTTTGATTCATTCAGCAATCTTTTTGTTTTGGTCAAGTTGAAACATTCAACAATCACTTGCTCAAGGGTGTTTCAAAGTTCTTTAAGGTCCATTTATTCTTTTACTCCAAGGCTCATTTTTAACATGATTTTAACTCAGGCTCATTTTTGGCATAAATGGGCATCATCTTTTGGGGGAGCATAACTTTTTGCTTAGGAATCCAGATTCAAAACTTGTGTGCTCTTAGTTAGAGAGCATACATGGTTGCTTACACAGATTCTCAGTTATGGCACCAAAGGTATGGGCATCTCAATTTCAGATCCATGGGGTTGCTTAAATGCAAGAACATGGTGAAAGGACTCCCCTCTTATGGGACACAGCATAGGGAACCTTTTCCCATGGGTCAAGCTAGAAGAGTGACGAGACTATTAGAATTAGTGGATACTAATATTGTAGGGTATATGACCAATATGCCATCACTTGGTGGTAGCAAATATTTTGTTACATTTATTGATGTCGATATTTGTCTACACCATGAAGAAATGGTCTGAGCTACTTGCAAAGTTCAAATAGTTCAAGACCATGGTAGAAGCTCAGACTAGTTTTTGAATCAAATGCCTTAGATTCGACAATGGGGGAGAATATACCTCCAAAGAGTTTACAGAGTACTTCAAGCAATGGACGCAGAGAATTCTCCTTTCCTAAAACACAATAATAAAATGGATTAGCAAAAAGGAAGAACTGCACTATTGTTGAGTGTGTAAGGAGCATGATGCAAACAAAGGACATGCCTGATAAGTTCTGAGCAAAATCAATTTACACATCGGTTTATTTATTAAATCGATCCCCTACAAATGTTTTACATGACATGACACTAGAGGAAGCATGAAGTGGACATAAGCCAAATGTCTAGCATCTCAGAATATTAGGATCAATTTCCTATGCTCATCTGTAAAAGGCTAAGAGGGGTAACTTTGATGCCAAAAGTGAGAAGTGTATTTTGGTTGGGTATGCAGAGGAACATAAAGCTTACAAGACGTAAAAACCTATAGCTCATAAAATGTTTTCTTTCCGTGATGTGGTGTTTGATGAGATAAAGCAAGCTACTTGCCATCATGGTTACGCAAAATCTGAGGGAAGAGCTGAGAAACAAGTTGTTGACAATGCTAGGGATGTAGATTTTTAGACATCCATGGAAATATCTGATAACAAGCTACCTAGCATGAGTAGGAGCAATCCATAGAATGGGGGACTATCTCCTAGACCTTCTACAACCTCTCAAGTGGAGAATGCATTTCATGGTTAGCATGACCAAGAAGCTTTAACATTCAAGTAGGTGCGAAGGTAGGCAAAGAAGCTAGTGGATAAGGTTGAGGACATTGTCAAGGACATGAAGCCTTGAAGGGTGCAAATAGCCTATTTGTGTTTTGTGGCTCAAGTGAGAACCGATCAACTTTTGAGAGGCAGTAAAATCCAACGAGTGGATTGAAGCCATGGAAGAGGAGTATAATGGCATTCTAAAAAATGAATTTCATTGGATGCAAATGGGTCTACCAAGTCAAGCAGAAAGCTAATGGGAGTGTAGACAAGTATAAGGCAAGATTTGTGGTGAAGGATATGTGTAGCCAAAGGCATTGACTATGAGGAGACCTTTGCACCAATCACAAGCATGAAAACAAACTATCTTATTCTCTCTCTTGCTTGTAGTAGGGGTTAGTCACTGCCATTATACTTGCATCTAATGGATGTCAAGTCTGGGTTCCTTGATGGAGAGCTACAAGAAGAGGTATCGATGAGGCAGTTAGAAGGTTTTGTGGACAAAGGATCTAAGCACTTGATGTACAAGTTGAAAAAGGCACTCTACAATCTCAAGCAAGCCCCATGGGCTTGGTACAACAAGATTGACACTTGTTTTCAAGAGAAGCAAACTTAATCATGGGGTGTATGTAAAGAGAAATAGAAATGCTCTCACACTCATAGCAATCTATGTGGATGACATGATTATAGTGGAAAGCCACAACAAGGTAATCAAGGAGGACAATCTTTGCAGACAGTTTGAAATGCATGATTTGGGATTCTTGCATTATATTTTGGGTGTTGGGATAGCTCAAACAGAGGAAGGCATATTTGTCAGCCAAATAAGGTATATCAACTCTACATTGGAGAAATTTGGGATGTTGGATGCCATACCTTTGTACCTATTGACACCAAGCAAAGGAAGCTGAAACTGCAAAGTGCAAAATTTTTAGATCCTACACTATACTGACAAACGATTGGTAAGCTCATCCACTTGATGACATCGACACGAGCTAATAATTGCTATGCAATAGGGCTATTGAGCCAGTTTATGGAAAAGTTGTTTGTCCACCACTGGAATGGGGAGAAATGGATTTTTAGATACCTTAGTGGGATAGCCAATCATAGGTTGGCATACCTCAAAGAGAACCCATATGCAGAACCACAACTTGAGCGGTTCTATGATGTAGATTGGATAGACGGCCCCAAACGTAATTATATTTCAAGACACACTTTTATGCTAAATCTTATTGTGTATTTTGGTCTAGCAAGAAGCATGCCACTATGACATATATATCTCTTCTCCATGACTGTTACAAATACAACCATACCCTTTTAATCCCCCCTCAAGCTGTAGGTAAAATCCCATTCAATGCAACAATTCAGCAATAGAGACTCACTATGATAGTTACAAATACAACTAATATTGATCCCATAGTCGTTTCAACCCCCCTTTAAGCTATAATAGGCAAGCTCACATCAACACAACAATTCCACAATAGACTCATCATCACATGATTTTTAAAAAAATCTATATAATGAATTGCAAAGGGATAGGAATTCGTTCATGATGACTATCTTCTACAAGTCAACAAAGGAGAAACTAAAATGGGCATGAACACATTTGACAAGAATTTGATAACATTTCAAAATGAATTAAATGATTATCCCACTCCAAAATGGACTCAGAATGCAATGTAACTACGAATATGGAAGATGAGAAATGAGTACACATGTGGTATTCTAGAAAGATCTCTTGAGAGTGGCTACATCATTTTGATCTTTTGGTAGTGGATACATGATCTTACTGTTGAAGGAAGTGCTTGGTACAAAGATGAAAAAATCTAAGAAGCAAGAGTTGTTTGGATTGGAGATCGTTGAAAAATCTAATTCATGCATGCATTTGAATGCTATGCAAGCAATTATCAAATAGCTAGAAGCATTGGACCCTAATCCAGAGGAAGCATATGTGAAATCTATTCTATTGTTTATTATTATTAATTATATATATACAGTAAATATATTGATACTACTAAAATTCTTAGGATGTGAAAGCTATCCTATCAATGTTCAGTTTGTTGCCAGAATATGATGATACTAATTAAATTCTTAGATTTGGTTATCAAAGAGCTAGTGGCATTGGACTCTAATCTAGAGGAGGAGGATGTGAATGCTATTCTATTAGGTTGGTATGTAAGGGAAAGATCTCAACTCTTTGGGTTGACTAGTGATGTCAACATCTTGAAGTGATGAAGCATTAGAAGCTATTGGACCAAAAAGATAAGCCAAAGGGAAGAAGGAACAAAAGAAGCACCAAGAAAATACATTGAATGAAGGACCATCAATGGAGGTTGTTTGGGTTTGTGACTATTCATGAGGATAAGTTTACTACATTCAATAAGAAAGAAGTAGGCGCTGTAGAGTCTGATTATGACTCTCTCGAGTCTCTATGACCATATAGTACCTTTTTGAGCGTGCATGTGATGCATGCATGCACAACAATAAGCACCTCAACACAAGATTATGGTCATAAAAGTATTGAACCAAAAAGCTTCTTATGGTCTCCAAAGCCTTCCCCAACATGGGAGAAGATGAGAGGCATATGGAGATTGGAAGCTTTGTTTCACGATGACATATCTATGGTCGTGTTTTTCATTCTCAAATAATATAAAGGGCATTTTACGACACACAAGAGGATGTTCTAGAATATCATGCAAGTGAGTAGACGTAGCTGCCCTGTGAAGCCCACAACCCACAATATGTAGCTCCAAGATATCCTTAATTTCAATTATAAGCCAATTGTGAGATATGACTTAGGCCAATTGTCCAAGTTCAAATTTTAAATACAGTATAGTATGATGATCTACTCTAAGCTAATATATGGGTTTAGTTTTTTGATTAAGCTTGATGTAAACCAACATTGAGATAATGATTTTAGAAAGTTAAATATTGTTAAAAGATTTTAAACATTGTTAAGAGATGTTCTTAAAAAATAGAATCTCATTACATTATGAGATTATTGCTGCTTAACAATCTAGTTAAATAGAAGCTTGTGAGTTGCTAGAGTTGTTATAAAGCTTGTCAAGGAAGCTTGAAATTTATCCATTTGAAAGTTTTGGATTCTCATTTGAGATATAATCAATCTTGTGAAACCTATTTGAAAGGGTTTTTGTTATTTAATTTGAGATACACTTAAGTTGATTTGCATGCTATATGAAGTTGCTTTGCAAATGGCTTTTCTACAAGTTTGGGTAGAAGCAAGCTTGATGTGATAAGAGGTCATGCTCTCTTTTATTTCCAAAAATTAATGAATGTTGAAAACATTGTCTTTTGAAACCAGCTTTCATTTCATTTTGAAATTGTGATTTGTATAAGCTTTACATAAATGTTGAAATGATGGAGCTTAAATTCTTCTACATAAATGAACCTTCCTTTTTATGGCATTTAAAGTTCTATAAACTATTATGGGTGTCACCTCTCATAGGTAGTTGAAAATCAAAGAAAGAAACTTTAAGAAATCTGACTAGCAACGAGAGAGAATTTGAAAACTCTGCAATGAACTGTGCAAACGATGAAGCACCATAAAGCTAACAATGTGTAACAAAGGAATCAAGGAGGAATGAGCTGGAGCAGAGATGTGGATGATTAGAGATGATATGAACAACAGCCATAGCAAGGAACCAGCAGCTCAATCAAGAGCAGAACCACAAAATCCCTTCATGATTTCACACACACACACTTTTTTTTTTTTGGTGAAATCTTTGATTGATTATATTATATGAGTAGCAATCAGTATATGCCAAAAAGACCTCATGATCTATGTAGCGGGTCTGCAAGCAATCAAAGAAAGATTGCTGCAGAGAACGCCTTAAAAAGCCAAACAGAGAGAAAGTAGGATCACCAAAGACTTTACAATTCCTACATGTCCATAAAGTCCATCGTGCCCAGTAGCGAACCCAAATGAAGAAAAGATGAAACTCCGGTCTGCTGGATGGATGAAACCCAAATAGCCAGAAGAACTTCCCAAACAGAACAAATGGGAATCTCGCTCGCAGGCACTATCGAAGCAGTTAAAAAAACTCACGAGAGCATGGACAATGCCAAAACAAGTGAGGCACAGTCTCCGAAGAAGCAGAACATCTGTGGCAAAGTGCAGGAGCAATGTGTCGATGAGCTAATAGCTGTCCAGATGGAAACACTCCTAAAAGAACTCGCCAAAAGAAAACATGTTGCCAAAGCGGTACTTTATAGGCCCGAAGTTGCTATAATCTTTTCCTCCACCACTTGGCTGGGCTGGGCGATGCATTCGCCAAATAGAATCACCTTTCTCTGAAACCCAAGGTTGAAGCAAAATGATTTTACACAATGCAGGTACAGTAATCTGAGATAGCCTCAAAGGACGATAAGAGGACCCTGGAGAAGTCAAAGTCCAATCTTCCAGCCGGTCCTAGAGTTCCAAAGGAGGAATCGGAATAAAAGGCGAAAGCATAGAAGTAATTTATCGCCACAAAAGACGATAATGAGAGCCCAATCCATATGTAGTGGCTGCTAGAGAAAAGGGGAGCACAGTATCAGCATGATCTAGAACATCAGCAACCGAGGTGATGCCTTTAAACGAGACAAAGTAGAAACTTCGAGGTTTCTGTAAAGCCAAGGGAGGCTGAAAGATTTTCGACCAGTGAATGCTTTCAGCTCTCAAAGAATTCCCAAGCAAAGATTGTCATCCATTCCATTCCAAATGAGAAAGAACATGCTTCCAGTTAAGAAGCAAGCGGGAGACAAAAGGGCAGCCAGGCAAAGTGCCATCAATGCAGCCAAAAAAGAAATCCCATTGATCGAGTTACCAATGACCAAATGCAGAAATACTGATATGAGTGACCAGAGTCCTAATCATAAGAGCCCAAGGCTGATCATCTTTGCAGAAATCACAGCAACATTTTTCCCCTGTGGGCAAGAATATGCACATGAATATCCGTGATGTTCAATCCACCATGCATCTTGGGAGAACAAATGTGATGCATCGAAAGCAGCCTGAGACTTTTTTTGCCATGTTTGGATCACCAGAAGATTTCCGTAAAGACAGACATGAAAGATGTAAGATCTGCCTTAGTGAACATGATCAATGGCAAGTAAAATTGAATATATGCCACAAGGATGGACTGCACTATTTAAAGACGAACGTGCAAAGGCCAGGTTGCCAGTTTCCAATACTCAAGCTTTTTTCGAAGCTTAGCCAAAACCCAATCAGTTTGTTGTCGGCGAGTGAGTTCCCACCCCAAAGGGTAACCAAGATAACGAACAAACTGAGTGGGTGAAATGATATCCCCGAGCCATAATAGACTATGCCAGTCTTTGGAATGCAAAGGGAGTAGCTTAGACTTCTGAAAATTAACATGAAGACCAGCTACCAAACCATAAACAGAGAGGCATAATCAAGGCACCAAGATCATGGGGCGTATTCTTCGAGGTAAAGAAAGAATCATCAGCATAAGCTTGAGCAACCATGCTGCAATTAGCATCCAATTCCAAGCCATGAAGTGATCCTGTAGCCACAAGATGATCAATATATTGCAGCATAGGATGAGTAGCAATGGCATACAATAAAGCACTGAGAAGGCATCCCTGGCGGACCGAACAACGAAGAGTCCACTCATCAGAGATATCCCTAGAAAGAATGCAAGCCGTATTGCTATCTCTATAAAGCTAATAAATAGCCTGCTGCATTTTTTGTCCAAACCCCAAAGCTCGCATAGTTTGCGAGATGAAATTCCATTGAACTGTGTCAAAGGCTTTTGCAATATCTACTTGTAAGAGTAGAACATCCAACTGCATGTATTTGGCATATTTAATCCCAATATAAGCATTGGCAATGTTATCTGTGATATGGCGACGTGGAACAAAGCCATATTGGAAGGGATGCAACCCATCATGCAAATAACCTTTAATCCGATCAACCACCATTTTGGCAATGATCTTGTAAATGACTGGCATGAGCGTGATTGGCCTCCAATCACCAAGTGAATCACATAGCTGCTTCTTTGAGATCAGCTTGAGAAGACTCTTTTTCCATGACACATGCATCTGCTGATTTTGCCATGCTGTATTTACCATTTCTAGCAAGGTGAATTTAAGAAGATCCCAGAATGCAAGAAAGAATTCAACAATGAGACCATCCCATCCTGGAGATTTCCATCTGTCACAGGATCTCAGTGCATCAGACAATTCCCTTTCAGTGAAGGATGTTCAAGTCCCAAAGCCTGAGCATCAGACAGAATTGGATGAATATGCTGCAAAAGAAGCTGATGTGCAGACATAACCCGAGGAGAAAGAGTATCCATATGCCCAAAATGAGTGGAGAAGTGCTGCACACATAAATCAACAAGCTCTGAACGAGATGTTGACCAAGAACCATCAAGCATCCGGATCCAACAGATATTGACAGCCTGTCTTTTGTAGTGTAAACTCTTAAAAAATTGCTTGGAAGAGCAGCCTTTATCCAAAAAAGCCCATTGTCTGGATCGAGTTTCCCATTTAGCAAGCTTTCTTTGATCATTGGATTGAAGAGAGAATTGAGCCTAACATAAGAGCATGCTTTCCTCTGAAGACAAAGGGCGAAGATGAGCAAGCTCGGTCAAACTCTGACAAGTAAATTTGGCATGTGCTACAGTCTCCCTTGTGGCTTGCATATAGGATTTGCCATAATCTCGAATAACTGCCTGCATCCGAGCAACAACAACCTGTCAAGCATAATCCTAACCAATGCGTATCTGACGAGAGAGAGATTGAATAGCATCAGAGACCAAGGCTTTAAAGTCAACATGCTCCAGATGACTATTATTAATTAGCAAAAGCCTTCGACAAGGCAATCTGTCAATGGGAAATTCTTTCACACACACACACACACAAGTAACAACCTCGAGTGGAGAAGTGCAAGCTAGGTGTTTGTCCCCTTGAGTTCCGAACTCTAGGTGATTGACATCACACAAGGGAGGATGTCTTGTTGGCCTACCCCTCCATGGGAAGGGCCTAGTAACGATTTGCCTTTTTCTAAAGAGAAAAATAAGAGTTTATTGGTATTATTTATTCTTGGTGTGGTTGGCAGGAGTTTTCAGCATTTATTATGTGCACTACAATTCCTGATGCTCTTCATAGACTAGCTCTATGGTAGGCACCGCCATGCATCTTGATTGAACGAATCTTGGTGTCATACAATTGCATCGATGATATTGGACTATGAGGAAGGGCTGGTGAGTGTCAAGGAGTTCAAAGGTGCGAGCGAAAGACTAAGGACTTCTTTGCTTTCACCCTCATATTCATGTTGGCTTTTTTGCTTTCACCCTTATATTCTTCCTCTCGCCCACCACCGAAGGCCTTCCCATCTTCATGGCAAGAGCCACATCTTGCTCAAGGAGACATCCAAAGGAGCCTACAGAGTCTTGTCATATGTTTTTGCAAACATCCTTGTTGTCCGTCCTTTCCTACTCTTCGTGGCTGCTCTCAACATAGCTCATTGCCACTTCTCCCAACTACTAGGTATATTTTCTTCTCTATGGAGCAACTGGATTCAATTGCTGTGGCATCGGCCTCTTTTCCTTCATCCTCAAAACAAAGCACGTAGAACCATTGAGAAGGGCATGTCATTGTGGTGGCATCAACTCAAATCAAGATTAAAGTTTTTGGGGCAGGCCTTACGAAAGTAGGTCATCCTTTTTTATAATGCGGAGTAGACCCTAGAGCATTTCTATAGTTCCGTTCATGATTTGTGCCATGTCAGATGTGTATGAGTGAGAATCTCAACCCTGATTGTCCACAACAGGTAGGTAGACAAGGCAAAATTTTCTTCTCCAAAGTTGGGTGTGGAAGGTCATGGGCATAAACATAATATCTTCATCATTCATGCACCCACACACAACTTGAACATGTTTCTAGGAAAGCACTTTTTTGTGACATATCGCACCCCTGTATATTTTGTTTTTCATCTCCTTTTCGTTAACATCGTAGGTTTTCATTTGTTTGGTTTGAGAAGCAAAAAGTTCACTCATAGAAATGGAAATTCAAGTTAAGAAAAAGATGATATCTGGCAGTATTGTCATCCTTCATTCAAATATGCCAATCAAAGAATAGATATCACTATGATGAAATCAGGAAACAACACTCTTCCGGACAATTTTAATGACCACATTGCCTTGGCAAAGTTGGCCTTTGAATCAAGATATTCAAAATGATTGATTCCTGAAAACTAAGTGCTACCACATCAGGAACTCAGCAATATCTATGAGGCCTGAATCTTTTCTGATCAGTGTCCTAGCAGCCAATCACACAGAGAGGAATTTCTGTTCTGAGTTGCATGGAATCAGCTTTGTCCAGAAGGATCCACCTTTACAGTGAAAGTGCACAGAGAAAAATCAACAAATAGATGAAGGCAATCCAATTTCAAAAACCTTGGCCTCATTATGTGCTCTCGTTGGACAGCAGCTGAAAATATCCGCAGCTCTTCATTGTAGCTTGAAGTAGCTATTTTGAGTCAACAATTCCGTAGTCCTCTCTTTTAGCCCCTGTTTCCTTGTTAGAGTGTGCATCAATCAAATTATTGAGTTCCTACACTGTGGATGTGTTGGTCTGGACTCCTGGTTCATCTTGACATTCAGGAGTTGTCTGTGAACTCTTAAAACTGGTTTGAGGACTCGTGGTTGGAGAATAGCAGCCAGGAAAATGCTCTGAACTTTGCCCAGGAGGAGACAGAACCCCTTGCCCATCAGCGCCTATGCTCCCCTGCCACTAAAAGTTGGAACTTGCTTATTAAGTCTAGACGTAGTACACAGACAAAAATGAGTATGGGGAAAGAGAGCACCTTGGGGCTTTCGCACCAAGGAAGAGAAAACCGACGTAATAGTAAACCCTGCCTTTGAGAAGGATCAGCAAGCTGCTGGTTGTCACCATCTAATCTTGGAAGCAAAGACCCACGTGACCCAGCTGAAGAAACATCAGAATCGACAGGCCTGAAACACACAGGAACATGTATCTGTCAAATGGTCAAGTGGTCCCTATTCCCAGCCCAATGAGGAATTGGTAATGCATTCCACATTCCCTATCATGTCATCTTCTCTAGGTAAATATTGTTCTCTCTGGTACTTGCTGGCCGTACATGCATTCTCATTACTATTTGTTAAATGGTCTTTATTCATTTTACTTGTACTCATCTTTTCAACTGTGTGAAGAGAAATCTTTTAAAAGTTTTTTATGCGTAAAACGTTGCTTTTTGTGCCAAGACAACAAAAGGGACCTTGAGACTGATCTGCGTCCGATGCATAAGCTAATGCCGTCTTCTTCCCATTACAACTTTCCGCCCTTCTATCTTATTTAGATGCATAGGCTAATGTAAGTGTCTATTCTGTAGAATCCCTTCCTAGATATCAGCATTCATGTGACAATGAATATGAATGGCTGATATGAGAGGTACATAAGCGTGTAAAAAGCTTTGGGTTAAATTTAGAGTACGTGGGAAATTGCCAGCAGCCATGAAGCAAACCTCTTGTTATATTTTCTTTTCTGTAGTGCTCTTCTTATATCTTTTGAAACTCACTGCACTTGGGCGTTTGACAACTAAATATATCATACCATGTAAGTTCCTTTTCCCAATGCACATATCCTTGTATAGATAATGTGGTTGCACCCCATTCTGAAAACATGAAAGAAAACAAAAAGAGAGCTTTAATCAAAGAGGTTTACTTCGGGGAAATTCTTGGCCATGACCATCGTGATGGTTCTCCTTTATGTGTTGCAGCAGGACCAATAGTCCACTTGGAGGGAGCAACCTGGCAATTATCGGCTGCCTGATATTGCAAATTTGCTTCCAACATGCTTTCAGCAATAAGAGTCCTTTTTTCCATTTCACTGAGTGCGAACATCACTCTCTCATACTGAGCCTGCCAAAAAAATTCCATTAGTATGCCCAGTCTTGCCACCATTCCCTTTTCTGTGAATGATCTACTACAGCATTCCCACAATTACTTTACAAATTTCATATTTAAGTCATGATTCTATAACCGGCATTTGTGTGCAAGACCTTTGGTTGACAACAGCTCATGTTTAAGTATGCAGATTTGATCCTTGCTTTGTATTAACTAGCCTTTCTATTCATCTCTCGTAGTCTTCTTGTTCTTGTTATGAGTATCCTTTTATTAAGTATTGAAATGCACACTCTCAACCAAGATGCCCAAATCTGTTGACAATTTGCCAAGGAAAAAGAATCTTCAAACTAAACCATATTATAGGAAAGTAATGCCAAGTCAGGCTGTGTGCAATAATAGAGTAGAGTAAGGTGTCACGTATGATCCTGGCAATGGAGATAAATTAAGTAGGAAGTCTGTCCAGATTATCAGGAATTTCAAAGAGTTGTCTACCCATTACCTAGAGGCAACTATAGTATTCCTATTCAACCTTTCATGTCTCTCTTATGTTTGCCATCCCTATATTACCCCACCCCCTCTTGTTCTTCCCCTCCTTTCCTGTGTCTTCAATCCTACCAATCAGGACTTACCTTTTCTCTCGTCCCTCTTTGTCATCCCCTCTATTACCCACCTCCTTGTTTCCTCTGTCACACAGCTCATGCATCCTTTATCGAGAAAGTCTTTCTAACTTTTGCTCGTTTTTTCCTTTCATACCCCTCTAATGGCAATGAGTGTCTTCCATTTTCTACTTCTGGACGTTCTGGCAGAAGCTTTCCATCAAAAGCCACTTCATCCCAACAAAGTACATCTACTTTACATTAAACGAGAGCTTCCAGCTAGTATGGAATGCCTGAAGAAGACAACCTCAATCGGCTATGCTGGGAAAGAAGGGGGACAGAAAAGGAAGAGGGGTGAACAGGAAGAGAGGCAGGAAGGGCTAGCAGGGAGGAGGCAGAGCAGGCAGCAACCGTTTAATTCAATTAGTCTCTTGCTAGCTGCCATGAGTCTCAAACTGAGTGGTAGCTGCCCTCTGTGACAGGGGTGAGATTGTGTGGGAAATTATGACAAAAATGTATGATTGCATATAATGGAAGAGATTGTGGCAGATCATATTCCCCAAGAAGTAACACGTATGTTGATGTTCAATTCCATGCCTGAAAAGGGTCTAGCGGGCCGAACATCCTATTCTACCTACTTGACATATCTATGCACCTGGCACATGTTAGTGCTACATGAGGGACTATCCTTATACTTCTTCTCTGCATCATCGATTCGCTTGTCAGGTGGGTTGAACAAATCCTAGTGACACAGGCATGATAATGGAAACCCCTGTGTCCATTTTTAGGATATTTAATTGTACGTTCTTGGTAAGCTGGGCTGGCTAAACTCTAACCTTACATAGGGTTGGTTTATAGGACAGCCCAATATGGCATGCATGGGAGGCAATGCGTGAGCTAATTGCATATCAAGACGTGGTCAGTACCTACATACCTTACTTGTTTGCAGCTTCAACTGTAGACATGATGTAAGATAGCATAGAGAAGCAAAGTCAATCATGAGGTTCTCTTTTCCACAGTATTCCTCAAATGAAAGACAAATTCCTCCAACATATAAGAAAAAACCTGTAGACAAAGAGCTTCTGGATAAATGCACAAGAGCTCCAAACAGTTTTAGCTGAGAATTCTTTTAATATTAGATTCTCTTCATAACCTTTTAGGTTATTTGGTTCCATGTGAATCCCCACAAAGGTCTAGATTATTCAGTCCAGTTTTGCATGGGTTTGTAGCAAAACTCAATTCATAGGATTAATTTAAAAATCTATGATTTTAACCATATCTATGATTTTTTAGGATAGTCCACATGGCGAAATTGTATGTTTTGCATCTTGCCCTGCAAAGGAAAAAGAAGTTTGGCATCATAAGCAATCACTTCCATGATAATATAGCATGCAATTCTCAAACACTAGATACCTGCAATGCATTGGAAGCATGTCGCAGTGCTGCTGCATCTTCCTCTGCACATCGGCGAGCATTATCTGTTATTCGTTGTTCTTGTTCCATTCGTAGCATCACCTGAGCAGTGAGCACACCAAAAACACTTTTACATACCATCACTGTGAGTTAATTTTCATTACACTTATCGAATCAAAGTCCCCTGCATTTTCTCAGAAGTTGTCATTCGTGTACTGTTGCCTTGTAAACTATATACGCTCCACAAATATTTGGAGGTCATATTACCAAACGCAATACTCAAGTATGTATCTTGGGTGACCTTGTTCAAATAAAATGATGATTATTTCATGGAAGCCGTGATTGGGGTTAGAATGGAAAGAAAAAATATTTTGCATACACAGTATATTGATCACATGGTAATGTTCCTATTGTACGTCATCACTCCAGGGAAACTACGCAGGAACAAGTGAGCTAATCGAGGAGCAAATTTCCTGCATTTATTTTGATAAAACTGCAAAAATCCAAGCCACACGAAAGCAAGAAATTGGTTTTCCTTTAGGCACCTGAGAATTAGTACATTTCCTGATTGAATGAAGTTACAAACCATTGAATGACAAGTTAGACAAAGGCGAGCGCTTTGAGACAGCCGGAGCAAACTTTCCTCCCTCACAAAACAGAAAGTTGCTCATGCACAGACACTCTACGAGAAACACTGATAAAAGGGAGCTAGCCAAACTCTTTATTAAAGAGGCACAGTTATAAAAAATGTTATGAAACGTGAAGTGCCCTTTCTCAGTGTTTTATTTGGACAGAAACATGGTTTCTTCTGGCTAGCATCATAGGATCCAAAGAGAGAGCCCTTTAGGCTAAGGGTTTGAATATTTGTTTGTGCCCTAAGTACATAGTCACCAAAAAACGAGTCTCATAGGAACATCCAATAGCCCTAGGACTGTCATTCAGCTTGGCTAGCCAAGTCTGTTTCCAAAAACGGAAGTTGGAGGTCTAGTTAGACTAAGTATTTTCGCCAGCTGTCCTTGTTAAACCCCTTCTGAGAGAATCATTAAGACATAAACGCGGAGAATTCCTGAAATTTTAATGACACTATATCCTATTCACACAAGGTGGCTCTAAGACAGCATCTAGGAGAGCGATACCCTTCCCTCACATTCCTCAGCTATCTCTTCAGAGCTACTCATCAGGCCAGGTTCACCCCCAACTAAGGAGTAGAGGGTGGCATGCTTCTCATACAGAGACAAAAATTAGAACGCATCAGTGTAGGAAAATCTGGACCTGCTGTGCAAACTAGATCCCCGACACTACCACATGCACATGCATATCAATGAACTAAGTAGTCAGCTTAGGTTACACATGGCGTGTTCCACTTGCAACCTTTATATATCTCAAGAAGAGTTTTATTCACATGCAGAGTACTAAAAATATAGCCAAACGAATCCATGTCTGAACCATATTCAAATCAAGATGACAAATAGAGAAGTAGTCCACCTAATCCGTCTATGAGTAGCCACCAACACACAGCAAGAAGACTTACTCCAAGAATACAAGGAGATGTTTTTCACTTTAAGTTTACTGCCATTCTTACAGATAATTCTGTCAGAGGATCAAAGGGTCGAGCTCGTTTCAAGAGCCTCTCACCTAGCAAGCATCCCTACCGGCTCAGCAAAGCCACAGGGGAGGTGGAGCTCCAAGTAGAGGAGTTGCTACGGAATGGCTTCATCAAACCGGCCAATTTTCCATATGCAACTCCCATCCTTTTTGTAAAAAAGAAGGATAGTTCAGCCAGGATGTGTGTGGATCACTGCATACCCAACGAGTTTAGAGTGAAGAGTCCGTTGACTGGTCAGGGTTGTCTGTTTCCGTGGGCACTCTGTGGTGGGCTGTTTGCTTTGAGCAACTCAAAACATTGAGTCGATTTATCCAATTGCACCGAGCAGTTAACCCAATTTTCTCTGATAATCTTCTGAAATTAGGTCAAACTGCCCCGATTGTGCCAGGTGGCTGGGACCTCTTGGTTGGATACACCAACCCTAGAGTGTTACCATGAACCGGTTTGTAACTATCTACATAAGGCCTTTCCTAATGTAAATTGTTAAGAATTGTCCTACATTAATAAAGCCATTGATAGAGTGTCGCCAGGTAATCAACACATATCAAAGCCCAGCAGGAGATCCCCAATGTTCTTCAAACGATAGAATGACTGCACAGCTTGTAAAACGTCCCCCACTAACTTGCATGCATAGAAGTGAATAAACAGATTTTCTTGCTGACTACAAGTCCACAATACCTGGACCATAGCCTGCTTTTGCTCTTCCTTCTCAGCAAGTGTTTGGCTCAACTGGGATATTTCAGCTTCTATTGTTTCCACCTGTAATAACAGAAAAACACAAGAGAAATAAAATACATCTTCAAGACACATATAGGATCTCATAAAAAAGAAAAGCAACCATTTTTGGAATCCAGGAAAATATGCAATGTAAAATGCAGAGAAAATATCAAACTGTATGTGAAACTGGAAGCATAATACGATGCATGCTTCCTTAAAAGTTGTAATCACTGAATTTATAGAAAAGCACAAGAGGTAAGTACAATATTTTTCCTCGACCAGAACACCTCAACCTCATGCCACATATCAATTGTTATCATCGTTTCCTTTCAGGGTAAATAACCACTTTTTGTGTGAGGCTAGTCATGCCTAACAAAAAGAGCAAAACTAATCTTACAATTCACAGTTTGCCACACAAGGTCAAGGTTAGATTCTGAAGATACCAGATTTCAAGTATCGAACCCTTAGATCAAATTAAACCTATAGTATAAAGCTGCAAACTTGTCAGGAGCACATTTCACATCCACTTGATCCAGTCAATATAGTGTGGGCCATCTAGAAGTCTGCCATAGTCACCAGATAAATGCTATAATGCAAAAGATAGCGATGCTTTTGGAACACTCACCTCTTTTTTTTGGGCAGCAAATGGTGCATGTCTTGCCATGGTCTCCCACAAGGGACTATCAGGCTTTAATTCGACACAGATGCCCGGTTTGGGTTGAAGTTGTTGATTTCCCCCAATGTATGGCCTCGCTTTTGCCTAAAATTGCAGCATCTTTAGGTAAAGTGGTTTGCCCACCACGGCCAAATGGAAACTCAAACAGATTTTGCATTCTCTGGGATACTGATAATCCCACACCGGCGGACTCTTATTCAGTCACGGTGAATAATGTGAACATGGGAAGTGCTTTTTATAAACTCAAATGGGGTTTATTTGCAGGGGCCTGTTTTGAATGCAAAAAGTTTGGACACATGGCTTCACAGTGTCCAATGAATCCACATAAAAAGCCTCGTGACACTTTGTCAGTCTCTATGCCCACTAAAGATGTTCCTACTCCAGTGGTCAGCAAAAATAAAAGCAGTAGACAGCCTGCTGGGAGTCAGGATAAAGGCAAAGCTCCAGTGGCTCCCAATGGGAATCTCACATCACATTCACCTCCTGTCATTCAATCCTCGACCAAAGGACAACAACCTTCAACTGATGGCTGGCAGAGTCCAAGAAAAGTTATTTCTGCTAGAAGAATTCCACCCCCCCGCACTTGGACTGGTGCCTCTTCTAGCGGGAATACCCCAGAGATAAACACAGGAATTGGGATTACATGGGCTGCAGTAACAGCCAGCAGAACACTCTTCCCAGAAGAAGAGGTTGGTGCGTTGCTGTCTACTTCTCAGGCGCGAGGTCTCGACCCTGAGATAGAAATGCAAGGCTGACCTAATAAATTTTGCTGCTGTACATAGTTGTTACATTACTATAAATACCTGTATATATGACTACTCACATCAAATGTTTCACACTCAATGTCCAGGGCATGTGTGACAGTAGGAAATGGAAATCTGTACATCAACAGATTTCAGCCTGACATAGTGGCTTTACAAGAACACAACCAACATATGTATGCAGGCAAGACAGGACACTACTGTGGATATGATATTTTTTATGCTGGGGCACTCTTTCTCAGGGGTTGTCTTTCTGATCAAACATGAGCTTCAACCAGCCATTGCATTAAATGACAACAAAGGCAGATGGCTTGTTCTCCAATGCTTTATTAGAGGAGAGGTGTTTGAATTTGCTTCAGTTTATGCACCTCAGTCCTCTAGAGAAAGAACTGCAATTTGGGATGCCATGCAACAATATCGGTGGAGATATCATGCCTACATATGTGGTGATTTCAATAATGCTCCACAACAAGGAGACAACACCTCCAGACATGATCATATGTTATCTCCTGAAAGGCATGCATGGTCTCAACTACATTTGGAAGGAATTGCAGCCTTTGTCACCGGGCTACACTTTTCAACATAATGCTCTTTCAGCCTATCAGGCACGTCTGGATCGATGGTATAGTGTTGCACCCCAACAAAATGGGGAGTTCACATGCAAAATGTGGATTGACTATGCCTTTGTGCATTCAGACCATGCACCACTATGGTTACGGTTATCTTTTCATAACATGCCAGATGATAGATTGCCACATAGAAGACATCTCATCATCAACAATAGTTATTTGCAACATGCTGATTTCAAGGCAATGGTTACTGAAGCAGCTCATTGTCTTTCCTCCAGCAGCCATCTAAATGTTGATGATGCCTGGGATACTTTTATTTCTAAAATGCAAGTGGTTGATTAGAGTTTATGGCAAGTCTTACATGAAGACTCTGAGGGAAACCATTGCTCAGGCCAAATCTACTTGTCAAGACCTCACTGAACTCAGTCATCACCATTCTTTGTCCTTGCATGAGCAAACAACACTATGCCAGGCCAGACATTGTCTTAAACTAAATGATCAAAGGAAACTGGCAAAATGGGAGACTAGAGCAAGACAAAGAGCCTTTACAGATAAAGGTTGATCTTCCAAAGAATTTTTCAAAAGTTTACATCAGAAGAGAATCAAAACAGAAATTTGCAGAGTGCTTATGCCCGATGGATCATGGACTACCTCACGGTCACAGCTTGCTTCCTTTTGTGTGCATCATTTCTCGCAGCAATTTGGCTCTGCAGCTCCTCTCTCGCAACAGATTTTACATGCACGAAATTTACTGTTGCAACATGTTTCTCCTATCATTTCCCCTCCTAAAGCTTTGGAATTGGAGGAACCTTTTACTAAGAGGGAACTGTCAGATGCGATCAAATCATGTGGCAGATGGAAATCCCCTGGATGGGATGGTTTAACAGTAGAGTTTTTTCTCGCCTACTGGCCTATTTTGAAGCATTCTTTGCTATATATGGTGAATGCTGCGTGGCAAAATCAGAAAATGCCAGACACATGGAAGAGAGGTCTTGTTAAGCTCCTTCCCAAAAAACAAATTTGTGAGTCTTTGGCAGATTGGAGACCTCTTATGCCCGTAATTTACAAAGTCACCACCAAAATGGTTGTTGATCGGCTAAAGGGGATTTTACATGATGGGTTGCATCCTGCTCAATATGGCTTTGTCCCGCGCAGGCACATCACCGATAACATTGCTAATGCCTACATTGGAATTGAATATGCTAAATATACACAGCAGGATGTTTTATTACTGCAAATTGATATTGCCAAAGCCTTTGATACTGTTCAGTGGGATTTTATTTCATCGACTATGCAAGCATTGGGTTTTGGCACAAAAATGCAGCAGCTCATCACTTGGCTATATCAAGATAGTGAAGCTGCCTGCATACTCTCAGGAGATATTTCCCCATCCTGGACTCTTGCTTGCTCTGTCAGGCAAGGATGTCCCCTGAGTGCTTTACTTTTTGCTATAGCCACCCATCCACTGCTTCAATATTTGGATCACCTTTTGGACACTGATCAGTTACACGGTTTGGAGATTCTTGGTAGTCGCAGCATGATTGCTCAGGCATATGCTGATGATTCATTCTTTACTCCAAAAAATACTCGGGCTGATTTGTCCATGATTATGCATGCTCTTACTACATATGGTTTGGCTACTGGCCTTCGGGTCAATTTTCAGAAATCAAAATTGCTGCCATTACATGCACAGGAATGGCACAACCTTCTGTGGCCTGGAGAAATTGTCCCCGCTTCTCATTTTATTCGACATCTTGGTTATCCTCTAGGCTGGGGACTCACCCGCTCACAACAAACTGATTGGGTGCTAGCAAAGTTAAGGGCAAAACTTGAATATTGGAAGCTTGCAACTTGGCCATTACATGTTCGCCTGCGAATCACACAATCCATTTTGATAGCATACATACAATTTTATTTGCCTCTCACCATGTTTACTAAGGCAGATCTGGTTTCATTTATGTCAGCTATCATGGAAATTTTCTGGCGTTCAAAACATGGCAAGAAAAGTCTCAGATTACTCTCTATGCATCGTCTCTGTTCTCCCAAGATGCACGGAGGTCTGAACATTCTTGATATTCAAATGCATTTACTTGCTCACAGAGGGAAAATGATGATACAGTTTATGCAAGGAGATCAGCCTTGGGCTTACATGATTCGCTCTCTCTTATTACATCTTCATACACCTGCCTTTGGGCATTGGCAGCTTACTCAGTGGGATTTTTTATTTGGCTCTATCCAAGGCAAGATCAGAGGATGCCCTTTTGTCTCTCGTCTGCTTTTTGATTGGAAACATATTCTATCCCATTTGGAATGGCATGGCAGGGACTCTCTCTCGGGCAACTCTTTGAGGGTAGAGAATATTTTTTGGTCTAAAGTTTTCCACCCCCCTTTGGCCATACAAGAACCCCGACGTTCTTATTTTCTCTCCTTCAAAGGCATTTCATCTGTGGCGGATGTACTTCGGGATGATGGCACAATTTTATCTTTTTCTATGGCTGCTCGCAAATATGGCTTGGGAGCTCATTATCGCCCCTTATGGCATCGAATATCAGCAATGCTCCAACCGTACTTGCCGGTACCCCATTTGGAACTTCAGAATCGGCTTGAGGATTGGATCTTACGCTCTCCTTCCTTATATGCCCGTCCTCTGAAGCTCTCATATATCACAGTGTCATCACTGTATAAAGTGTTATTACCTCCGCCTTGGATTTCCCACAAAGCAAATACTGTTTGGCATATAGATCGCCCAATGAAGTGGTGGAGAAAAAGGCTGCGTCTCCTTTAGCATTACAAAGTCCCTCTACGACAACAGCTTTTCCTATGGCGAGTTCTTCTTGGCATTTTTCCATCCGGACAGTTACTCGCACACAGACATATAGCTTCAACTGTTTGTCACTGATGTCAGCACTCTACTGAATCAGTGTTTCATATCTTTTGGTCCTGTCCAAACACTTCTGATCTCATTGCTCTCATCAGACAGAGGCTTCGACAGCGATTTCCTACTGTTACTTTTAGCAGATTTTTCTGGTTGTTTGGCTTTCATCCAGAGAGATAGGGTTTTGATTTATTTTTTGTATGGGTGCGCTATTGGACAGTATGGACTTTATGGATGGACAGAAATCATAGAGTCTTTGGTGATCCACTTTTTTCATCTTTTCTTTTTTTCAAACGATCTCTGCAACAATCATTTTATGATTGTCTTCAGACTCGTTTGATTGATTAGGATGTATATACAGCTTATACTGAGATCTTCAGTTGAGTAGTAGTTACTTCGTTTTTTTGAAGTAACTATGAATGTAATTTTTCTACAGCAATAAAAGATTTCTTCCCACAAAAAAAAAAGTGTGTGTGTGCCTTTGAAATGGAAGAAAATTAGGTGTCTGTCTTGCAATCTGTGTCTGTGTGTGTGTGTGTGTGTGTGTGTGTGAGAGAGAGAGAGAGAGAGAGAGGCATATCACCAGGAAGCAGCAGCTAAAATGGATCTTCCAAAGACTTCAACATAAATTGGAATATTGGAAAATTTCTACTTGGCCACTTTATGTCAGGCTCAGAATAGTACAGTCTATTGTAATGTCTTATGTTCAGTTCTTTTTGCCTTTGCTACATTGGTCCTCTAGAGATATTTCAGCCTTTATGTCTCAAGCTATGGAGCTGTTATGGAGGACAAAAACTGCTGTGAAAGCATTGAGACTGCTGAAGATGGAAATGGTGTGCTCTCCTAGGATGCATGGAGGACTTAATGTTCTCAATATCAGATATCATGTACTTGCAAGGAAGGCAACTATGCTCCATACTTTTTTCCGTCAACAACAGCCATGGACTTGTATGATAGCATCCATGTGTGTCAACATGAGGACATCTGCTTATGGCCATTGGACTACTGATCATTGGGAGGTTGTCATTGGGAGATTTGTAGGGAAGATTCCTGGCTGCCCTTTCTCTATTGCTCTGATACTGGACTGAAAACAAGTACTTTCTAAGGTCAAATGGGCTCCTGATAATCGCTCAGGGACAAACTCAATGAGGAAAGAAAGTATTCATTCGAGTGCCATCTTTGACATTCCACTTGCTTTACAGGAACCTGTTCGGGCATATAATCTCATGAAATTGGGAATTAGATATATCAATGATGTGGTAGATGATCAGGGCTATGTCTTATCTTTTCCTCAGGCCACTGCCTCTTATGCATTGGGAATGCATCATAGGTTGATATGGAAGAAAATTGCTGATCTCTTGCATCCTTTTCTACCTATTCCTCCTGTGGCTGACACAGACAGGCTTATGGATTGCAATTGCACCCCTCTGCTACATGCTCTCATCCTATTCCTCTGCCTGTTTTGACCTCCATCAAAGCCTACAAGCTTCTTTAGCCTGCCCCATGGATTCATCAATATGCTAATACTCTGTGGCATATAAGGCAGCCCCTTTCATGGTGGCGGAAGAATCTCCGAATATTATGGAGGTGTAAAATGCCTTTGAAACAAAGACTTTTTCTTTGGAGATGCATGACCGGCACATTGCCAGTGGGAATCACACTTGCCAAACGTCACATTGCACCACCCACATGCTTACGGTGTCAGGCTCCTTCAGAGAGTGTCCCTCATTTGCTTTGGCACTGCCCGTCTTCTCGGAACCTCCTTGGGAAAATTTCAGATCATCTTCGCCTCCATTTCCCGAGTCACATATTTGGGAAACATTTTTTGTTATTTGGCACATTTAGGAGGTCTTTATCTCAATACTCACTATTTCTCTCATGGGTGAGATATTGGGCTCTTTGGACAATCTGGGATGAGCATAATTTGGCATTCTTGGGCCGCCAGTTTCACAAGTCATATGAATCTTTCAAAGCCTCATTGCGGCAATCTTTATATGATGCCTGCCATGAGGGTGATATACATGCTTCTTGCATAGAGCTTTTCTTTTTATGCTTCTGATCTTTGGGATACTCTCCATCTTGGAGACTTCCCATTTTGTAAAGTTATGACAATATAAATACAATGCACTGGATTTTACCCAAAAAAAAAAGTGTGTGAGAGAGAGAAGGGTCTCTGCTGTTCAGCCTCGCCAGGATCCCGTACAGCTTCCCCTCCTGTCCGTACACCTGTACGGTCGCCGTGTGCGTTTACCGTACGGCCGTACAAACAGGCCTGGCTCACCCCTGCGCAGCTCCGAGCAGTCCCGTACCTGTTTGCATCGCCATCGCTGTACTTTTTTTGAAGCCCCGTCCGTACATCCGTACGACCCTGTCCTTTTCCGTATAGTCTAGTCTCCCCGTGCCCCGTCAGCATCTCCGTCCAGTTCTGCTTCTCCCGTACAGTCTCCGCGTGCCCTGTCAGCATCTCCGTATGGTTCAGTTTCTTCCGTCCAGCCTCCTCCGTATATCCGTACAGACCGTACAGTCCCGTTTTGCCCGTACAATCCTGCACTTTTTTCGTACTGTTTACCCCGTACAAACCCTGCTGTACAGTTCTGGTTTTTTTTTCTTTTTCTTTTTTTTTCTACCACTTCATCAATCCTGCCCTGCTTACCTCCATGGAGGACCATCTTAAAAGTTATTCCCGGAAGGACTTGTCCCGGGATTCCAAAAGACAGCAAGTCGATTTCTCTACCTCAACCTCTGCAGATGCTCACTATGTTTTCGACATGCTCAAGGATGAATTTCACCACAGCCGGAAGGAGTGGGCCAAACCTCCCCCGGCCCTTAAGTATAAGCTGAAGCTGCCCTCATTGGTCACTCCTCTCCGGAAGTTCTCTCAGCAAGCAGTTATCATTTTCTTCCCTGGGAAGTTACCTTCAGCAAATGATGTAGCTCAGTGGGTTCAGGCTTTGTTGGGAGGTTGCTTTGTTGAAGGAGTATACTTTGCTTCTCGAGGTTTTTATGAAGTGCACTTTTTGGATGCCTCATATCGTCAGCAGATATTGGAGATGTCCCCTCTATTCTATGGCAGACAAATGGTGCATGTCATGCCATGGTCGCCAAATAAGGATTATCACGGTCTCATTCGACATCACTGCCCTGTATGGGTTGAGGTAGTGGATTTTCCGGATTATATGAGGGCTGAGTTACCAAGTCTAGCAGCTACTTTGGGGCAAGTTGTATGCCCACCCCGTCCTTCGAGTAATCGAAATTGGTTTTGTGTTCTTTGGGATACAGATCACCCAACCCCTCCTTCCATTGCGGTAGAGGTGGAGGATGTTCCATTGGGCGAAAAATATTTTGACTTGAAATGGGGAGTATTTGCAGGTGCTTGTTTCACATGTCACAAGTTTGGCCACCTAGCTTCACAGTGTCCTGCAGTCCTACATCAGCTCCCACCTACAGCTATTGCTCCAGAAAATACTTCCCCTCCAACTTATGGTCCAGGGCCTAAGGCTATGCCTGGCAAGTTGGGTGATGTGGCATCTAAATCTGTCCCTCCCAAAGAAAATGTGGTCCAGGTTTCAGCCAAGCAAAAGGATAAGGGAAAGGGCAAAATTTCAGAATCTAATGCCTCTCCCCAAGGTGCCTGGCAGCAACCCAAAAAGGTATTTGCGCTCAAGCCACGACCATTACAATCTCGGCATTGGGATGCCTCTACTTCCACCCCTGGTCAGGCCTCTACCCCTGCTGATAGCCTGACTTCTCAACTGTGGGTTGATGTGCTCAAGAGGAGCATCCCTATATGTGACAATGATGAGGACTATAGAGCTAATGATCCAGGAAGCCAGGTGGACGTTGATGTCATGGCTGAGGCCTGACAGCTTATACCTTTACTATGTTTTTTGGTTCGGCTGTACATATCTTCTATGTCTACTTCAATTACTTGCATTACATACAATGTTCAAGATCTTTGCAATGTCAATAAGTGGAGACTTTTTTGGCACTATGTACATAGAATGCACCCCGATGTAATTTCTTTACAGGAACACAACCAACACTTCTTGGCTGGCCAGCAAGGCCACTTTGCTGGTTATGATATTTTTTATGCTGGTACAATGCACTTTTCAGGGGTATGCATGCTGGTGAAACATGATATGCAGCCCACGGTTGCTCACAATGACCCCCAGGGTCGATGGATGGTGATCAGATGCATCTGTCATGCTGATCTTTATGAAATAGCATCTGTTCATGCCTCTCAAACTTCTGCGACAAGAGCTCAAATGTGGGCCTTCCTCAAACAATATCCATGGCTGTCTAATGCCTTTTTGTGTGGAGACTTTAATAACTCGCCTGCCATCCAAGACGACACCACTCATTGTTCTCACATGATCCCCACTGAGCTTCGACATTGGGAGGATATGCTTTCTTTCTTGCATGCAGAAGATTTATGGCTCTCAACAAGAGATAGAGATATGGGTTATACATACCGTCACAATGCCTTTACTCATTACTGGGCTCGACTTGACAGATGGTATTTGTTGCATGCTTAGCAGTATGCTAGTTTCACATGTGCACTATGGATTGACCATTCCCTCTTGCTATCTGATCACTTTCCAGTATGCTTGATATTATCTATAGCACGTTTGACAGATGATATGCCTTTTTTTGGTCGTCGCCTACTCCATGTTAATAGTGCTTATTTGCTCCATCAACAATTTCAGAACATGGTGAGAGTGGCTATCCGCCCCCTCCTCTTACATGCTCAGGAGGACATGGATTTCGCTTGGATCAGTCTTGCCCATCGCTTGCAGGCTGTTATTCAAGATTATGGACGGAGTTACATGGGAAACCTCAGGCTTAAGCTGAAATGGGCTCAATCTCACAAGCAACAAATGGATGTAATCAGCTCTTACAGGCAGCTCACCTCCTCTGAACAGGATTCTTGCGCTTATGCGGTTCATATCATCCATCAAAATGATCTTCGCAAATTAAAGAAGTGGAAACACTTAGGTGGCAGGGTAATGATGGATTTGTTGTGACACTGACTATACATATAACATGGTATTTGCAAAAAATTGATATTTGTGAATTTAGATGGTTGTCTTTGTTCCTAGGCAAAGCAATAACATGCTAGGGAATACATGCATTACCTATCTACCCAATAGAAACTATGATGTTCTAACACATAGTTTTTCTTGGATGGTGGTAGGTAAGTGGACCCTGACCTTGGAACTTGGACTATGTAATGAATTTAATGCCCTTTGCCGATCTTGTGTTCCTATTTCAAACTCAATATGATTATAAATTCTCAATTTTGTTAGAAATTTTGCAAACTCTCGAAATTATGCAAGTCCCAACTTAGTTGTCATATTTTTTTTTTTACTTGCATGTAAAATGGTTTAGAACTATTTACAACAGTCCCCATGCATGTACTTAAGCATAATTTCATATATATAATTGACGACATTTGGCACATGTACTTAAGCATAATTTCATATATATAATTGATGACATTTGGCACCCATCTTCAATATAGGTGGTTTTTCATCCGGATCGTTCTTATCCAAGATGGTGGTACATGATCCAAGTTGCACCACGAAGTAAGCAAATTTTTGAAGATACAGATGTGGATATGAAGATGCCACTACCAATGCCCGATCCAATTGATCCCAATAAATCTAGCGAAGAAGATGATCACAATATGAGCCAAAAGGAAGATGCGCATAATGACATCGCACGGGAAAAGATGGAGATCACAATATTGAGGAAGAAGACAACGATCATCAAGAATCATCACACTTTATTGAAGAAGATGATCAAGTACTTTTGGGTGAATGTACGATGCTAGAGTACGATCATGAAACCCCTTTTGGATAAGGGCTGCTCCTCCAAAGCCTTCTTTAAAAGTCTCCATGCGGATAGGCGAAAGGAGGATATTTGCAGGATCAGGCAAGATGATGGCACCTAGACCACCTCCAAATCAGAATTGGAATCGCAATGCTCTAGTCATTTCCAGCATCTCTTTTCTCCTCAGCCTGATCATTCCATGCAAGTGAATGCAGCTAGGTCTCAATTTCTTATGCATGTTCAGCCTATATTGTCTCGGGAACAAGCTCATGCATTGGAGCAGCTCTTAATGAACTAGACGATGCTTTGAGTCATTTACGTAAAGGAAGCTCTCTTGGTTGGGATGGATTGACTGTTGAATTTTTCCGTGCATTTTGGGGTGATCTCAAGAACACTCTTCTTCTTATGATCAATCATGCTTGGGCAGAATAATCTCTTCCTCCTTCTTGGAAACATGGCCTTGTCAAATTGATCCCCAAAAAAAGGTTGTGTGAGACAATGGCTGATTGGCGGCCCATATCTCTTATGCCAATCATTTACAAACTCATTGCCAAAATGATTGTCCTCAGGGTTCGATTTATCTTGCAAGCCGGACTTCATCCCAGGCAGTATGGGTTTGTTCCCAGAAGGCAGATTACTGACAATATCTCCAATGCTTTGCTTGCAATTGAGTATGCCAAATATTCTAAACAAGATGTTCTCATTCTGCAAGTGGACATTGCGAAAGCATTTGATACTGTCCATTGGGATTTTATTTCTCAAACTATGCATAAATTGGGATTTGGCCCTCGGCTGGTCCATATTATTTATTGGTTCTATTCTCATGCCACTGCGCAGTGTTTGCTTGGTAGTGGGTTGTCAAGGACATGGACTATGACCCGTTCAGTGAGACAGGGTTGCCCTCTTAGTTCGCTACTGTATGCCATTGCTACTCATCCGTTATTGTTGCATATGGACCATCTTGCAGATACAGGGCAGCTTCATGGCTTGCAAATTCCAGGGGCATAGCCGTTTCTTGCACAGGCATATGCTGATGATTCATATTTCATGCCCAGGAATTCTCAAAGTGACCTCTCTCATTTGATGCATACTCTGAATGATTTTGGCATAGCTGCTGGATTGCATATCAACTTTCAGAAATCGAATCTTCTAGCATTGAAAGAAGCTGATTGGCACATTATTTCTTCCCATACTATTGTGAGGCATTTAGGGTATCCCATTGGCTGGAATATAACCCCTCAACAACAGCTCAAATGGGTGCTTCAAAAGATTAACAAGAAGCTGGAATACTGGCACTTGTCCACTTGGCCTCTACATGTTCGACTTCGGATAGTACAGTCTATCATTATGGCATATGTGCAATTTTATTTGCCTCTTCTTACCTGGTCTTTTAAGCATTTGGCTTCCTATATGTCCCAGGCTATGGAGATATTTTGGAAAAGCAAATCTCACAAAAAGGCTTTGCGACTACTTCCCATGCAATCTGTTTGTTCTCCTAAGACTCATGGGGGACTGAATATTCTCAATCTTCAGTTTCATATGTTGGCAAGAAAGAGCACTATGATTGCTGATTTTTTTCAGCAAAAACAGCCATGGGCTATTATGTTAGCAGCTATGTGTGGAAACATGACGTCCCATGCATATGGGCATTGGATTACAGATCACTGGGAAGCAGTCATGACCACATTTCAGGAGAAAATTCCTGGTTGTCCTGTTTCTACTGCTTTTATTCATGATTGGAAGAGAATTCTCTCTTATGCTAAATGGTCAGGTGCTTCTTCCCACCATGGTAATTCTCTTCGCTTGGAAAGCATCCATTGGAGCAAGGTGTTTGAATCGCCTCTTGCTTTACAGGCACCTATTAAAGCATATAATCTTATGAAATTGGGCATAAGATTTGTCGGAGATGTTGTGGATCAACATGGTTATGTGCTTTCATTTCCACAAGCTTGCAGGACATTCCCACTGGGTCTGCATCATAGGCCCATTTGGAGAATACTTACAACTATGTTGCAGCCATTTGTTCCTGTTCCTCCATTGTTTGTACAGGACAGATTACTGGACTGGAATCTGACTTCCTTATCTTCTACTACCTGTCCACTTTCAATGCATAATTTGGCCTCCTCGATGGTCTACAGATTTCTTCTTCCACCGCCATGGATTGATAAGCATGCCAACACTCGTTGGAATTTGGATAGGCCTTTATCTTGGTGGCAATCACGACTCAAGAAATTTTGGAAAGCTAAATTGCCATTGAAACAGAGGCTTTTCTTTTGGAGATGTATAGTGGGAGCTTTTTCCATTGGGGTGAAATTGGCAGCACGTCGTATTGCTTCCTCTTCCTGCCCCCGTTGCTCTCATCACCGTGAGACAGTTCCCCATTTGTTATTGTCTTGCCCGCACTCTCGGATATTGATCACTCATGTCTCTCATTTGCTGCGGCTTCAGTTTCCCTCTATCAGATTCGGAAAACTCTTCTGGATGTTTGGATGCTTCTCATCTCAGATGTCTCCATTCCTCCTTTTCTTTCACTGGGCTCGTTTTTGGGTACTATGGACTATTTGGACACAGAGATTGCATTTTAGGATGGGACAACAGTTTCCTCAGGCATATGCTTTCTTCAGAATGTCCCTCAAGCAATCTCTATATGATAGTTATGCTGCGAGGGACTTGGATGCTACTAGCCTTGAAGTGTTTTCTGACTGTTTTTGAGTTCTTCCATTAGGCTCTTTTTTGGAGTCTAATGTCATGTACATTGATTTCATGTTAATTTTATAGATACTGGTTTCACAAAAAAAAGTGTGTGCCTTTGAAACAAAGACTTTTTCTTTGGAGATGCATGACCGGCACATTGTCAGTGGGAATCACACTTGCCAAACGTCACATTGCACCATCCACATGTTTACGATGTCAGGCTCCTTTAGAGACTGTCCCTCATTTGCTTTGGCACTGCCCGTGTTCTAGGAATCTCCTTGGGAGAATTTCAGATCATCTTCGGCTCCATTTCCCGAGTCACAGATTTGGGAAACAATTTTGGATATTTGGCAGATTTATGAGGTCACTGTCTCAATACTCACTATTTCTCTCATGGGTGAGATATTGGGCTCTTTGGACAATCTGGAGTGAGCATAATTTGGCATACTTGGGTCGGCAGATTCACAAGTCATATGAATCTTTCCGAGCCTCATTGCGGCAATCCTTATACAATGCCTGCCATGAGGGTGATATACATGCTTCTTGCATAGAGCTTTTCTTTTTATGTTTCTGATCTTTGGGATACTCTCCATTTTGGAGACTTCTCATCTTGTAAATTTATGAGAATATAAATACACTGCACTGGATTTTACTAAAAAAAAAAGTGTGTGTGTGTGTGTCCTATCAGAGCGCCGTACAATTTCCGTACAGGTGTATGGCCTGTACGGACATCTCCGCCTGCAGCAGTTCTCCTGTTCACAGATCATCCCCGGTTCTCGGCTCTCTTCCACGCAGGGTTTCCTTTGCGAACTACTTCCATGCGCTGACTTTGAACGCTTTTGCTCCTGCTTTTCTCCTCTTTAGTCTTTGGATCTACTGCACCTTTCCCATCGCCAAAATCTTACCTTTTCCTCTGAAATATAGTTCATTTGGGGTTTTTTACTGTTTTTTCCCTCTTTTCCTTCTACAAAACTGTTTATTATCTTCTCTCGACCTCTACATCCCTCTTTCCTGTCTATCTCCTTACCAATATACTCTTTTTCTCTTCTCTGTGGGCTTCCTGTGGATATTTCTTTGGGACTGGTTTTTTGCTTCCACTACCCTTTTACAGGTACTTCATTCCTGAGTTCCCTTTCTTACAAAGCTATGGCAGAATATTCATATGAAAAAACGTTTCAAAAGGAGCGTTCAGTTCCCTGCAAGAAGCAAAAGTAGGTTGAGGGTCAGCATGACCCGATGCATGATACTCTTGAGGCTCAACTCGTATATGATGTCATGCATGAAGGATTTGCAGACACGAGGAAAGAGTGGAAAGACTCGGTTCCTTCAGTTGGCCTCATGGTTGAGGTAGATGAAATTGTGGATCCAGTCAAAGAATATGCTAAGAATGCAGTCATATTATTTTTTCCAGGCCGGATGCCACATGCCGCAAAGATAGGCAACTGGTTGACACGCACACTGGCTGGCTCGTTTGTTCGTAAAGTACACTATGCAGCCAGGGGTTTTTTTGAGGTTATCATGGTGAATGATATACATAGACAAATGCTCTTGGAACATTCGCCTCTCTTTTTTGGGCAGCAAATGGTGCATGTATTGCCATGGTCTCCCACAAGGGATTTTCAGGCTTTAATCCGACACAGATGCCCGGTTTGGGTTGAAGTTGTCGATTTCCCACAATGTATGGCCTCACTCTTGCCTAAAATTGCAGCATCTTTAGGTAAAGTGGTCTGCCCACCACGGCCAAATGGCAACTCGAACAGATTTTGCATTCTCTGGGATACTGATAATCCCACACCCGACTCTTATTCAGTCACGGTGAATAATGTGAACATGGGAAGTGCTTTTTATAAACTCAAATGGGGTTTATTTGCAGGGGCTTGTTTTAAGTGCAAAAAATTTGGACACATGGCTTCACAGTGTCCAATGAATCAGCATAAAATGCCTCATACCACTTTGCCGGTTCAAATGCCTACCAAGGATGCTCCTACTCCAGTTGCAAATAAAAACAAAGGCAGTAGACAGCTTTCTGGAAGTCAAGATAAAGGCAAAGCTCCAATGGTTTCCAATGGGAATATCTTTTCACATTCACCTCCTGCTATTCAACCATTGACCAAAGGACAGAAACCTCCAACTGATGGATGGCAAAGTCCAAGAAAAGTTATTTCTGCTCAAAGAATTCCACCCCCCCGCACTTGGAATGGTGCATCTTCTAGTGGAAATACCCCAGAGATAAATACAGGAATTGGGATTACATGGGCTGCAGTAACAGCCAGCAGAACACTCTTCCCTGAAGAAGAGGTTGCTGCTTTGCTGTCTACTTCTCAGGTGGCTACTTCTTCTCAGGGGCGAGGCCTTGACCCTGAGATAGAAATGCAAGGCTGACCTCATAAATTTTGCTGCTTCACATAGTTGTTATATTCCTATAAATATCTGTAAATATGACTGCTCATATCAAATGTTTTACACTCAATGTCCAGGGGATGTGTGACAGTAGGAAATGGAAATATGTGTGGCTGTACATCAATAGTTTTCAGCCTGACATAGTGGCATTACAAGAACACAACCAACATGTCTATGCAGGAAAGACAAGACACTACTGTGGTTATGATATTTTCTATGCTGGGGAGCACTCTTTCTCAGGGGTAGTCCTTCTGATCAAACATGAGCTTCAACCAGTTATTGCTTTAAATGACAACAAAGGCAGATGGCTTGTTCTCCAATGCATTATTCGAGGAGAGGTGTTTGAATTTGCTTCTGTTTATGCACCTCAGTCCTCTAGAGAAAGAACTGCAATTTGGGATGCCATGCAACAATATCCATGGAGATATCATGCCTACATATGTGGGGATTTCAATAATGCTCCACAACAGGGTGACAACACCTCCAGACATGACCATATGTTAACTCCTGAAAGGCATGCATGGTCTCAATTACTATTGCATCTGGATTTGGTTGACCTTTGGAAGGAATTGCAGCCTTTGTCACCGGGCTACACATTTCAACATAATGCCTTTTCCTCTTATCAGGCATGTCTGGATCGATGGTATAGTGTAGCTCCACAACAAAATGGGGATTTTACATGCAAAATGTGGATTGACTATGCCTTTGTGCATTCAGACCATGCACCTCTATGGTTGCGGCTATCCTTTCATGATATGCCAGATGATAGATTGCCACAAAGGAGACATCTAATCATAAACAATAGCTATTTGCAACATGCTGATTTCAAGGCAATGGTTACTGAAGCATCTCATTGTCTGTCCTCTAGCAGCCATATTCATATTGATGATGCCTCGGATTCTTTTATTTCCAAAATGCAAGTTGTGATTAGAGCTTATGGTAAGTCTTACATGAAGACTCTGAGGGAAACCATTGCTCAGGCCAAATCCACTTGTCAAGACCTCACTGAACTCAGCCATTATCGTTCGTTGTCCATGCATGAGCAAACAACACTATGCCAGGCCAGACATTGTCTTAAACTAAATGATCACAGGAAACTGGCCAAATGGGAGACTAGAGCAAGACAAAGAGCCTTTACAGATAAAGGTTGCTCTTCCAAAGAATTTTTCAAAAGTTTGCATCAGAGGAGACTCAAAACATAAATTTGCAGAGTGCTTATGCCTGATGGATCATGGACCACTTCACGGTCACAGCTTGCTTCTGTTTGTGTGCATCATTTCTCTCAGCAATTTGGTTTTGCAGTTCCTCCTTCACAACAGATTTTGCTTGCACGAAATTTACTGTTGCAACATGTTTCTCCTATCATTTCCCCTACTCAAGCTTTGGAATTGTAGGAACCCTTTATTGAGAGGGAACTGTCGGATGCAATCAAATCATGTGGCAGATGGAAATCTCTAGGATGGGATGGTTTAACAGTCGAGTTTTTTCTAGAATATTGGCCTATTTTGAAGCATACATTGCTACATATGGTGAACGCTGCATGGCAAAATCAGAAAATGCTGGACACATGGAAGAGAGGTCTTGTTAAACTCCTTCCAAAAAAATAAATTTGTGAGTCTTTGGCAGACTGGAGACCTATCACTCTTATGCCCGTCATTTACAAAGTCACTACCAAAATGATTGTTGATCGGCTAAAGGGGTTTTTACATGATGGGTTGCATCATGCCCAATATGGCTTTGTCCCGCGTAGGCATATCACAGATAACATTGCTAATGCCTATGTTGGAATTGAATATGCCAAATACACGCAGCAGGATGTTTTGTTATTGCAAGTTGATATTGCCAAAGCCTTTGATACTGTTCAATGGGATTTTATTTCATCGACTATGCAGGCATTGGGATTTGGCACAAAAATGCAGCAACTCATCACTTGGCTATATCAAGATAGTAAAGCTGCCTGCATACTTTCAGGGGATGTTTCTCCATCCTGGACTCTTGGTTGTTCTGTCAGGCAAGGATGTTCCCTAAGTGCTTTACTTTTTGCCATAGCCACTCATCCACTGCTTCAATATTTAGACCACCTCTTGGACACTGACCAGTTGCACGGTTTGGAGATTCTTGGCAGTCATAGAATGATTGCTCAGGCATATGCTGATGATTCATTCTTTACTCCAAAAAATACTCGGGCTGATCTGTCCATGATTATGCAAGCTCTTTCTACATATGGATTGGCTGCTGGTCTTCGGGTAAATTTTCAGAAATCAAAATTGTTGCCGTTGCATGCACAGGAATGGCACAGCCTTCTGTGGCCTGGGGAAATTGTCCCCGCTTCTCAATTCATTCGGCATCTCGGTTATCCTCTAGGTTGGGGACTCACCCGTTCCCAACAACCGTTCCCAACAAACTGATTGGGTGCTAACAAAGTTAAGGGAAAAACTTGAATATTGGAAGCTTGCAACTTGGCCATTACATGTTCGTTTGTGAATTACACAAACCATTTTGATAGCATACATACAATTTTATCTGCCTCTCACTATGTTCACTAAGGCAGATCTGGTTTCCTTTATGTCAGCTATCATGGAAATTTTCACGTGTTCAAAAAATGGCAAGAAAAGTCTCAGATTACTCTCTATGCATCGTCTCTGTTCTCCAAAGATGTACGAGGGTCTAAACATTCTCAATATTCAAATGCATTTACTTGCTCACAGAGGGAAAATGATGATACAGTTTATGCAAGGAGATCAGCCTTGGGCTTTCATGATCCGCTCTCTCTTATTACATATTCATACCTCTACCTTTGGGCATTGGCAGCCTACTCAGTGGGATTTCTTATTTGGCTCTATCCAAGGCAAGATCAGAGGCTGCCCTTCTGTCTCTCGTCTGCTTCTTGATTGGAAACATATCTTATCCCACTTGGAATGGCATGGCAAGGATTCTCTGTCGGGAAACTCTTTGAGGGCTGAGAATATTTTTTTGTCTAAAGTATTCCACCCTCCTTTGGCCATACAAGAACCCAGACGTTCTTATTTTCTCTCCTTCAAAGGCATTTCATCTGTCGCGGATGTACTTCAGAATGATGGCACAATTTTATCCTTTTCTATGGCTGCTAGCAAATACGGCTTGGGAGCTCATTATCGTCCTTTATGGCATAGGATTTCAGCAATGCTTCAACCGTACTTGCCGGTACCTCGTTTGGAACTTCAGAATCGGCTTGAGGATTGGATTTTACGCTCTTCTTCCTCATACGCCCGTCCCTTGAAGCTCTCACATATCACAGTGTCATCTCTGTATAAAGTGCTATTACCTCCGCCTTGGATTTCTCACAGAGCAAATACTGTTTGGCATATGGATCGCCCAATGAAGTGGTGGAGAAAAAGGCTGCGTCTCCTTTGGCATTACAAAGTCCCTCTTCGGCAACAGCTTTTCCTTTGGCGAGTTCTCCTTGGCATTTTTCCATCCGGCCAGTTACTCGCACACAGACATATTGCTCCAGCTGTTTGTCACAGATGCCAGCACTCTACTGAATCTGTGCTTCACATTTTTTGGTTCTGTCCACATACTTGTGATTTCATCGCTCTCATCCGATAGAGGCTTCGAGCGAGATTTCCTACTGTTACTTTTGGCAGATTTTTCTGGTTGTTTGGTTTTCATCCACCGAGACAGGGTTTTGATTTATTTTTTGTATGGGTGCGCTACTGGACCCTATGGACTTTATGGATGGACAGAAATCATAGAGTCTTTGGTGATCCACTATTTTCATCCTTTCTTTTTTTCAAACGATCTCTGCAACAATCATTCTACGATTGTGTTCAGACTCGTTTGATTGATCAAGATGTGTATACAGCTTATACTGAGATCTTTAGTTGAATAGTAATTACTTCGTTTTTGAAGTAACTATGAATGTAATTATTTTACAGCAATAAAAGATTTCTTCCCACAAAAAGTGTGTGTGTGTGTGTGTGTGTGCATGCGCACGCGTTTGTGTGTACACACATACTTGCGTACATACATACATTTTCACATGTGTAATGCATATGAAGATGGAGGCAGAGGCGGAGGAGAAAAAGATAAATGGGCCACCTTTTGTGCCACCAATATATGTCTGGTTGAATCAAGGAACACGCCCAAACTCATCGTCTGAAAATGCAACAAAATATGTGGGTTCAATCTCATGATAGTCACTCACAAGGTTTAAAACCATAAACCCCATCACATATAGTAGGGACCAGCTACTATGACATCCCCATTGACGTCTCCAAATGCCCAACACTGAGTGTAGGACGATAATATAAACATAGCTCTCATACATACATATTCACACACCACACATACTTGAGCATCCATCTATAGAAAGGTTTTCATACTGAGTTTATGTCAGCACTCCAACAATGAAGGCTAGACTTAGCCTGACAATGGCTAGTGCTAATCAAAAAGTAGTCCATATTCTCTTCTTTCTTGCTACAACTACTATTGAAGACTATACAATTTCGTTTTAGTCTTCCCAAACCAGATTTCTAAGCAAAAAATGCTTAGACAAGCTAGCTGATAGGGCAATGCACAATTAAGATAGAAAGAATTTGTTGCAAGTTGTTCAGACAATGACATACCTTGATAGGGTTTGGGCTTTGTCTAGCTGATAGGGCAATGCACAATTAAGATAGAAAGAATTTTGCAAGTTGTTCAGGCAGTGACATACCTTCATAGGGTTTGCGCTTTGTCTAGCTGGACACTACCGAGGTTGGCACTTTCAATGCAATTTGCATGCCCTGTCCCCAAGATCCCACGAGACGAGATCAAACACATCGTACGATTGGATCTACTACAGGTCTATATATCACAGACTTGGGGCAGACCAAGAGTTTCCCACCAAGATCCGATTCCATAGCGATCACTTCTTGAGAGTATCAGAGAATGGAGTGATTATCAGACTCCAACACTTGGAGGATAGACGAGTCTCACATGCATTAAGGATTGCCATTGGGAAGCTACGGGTTTCGTCCCACCAACTGAGGGTCAAGACAAGGAGAGCAACAGGCACACCTAGAGAGCGGGTCAAGACAAGGAGAGCCACAGGCACTCCTAGAGAGCGGTAGATTTGTAGGCTATGCACACTAGAAGAGGTGGGACAGAGAGAACTTCTTATATACATGCCTAGTCTACTATGAGATTCATGGATGATACCACTATCTTTTCCAAGAGGGACACGGTTTTGGGCCACTTTGTCAGCCGGTCCACTTACATGATTAAGTTTGCATTGGTCTCTACCTGATTGAAATGCGACAACACAGAGAGACCTTGCTCAAATAGATTAGACAACAGGAGGTGACGGTGGCACAAGGGATAGAGCTAGACCGGACACAACGACATGTCACAGACTTCTACACATTTGAGTTGGCCCCATGACACTAGTTGAGTGGAGGAGCTGGCTGATTTGAGGGCAGAGTGGATTAGCGGGAAGAGACGACATGGAGTTGTGAAGCTAGAGACATAGAGCAGAGGCTTGCCACAGCACACACGCGGCACGACAGAGGTTCAACCTATCCTGACTCTACTCAGATGGGATCAACAAAGTCAAGGTGGCACTCTTGATATGGCCCACCGGATATAGAGATTACGCAGACGACGCGTCCCACCCAAACAAGAGACAACCCGATAGAGAAGATATGAGGCATCTTCTTATCCCACCAAAGGGCTGTGGCCTGCCATGCACCAGGATCATAGTTGATAGTCAATTACATCTGTTAGGATTTTGAGTTTGGATTTTTGAGTTCTAGTTTCTTAGTATAGCACTCAGCAAGGGCCCCAACGAGCCCTTGCCTCATCCGATAGTGGCTTCTATGAGTTACTTTTTTTATTGAACCTTGTCTCAAGCCCGTGAAGCCTCCCAAAGACGTTAGTATACGTTTCTTTTTTCCTCTCTCGACACACTCTTTTTTTGTGGAATTCTCTCTCTACACATGCACGTGTGCACACACACACATATCTATGTGAGGATTTTTGGAGGAGGTAGCCAGAGGATACATTACTCAGTCTAGAGTCTAGAGTCATAAAAAAGGAAACATTACTCAGAGGATACATTACTCAATCTAGAGTCGTTAAAAAGGCAACATTACTCAGAGGATACATTACTCTAGAGTCATAAAAAAGGCAACAATTTGACTGCATGCTGCAGGCTCATGAGTAAGTTTGACCATAAATTTTTATTTTTTTTTTGGGCAAAAAAAAAGTGTTGATAACTTGTATTAACATAAATTTGGATGACCTAGAAGTGGCTTTGATGCAGACCGGTGCCCTAAACTATTGGCACATGCAGGCAGCTATAAAGTTGCTCATGTTTGCAGAGGTCTCTAAGACTGCTTGACTTTGTTTTTGAGAAGGTTATGGATGGTGAACTAATGCCTAGATTGTGGGAGTATATACATGTGTATCGATAAATCTACGCATATCTCCTAGTATACAAAGTGTGGGCAACTTATTAGATGCAATCTAGAGTCGTTAAAAAGGCAACATTACTCAGAGGATACATTACTCTAGAGTCATAAAAAAGGCAACAATTTGACTGCATGCTGCAGGCTCATGAGTAAGTTTGACCATAAATTTTTATTTTTTTTTTGGGCAAAAAAAAAGTGTTGATAACTTGTATTAACATAAATTTGGATGACCTAGAAGTTGCTTTGATGCAGACCGGTGCCCTAAACTATTGGCACATGCAGGCAGCTATAAAGTTGCTCATGTTTGCAGAGGTCTCTAAGACTGCTTGACTTTGTTTTTGAGAAGGTTATGGATGGTGAACTAATGCCTAGATTGTGGGAGTATATACATGTGTATCGATAAATCTACGCATATCTCCTAGTATACAAAGTGTGGGCAACTTATTAGATGCATATGTTTTTATGTGTGTTCACCTTTCTAGTCTGTGTTTCATGCATGTGCACACATGTGGGTTATATAGCCGTTTGCATGGGTGGGCATGATTATTTTCTTGTTTTCCACTGCGTCTCATACTTGAGTATTAAAAAATACGAATCTACTTGCTCCCAACGTATGTGCCTTTGTTTGATGCGTACGATACTTTGCACACATGCTTATTTTTCCTTGAGCCTCTTAAATTGTGTATAGACTCTACAATTGTATGCAAAAACCATTATATCTATATAAGGTAGGTATCTTAAAACTTCAAAGAAAGGCTCGAAACCTCATGTACCCTTAGACTCCAGCTTTCCTTTTCTTCTTTAGGGAAAGGTGTCTCATCCCTCTAAAATTTAGTCCTTCCCTTAACACCTGTACTGGGACATCTCTATAATTCATTACCGTTTTTCTTGTTCCATTTCTTATATTTTACTTTGTAAGAGGAGAAACTCAGTTCCCTTTGTCAGGCGAATTGTATATCAACCAGTATTATTTACCCAATTAAGTAAGCCTCCCATTTCATCTCTTAACTTCCGCGGATGGACAAAAAGGAGATTCCCACCTTTGCAGATAGCAATCGCCTGTTGTCTTCTTTTACTAACTCCATAAAAGCAGATTCCAACTCATCTGCCCTGCATAAAATGAATAAATTTTTATCTCATCACAAGAGATTCTATGCAAACTAGAATTTCATTTCCATACTCTATATGCTTCAAGTTAAGAAAGGATGGAAACCTTAAAGTTGCTGTTCTTCTCTCCTCAAGAGCTTGAGAAAGTTCCATTTTCAAACATTTCACCTACACAAATTGAGCTGTTAAAGAATTTTCTCACACATCTCAGAATTTTAATGTTAAACTCAAACTGGTCTTTAGATACCATGGCTGACTAAATGCCATAATCCATGAAATTCATATCACTTTGGCAACATGATATAGAACATCTTGTGTTGCACATATTCCATGGAAGAAGCTGAATGCCAACAGAAAACCATTATTTTGGTCACCTCCTGATCATAAATGTCTTTCATAATAAAATGTTCTTTCATGCATAAAAAACTTGGTGATACTACATGATCAGAATTAGAAGAACAAATGCAAATAAATTCAAGAATAGGATCAAGTAATTTTTAGAAAGGATCACATATCCAAAGCATAGGATGTTGATAAATGATGGCATGAAGAATATATTGCCATATTAAGCATTTCTTTGTAAAGGCTATCGAGGTAAAGTAGGTTATTAACAACGGTTCCCTCATCTCATTTTTCACAGCAAACAAATGCACATGAAGCCTTGGCTTCATGAAGGCATCTTGAAGATTGCGCAACATAAGAAACAACATTTGAGTATGAAGCAACTGACCTAATTTACTCATGGTTCCACTGCAACCCTGGCTACCATGAAAGATCATCCAGTTATTTCGTCATACTTCTAGAGACACACAAATCTGTGGATACATGTACTCAATAAGACGAGGACATTGACTTCCATTGAAACTGAATTGACTCAACAGTCACCTTAATACTCGTAAGGATCCGTATACTTTAGAATCAATTGTTCACCATAAGGATGGAGGAATGAGATTCTATGCATGATAACCTCATCAATGTGGATGTGATCAAGGACCACTTTGAAAAGCTGGTCAGAAGGTGGACACAAATCAGGTAGTAATGCTCATGCTCAACATGGTGCCGAGGAGATCAAAGGTCTGGTTACAATAATAACTCCACAGAGCAAACAAGCCACTCGCATTCAAAATGCTAGCTTGTACAGGTTAGATTTATCGTAGTCTGTACAACTAAGCGCTGCATTGACAAAGCCAAATGGGATGAGAAACTGATAGAAATCCCAAATTCACTTTCTCAAAGTTACTACTTGAGTGAAGATACGTCAACACTCAGCAGAGTTTATATATTGCCCCGAGAGTATGGATCATGAAGATGCATTGGAAATTTTAGGGAGTTCCTGATTTAACAAAAACAGCTATCTGTTCCCCTCTCGCCAAATGGGTATTTGAAAACAAGTATTTGATGACTTCTGTCCGAGCGTTAAGTGTAAGATCTACATGATAAGGTAGGATGCATGTCTATTTCACAGTATATAAATCGGATATTCATGGAACTAAATGTTCATGTTCAAAGCAACAAGATTGCAGATGGCACAAAAGGTGGAGTGGCCAAGCATGGAAAAGAATGGGGAGGACATAAGAAAGGGCGGATATGCTGAAAATGGTACAACTCTGTTGATTTGCTGAACTTGCAGGGAATCGCCCTCTATTGTTTTGCTCACTATTGATCTCTGTCAGCTTTTGGTTACTCTCTATACTAGTGGTTGTCTTAAAGGGCTCTTTCCAACGCTAGCTTGTACAGGTTAGATTTATCGTAGTCTGTACAACTAAGCGCTGCATTGACAAAGCCAAATGGGATGAGAAACTGATAGAAATCCCAAATTCACTTTCTCAAAGTTACTACTTGAGTGAAGATACGTCAACACTCAGCAGAGTTTATATATTGCCCCGAGAGTATTGATCACGAAGATGCATAGGAAATTTTAGGGAGTTCCTGATTTAACAAAAACAGCTCTCTGTTCCCCTCTCACCAAATGGGTATTTGAAAACAAGTATTTGATGACTTCTGTCCGAGTGTTAAGTGTAAGATCTACATGATAAGGTAGGATGCATGTCTATTTCACAGTATATAAATCGGATATTCATGGAACTAAATGTTCATGTTCAAAGCAACAAGATTGCCTACCCTCAGAATTTATGGCAATTCATGACAAGCTGGACTCCCACAACAGATTTTTATTTGACAACGTGGCAGTGGGCACCTTTAATCAAGCATATTTTCACTGCCTAGTGACTCCGACAGCTGGCCAAATATTGCCGTTTCACAACCAGTACACCAAACACATGGTCTCCACATGAGGGATTTTGCAAAAGCGACCAATATGAATTGAAAAACTAAAGAAATAAGGAAGGGTGAAAGTAAATTTAAGACTGAACTGAAGTCAAAACAAAAACAAAACATCTTACATAACAAAGAAAAAACTTATGGTAGATCATGCGTGCTACAAATACAAAGAGAGGTAACAAAGCACAAATTGAAATACTGGAACAACCAAACCAATGCAGAGTCCACAAAGAAATCTTCTTTCAACCAAAGTCATCTTGGTTGTAGGTGCAGCCTATATTAAGGAGCTTGTTCTTTGAGAGATTTGAAAGGGAGGAAAATTGGACAGGCAATCGTAAGACTCTTCTCAATACTTATACTGAGTGAAAGAAATGTCATCTGAAATTTTTCTTAGAGCCTTCTTGCATTGGTTATTACTGCATCTAAGGCTCTCCCTAAACATAGAATTTTCTCATCTTTCAATTTTCAACTTTTATATGAGAAAATTTCAGCACAGGGGTTGCATACAACTCCCCGCAAAGCCCACAAATGCAAAATAGAATGTACACACGTGTAGCACCTGTTCTAGTAGGTCTGCAACACTGGTTTCCTCTTCGCTAAGCACTGCACCTTCAGGCTTGCCTTCCAGTGAGCTTGCAGAGCTAATTGGCGCTTCACCATTGTTGAGGAAGGGAACAGTAGGCAAAACTAGCTCAGAACCTTGCCCTGGAAGGATGATCTTTCTGTTCAGGTCCTTTTCAGACACTTGGCTTATGTCACCTCTGGATTCTTCATAATTGTACAATTTGTTAGAGATTGATCCATTGGCACTTTGCCAACCAAGAGACTGCTTCAATGAACTTGCAGTATGGGTAGTAAGCACGTGAGGGCGGTGCTTCAAGCGTAGTTCTTGCAGCTTTGACTCATGTACTGACTGGTAACCCATGCAAGCGTTCAGAACTAATTGGCTGCTGTCAAAAGTTGAACCAGGTAGAGATTGCAACATTGCCACAGCATCTCCTGTATCTTTTGTGGTCATTAGTGCTGATCCTGTACAAAAGTATCACAAAATCATACCAAGAATAATACTGTTCACAATTAAAGCACTAACAAGATGCAGAGTGGGAAATGACCCACAAGGGGCAGGGTTGGGAAAGGAAATGTTTACAAATTCCTGATATAACATATGGACTAAAGCAAACGAGATTCACCATGAAGTTCTATGAGGGCAAGTGCTGTTCGGAAAAGCATGCTATGATTTTGCTCATACAGAAGCACATCCCACACTCGTAAGACTGCAAAACCCCATCAATTCATGTAAATGAGTGAGTGCACCAGTTATCTGTGCCAAAAATACACCCTTCTTGGCTAATGAGAGGATATCACATAAATAACTTGGTTGCGCAACTTTTTGACCTAAAAGATCAGAGAAGCAGCTGATATGAAACAGTACCACAATTCATGCCACTCAAAACAACTGCACTTGTGGAGAAGAGCTCATGTGGCTCCAGCCTGAGACTCACCCTAACATATCTCCATACAGAAGATATTGATCGCACATGGGTTCTAAATTCTCTGGAACAAAGGTGGTCTGAAGCTAAGAAAGGGCAACGTGAGGAAGCAGCTCCCTCACAAATCTAAGGTTTACATTTGTCAATGCACCATGCTAATGACTAATGAAGCATTAGGCCCTCCTTTTGGTGACCTAACCCTGAGCCTGATGAAATTCAAAACACATGAGAGCAAAAAGAGTCCAAACCCATCGTATCCTTCCCTATGCTAGTGGGCAACCTTCATGCTGGTGGGCAATCCGGGGTTACTCAGACCTTTGAAGGTTATAAAGTGCATGAATTCTCATTACCACGTGGATATAGAGGGAGTATCGAAAGAGTACCAACCGCTTTCCCAGGGTAGGATATTGACAAATATGGATAGAAACCAAGGACCAGCGACCCAGGCCACCTGAACTCCAAGACTGTCCAGGTGCGCCACTGACAAAGACCAAGAAAAAGGAAATTGTCACATAGTCAGCGACATATTTTGTAAATTTATGCCTATGGTCTCCAACAAACATATGCTCACCGAGTTTTGGAAAATGCATGCGCACCAAATCGTCTAGAACCAGCTGGTCAACCTGGCATATTACTTCAGAAATCAGGGACTGTTGAGGAATGAATCTGCAGATTAACGATCGACTAACTGAAGATCGGACTTCAAGTCCCTCTTAGTTTCAACATTAAATAGAAAAAAGGACGGATAAAGGGTCCACTCGCAAACCTGAAACTCCAGCATCTTCTCCGAGTAATATCCCTCAAAGTAATCGTCTATAACGCCAGCCAAAGTCCTGTACGTTTAACTGGCACGATAAGGTTGCGATAAAGCACGCACGTTTATAATTACAAGCAAAACAGATTACGAAGCATTACCAGAATGCATTTTCTTCAGGCATCATCAACAAAAGAAGGGCCGCGAAGAAATTCATTGCCTGGATACAGACAGAGCAACCACGATCAACTCATTATTCTGTGAAATGATCGCAAATTTGCTTTTCCGGAAGAATGGCAAGAGTGTACCGTACAAGCCAAACGTCCTGACACAATCTATTACCTGGCAGTATCCCACATCAGGATTATGGCAAGCATAGGCTGTGAGCAGGCGACGGAGTGCATTTCTACCATTCTCGTCGAGAGCTGGGTGGTCTGGAAAGGTCCTAGGCAAGTCCTACACAGTGCAGGATCCATAAAAGGTTGAATTGTGGAAATCCATCAAGTGCATGTGGAAACGACTTATCAATCCAACTAGATCGAGGACCTTCTCAATTTGGCTGATCCACTTCTCAAGAGTGCCAGATCCCGAAAAACTGTGGTCAGGACCAGTGCTGGGAAGGCCTCCAAAACCATTGCTTTCTCCGCGAGCATCAGCCAACGAAGACAAAAGCGCTTGGTAGCGACCTTGTATCCTTCGTGTCCTTGTTCCCACAAACATCTGCCATAGCTGTTTACCAAAATCACGATTGCAGCCATCAGACAATTTGTTGCACTGAATTTCCGGAACTGAAGCATGGGCAATGGTTGTTTGATTGCATGCGAGTAACGTTCTACCTCGCCCCTCAATGCCATTGGAACGCCACCTCGCACCAGAACGTCCAACTCCTGTTTTTGTTGACAAAGCTCTTCTTCTTGCTGCTCGGAACTGGCTATGCCATTCGGTACGTCATGACAGCCGTTTTGAACCGCATCAACGTCGTAGCATCCTTGTTCCGATCCATTTTCCGTCGACCCTTCTCTCACCTCCTTGCTCGCGCTTGCTGCTTTGAAGGGTTCCGCCTCCTCAGCTGATTGCCCTCCTGCTCCGCAGCCACCATTCGTTGACGGATGAATTTTGTTATTGAACCGAGACCGCAAAGCACGTTCCACCGGACGCAGACTCGGGCGTATCTGCCCCCATATTTCGAAATGCCGGTCCCTGTCGCGGTAACCGTTAGCATCTCTTGCAGCAGGTCCAATTTTCTCATCATGCACTGTGAGCGCCTTCGGTTCTATCGTAATTGTGCTGCCAGCTTCGACGTTGACGGACAAATCCTTTTCTGGGCAAGGCGGAGATTCGCCGTAAGTCCTCAAAAAGCGCTCCCATCCCGCTGATCTTTCGGTCTCTTCTTCCTGTATGAGCAGCGAAAAAAGTCACGCTCCATGATGGAATAACAACCTTCTTGATTGATTGATCAACTAAGAGTAATACTACCTTGTAGATGATGGCATACTCTTTATAGAGCTCCAAGATGTGAGGTTGCACCCGGAATCCGTAAACGTCTCTGCATGGCCAGAAGATCTCAGCACCTTGATATTCTATTGCTTATGATCAGAAGAAGAAGAAGAAGAAGATGATGATGAGGAGGAGGTACCTGCTCATTTCAGAGGTGGTGGCAAGGAGCGATGGCTTTGCAGCATCTCATCTTTCATTGAGTCAGATCTGCATTGTCTCCTGTGTTCATTGTCTCCTGTGTTCGCGTTGAGCGTTGCCGCCAATTAAGGATCTCTCTCTCTCTCTCTCTCTCTCTCTCTCTTTCTTGCGCTCGTGACTCGTAACTGCTTGCTGGGATTCTTGATCCTTCGATTTGCCCGTCGACGTGTACTGGGGAATTGCACTTGGCTTTCCGAATTGAAATACGTGAAGAGCGTCACGCATTCGGAGAGCTACTATCCGCTGTACCGAGGCAGAGAATTAACGGCGGAGGTATATTTCACGATCACACGATTCTCGCGCTCCCGTTGAATGATGATCAACTGTGGCGTCCCGCCATGTCTCTCTCTCATTCAAAGATACCTCTCTCTCTCTCTCTCTCTCTCTGTGTCTCTCTCTGTGTTTCACATAGATATCCGAAGTTCGCAGCGTAGAATCCAGGAAGGCGGGAACCTGAACAACTGGGTGGTGTAATGGAGAGGCGGAGAGGAGGAAAAGATGGAGATGGTGATGAGAAAATGGCGAGGGGTGAAGGGGATCGCCATAGCTGGCGATGAGGAGCTTGCTTGGCTCACGACCTTGGGGTGCATTTCGCAATTCGCATCTATCTATTATAACCTCGTGATTAGTCCCAATCTTGCCATTAATTAATATTTAAATTGAATGCATTTTGGCCCTCCCATGGTGCATTAATTATTAATATATATTGCCCTCCCTTGCACCTCCTCTATATTAATTATTAATATATATTGGCTTTCGTCTCAACAGCCAAGGGTCTCCGGCTCACTTTCCCTACCACAATCTCCCCTACCACCTATCCCGCGCACTCAAGTACTCCTCGCCACCGATCGCATTTCTTGAGCACCCACTAGGCAATCAGCCTTGACATCGCGGCGCTGAGTAGGCCTCGTGCAGAAGGCTCCCCCCCCCCCCCCTGGGAGGCAAATTCTTCAAGCTTGTTGTCCACCACAGACCCTCAGTTCCAGTCCCCATGCACTAAGGATTGACATGTGGTTCGAGATCCTTATCCATTTGTGAGGCTTCCATCCAAGGAACCACCAACCCATTGCACCATTCTTGGAGATTGTTAGTTAAGCACGCCTACTCTGAGAGATGTGAGCCAGTTTCAAAATATCGCCTGAATGCATGTAGCTAGAAAGTGTTGGTTTATTTTGGTCAAGCTATTGCACCATTCTTGGAGATTGTTAGTTGCGCACAACCCAAGCACACCTGAGCCAGTTTTAGAATATGGCTTGAATGCATGTAGCCAGAAAGTGTTGGTTTGTTTTGGTCAAGCTAACTATATTGCAAAGTAGGTTGGTGTTGAATTAGCCCTTTTAAGAGTCGCTAGGTTTATTTCGCCAATTTGGCCAAGGATCTTTTTAAATCAAGTTGAGAGTATTTGAAAGTCCGTCAATATTTAATTGTGTGTTAATTGTTAATGGGCATTAAAGGTTGCATTTTCTTTAAAGAAGAGGCATTTTCTTTAAAGAAGAGCGTTAGTAGTTTTTCCCGTATGAGAAAGTAGGCCCTGTTTAATTTTTGTGATAGTTGTCATTAAAGGTTGCCTTTTCATTAAAGTAAGGTCATAGTGGTTTTGTCACTTTGCTTTGTGTTACTTGTTAATGGGCATTAAAGGTTGCCTTATTTTAGTTCTACTTCCTTTCATTAAAGCAGGGCCATGGCTTGTTTCAGCTCTTCTTAGGGAGTCTCCTTAGGTTTATGTTTAACTCTCATTGCAAACTCATCCCTATCGAGGCCTAGTTTGCAAAGGTGTTGCTTAGCTATGGGGAGGTGGCTTCATGTACTTTAGTACTATTAGTGAAGGAGTAATATCTTGGTTGGCCGATAGTAGAGCCATGATGAACTTTGTGTGTGTGTGTAAAAAGAGAGAGAGAGGGGGGGGGAGGGGGGATAATTTAAGGCCATGCTCAATATCTCACACACACACACACACATGTGTGTGTGTGTGTGTGTGTGTGTATGTGTAAAGAGAGAGAGAGGGAATAACTTAACGCCATGCTCAATATCTCACACGTGTGTGTAGAGAGAGAGAGAGAGAGAGAGAGAGAGAGAGGGAGGGAGGGGGGGGGGGATAATTTAAGGCCATGCTCAATATCACACACACACACACACACGAACGTACCTATGTATGTATGTATGTATGTATGTATAGATATTAAGTCTTAGTTGCTTTTGTTGATAGATTTGTAACTTATTCGGGGCACAATTTCTTGTAAAATCTCCAACTTTTAATTTACAACTCCTATGACCATACTACCAAAGCCAAAAATTTTCTATTTTTGCATATAAAAATTACATGCCATGAATTTTCTTTTCAACCTATAACTTAAGACTTCAATGTTAATGGGACCTTTACTGAAAGTCTAATACATGCTAATCAAAGCATAGAAGATGCTATATAACCTAAACTAATGTAACCCAATGTAACCTAACTAACCCAAGCTTATCTAACCCGATCTAAACTACCTAACCTAACCCTAACATAGCCCAAATGTAACCCTATCTACCTTAACGCTAAGATGGGACTGTTGAGAGGCACGTGGTAAGGGCAGGCACAAGGACGGCGAGATCACGAGGGGGAGGGGCCACTTTGGGCAGCGAGGGAATGCCTCGAAAGGGGAGGTCGTGAGGGGTAGAGGGGGGGAAGGGAATGGTAGGTGAGGGGAAGCAGCCTCATGACCTCCTCTTATTGTTGTTGTACCTTTGGCTATGGCAGGAGGAAGTAGTAGTGGGAGCATTAGGAAGTCCCCTCAATCATTTTTCAACCCATTTGCATTGCCCAGCCTGTAGTCAACAATAAGCTTGCAACTACTCCTCCCAACAAGCGTGTCTGACCATGCTATTAGGAGAATGGAAGCTCACAATGGTGATGTTCAAGCCTTCTTTACTCCAAAAATGACACAACAATATAGCCACTGTACAAGGACTTCTCCTTCCACTTCTTCCACTCTCACCTACACTCACACTCTCACATCGGATCTCCACTCTCAATGAATTGCATCAACTTTCTCAAATCATCTCCACCTACTGCCCTTGCCAGAAGATGCAAGAGAAGGTAGCAATGAAAGAGGTCCAAACAATGGTGCACAAGGAAAATCAATTGGGTAGCAATAGAAGGAGCTGACCACTAAGGTGTGTTCCCTTGAGCTCTAAGATGCAACGGCTATTAGGGAGACGATGAAAGTGATAGGGAGTGATGTGAGACAATGGACCTAGGCAAAAGCATACAAGCTACATGGTCAATGCCTTAATATTAGTGCTCCCTTGAGCTCTAAGATGTAGCGGCTATCAAAGAGACAATGAAAGTGCTAGGGAGTGATGTGAGACAATGAACGTAGGCGGAAGCATACAAGCTAGATGGTCAATTTGCCTTGATATTAGTGCTCCAATAGAAAATGTACATTGTGAACATTTTGTTTGTCAAACAAGAAGAGAGAGAGAGAGAGAGAGCGAGGGGGGGGGAGGGAGGGAGGTGTTAGAAACATGGTGCAGAGAGAGAGAGAGAGAGAGAGAGAGAGAGAGAGAGAGAGAGAGAGAGTTAGGGTGTGAGGAAATAATGCTCAAGTGAAGACAGGAAGAACTTGTCTTTCATTCATTCCTCAAATGCAACAAGACAAGTGAAGTACAAGCCTTATATAGGCTACTCACTCACACACTAGCACCTAGTGCATATGGGATAAGTCCCATGATGACACGTGGCACTCACACAAGACTCACTCACATAACCTAGTACTTCACACTAACACATCACATCACCACACTCTTTGGCTATGATATCTCCAACACCCCCCTTCAGCTAAGCTGCATTAATTTGCTCGAATTGTTTTTTCGATTCGAAAAAACTCCTTCACGCATAAGCAACAATTGCATCTTGGTTTGCCACGTGGGAAAATCTTCCCCCTTAAACTTCTCCATGAGGATAGAACTTGAAGACAAGGAAGTCAAGATTGAAGAGGACTTCGTGAAGGCATGCAACAAGCTAAGATGAAGGACCAGCTATCTCCAAAACACAACAGTAGGTCTCTGAAATGAAAGTCAGCTCCCCTGAACAGCTATGAGTCCTATAGCAAGTCTCTAATGTAGAAAAATAGCTAATATAGATGTGCTGGAGGCCTCAAAATAGTTTGAAATTTCCTCTGTTATAGGCAATTATGATGCAACAGTCTCAAAACGGCTCAGGGACACCTCAATGACCTCAAACTTCTGTAATAGATGTGTTGTAGACATCTGCAACAGATGTTCGGATGCCTAGTGTGCTCCAAAATGCACACAGCAAGAAAGAGAGTGGTCCAAAATGCAATATGCAGCACTTGCGGGCATGGAGACTACTCAGGGGTGGTGGCTATGGCATTGGAGCTGCTCGGAGGTTGTTTGGTATGTAGCAACAACTCAAAAACCATGATTTTGGTGATGGAGAACTTTGAAACGACCCTTAAAGGTTCCCACGTGTAGATGCAATGAGCCAACCAGCAAGTAATAGGCGCCTAAAGCTCCAAAAACTCTCAAATGGAGGTGGCAATGAAGGTAGGTTGTGGAGAGGCTCTAATCGGGTGCAAACAGCTAGAAAATGGAGGTAAAATAGGGCAAAATGGAGCAGGGCTAAGGCAGCTATAGGCTACAGGAAGAAGGGCTGAAGCAGAATTAGGGTTAGGGCAAGGGTGACATGGCAACTATGGAAGGTGGCTCTGATACCATGTTAGAAACATGGTGAAGGGAGAGAGAGAGAGAGAGAGAGAGAGAGAGAGAGAGAGAGTTAGGGTGTGAGGAAATAATGTTCAAATGAAGACATGAAGAAGGCTTTCATTCATTCATCAAGTGTAACAAGACAAGTGAAGTACAAGCCTTATAAAGTCTACTCACTCATACACTAGTACCTAGTGAATATGGGATAAGTCCCATGATGACACGTGGTACTCACACAAGACTCACTCACATAGACTAGTACTAGATCACCTAGTAATTCAAACTAACACATCACATCACCACACTCTTTGGCTATAATATCTCCAACAGGAGGGAGGGAGAGGAAGAGGGGGCGAGAGAGAGAGAGAGAGAGACACGGGGAGGGAAGGGGGAGGAAGAGTCTGGGAAGGGGAGGCGAGTAGAGGGGAGGGAAATGACGAGGGGGGCGAGGTGCCATTCAAGGAAGGGGAGGAGAGGAGCAAGGTTGAGCGAGGAGGAAGGGCTGATAAACAATGAGGGAGGGAGATGAAGAGTAGGGAGGTTAAGCTCAAAATAGATACAAGGGCACACCAAGGGGGAACTATTTTTACTTTTTATGAGTGACTTGCTTTAATGTACACCTCGTGCTAGGAGCATATTAACTTGCTTTAATTTTCAATCGCACACGGGAGAGGGAGAGAGAGAGAGAGGGGGGGGGTCGGGGGGGGGATCTTTGAATGCGGAGGAAGCTTGGTTTATGATCTTTCACATTCGATGGGGCATTTACATATTTGCATATAGTGTCGTGATTAGCATTTATGCTATAGGCAAGCCATTTTTTTAAACTCTTTTTAGGGAGTTTTCGTAGGCTATGCTTAACTCTTATTGCAAACTGGTCCCTAGGGCAGTCATCGAGAGTAGAATTGCAAAGGCATTCCTTAGCCTATTGAGGGTAAATATGGGTTCAGACGACCCCAGTACCAGGTGGCTGCCAACCATGAGCCTGGTAGCCAATGCGTTGACAAGAAGCCCTTCTAATATGACAGGGGGGAAAGTAGCCGATGGGTTGATGAGTGGGTTGAGTGATTAGTCTTGAGTTCTTCCTGCATGGGTTTATTCCTATCGTGAAAATGGGATGGTCATGTCTCACTTTCAACCTCTTGAGGCCAAAAGGGATTTTTGTGAAACCCTTCTTGTGGCATGGATCTATAGTCAAACAATATTTTACCACCTCACTTTGCTCGAGGCGGCCTTTGTCTGACGTGAACCTTGCATATGTTTAGGGAGGTGGCTTACGCTACTTTATTATTATAAATGCAGAAGTTACAATAATCTCTTGGTTGGAGTGATATTAGGGCTGCACAAAGGTTTGTGTGTGCTAACTATCTTTTGAGTGCATCTACCCTGCATCTACTTCTCCAATTCTCAATTGCCTTAGTTAAAATCTTATGTCCGAGATACCCTTAGCGGCCAATGCCTCCATCACACTATGCTTACAAATGCTCCAAGATCTCATATTGCCCAAGAGGTCACTAATATTCTGTCATTTCTATGGGGTCCCTTACATAATTTTTCTTTTCATGGGGCCCTACCGATTGTTCTGTTTTTTTGGGGTACATATATGATAAGATCTTGATTCATTCCTTGTGTTAACGCATTTTTTGGTCAATCTCAACATACCAAAGTGCAAGAACAACAATATAAAAATTGTAGGATCTATGGAGTGAACTTATCTTTCTAGGAAATCCACCATTCCCTTCATTTCATTAGACATTTTTTCATAATTTAACAAAAATCCTCACTTTTTTTAAAAACATGCCCATGGTCCATAAGGACATAAATCCCCTAGTTTTTATGTATTAACGGGTTTCTTCATATCATTATCTTTATAAAAGACAAATTACTTTTCTAGTTCAAGGTTCTGCTAGAAAATACATATACTAGATTGATGCATGTTCCAGTCTACCCTACTACCAAAAAAGTGTATCGTGCATTATGATCTAGAAAACATCAAAATGTTCATATGTCTAGGGTGAGAGTGCTTGTTCCCCAACTTCATAAGTCAAGATGTTGAAAAAATCAGTTGGACTCACCTCCATAAATCAAGGTAAAACAAAAGTCAACATCACTGTTTTATACTTGAAACCGCGGGCTTCCATGCCCAACCATAGTTTTTATCCATGTCAATCTCAACATTTCAACCATAAGAAAGGGAGGGGGGAAGTCCTAGAAAATGGAAAACCTATTCTTAGCATAACCTAGCATCTAGGTGTGCTTTAATTAACCTAATCAATGCATGGAAGCTTAAAACATAATCTCCATAATCAAATGTAGTTAAATATCTTGATTGTATTAGTATTAATTAATCCATGGAAATAGAAGGGCCATGGAAAAGTAGCTTCTTCTCTAAATCAAACAAGAGAATCCCTATGAAAATTTGCTACTTCTTATTAAAAATTTAAGGTGATAATTCCTTTTTCATATAAAATACATGAAAATAGTCTACTCTCTAGGGCATATACCCTTCTCTCATTTCCTACAACCAAAAAATGCTATCTGACATTCTAAGCCCATATGACTCCTACTAGAGCTCATATTACCCCATAGATTCACAATTATTCAAGAGCCATGGGCTCATCTTGTTGGGACAAATTGAGATAATGGGGGTTGTACCAAGGGGTACAAGGTTAGTGTGAGTTTGTATGCCACCACATGGTGGTTAGTGTGCAAGTTAGGTGGTCGAAGGTTCTATTAGGTGTGATTGAGAGATTCATGTGTTTGATTGAGAGATCAGTAGATCTAGAGGTGCTCTCCCTTGGGCACATGCATTGTATCAGTTGCCTTCATAAGGGCACTTATACTCATCAATAAACAAGTCTTTTTCTTCATTGTTGGTACACTCCATGCTTCTGTTGCTACTCCATCATGTGGTATCAGAGCCACTCCATCCTCCTTGAGTCTCCATGCCATTTAGCCACGTCATCATCTTCCTCTTCACCTCAACCTTCTTCCTCCATTCTTCCCTCTTCTCCCCAACTTTTGCTTAAGCAAGTTCTCCTTATTCTCTATGCCATTTCCCACTTCCTCTACACCCAAGCATCCTCATAAAGGGAAAAACCTTTGGCTAGGAGGAATTAAGAAGTGCTTGCATCCTCTACGTGTGCCGACACAAAGATCAGCCTGTGCCAAAACAAAGATCAGCCTGTGCCATTTGACAAAATGTGACCAACTGGAAAAATATCTGTCTAATTCCTCTTAGGGGAGGCTAGAGACACCTAGAGCTATCTCATGTTCAAATCTAAGGAGTAATGGTCTAGTACTTGAGGTGTATTTGCCAAAAAAACCAGTCGAACTGGAGCGACTTCTCATTGATGACTTGTCTTGAATTTGCACCTTCAGTACTCCTCCACTTTTCCTCTATTTTATTCAAGTACTTTTTGATAACTTTGAGCATTAGATGCTAAGAGCAAGTCTGAATATGTGTTAAGGTTGCTCCACTAACAACATACTTCCAAGATTCAGTCTTGCTCTTTTACAAGACTAGCTCAGACATTCAACATACTTATAGAAATGATTCAAATTTGGATTCATGTGCATTCATGAGAGTGACATGCTCACTTGATTGTGGTATGCTCGTTTGCTTGTCCAATGGCTACTTCTTGTGAGTCTTCAAAACTTCAGTACATCAGTACATTAGAGTAAAGATACCTCTCAAGAAGAAGCCCAAGGTTGTCAATAGAAAGGTCACAAAGCTTCCAACCAAAACTCAAGTCCCTCACTACTATCAATATGCAAAGGAACTTGGTTTTTCAAAATTTCTTGCTTGCAATATGCAATGGTTCTTTCTGAAGAATTGTAAAGGGATTAGACACTGCCATTATTGGTAAGACCTTCCCTATGGCCACCAAGACAAAAATAGATAAGTTTGAGAATGAGGGATTTCACACATGGTAGACTAAACTCAAGTTTATTCTCATGAAAAAGGGGATTTGGAATATTGCTAATGGGAAAGAGAAGAATCCTACTACTAGGGAAGGAGAAGCATTATGGTTACCTAGGGATGAAAAGGCATTAGATATCATTGCACTTGGGTTGAGTGATTTTTTTATTCATCACATTGATGGTTATGAAACTGCACATGCTACATGGAGACACCTTGAGATTGTTTTTGGAGCACAGAGGAAATTGCTGCTTAATCACATCTTTCTTTGTAATTTCCAAATGCTAGAGTAAAAGTTACAAGATAAGACATATCCTGTGTTTCACTTATGGAAGAAAAATTCTTTTAGTTAGATAGGTGACATAGAATGATTTGGAACTTGTCTATTGTTTCAATCATGAGGGCTCTTTCTACTAATTCCACCCAGCCATAGATTCCAATGATCCCCACATGAATGCTCTCTTTCCTTCTTCATCTTGGATATCTCTCTATAGAAGCCTCCCACTAGCCCAATGCTTGCCAATTGGCCTCATACCTTGGTGCCATGTGTCCCATAAAGGACCTTACTGGCTATTAAATTTGCTATCTCAATCATCACGAACAATACTGGATGGTAGCCCATACAATCTATAGATATGCTCCACAAATAGGCTAGCTGTTTTAACATCTTCATTGATAAGAATAAAATGAGCCATCTTTGTCAACCAATCCACAATTACAAACACAAGTTGTGCCCCCTTTGTGTCCTAGGTAATCCCACAATAAAATCCATGGAGATGCTTTCCCATTCACCAAATGGAATCTCCAATGGGTGTAGGAGACCTCCTAACTTAAGGCGTTTAGCCTTATTGACCTGAAATTTTTGACACTTCAATACATAATCTTGGACGTCCTTACCTATTCCAGGCCAAAAGAATTGCCTTTTCAGAAGCGCATATGTCTTCTAAATTCCTGGGTGTCCAACACTGGAACTATTATGACATTCTAAAAGAATTTGGTGCCTAATGTCGTTATTATCTGAAACACATACTCTACCCTTGTAGATCAGGTAGCCATCCTCAATAGTATATTTTTTCCACTTGAGTCCTTTATCACCAACCTGTGGTGTGTCGCCATTTCCATGCGACTCCTCAGTGAAAGCCTCTTGATTAGTTGGATCCCTATTTCTAATTGCTTTCCATATTTCAAAGAAGTGAGAATCAAACTCACATTACCCCTTTAAGGAATCTAGGAAATCATTCTGAAATTGAGTAAAACTCAATTCATTAACAATTGGCATTCGGCTAAGAGAGTCTGCTACCACATTGAACTTCTTCTTTTGATATGTCAATTGTATATCAAACTCTTGCCTTAATTCAGCCCATCTATCTTTTCTACCTTTAAGCTTTAGCTGATTGTAAATCCACTTAACACTCTCTTGATCAAAGATGATCTCAAATTTGGCACCATATAAATAGTGCCTCCACTTCTTTAAAGCATAAACTATAGTGTATAGTTCCTTCTCATATGCCGAGTAATTCCGTTGGGCACTATCTAAATTTTTGCTTTCAAAAGCCATTGGTTGACCTTTTTGTAAAAGTACCACCCCAACAACAAAATCACTGGCATCTGTTTTGTGCTTCCCTTCCCCATAAGCTGGTCCATCATTGGAACAGCAATCTTAGCGTAATCTTGGATGAATCTCCTATAGAATCCAGACAAACCTAAGAATATATGTAATTGTTCTAGGTTTGTAGGATGTGGCCATTCCAATATGGCCCTTACCTTTTTAGGGTCCATATGAAACCCTTCTTGGGATATTATATGTCCCAAGTATTTCATTTCTTTTATAAAGAATTCACATTTGGATTATTTAGCAAAGCGTTAATTATCTCTAAGTAGCTAGAACACTTTTCGCAAATGTTCCAAATGCTTTTTTCTAGTTTTACTATATACAAGGATATCATCTAAAAATACTATTGTAAGTTTTCCTAAATATGGCCTGAAGACACTATTGATAAGTGTCATCAATGTTGCTGGAGCATTTGTTAATCCAAATGGCATTACTTTAAAGTGATAATGCCCATACCTAGTATGAAATGATGTCTTAGGGACATCCTCTTCCCTAAATTGTACTTGGTGATATCTTAACCTTAAATCAATTTTAGTAAAATATTTTGACCCTTGCAATTGATCAAAGAGCTCATCAATGCGAGGCATAGGATACTTTTTTTAAATGGTGTGCTTGGTAATCTATGCATAAACGCATAGTGCCATCCTTTTTCTTTACCAGTAAAACAAGTGCAGACCAAGTTGAATTTGGCCCTTCATAAGGTGTTCCGTTATTTGTCTTTTGACCTCACGTTCCTCCGTTCGACTAAGCCTATATGGGGGTTTACAAACAGGGGTGGATCCAAGAATTAAATCTATTTTATGATCTACTTCTCTCTCAAGGGGTAAACCATCAGGCAAACAGACAAAAAAACATCTTTAAATTCAAACATTAAATCATTAAAAGAAGATTTATACTTTTTAACATTATCAAAAACAATATTACTTCTTTCTGATGTAGAAGACATAAAATCACCAATTAAAGTAAGTTCATAGAGATATACCTCGCATTCTTCTTGGTGTAGTAGTCATTCTAATTCCATCGAACAATGTATAAGAGGAGAGTCTGGCACATCATGTTCTCCTTGAATCTAGAAGACTGTACCTCTTTTTCAAACATAACGGAGTTATTAAGATAAAGCCACTGCAAACTATGCCCAAGACTATACAACCACTCTCAACCAAGCACCACATCTATTCGATCAAGATGCATGACTTGGAAATCCAAGGCATCTTGATACCCTTGAATATCCACCTCTACACCATGTATCATGGTGTCCCAAACTTAAATATCACTGCCCTTTGCTAAAGAGAGCACATATTTATGGGCACTTGGACTCTCAGACAATTTTAATTTCTTAACTAATGAGCAGTTCAAGAAATTATGTGTTGCACTATCATGGACCATCACTCTTACTCTTTGCCCCTTTATTTTTCCATGCATCCTCATTAAATCATGAGGACCAAAGGTGGGATAGACAGCACATGTGGGTGCTATGCTCATGAGAGACCTCTACTTCAATGTACTTTTTAGTACTGTTAAGAAGCAACACCATCGCATGTACTTGTTCTTTTGGAGGTCTATTTGGAGCTTTACCTCCTGCTTGTTTATTTTTAGGGTAGTTCCAAGTAGCATGGTCTTTGCCCAAACATTTGAAGAAAATATTTTCCTATCTGGCCCTTTTATAATCCTCTTTCTTCAAGAGATGATAATTTTGCATTTGAGGTTTCTTAAGTGGTACCTGAGGAACCTCCTTCTTAAAGTGCCCCTTCCTTTTCAAATTGGGAAATTTGTTGACCTTAGGAACAAAACCTATTTGCTTTGAAGTTTCAACTTTACATTTCCCCATTGTATCATCGTATATTTGGGCATACTTAATTACTTCCTAAAAGGTTTTGGAAGATTCATTTCTTTTCACTTCAACCTTATAAGTGTCTTTGAGACCTCTCACAAAACCCCTTATCTTTTGGAATTCATCAATTCCCTTTAGCCTAAGGACTGCCTCCCTATAGTTTGCTATGTACTAGCCTAGACTGTTTTTACCCATAGTGTAAGTGTCCCAAGCCTCCCATGCTCTTCCTAATTCATTTTTTGGTAGAAACTCTTTTAAGAAGGCTTGTTCTCAAACTCATCCCAATACTTAGGAATTCTATCATTTTTTTAAAGGCTCATCTATAGGCCTTATTTTGAAGGGAAAGACTTGCTTCCACGACTTGATTTTCAGGAGGGGTATTCCCGAGTCAATGGAAATCTTGCCACTTTTGCAAGAACACATTAATCGCATCTTTATTGCACTCTATTTCTTCCCCATTAAAAATTGCCAATTTCAAGTTCTTAAGAATGTTAGAGGTTTCTCTAAGTTGAGAGGTGGACCTCTCAACTTGATTAGGAGGACTTTGGGATTTTTCCATAGGAGTTACCGATTCAGAATCACCTACTTGGTTATGGCTTCAGCTAGGATTTTCAATGTGCCACTAATAGTTCCTAACTGTGTTTCCATATTTTGTGTTCAAGTTTCAAGCTTAGTGAATTCCATATGCGGAATTCCATAATCACTGTAGTCTAAATCCTCCATTTCCACGTTATCCTCTTGAGTTTTATTTTGTACTTCCTCATGTATTTCCTCTCCAACTATAGTTTTTCCTTTTTTATCCCTGTCCTCACTCTCCCTAACCATTTCATCCCTTTTTGGAGTTGACATTTTCAAATGTGAGTTTTCCATATTTTAAAAAAGTAGAAAGCTTTATCGAGAGAAATATATGATTGCCACTTCCCTGGAATTTGCTCGATGGCCTTGGATTCACGTCTTCATGCTTTCTTTTTTATTCACAAACCCTACTTTCAATCCCTCTCTTTTGCTTCCTTCGATACCAAACTCCTCGCTTCAATTATCTTCTTTCAATTTGGCGAGGCTAAGGAGTTTTAAAACTTAGGAGTAATAAAATTTGAAAGGGAAAGAGGGGTGCAAATGACCTTTGGAAAATAAAAGGAAGCTTTAAACTTTAGAGAGAGGGAAAAAAGAAAGGATGAAGTGGATTTTCCTAAGGTCCAATGACCTTAGGATGACGTGGCTTTATTCTTTGTCTATCTTGTAAACTTGCAGGTCGATGAAGCATTTTGTGGCAATTTTCCGTTGCAAAAAATCCCGTAAGAATGTCGCAGAAAATCCCGTCTCTTGTCACTCATAGCACCGAAGGGCTCTCAAAAACTCGTAGTGAGGCAACAAGTGCACCATGGACTGGCGAACTACTTCTCTACTGCTTCTATGTCGAGCTACTTCTCCTCAACCACATACTTGACAATTGTGTTTTCTCTATGTAGGTCGACATGTGCAAGTTGGCAAACAATGATGAATCCGCTGCCTGTAATTGATGCGAGGAAGTGAGCGACAGATGAGAAGCAGAATGTCTTATGACTATCTCTTTGTCAATCCGCTACAACTAGTATAAGTAGATCTGATAAACAGTTGCGATGCCTACATCCTCACCCCAACATCATATCTTGAACTTTGTTGGATTACAAGGCCTCTTGTAGCAACCACACATAATATAAAGCGGGCTAGAAACACAACCACTATTGTAATGGGCTCAACAAACAAGCGTATAAGCTCTTTGGTTCTGATGCCTTCATCGCCAAGTGGAGAAGAAATTGCATGGATATTCGGTTGTCAACCTGCAGTTGTTCCAGGCGGTAGCTTCTCCTCTTTTGCAATGCATCTAATGAGTTCCGACAGGCGTGTCTCTCATAGACTAGCTCTGATACGAATGTTGCAATCATGAGGGCTCTTTCTCTAATTCCACCTAGTCATGGATTCCAGTGATCTCCACGTGAATGCTCTCTTTCCTTCTTCATCCTGCAGATCTCTCTCTAGAAGCCTCTCCCTAGCCCAATGCTTGCCAATTGGCCTCATACCTTGGTGCCATGTGTGCCATAAGGGACCTTACCATTCTAGCCCTCTCATAGAGCCCATTTGCACCCCTTCATTAATGTCTAGGCCTAGGCATAACCCTAGTAGTCCCAAGCCCTCTAGGCCTCATGGTATGCAAGCATCATCAAGCCTTGTGGTTTCCCGCCTAACCATAATCACACCACACAGATTCGAGATAATGGCTGACGTAACATTTATTCATTGGAGGAGCCTTATAAATGAAACTTTCCTGCATCCGGTTCATTGCAATTCTTAAAGGCATTGTAATTGATTTCCCTTATCTTTAATCTCAAAATTGCAAATAAAGATGGAAATCTGAGGCAAGCTAGACACAAAGATGGATAGGAAGGAATGAGGGTGTCTAATCTTGTCACATCCAAAGCTTCCTTATGCTCAGGCAAGCACTCAGCCCCATGACTTGAACATCCTCTTGTTATACTTACTATCCTTACTGCTTCCCTATGTTCAAATGAACACTCAGATCTCATTTTGATTCCATTTGAGTTCCAAGATGGAAAGAGGGCTTCACATAATCACTAGGTAGAAGGGATGGAGAAGCAGTTTGTAGCAGAAGGTCTAGAGGAGTCAAACTATCCAGGCATCCCATTGCATTATCTACACTCAACCTCTACCAACAGATTCACCCACATTACTTACTCAAGAAGGCTTGGGGCTTCCTCATGTTACTTTGCACCTCTCCCCGCTGATACGGAATGGAGGGACAAACATAAGGAAACGTGAGATTGAAATGGGTGTGTAGGGCCAATGAAAGACTGCATACTCTATGGAATCATAGAGACTACACTCCAAGCACCCATGAGGTATTGTGGGAATGCAACCAAGGAAACGATACATTGGAGATCCAACACAGGCTCATACATTTCCAAAGGCGGAGCGTCATGGTTCATAGGCTCCCAACAACCCAGGTTAGTTCACAACAAAGCTTTAACCTAGTGTTTGGTATAGTATCAACCATGCAGCGTACCAAGCAGATGAAATCGTCATCCATGGGATCACCATGATTAGTCTCGTGGGACGGTACAAAATGTCAACTATTATCTTACGTGAAGGGGGCTATTATTGTCCAGCACAAATGTACAACATCATCTCTCTAACAATCGTATACAAGGAGGCTATTTCAACACGCATGACTGTATTTTTTGCTTAGAGATTGATTGGGTGTCCTTGTGCGCTTCAGGTGCACTCTCTGCTAATGTTTATTACTTTGACCAGGCTAGCCCGTGAGTGACCTAGGAGGTGCATGCCAGTTTGATTTGACTGATACCGCTACTATGAAGGGAGAAAATGAAAGGAATTAGAGCGATGCTTACAACTAATGAACCTACGAATTTTAGAATCTTTCTTCGAGGCCTACCACAAATGAAAATATACACAAAGGTATATAAAGGCCAGTGCCATGTGTAGCCAAAGTGCATCAAGCTAGTCGTGGAAAGGAAAACGAAGAAGGAAACTAATCAAGTGAGTAATTTTTTATAAGCACCTTCATTGGAAGACATTGAGTCGTCCTAGTGACCCTACGTTGTCATCCACCATGTAATGAATGATAGCGTGGGGAAAAAATAATGTTGTGAATCTTTAGCTACGTATTGCATGATCGAGCCAGCAGCATCAATATGCTATACATGTAGCTCCCTAGGTCTCCTTGTGCATACTATTAGCACTGAGCCCTCGCTTATTTGTCCAAGGCGCTAGCGTAGAGTGGGAGCAGTGAAGAGAGATAGTGGGGGGAGGAGGAGGAGAGGGGAGGGGGGAGGGGGAAGAGAGAGAGATGGGCTACACACACATTGGCAATGGATCTCATCGAACTTGCATGTTCTCCATGCTCCTTATTTTGTACTAGGGCGTGAAGGTGAGCTTGGCTCTCCTCTTCCAAACATCCACGCCTCATTTCGTGTTTAGAGACAACCGTTTTCAATCAACCCTCAAGTCCCTTTGGATCCTTTGGTGCAAGGATCCTTCGCAAGGCGGGTGCCAAGAACCCACCCTTGTCATTGATTGGTGGTGGAAGTGACCAGCTTATGTGTGCCACCTCCTGCATCTTCTTGTACCATAGACAAGGCATTTAATTTTCCCATGCCTTCTTCATGGGGGCCTCCCTTTTCCCACCATTATCCTAAAATAGTGGAACTTAGTGTCATTATTTATGGCTCGATCCTAGCCCTTGAATTATCTAAGTCTCTATAATATAATTTACACAACTATACCCTTCCTTAGTCTATGTTTAATTACTTAAATAAATCCTATGGTATGGGTTAAGGGTCTCATGATGTGCATACCCTTGGGAGGCTTAATTCAAAGTTGTGAATTTGATGGGCCATGCCTGATTATGTGTTTCCCAAGGGATTACTACATATGACATACTTTATGGAGTCTAACCATATTAAGCTCATCCTCGTTCAATTGTTTGCTTTAAGGATATCCCAAGCAAGGGGAGGAAGATGTCTTATCCATGGATGAATTATGCCAATGGGTCTGCTCCCTCTTCTTTCCCTTCTCTAATTGCATATTTGTATTCTCTTATATATATATCTCCCAAAGGGGGACCTTGGTAATTCTAGGTAAAGACCATATATAGCCTTAATCCTCTTTTGATTACTTAATTCCCATGGCATGGGTCAAGGGTCCCGCATTGTGGCTTTCCTTGAGGCGGGTGTAAATTAGATCATGGTTTGATTATATAAATCTCATGGGGCTCTCAGCTATGACATACCTAGTAATCCCCATGTATTTAAAGGTCATCCCCGTTCTAGCATTTCCCTTCATGCCACCATAGGCAAGGGGAGGAAGAGAGAGAGAGAGAGAGAGAGAGAGAGAGAGAGAGAGAGAGAGAGTCCCACCAAGCAACATTCCCATAGCAGGTCTGTACACCACAATCCAAGTATGGGTAGCTATCCACCCATCGTGATAGATTGGTCTTGAACCGCTGCCCATGTAAGGAGTTATGTATATTCGAGTAATTTGCTTTTTTAACCTTAACATCATTGGAATACCTAGCCAAATTTCTATCCTTCGAGTATCCAAGGTACTACCGGCAGGGAAGTCCTCCAAAAATTTCTTGATAGCTCCTCTCCTCCTTTTTGAACCGAACCCATTATTTTCTCTCCTTCTTGATAGTTCCTCTCCTCCTTTTCAAACCGAACCCATTATTTTCAAACCTCTTTATTAGTCTCCGAATTTGTATTAAGGCATTGAAATTCCCACTTTTTGTGTATAGTATGGGGATTATTTAAGAGAGGATGGCCCTCCAAGAAAGACCTAGCTTTATTCCCATCCAGCCAAATATACTGACATGCCCGATAATTTACCTCCTCCAGCTTATCATATCTATTTGTCACTATGTGATGCTTTTGAACTCATCCGAATAACTCAGAAATGCTTGGTTCACTTCCCAACCTAGTGTTGTGCTTAGTGAATATGCTCGCTTGTGCAATCCTAAGGGAAGTTTGCTCAGGTGTACCGACATATAAAACACTGGGAAGGTCATGGTTAGTTGACGAGGGAGAACTATATGATGACGAGAGAACATCAAGTCTTGAATACACAACACTTAGACAATGAAAGAAATACATCATAATTGCATAGAATAGATAATCAATTGCTCGTTCATTCCCATTGAATCAAACCAACTTAATACAACCAAGCCATCTCCGCTTGCAATGACCACTCGCTAACCTAGCAACTCAGGTTAGAGGAAGGGAACTCGGCACACTGCGCTCTTGTTCTCTTCTCTACCTATTACAATCCAAATATCTACCTAAACTGCCTTTTAAAAGAGTGTGTGCTCGGTGCACCAACCTCCATTCATCTATTGGCTACATCGCCGCAATAAAATGCCACCTCCCCTATAAAATGGGTGCTCAACTTCCTCCACCGCTCCTTGCTTCTAATCGAGGTCGACGCTCGGTGACCACGTGCATCTATTAGCCTAGCCCGAGGCTAACATCTCACCTTGGCTATCATTTCCCGTGTCCTCACGGACTAGTAGGGATGTGTCATTGCTCGAATGCAGAATCTCTTGGGTTGAAGCCTCATGGTTGCCAATGCCTTCAACGAATGGGTGGTTGGGGACGGTGGTTGGGGACGAATGGGTTGTCGGGGTTGTTCGGCTTCATCCACAGTTTAAGGGTGATGAGGAGACCGTGGTGGCTCTGCATCAAAATGGTGTCCAAGGATAGATGTTACTGATGTCAATAGGGGGTCGCTCAAGGTTGGTGAGCTAGTCCAGGGTTTAGCGACTGGTCTTCGGATGGAACTTCAATGCCCTTTTGGTAGCTTTCATACTCGGGCGAGAATCAACTTACGCTCTGTTTTAAAAATGTTGTGTTGCCTTTGAGTGCGCTCCTCAATAAAACGGTTGAAGTACATGATTACCTTGTCATCCACCGAGACAATAGGTTGTTCTAGTTCCAAAACTTCCTAGTGCATGGAGGGTGAAGCAAATACTTCATCTGTCTCAGGCTACCGTTAAACCCTGTAACGGATGGGCATCTCCTCCCTAATTGGAATGTGACAAAACTTCAGTGGTGGGTACTACAACTAGGAGACTCTCAACCAGCAAAATTGGCTTAGCTTCTGCTGTCTACTCCATTTACACCTCCTTATCTGCAATCCCCGTCAAATTTTGGACCTGCACGGAGGCATCTTAAAAACTACAATCCATTTGCGTTGATTGCTTGGCCTTCTCAGTGTTGAGCTGTGACCCCTCCTGGACCCTTGGTTTGTGAGGTACTTCCCCTGGCCAAGGATTGCTGGCCTAAGGTACCCACCTGCTTGCTCTAAATGGGTCAAAGTCCACAAGTCTGACCATCGGCCCCATCATTTTTCGATGGTCGTCAGTAACGCAGGTTGTCCAGCTGCCACTTGGAGAAGGCGAATGATATGCTGGAGCTTCTATAGCTTGGCTTGTAACCTTGCATTCTCTCTTAATACCTACCCTTCTACGATTGCCTCCCTTAGGCACGCATTTTCTTGTTGAAGAGCCTCAAACTAGTCTCGAGGTACCTGCTATTGCCGATCCTCTGAGACCTTTTTCTGCAGCCATTGCAAGGCATGTTGCTGCTTAATGTTCCTCCCGGCAATGGTGACAACATTTGCTTTGGCCTTTCCTGCAACATCCTTAAGACGCGCCACTTCACACTGCAGATAACTAACTTCAATTTTCAACTCAGTCTGCACGTATTGTGACCGTGTGTGGGCATGGACTAGGTCATCGTGAACTACCTTCTTGTCTTCCAACTGCTTCAGCTAGCCAAGTCACCCTCAATTCGGTGTAGGTTGGTAGTCTGTTTCTCGTAGAACCGAGTAGCCTCCTCCAGATACTTAGCTTGTAAAAATAGATTGTCCTCAAGTACCTGAGGAGGGATCTAGTGGTTCATCAGAAGTTAAATCCTACATTACGTGGACCATATTTTCTCTCAGTACCTACCACTGACTTTCTGTGGTAGCCTGATCCTAATGTTCATCTTTTGTAAGCAGCAGGTCCATGGGAAATGGCTCCACAGACGTGAGGCTCTAAAGGGGTGAAGGAGGTGGCAACAGAGTAAGAGGAGTGATTGATGAGCTACCCTACTGATGCTCGGCCTGCTGGCATGATGGCTCTACATTAATCGCTCGGGCTTCTTGCATTGGTAGTGGTCTTATTATTGTGGTATCTTTCCATCAAAGAATCCTCTCAACCAAGAGAACTTAGGAAAACTTCAGGCTATCAACGACCAAGTCAAACCACCACGAGAGCAATTTTAAAAAAACGTTGTCCAAGGAGAAGGACGCAGCTCAAATTTGAATTGGGAGTACTGGGTGTGGTTGGTAAGTAGAGAGGGTTAGGGGTTTTCTAGTTAAGAAGCCAAGCTATAGGCTGTTGAAAAGAACCCAGTAGCATTGAAAACATATGAACCAAAGATTCTAACTCCTCTGGATCACATCCTTGAATTTTCCTGTTTCCTTGCCTTCGTCCATTGTCTTCTCTTTGAAGGTGCCCTACTGACTGTTCCCCCCTCTGAGCTCTCATGTTGCCCTTTGGAGGTGTCATCGCCATTCCCCTCTTGATTGTCCTGTTTTGGCTCGGAGGTGGTGCCCTCATCACTGTTCCCCTCCAGCCTCTTTCTCCTTCCTGCTGCTGCTCAGTGAGCTTCCTTTCCTGTTGCTCTTGTTCCTTTTCACTCTGCCCTTCTCCAGCTCACCCTATTGTTGCTCTTGTTCTTCCCCTACTCACCTTCCTGTTCCTGCTCACCTTCCTGTTCCTGCTCATCTTGCTCTTTCTCGCATGTCCCTTCATCTTGTTCCTGGCCGGGTTCCTGTTCATCTTGTTGGCTCCCCATGGTCTAGCTCCACTTGAAGGTAGTACCCACGCCAAGACACTCGCCCAGACATCAGTCAATGGTAGAGCATGCACAAGTGGGGGATGAGCTTGCAGTGGGTCTGGCCTCAGTTGACTACTCATAGCTAGATTTCAAATGGCTTCTCAAAAATTGTAAACCAGTCAATCAAAGCTTGGTCCTCTACTGCGGTGATGACTCGAGCTACGTATTGCCTTGAGATATAGCCAATGCCCTTCTTTAGTCCGGTGAACTCAAATAGGAACCTGCAAGTGCCTTCAAGCCCTCATCCTCCACCTTGTTGATCAGGTACCCTTGTAAGGATGAGTAGATCCTTCTTCAAGAGATCGGAGGTGATCCTGACATGCATTTCGTTGAATCATCCTCATCGTAAGAATCCAAGATCTCCTCCATCAGCTCTTCATCATAAACATCCTTCCACAGTAGCTAAGCGAGCTTCAGAAGCCGATTAGCTCCTAAAATGCTGATAAGAACCACGTTGGAGAACTCTTCAATTGGGTGTGTGGGTGATATGTGAGAGCTATGTTTCCTCTTCTATCAGGCTTTGCTCTTTGCTCTATCCATCAAACAAAGATGACACAGTTGGAGACGGAGAAAGAAGATGACTGAGGAAGAAGCCGGGGGCTGAGAACAGATTGGTGTGAAGGAGATAGAGAGCTCAAAGAGGTTGATAGAAGCATGAAGACGGTAGCAAGGGGAAGCACAAAGATGGATGTTGAAGATGATGAAGATGACGACGACGAGGTATACTGAGTTTGCAAGTGAAATTGATCAATAGAGTTCCTAACCAAATGTAGTCGATCAGAATTTGCAATTTTAGTTCCTGTCACATCAATGGTTGCATGAGCCTCCCTTGCTTTAGCATGATGATTTTGCATTAATAAGCTTTCAATGTTAATCATGCCACATGTTGCCTTTGGAAAATTTACCAACTTGGCATTGCCAACTGAGTTATTTATTTTTGAGTGTTGTTTGTCTGAAGAAATCACTGCTCGGTATGGGTTTTAATTTTCTTCCATTGTACAACTTGAAAAACACATTACCTTCCAAATCAGCGAGTTGCATTGTCCCATTGCCAAACACTTCCATTAGGTGGTAGGGCCCATTCCAACCTAGCTTAAAATTGGTTTTGATAGGCCCCAACTTAGTAGTATAGAGTAATACAAGCACACCCTTCTTCAAACGCTTAGGCACAATATTCCTATCATGCCAGGCCTTCCTTCTACATTGTATTATCATATGTGACCAAGCAGCTCGGAGGCATAATTCATCAAGGAGGCTTAGGTGATATAATTGCCCTTTGATTGCTTCTATTTCACCTAATTGATGCTCGATAGCAACTCGAAGACTCGAGGAAACAAATTCTAAGGGAACGATTTCCTCTAAGCCAAAGGCCATATGAAAGGGTGTAAGATATGTAGTGACCTTGTATGCAATGCGATAAGCCCACAAAGCATAGTGTAGCTTGGTGTCCCATTCAACCTTAGTAGACTGTACAATCTTAGTAAGAATGAGTTTCAATGTCTTTTTGGTTGACTCGGCTTCACCATTACCACAAGCATAGTAAGTAGTGGAGACTGTATGCATGATTTTGAATTCCTTTTTAAGTAACTACATCACATCATTGAGGAAATGTGTCCCTTGGTCACTGACATGTTGCAAAGGGCATCCATACCTGCAGACTATATTTTCGTAGACCAACTTAACTGTACTCCGAGTCGAGTTGTCTCAGAAATTTGGTGCAAGCATTGCAATACTTATTCTTGCATTTCTCTTCCACATATCCATCTCTCGAGCACATGTTACACTACTTCTCATTGATTTGAATGCCCAATTCTTTTACAGCCTTCTTTAGCTAGGTTTTTAACTTATCCTTCTTTGCTAGAGTCCCCTCAGTATCACTCTCAGTATCCTTCTTCTTTACCTTATTTTTTTGGACCTTCACTCTTCTCCAAGGCGACAGCTTGGTTTAGTAGTTCCTCATAAGTTCTACCTGAGTACATCCCATGATTAACTCAGCTCACATAGGCTTGTCATTTGGAACCATACTTAGGTGATTGATAAGAGCTATCATACTAAGCACAAAGTCTTGGACAAATTCTCCTTTGTTTTATTTCAATTCACTCAGCTTTGTCCTCAAATCCTCCTCATTGATTTCTTATTGGAACCTTCGTAAGATAGCTTCGGACATTGCATACCAGTCCAAGAAATACCCAATCGGAAATCGATTGAACCAACTTTGGGAATTTTTAATTAAGGTACATGGAAAATAGTCCATATATTCTTCATCTGTTGCTGCACCATTGATGTGCCACCAGACATGCAAAAAATTCTTCAAGTGACTCTAAGGATGTTCATCTTCCATACCTTTGAAAGTTTGAAACTTTACCTTGATGTTGGAGCTGGGCTTGAAATTTTTCACTCCAAAACCCGAGTAGGCAAGTCTTCCACTCTCGAAAGAGATGATTCACTAGCTTCCCACCTACATAGCCACCTTCATGATTATGGGGCCGCTGCGGATTCCTCCTAGCTTTGTTGGTACTATCTCTAGGCCTTAAGGGTACAACTTGATGTATTCATGTCGGCCAAGTAGTATCTTTGTGTGTTGTGAGAGGAGCTCAGGCAAACTACCTTAACTACTCCTCATTCACCTCGGATCTTCGGTGGTGCCTCTCTCCACCAGAAGCATGCATGTCCTCATGATGATGGATTCTTTGTCCATCATCCATAGCCAATGATGCCTCATCCTGCACTTTTACCAAAGGCCATCCCATATGCATTGGACATTCACCTAGATAATTTGTTCACAACCTTCTTAGTGCAAATATTTGGAAATCTTGATGAATTACACCCACGAGTAGTCATAATATTCCATTAATCCCCTGAGAAATCATTCTTTTGCCCCTCAAAAATTAAAAAAGCACCAACTTAGAAAGTGATTTACTACAAACTTTATCCTTGCTAGTTTGGGCTAGAGACCTTGCCACTTAGCAAATTTACCCCTTTATCTTGTTTAAAATGCACTCCCACAGACATTTACTTGGACACTTGAAGCCCATGGGGATGCCCAAAAGTCTGAATACCTCACCCTCTTGTATTAGTTTGCACCCTTTTTCTTCCATAAAGGCTAGAGGTTGACTCTTGGTACATAGATGTCCATTTTACCATGATTAATTAATGAACTTGAGGCCAAACAAAAAATATCCAAACACTGAAATACTGCTCCAAATGACTGGGGGTCATTCTGAGCAGTGAGATTTGTGTCATCAGCAAACTACTGACTAACAATTTGTTCCACCCTGTGCAATCTAGATCCTTTTGATATCCCCTTTGTCTAGACCCTCATGGATCAGCCACCCTAATGCATCTGCTGCACTAGAAAATAAAAGGGGGAGGGATAGAGGACACTCTTGTCTAACATATCTTTTAGTTGGAAGGAGGCAGAGGTTTTTCCACTCATCTCAATCTTTGCTCTTGCTTGCAAAAGAAACACCTCAACAAATTTTCTACACATGGGTCCTACCCCCATATTCTCTATTGTAAATTGAGTAAATCCCCATTCCATCCTATCATATGCTTTATCAAAGTCAATCTTAAGGAAACAAATGCCTTACCCTTGCTCATTAGTATACTCTAGTCCTTCCCATTGAGTTAAGATTGTTCTAGTATTGCCTTCCTGTTATGAGCCCTTATTGCTCATCCTTTTAATCCAATCTTACATCTTAAATTTTAGCCTTAGATCCAATGCTTTAGAAAAGATGTTGTAGCAAGTATTTAATATCATGAGGGGTCTTCGCTTCTTTAAATCTTCTCTATGGGGTATGACACACTATGAAGCATTCACTAGACACAAGCCACACATTGGGCATCTCTGCATATTTGGTTGCATAGCATATGCCCACATACATGACGACCATCGCAGAAAATTGGATGCGAAGTCACATAAATGCATCATGGTTGGCTACAGTGAAGAGCAAAGCATACAAGTTATATGGTCCCATCAACCGAAAGGTCATTATCCCTAGAGATATAATCTTTGATGAGGAATCAAAATGGAAAACCTCAAATACACAGGAGATAGACACACCAATTACACAGTCATCTACAAACAAGGTTGATGAAGGAGAGCATGAACCGCTAGAAGCACCCCAAGAAGAGCCACAATAACTTAGATGGTCTACTAGGAAAAGTAGACCTCAAGCCAGATTGACATATGCTCAGAAATGCAAAGCAATTCAGTTTGAAACCACCAACTATCCTCTTATGACTACAATCATGGCTACAGAAGAGCCAGTGTACTTCGAAGACACAGTTGACAAGCCAGAATGGCAAACTGCTATGAATGAAGAAATGGAAGCTTTGTACAAGAATAATACTTGGGAATTATGACCTTCCACTAGGAAATAAGGCCATAGCAAACAAATGGGTATACAAATTGAAGTACAATCCAGATGGAAGCATTGAAAGATACAAAGCCAGACTAGTTGCAAAAGGATTTGCACAACAATATGGTCAAGACTATGATGAGACTTATGCTCCAATAGCAAAGATGGATTCCGTATGGTTCTTGATATCACTCGTGACACTCAACAGATGGAATGTGTACCAGCTCGATGTCAAGAATGCTTTTCTCAATGGTTACCTAGACGAGTAAGTCTACATGCAACAACTAGTAGGTTATGTTGAACCAGGAAAAGAGAATCAAGTTTGCTATCTCAAGAAAAGTCTCTATGGTTTAAAGCAAGCACCCAAAAGTTGGTACAGTAGAATCGACAAGTATTTTGCTGATCTAGGATACATGAAATCCAATGCAGATCATACTCTCTACTACAAAGTTCAAGGGGAAGACATCACTTGCACTTTTGTATGTAGATGATCTAGTCATGATCGGGAGTAATGATCGATTCATCAAGAAGTTGAAACAATATTTATATGCAGAGTTTGACATAAATGATCTTGGACTTATGCACTATTGTCTTGGAATCGAGTTCTGGAGAGATTCAGATAGCACTTTCATGAGTCAACTAAAGTATGTTGACAGTCTCCTGAAGGAAGTTTCATATGGCAGATTGCAAGATTGTAGTCCCTCCCATGGAATAGAGTTTGAAACTTATAAAAGATTCAAAAAAGCCTATAGTCAATGACAGGTACTATTGACAACTCATTGGATCTCTTATATATGTGACTATCACATGGCCAGATATTTGTTATGCAGTAAGTTCACTTGCACAGTTTATGGCAAATACAAAACAGTCTCACTAGAATGCAGCCAAAAGAGTCTTTAGATACATTAGAGGTACAAGACAATTTGGAATAGAATACAAAGGAAGTCATCCAAGGTTGCATGGATACTGTGACAATGACTATGCTGGAGATAATGAGACCAGGAGAATAGCCAACTGTTTCTTTGTCTCCAATAGAAGCAAAATATAGGGCACTCACTGCAAGTGAATGTGAGGCTATATAGCTCAGAAGACTATTGTTAGAAATAGACTACTTTGATGAATCAAATCCAACAACAATATACTATGATAATCAATCGGCTCAAGCATTGGCCAAGAATCCAATATATCACCCCAAGAAAAAGCACATTGATGTCAACAAGAACTTCATCAAAGAAAGACTGTTACTTGGTGACATCACACTATAGCATTGTGATAGCTAAGAAAATGTTGCATACATCTTTACCAAACCACTTGGCAAAAAGCTTTTTGAGAAGCACTGACAAGCTCCTGGTTTGAAGCAAAGGAAGGACATTCCCATTAAAGGGGTGTGATGGAATGTAATGCCTAGTCCTTCTTTGATTCCCCAGAACCATCATCTTGAGGGAAGGCCTACTTCATGATGTTGATCTTGAGGGAAGGTGTTGAGAAACCATCTCAACATCATGTGATCATATGTGCATAGCCCTAACCCAATAGAGTGCTATAAAGGAAAGGGTTAGATGCCCTAAGCCTAACCCTAAAAGGGTTTGCATATATTCTAAAATTTCAACTAAATCTAGTGTACGGTTAGTCATTATGGTGTGCTCTTTAGTTGTTCCCTCTCTCCTCATCTCCCCTCTTCTCCTCTCCCCTCTTCATATTTTGTCAGGGTGGCCCTGTTTGGTCGAAAGCCGATTAAGCAAGTAGTTTGTAGTGGCTATTGCTCCTGCTTAATACTCATTCAAAAGATACTGCTTTTTGTTTGGGGGCTGGAGCTACATGCTCTTTGGCCATGTAGGAGCTATTGTAGAAGCTATGGGTGTATGGATGTTGCTGCTACTGCCGATGGTCGACGATTATTGGTGCACGCGATTGGTGTTAAGGCTGACGAGTCAAGTTGGAGCTTGGAGACATTGCTTCTAGAGCTTGGGCTGAGTAGGAGACCTTGAAGCGTGTTGGAGATGAAAGAGTCACCTACTATGTGGCCTCATTTGCATGGCCTCTCTTTGGGCTGAAGCAACAGGCGTGGAGGAGCTATTGGAGCATGGGCCATGCCGTTGCTTGGATGTTGGAGCTGGTTTTAGTTGCCTTAGCAGGAGAGATAGTCACGGGAGTAAGTTCATTGGTCATTGCGCAGTTGGTCGAGGTTGTCAGTTGGTCACGTTGATGGAGGCTTGGCCTTTGAAGACATAGGTTGTTATAGAGGACCGGAGCTTCAGTTTGGGATTCTCTCTATTGACAAACTCTCTCTCTCTCTCTCTCTCTCTCTCTCTTGAGAAGAGAGATGTCTCAGATTGAAACACTTTAGCAGTCTCTCTTGAATAGATCTCTTTGAGAGGGAGTCTCTCTCCGTGTCTCTCTATTGCTCTCAATAGGAGAACTCACAAGGAATCTCTCTCTCACACAACTAGAATGAAATGAACTCTCATACACTTAAGAGAAAGAATGGAAATCTGTAAAGAATAATGGAAATTTTCTCTCAACACAATGAACATAAAATTTTCTCTATGGAAGTGAACTCTCACAAGAACACTCGAGAAGCTCTCAATCTCTCAATCACTCTCATGCTATCAAGGATCGCAATGCCTCAATGGAAGGCAAGCGGCTTTAATACCATGACAAAATATGAAGAGGGGAGAGGAGAAGAGTGGAGATGAGGAGAGAGGGCACAGCTAGAGAAAACACCACAAATGACTAACTATACACTAGATCCAGTTGAAATTGTAGAAAATATACAAACCCTTTTAGGGTTAGGGTTAGGATTAGGGCATCTAACCCTTTCCTTTATAGCACTCTATTGGGTTAGTGCTATGCACATATGACCACATGATGTTGAGATGGTTTCTCAACACACCCTAGGAATGAGCTTGAACATGCTTGAGTTTATCCTTGGATCTATATATCCTTATTCTAAGGACTCCTATCATGATAGCATAAGGTAAGGTCCTATCACTTCCTAGAAGGTTTGATTTTGGAAGACTATCTTCTCCTAGGGTTTTCCCTCTGGCCATCTGGTTCATTGCACCTTTCATTTCCTTCTGTGTCAAAATCTTTAAAAATTGGAAATTATTTTTGGTTTGGCTTTGCCACACAATTGATCGTTGTGTCCCCAAAAGCTAGGTGTTAGCTTTTGGTAACCTTTTCCTAGACATAAGGTAATTGGAAAAAGAAAGGATTGGCTTTGAACCAAAGACTTAGCAATTTTGTCTTCGCCCCTATCCAATCTTAGCAAGATGTATTTGTGGTCAGAGTAGGAGTACAGAACATATGCCAAGCATGCTCTTCTAAAATAGCTTTTGACAAATATAGCTTGATATTCCTTGCTTTTCTATGGCATTCCCCACATTGGTTGTTGCACCATGTAAAAGAGGTGTCCACCAAAATATCTAGTAGCTCTCCCTTTCCTTGCACTCTTACTAGGCTTTTGCCTTGGATCCTCTGATGACACTGCATAGATATTCCATCTATCAGATTGAGATTCCACCATATTAAAATCTCCCATCAACAACGTTCTACCTCCAAAATAGTATCTATCCCACAATAAACTTCTTTCTCTTGCCGAATTAAGAGCATAGATAGAGAAAATGTCACATTGCAGTTTTCCATGCCTAAATTCTACCCCAATTCCACAAGGGTCTGCCCACAAAGTCACCTAGAGTCTCTATGATACCCAAAGTTGCTCCCACTCTATCTTCCTATGATTTGTTATAAACCGCACTCTTTTACTATCAACTTGTCTAAGCTACCACAATTGCTTGTCTCCACCCACCTTCACTTCTTGCAATGCTAAGAAATCAGGTCTAACTTCAAGTTTTCTTAGACACAGATCATTTGATACCCCTTGTACATTAATACTAAGGAAAGAAAAAATGTCTTTGCTAGCATTTTGCATGATTACTAAGTGTTTTTATTCCTCTTCTTCTTGAATTGTATTGGGCTTTGGAATGGAGAAAAGGAAAAGCCCCCTGACATTCTTCTCTCTTGTTTCCAAATTAGTGGTGTCCTCTCTGGTTTGTTGAAGTAAGTTAAAATTGTCGACCTTTTATTGGGTGAAATCAATTTATTAATTACAATCATTTTTTGGAGAGATATTAGCCTCCAATGAATAATTTAGTTTTCTACTGGAGGAACTATATCAATTATCTTGTATAGGGTGAAATTAGTTTGTTACTTACAATAATTTGTTAGTGAGATATTGGCCTTTAAATAGTTTAAATTTCAAATGTAGGTCACAAATCATGGCATACATTAATAAGGATAGGGAAATGGGTATTAATAAGCATAGCACCTCATAAGTTTATGTTGTTGCTACTACTACTATTTTTTGTTATCTATTCATCAATAGCTTGATTTTTTGGAAAATTTAGAATTTGTTGGAGAAGGCAGGAGAGAGTGAGAGAAGAGCACACACACATACTACCTATACACTACATTATAATGAAGAAGAAAATGAATATATACAATTGTTGAATGGGAGTTTAAGTCAACCTAAGTTTGATTTTAAAATTTAGCAGAACAAAACATGTTGAGTTGTTTGCCCCAAAGATGTAGGGAGATGAGATGAGCTCTCAATCTTAGTGTAGGGAGAAATTGATGTGGAAATCATTTCAAGCTTGGTCTTGGTGTATTGATAAACTCTCAAAAATCATGTTTGATGTTGTGTACTCGACAATTACAATTGGTGTGTGGATCATATTTTCTGCTTTTGCCTTGCCAAGCCGTTGCTCAAGGAGGAAAAGACAAGATGATGGTTGTATTTGTTTGTCTAGTTCGAGGTGAGCAAAGTATTGATTCCACCATGTTCTAGGGGAGGTTTGAAGAATATACAAGAGGATGGAGGATATTGAGGTGAGAAAAATACTCATTCCACCATGTTAGATGAGAGGATTGAAAAATATTTAAGAGGACGGATTTTTAGTGTTCAAGGAATATATTATGGGCAGGAATGTGGACACAAGGAGGTGGTGGGGAAGAAAGATAGGGAAGGCAACGCAAGGGAGGGCATTCCTGCATCTTACACTGGATCAACGAAGAAGTAGCCTTGCTTCATGCCGTTGTTGTCGAGTGCTACGTTCCCATGTGTGTGCAAACATCTCCCTTCTGTGTTTTGCGTGCCTTTGTCAGGTACTGGAGGGCAAGAGATTGGTTGGCGACACCTTCAATCCTACGAACATGCTTAATGTCGATCATTTTGAAGGAGCATCTTCCACCTCCAAGAATTGCACCCAAATCCATGGCCGACGATGTGAGAATAGCACAAACTCCTCCTCTGCTGAAATTGGCAATGTCTTGAAAAGGACCCTTGGGAAGGAGGTGGCACGGAATACTTTAAGGGCAGGAATGGGACACAAGGCGGGGGGGGTGGGGAGCAAAGGTAGGGAAGGCAACACGGAAGAGGGCAAAAATTTGAAAGGAAGGCAAATGGACAACGTACAAAGGGACTGTCAAATTAAGGGAAGCGGTTAGAAAAAGAACACTTATGAAGGGAAGCCACATGGCGAACAAAAAGGGCATCCCACCAATGGAGGCAGGCCACGTGGTGAAAGCACAGGTGGCGACCACATATAACTTTAGGCGGGAGGTCCGACGTGGAATGAAGAGCAAAGCTGGCAGGGTATTGGTTAACATTAGATGCCAGGTAGGCGGGGCGTTGGTCACATGGGCCTGAGGGGTAAGTGGGTTTGACTTTTTAACCATTGGCGGTTCGATTTGTTGTTGGATTCTCCCACGAGGAGCTCGATTTACGTCCCCATGCAAAACCGTGTGATTTCCCGGCAGCCGGGAAAATCCCGGGTGTGTTTACCGGCGAAGGTCCGGCATACCTTTTCAATGAAAAATTCGCCGGGATTGGGACCCGGGAACGTGTTCCGAACTTCCGGTCATCTTCTCCGGCGCTCCGCCGCCAAACTCCGGCGCCCTTAAATATTCATCTTCCGGCTGCTTTTGAAGCAGCAGCTCCGCTCCGCCATAGCTGCTGCAGCAGCTGTGTATAGCTCCGCCACAGTTGCATCTGCAGCAGCTGTGTATAGCTCCGCCATAGCCATATAAGCTGCTTCTGCTGCAGTTGTAGAGCTCCGCCAGAGGGCCGTAGTTTCTTCTACAACACCTGTAGATCTCCGCCATAGCCGTCGAGCTCCGCCATAGCTCTCTTGCTGTAGCTCGTCCGCCATAGCTGCAGCTCAGCTCCGCCGCCATCGCCATGGCCTGGCTTCTCTCCCTCTCCTGCTCCGGCCCCGGTCCCCTCTCCTCCCAGCAGGTCCCCGCCCTCGAATGGCTCATCTACATCCTCTTCTCCGCTTGCTCCCAGCACTTCTTCCAATCTGCTATCCACCTCTCCTTCCTCCTCGGCTTCCTCGCCCGCTCCTCCCTCTCCTTGCTCCGTCGCAAACCTCCCCAAGACCGCAAGAAACTCACAGCTCCTCCTGCTGCATCTCTCCTCTACACCTCCACCCTCGCCCTCGTCTCCATCGCTGATCTCCTCACCCTCGCCGCTCTCGCTTGGCAGCTCTGGTACGCCGCTTCTGCGTCCGCATGGACCTTCAGCCACTCCGCCGAGGTCGTCTTTGCTGCCCTCCAAGCCTTGGGCTGGACTACGTACGTCGCCGTCGTCGCCCACGAGAAACCCATGAGCTTGATGCAGCATCCCACCCCGCTCCGCGCCTGGTGGTTTCTCACCTCCATTGTCTCATGCCTGCAGTGCGCTTCCGCGATTATCCGCCTTGCCAGCTCTGGCTTCTCTTACACGATCTCCCTCCGAGTAGACGATGTTGTCGCCATCGCCATTTTCCCCTTTTCCCTCTTCGTGATGGTCGTATCGGTCCGAGGTCCGACAGGGCTCCAAACGACCTCTGAAGCTTTTGCTGGGAGTTCTTCCGAGCCCTTGCTCAATGGGAGCGAATCGGATGGGATGCGGCTGTCTAATATCACCAAATTTTACACTGCCGGCCTCTTTAGCAAAACTTTCTGGCTCTGGCTCAATCCGCTGCTCTCGAAAGGAGCCAGAACCACCCTTCAGATCGAGGATGTTCCCGAGCTTACCCCTGATGACAGAGCAGAGAAATTGTATGCCCTCTTACAATCGAATTGGCCGAGGACGAAAACTGATCATCCCGTGAGGGTGGCGCTCTTAAGATCTTTCAGAGGACAATTAGCTTTTACGGCCTGCCTGGCGTTCATCAAGGCGATTTCTATGTACGTTGGGCCGTTGCTCATTCAGAGTTTCGTGGACTTCCTCGAAAGTGATCCTAGATACTACAGCGAAGGCTATGCTCTTGTCTTTATTCTGTTAGTGGCAAAGTTTGTTGAAGTACTCTCTACTCACCAGTATCAATTCCTGTCTCAAAAGCTTGGAATGATGATTCGTTCATGTCTCATAACCAGCATTTACAAAAAAGGTCTCCTCCTATCAAGTGCCTCGCGGCAGGCCCACGGTGCAGGTCGAATCGTGAATTACATGACTGTTGATGTCCAACAAATCAATGATTCCATCGTTCAGGTACACAACACGTGGATGCTGCCATTGCAAATAGTCGTGGCTTTGTTCATACTTTACCGTGAGGTCGGCATATCAATGTTGGCTGGATTTGCAACGATGCTCATTTTTGGGGGAATTGTCACCCACAACAGCAGGCTTCTTCGAAATTATTCATTGCAAGCAATGACCAAGAAGGATGCTAGAATGCGTGCAACTACAGAAGTTCTGAACTACATGAAAACTATCAAGCTGCAAGCTTGGGAGGACTATTTTCGCAAACGCGTAGAGGAAAAACGGAAGGATGAGTACGGAAGCCTTGCAAAATTTCAGTATGCTCTTGCATCAAATATAACATCACTGACTGTCTCTACCTCTGTTGTATCCATTGTTACCTTCGGAACTTGTTTGCTCCTCAACACTGATCTGACTGCAGCTAAGGTTTTCACGGTGATCTCCACGTTTAACATATTGTCAGAACCTATCCGAACGTTTCCTCAAGCAATAATCTCAGTGTCTCAAGCTTTGGTATCATTGGATCGCCTCGACAAGTTCATGATTGCCAAAGAACTCGAAGGGTATGTCGTCAGAGAACCTCTTAGTGACTCTCGATATTCTATTATCGTTGAAGGTGGACAATTTACTTGGGATGAAGAGGAGGCCAGGCCTATTTTACGCAACATCAATGTAGCGATACCTCAAGGACAGTTGGTCGTCATTGTTGGAACTGTTGGAGCAGGCAAATCTTCATTACTAGCTGCTCTACTTGGTGAAATGCCCAAATTGTCTGGCACAGTAAGAGTCGTTGCCCCATCCGTGACTGCATTAATGCACTGCTTTAGTTTTTAATACAGACAATTCTTGATTCTTTCATCCCATTCGAAGATCGTAAGCTTTTGCTTAATTCCTACTCGGAGGTAATGCAGCAAACACTACGTTCAGTGTTGGCAGGAGAATCTGTACTGAATTTACACATAGACATCGTTAAAATAGCCTATAGTGAGATCATCAAAGATTTGTTTGTATTGGTCTGAAAACAGAAAACTGTATCAGACCAATACAAACATTATTTGTTGTGTTTTCAAAGGTGTTCCTGGATTCGTCTAGATATATAATTGTATCAGTGTCTTTTCCTGAACAAGATAGGAGTTAAGTCTCCAGTTGCAAACGTAAAGTCTGCATTGAAGATGAATATTTTAACCATATCGTTAATTTTAGAGTGCTCTGAACCATCACTACTCTCCTTGTCCTTAATCTGGCAGGTTCAGGTCTATGGAAGCACAGCGTACGTTCCTCAAACAGCATGGATTCAAAGTGGAACTGTAGAAGAGAATATATTGTTTGGATTGCCCATGGACCGTGCTAAGTACCGCAGGACTATAAAGGCGTGTGCATTGGAGCAGGACATGGAGCTTTTTGAATTCGGAGACCAAACAGAGATAGGAGAGAGGGGTATCAATCTTAGCGGGGGGCAAAAGCAGAGGGTTCAGCTGGCAAGAGCAGTATATCAAGACTCGGATGTTTATTTCTTAGATGATGTCTTTAGTGCAGTCGATGCGCATACAGGCTCTGCAATATTTAAGGTCTGTACAGTTTATTATCTGAACAGGGTTGCAGTGGCTTGTGTGTGTTCAACTACTGTCGTGAGGAGTGTTGCACTATTATTATACGAGTATCGAAAATGCTTATCAGGAGTCATTTCTGATCAGATTGCTCTTGTAAAACCACTTTTACTACCATCTGCAGCTTGCATATTGTTGTGCATTTCTGTTAGGGAACTAATTAGTGATGGTTGTCCTAAAACTCTTTCCAGGATTGCCTCCTGGGAACCTTACAAGGGAAGACAAGGGTGTTGGTGACACATCAAGTTGAATTTTTACACAAAGCTGACCTGATTTTGGTAAAGTCTTACCCTTTCATGTTTGCATGCTGACTCATGGAAGAAGAAGTAGTCTGCTAGGTTTCTGTTGTGTTGTGATAATTATTCAAACATGAATGATCTTGGAGTAGGACTGCTAATTCTCTTTGTGCATTCTACGAGGATAATCCTAGCAAAAATAATTTGGCCTGGTATAATTGACATAGTAAATGGTATTAGTATTTTTTTTTGCTGAGAAAGGCAGCATAGCAGTCATCGATGACATGTAGTAAAACCGTAGAAACCGCATGATACTAGGTAACCAGGAAACCACAGAGTAACCGTTTAAAGGACTCACTACGAATGTTTCATTCCTCTTTTTCCCATCCTGGGGCTTGAGCACAGTCTCCTGTAGGTCCGCCAACAGATTCCAGATCTTCTTAAGAACAGATAGGGCAAGAGCCGTCTCCTTCTTAAGGTTGTCAGTAATCTTCCTAATGAGAGCATCTGCTTCCTCTTTCGGGCCTGTATGCATCAACCAATGAACAGTAAGTTTAGCAGCATCAATACATTTTGAATACCATTGGATGTCTCTGTAACCAGACAAAACACAGGATTTCCACCTTCCCTGGAACCTTAGAGGAAAGTTCCCCAGCAAAACAAAGGAGTAATTTGAGGGAAAATGCATATATATCAGTCTAGCCCTATTCCACATGGCTTGGACATTCTGCAATTTAGGAAGAGAGTTAATGGGCAGTTAATGGTGATCAAAGTCAATAGGTTTTTTACCTGGTATTCAACAGTAAACTATGTAAATTAGGAATAGAATCCTAGTATAATGTTATGCTGCGATATTGAGGGCCTCCATGTATATCCATAAAACTATTTAGAAGAGGTTTTTCCTGGTATCATAGATTTTTATCACTGGAGTACCAATCATAGATTTTTCCTTGACTGCCCCGACCAGTCTTTCTGGTCCAATCTGCTCCTGGAACCCACGCAGGTTTGTTTGCAATCCTGACTTGGTCTTGACAGCCCAGTTTGGGCGTCCTTGGCCATAATTATTGGCGTCCTTGGCCATAATTATTGGCACGATTGTGGACTCGATCCTCCTCACATTCAACTGGCAGACACGGCATAAATCTTTAAATGTTGCTGGGGTCCTCTATGTAGAAGGGGGTGCCAGCACGTGCCTTGGCTTGTCACCAAGCTTACGTTCAAATTTGGCAAGCATTATTTAGGTCTTATAATAAAATGAAGAAGTGGGTTCAGTGTGGGGGTTAAGATCATTTTGACAGAGTGTTGTTCAATCTCTCATGCATCCCCTCCTACGTTCCCATGCACACATGAGGGGATAAAGGATGGGAACGCATCTATCCTAGTCTAGTAACACTGCATCTCTATCCTAAAGCTAGAAATATGCGTTGGAAAGAGCCTCTTTTCCCTCATGTATCATAGACCCCACACTCCACCTTGGAGTCTAAAGGCCTTGAGTGGCTTAAATCTTTGATTGAGACTGGGTTCTGATTTGCAGTTGCAAAGCACAAGTTGTTTACATCCCAAACAATAGAGAATGGCGTTTGACTTCGGCTCATCAGATTGATTTCTCTGTCCCTTCACCCCATTTTCCAAGGTCGTTGACATTTAGTTATATTGGCTGCACTCTCTTAGTCAAACTCGGAATCAGAAGGTGGCTATTGACTCGTGTTATGTGTGCATATGTTGACCATATGTTTATACTAGGGTCTACACCTAGCGTTGGGCTTTAATGTAAATCTGGATATTACAATAGTCTGTCTGTTTGCAGGGGTGTTTTAGCTCATATCCCTCGATCAAAGCTTAGGTTGAACGCGTTGTCGTGGCTAGTCAAGATGGCATAGGCTCCAGAGTGGAGCAAACTTCCAAGGTTGTGCATCCCTTGGTGGTTTCAGTATCTCATCGAAGATTCTTTGCTATGAAACGAGAAAAACAAAAGGGCCGTGCGAACCCATGCCATGAGAGAATGAGATTCATGAGCTCTAGTGCTGAGCACCTATGACGACCCTCAGCAAACCCAGCGCCCAAAATGGTAGGGAGAGACAAGGCAAGGAGACTTGGTGGGGATGGAATAGCACATCAAGAGGATGGATGGGGAGATGGAGGGGAAGACGGGGCTTCATCAAAGGTTTCATCAAAGGCACAGGGTGGTGACGACAGAATGTAACCATCAAAGGCAAAGGGTGGTAAGGCATATCCCCACTTCGAAGCGAATCAGAATGTAAGCACAAATTTCGATTCTCAGTGGAGGTTAATCCTCCACCCTTGGAGCTACCACAAGGCAGCCTGAAGAGGTGCTAAACCTCATCCAGGTTCGGTTAAAGGTAGCAGCTTCAGTCACAGCAAGAATTCCAGCACTAGATGCAGCCGTACAGGCTGCCATGTGAGCCCACAGCCAGAGACATGGCAGTCCACGCCAGCACAGAACACAAGTGGACAGCAGAAAACTCGGGGCCAGATCTGCAGCCAGAGACATGGCAGTCCATGCCAACACAGAACAGAAGTGCACAGCAGATCTCGGGGCCAGACAAGTGCCATCCTGCCACATGCTAGCCGGCCATTGCAAGAGCAGTAAACACTGAACGGGTTTAGAACAGCAAACCGGCTGCCACATCAGCGACCAGCAGGCCGACCAGCTCAGTTGGACAGCCCCAGTCATCTATCATCTTTTCAGCACATCGGTCACGATCAGGGAAGACCTAGCCTACATAATGGGCCTCAAGGTGGCAGCCCTCATTTTAAGCCATCAGAATTGCAGCAGTTGAGCCTCCAGACTCAGCAGCAAATCAAATTTCACAGTAGTCTCTGCAGCCACCTTAGTCTCTCCATATCCAATGTTAGCCTTGAGCAGCGAGATCAGGCATGAGCAGCAACCCTAACTGCTAAAATCTACAGTTTTCAGCCCCTCCCTTGAGTTCCCATGAGGATCTAGGAGATTTATTTAGCCCCTTAATTGAGGGAAGCCATTGGTGATTCCCAAGGCGAAGCATGATAAGAATAGTAGTTGCCATTTGTAGTTCTCCTCTATGTAACAGTTATGTGAATGATGTGATGAGGCTTGTGCATGATAATCTCTCTTCCCCCTCAGTTAGCATTCATGCATCTGCACACATTTGTTAGCGTGGAAAGCTACAGAAAGTAATCTCATTACAGACCATGAGCTGAGATGTGTGTGGGGAGGAGGCAGTTTGTGTGGGGGGTGTGTTTTTGGGGGGATTAAAGCGAAGGATCTGAATGAAAACAAGGATTGCATCTTATAGAGACCACTGTGCTATTCAGCATACTGGCGTGTATACAATGTCTGAATGGGGAATCGACATGCCTTATTAAATGGAAGATGTGATGATAGTCTGGTCACACATGGTGGAGCCCATGGCCCAACAAAGTGGGGCCATATACATTCATGCTAAGCTTGGGATGTAAACTGAGCCTCCGTTCATGCTTTCTTGGTGAATATTGAATTTTATTCCTTTGTTGTTATTGTGGTTGAATGGTTTGCTGCCATAATGGTTTCTTCTTTCAGTGAAGCAACAATTTGCTATTTCTTTGATAGCAGTGGGATATAAGACAGTTTTCTTTTACAACAGAACATTTTGACAGACATTTGTCTAGTATGTAGGCCTTAAGATCATCAGTTCTTTATCAGTTGAACCTAGCCGTTCTTTGGATCTGCAGGTGGTGCAAAATGGGGTTATTCAACAGGCTGGAGACTACGCCGATCTCTTGAAAGTTGGAGCTGAGTTTGGAGCATTGGTTGCTGCTCATAAGGAAGCCATTGGGGCAGTAGAGATGGACACTGTAGCAGATCCTGTGGAAGTGGACGAATTTAGAGTTGGCACACCCACTAGTCAATGGAGTGAAACTTATGATGAGAGTGTTAAAATATTAACCCGTTCAAGTTCAGGATCACGATCAAGCTCAGAGAATCTATTTAAGCGCAGGAGTTCTGGATCTTTTGCATCACCTGTTATTGAGGGATCATCAAAGCTGGTTGAAGAAGAGAAGAGGGAGTCTGGTCGAGTGGGATGGAATGTGTATTGGCTGTATTTGACAAGGGCTTATGGGCCTTTCTTTGTTCTGCTAGTGTTACTTGTGCAGATCATTACCCAGACCTTTGCTATAAGCGCTGACTTCTGGCTATCAGAGGAGACATCTCAAACTTCCTTCAATGCAGGACTGTTCATTCAGGTCTATGCTCTGCTCTGTGCAGGAAATTGGGTGTTTGTGGTGATACGTGCTGTTCTTATGGCTATCTTTAGTTTGAAGACCACTCAAAGGTTCTATCTTGACATGCTGAAGAGCATTTTCCGAGCTCCTATGAGCTTCTTCGATACCACGCCAACAGGGAGGATCTTAACACGTGTAAGATCACATTAATATTCTCAATTCTGGACAGCATTTTAGAGAAACATTCCTTCGTATCATGTACAGTCACGCTTGTACCATTGCTTTAAACTTGTAGGGTATCCGCAAATTTATTGCAGCGTATCATAACAATCAGTGGATAGATAGTACAGTTACAATATTGTTTGTCCAACTTTCTGATGCGCCCTTAATATTTGTTTACAGTCATCAACAGACCAGGCGACCATGGATATCTTGTTACCCCTTTCTTTTGTGCTGGCGTTGATGCTGTATTCTGCAACTATAGGTGTTGTAATTGTGACATGCGTAGTAACGTGGCCTGTTATCTTTGTAATAATTCCTCTGGGATGGGTCTATATTCGATACCAGGTTAGTTGTCCTATTTTACATGCTGTAAATACACAAATGGTTAGTCTTACATGCGTCGAAGAGGCCACTGTTTTTCATGACTAGTCTTTTTGAGCTGCAGGAAATGGTAGAATCGTATGATTTAAAAATCTGCCAACCTTCTGTATGGCGGCAAAAACATTGAAAAGCACTTCTGTGTTGGATTGTGAACAGGCCTTCTACATAAATTCATCAAGAGAGATCACTCGGCTGGATTCTGTAACAAAGGCTCCTGTCATTCACCATTTTACAGAGACAATTGCAGGATTCATGGTAATTAGAGGATTTGGAAAGCAGGACGAATTTGTTGCTTCAAATCTAAAACGTGTCAACACTAACCTCAAGATGGATTTCCACTTCAATGCTTCCAACGAGTGGCTTGGATTTCGATTGGAAATCATTGGAGCAGTCGTATTGTGTGTTGCAGCGTTTCTGCTTGTGGTTCTCCCTGAAAGTGTTATCCAACCAGGTGACCTTATTTCCCCCCGTTCTTCCTGTTGTAGTTTATAGGCTTTTGAATATTTTTAGGGACAAAATCTGACAATTTAAATGTACGAGCTAGCTTGGGTTCCAATTTAATTAGCACCGATTTTAACTCGTTAATGCAATTCTCTTCTTTAAAGTTGTTGAATTTGAATAACTTAATGCCTTAAGTTAATTGTACGGAGCTGAAAGCTTTATACTCTGGGAGCTCCCACCGTCCTTTCCTGAATGAGATGCTATTTTCACAAATGACATTTACTTGAGTCTTTGACACGTGTGTCAAAGACCGAAAAGCATCAATGTGTTTTGCCTTTCCATTTAGAAAAAAGGAGGAAAATCTGGTTGCTCTTGAAGTGCTATTCTGTCCTTAATACGAGTCCATGCGACAAATAATCCTGTATTGACATATGAACTTCACAATGTTGCAGCTTTGGCAGCTCTCTCGCTTTCGTATGGGCTGTCTTTGAATACGACGTTAGCTGCCTCCGTCTTTTTCAGTTGCATGATTGAGAATAAAATGGTTGCTGTGGAACGTATTGGTCAATTCACAAGGCTCCCCAGTGAGGCTCCTTTGGTTATAGAGGGCAGTATACCAGACAAAGATTGGCCAGAAAGTGGAAACATCAGCATCAGAGATTTGAAGGTGATCGTTGCACTCTTTTATCTTGTCAATGCATTATTATTCCAATAATTGCTAATGGTTTAAGGTGGGTTGAGACCAGTGGCAATTTATCAGACACTGAAGCTTTGCCTCTGAAGGCCTCTGCTCTCCTGTCACGTATCTTTTTTTAAAAGTTGACGTAGGAAGAGATCCTCCGACTTAAAATCACCCCACTTTGTACTGTCCCGAATTCTGCTGCCATCCATATCCCAACAAGGTTTTTCATGGGCTATGCAGGTTCGATATCAGCCAACCATGCCATTGGTCATAAAAGGGATTAGTCTGGACATAGTTGGTGGACAAAAGATTGGCGTTGTTGGGAGAACTGGAAGTGGGAAATCAACACTTATCCAAGTGCTTTTCAGAATTGTGGAGCCTGCGGGTGGGATTGTCAGGTTTGATGAGGTAGACATTACAACTGTTGGGCTGCATGACTTGAGATCAAGGTTGGGAATCATCCCACAGGATCCAGTGTTATTCGAAGGCACTATAAGAACAAACATGGACCCGCTGGGTGTCCACAAAGAGGAGGAGATATGGGAGGTATGATCTTGTTTGACGAAGGGCAGCCTTCATGTTTTGTCGTATGGACAAAGTGATCATGTCTTATAGTTGTATTGTTCATGTTAGGTAAATCCAACAATTCGTGGGTAACCTATACGTTTGCACGCTATGGGCTCCTTCCATTAGAAAAGAGCTTTCCAGATTTATCGTCTTTCTGCATTTTCCCCCTAAGAGCTTCAAAGTTGCGGAGCTGAAGATTTTTGATGCTGGCTTACTTGGTATGCTTCAGGGATTAAGAAAATGCCAATTGGCTGACATTGTCATGGCAAGAGGCGACAAATTGGATGCAGTAGGTGGGTGATTGGTCTCCGTAATGTAAAAGTTTGTAGGCTTACTGCGATGCTTAATACGATGCTTAATATCCTATCGATTGCAGTTGTGGACAACGGGGAAAATTGGAGTGTTGGTCAGAGGCAGCTCTTGTGTCTAGGACGGGCTCTGTTAAAGAAAAGCCACATGTTGTTTTTGGACGAAGCTACTGCGTCGGTGGACGCTCAGACCGATGCAGTGCTACAGAAAATCATACGGGAGGAATTTCGACACAGTACAGTGGTCAGTATTGCCCACAGGATACCGACCGTGATGGATGGCAACAAAGTCATGGTTCTTGAAGCAGGTATGAGGAACCATGCAAGGAACCTATCTACTTTCTCATGTCAAGCTTTTTTCTTCTCTGTAGATTCAGAAGTGCTGCTGAAATCGTTCTTGGGTATTTTGATTGCACTGAAACCGTTATTGGGTATTTTGATTGCAAGGTTTTCTCCACTCTGACGATCAAGACGACGTTATTTTCTTGCAGGTTTGTTGAAGGAGTACGATAGTCCCGCAAAACTGCTGGAGCATCCATCGTCTCTTTTTGCAGCTCTAGTTCGCGAATACACGACACGGTCAGAAGGCTGATTGCTGCCACACATGCAGGTTCATAGAAACGCTTCAACTCATGATGCCCGTGCTTGCTGCATCTGTAGACGGAACATGGAAAGACGCTCGTTGAGTGAGTGATATATAGAGCAGTTGGACAGTTTTGATTTGAGCGTCAAAACAGTTTGAGTTGCAGCACTGGCCAACATGATTAGTTCCTCGCCAACTCTTGGGAAGAGGAAATTTTGCAGCAATTGAAGAAGAGCAGAAGCAAGGATTGAGACACAGAATCATCCTCTTCTTTTTGTACACTAGATTCTTTCTTCACTCATTCCAAAGTGATTCATTGGAGAATCCAGAGGTGAAAGCGGCTGCAGAGGCTTTTACTGTGTGGGTGTTCTACTCCCATGCACTTACTCGCAATTGTTGGGGAGACTTCCGGACACTAATCCCAGAAAACATCTAATTGCAGAGCTTCTTATGGGTGATTTTCTCCCCTCACCATTGCAGTGAAATGTGTTTTTTTAACAGGGTTTTTGTTTTTGGCTTTTTGTTTGGAGGACCATTGCACTGACATATGTGTTTTTTAACAAGGTTTGTGTGTTTTTTTTTTGGGGTGAAAGACTAGAAGACTAGGAATGACTAAAAAATTTAGAATCAACGGTTCTTTGAGAAGTTCTCGGTTGGGATCACGGTTGAGAAGTAGCGTTAAGATATTTGTTCAACATGGGGATAAATGTCATTTTCCATCATAAAGTCACTTTTCCCACAAAACAATTGACCTTAAAGCTTACTTGTCTTGTGGGAGAAATAGTGGGAACAAGAGTTTGATATCCATAGACTTGGATTGGAGTTCATGAGTACATTCTAATTAAATGTGGACTAGGAAGTTCTTAATATGTTTGTCAGTTAAGATATTTGAAAATTACCCACATGAGTAAGCTCAAAGCGGAACTACATCATGCTATGCATGAGGAAATCCCCAAAAATAGGGAACGTAAAGCTCAAAATGACCTGGAAAGAAACCAAGGTTGAGGTTGAAAGTGCCACATCAAACTTGTAGTCTTTAAGAAAAAGTGGGAACTCCTTCATTCCCTAAGGAATATAACCCTCTTGGCTGAGGCTGCCTGGCATGCTTGCCCAATTGGCCATCAATGTGCGAACGGTGTTAGCCTGCCAAGGTGTGCGAAGGGTGGGTCTAAGCCCTCTGTGCATTTGACTCTCCAAATCTGCCAAGTAGTGATGCTAGCCCGTATCTCCCAAGCCGGTATCCCCATCACCATGTACTGGTTTATAGCGAGAGATAGGTACATCCTCTAGAGAGCGAGTCTCGACAAGATGACGTTGAATCAATATGGCCTAAGAAGCATCTTGCCACTTAAAGAAGATCTGAGGCCTTGACAAGGAGAGAGCCAAGCCACTCATCTCCACGTCATGAAGAAACGAGAAGAAGCAAAAGTACTAAGGATGGTGGCAATTCCCTCTTGCATGCTTGCAGTCCCATAGACAATGACGAATTGATTCATTAGTAGACGAGCAGAGGGGTCTGCCTCAAATCTAGACCTCCACTGCAATCCCTCCATGATTAGAAAGCCCCAAAAAATAGAGTAGCCTTTCTATTTCTCCGGGATCTCCAAAGCCTCAACCAAAAGGCTCTTTGCAAATGAATGAAATTTTGGTAACTCTCTCAACGAGGGGCTCTAAAGGCCTCCAACCTCTACAGGTGACCGTGTAGCTAGCCTGTAACCCCTTGTGTGCTTCCTAAAAGGCTATAACTTGGAGAGGAATGCCTCCTAAAGCAGCAAACGTATCATATGTATCCACCCAATCAAGGGGAAGGGTTGCATCAATCTAAAGTATCCTCCCTGCACAACCTTTGAGGTGACTAACCGTTTGTTGTTAACAAACTTTTGGAAGCCTCTTGAAGCCTTTCTAAGAACCTATGCATGTGGGAGATCCTCTCTTCGACCTAGACCATTGCATATAGCGAAGACATACCAAGCTCCTACCATGTTCATCAAGTATATTGTCATTCCACATAATCGATTGCTAGTCAATCTCTTCGACAGAGGAGGAACTCTCCGAAGGGTACTTTTGAAGCTGGCCCAAGCCTTCAGAATTAGGAAGGAGACCCGAGAGGTTGAGGTGAAGATCCATCTGGTGCTATCCATCCAATCACCCCCTGTGGAGGGGTTGCAAGCCTGAATACCATGATTGAAGGAAAATTTCCAAGGCTCATCCCCAGGCATAATTCCTCTAACCACAGACTTGCAAAGTAAGGCTCTGCATTGCAAGTCAGGATCTATGATGTTTAGACCCCCCTCGTGTGTGGGAAGGATCAAGGTGTCCCAAGCTACTTTGGCAATAGTGTCTGTAGTGCCATCTAGCCTGCTCCATAAAAAATTCTTGATAGGCCTCATGAGCTGAGTGATACAATCTCTGGTACCAGAAAAGGAGTTTCCTCCTAATGCTCTCCAACACAGATGCGAAGAAGAGATACCCAAACTAACCTGGCATCCTAGGTATCTAACTGACACACCCCTCTGAATCCATGTGAAATCCAAACCAACCCCCTAATCTGGAGTGTCATTGTCATAGATCCAAAAGCCATTAGACTTGTTCCACTTGATGTGAGCACATGCTGTAGTACAAAACAAATCCAAAGCTATCCTGAAGGAAGTGAGTCTGAGGAGAGGTCTCCAAGAAGATAGTAGTGTCATCCGCTAACTTGTAATTCACGAGGTCCTCTTCGGAAGTGTGAGCCCAAGAATGTCAGCTCGACACCTAAGAAGAATGCTTATAGCCTCAGCCACAAAGAGGAAAAGAAAAGGGGCAAGAGGGCATCCCTGACGGGCTAATCTGGAAATTTGAAACCTGTCTCCCCTAACCCCTCCTATGAGCACCTGACTGTGGGTTGACCTGTACAAGGCTGAGAAAGATGTTGTCCCATCCTCTATCTATAGAAGGCAATCCTGTTATGAAATCCTTTGCTATATGTGTCCATTTGCCCTTTGGAATGGGTAATGGCTGCAACAAACCAGGTGGTAGTTTATTGTCCACTTTATTTTTTTGGCATGGCAAACATTCAGCAACATATTTGGTGACATCTCTCCACAGACATTTCAAGAAGAAACTCTCCTTATCCTCTCGTATGTCTTTGTAACACCGCTATGTCCTACCATAGGGGAAGAATGCATTTCCCTCAACACTAGTATGTATTTGTGACACCGGTATGTCCTACCACAGATTCATGCATCTGAAAATCCAAAGTGATGAAGGGTGCCCTCCAAGAAGTCCCAATCTTCCCTATCATAGGCTTTTTCAAAGTCCATGATTAGAATTGTGTGCGTATCATGGATAAGATCAAGGAGTAAGGGATGCAACTGCAGGCAGATTGCTTTCACCAGGATTTTGTAAGAAGTGCGCAATAGAGTGATGGGTCTCCACTGCGACACTAAATTTGTGCACCCCCTTGTGAGCCATGCATCTCACCGGAGTCCCAAATGCCTTGCTGGGCTGCGATGATGTGATACCCAATCATATCCCAGAAGGTCAAGAAAAAGGAGGGTGTAAGCCCATTTGAACTTGGGCATTTTTCCCAATTCTAGGTTGGTAAAAGGTGCATCAAGAGAGACTCTCATATATAGTCCGGACTCACCAACCTAGGGATACACTGCCAAATGACCTGTCTGGCATCATCTGCAACCACACTACCAGGATCTGCTGAAAGAACAGAGGCTAAAAATCTGTAGCCATGCGCATGATAGCATCTGGATCCGACTGCAAAACTCTGTCTGAGTCAATAAGCTGAGACACACTGTCTCTACTATGTCTAGGGCCATGAGTACAGAAGAATTGCTTATTGACTCTACCTCTTGTGCATGAAAGGCAAACTCTGCTCTTTGATCCAACAAAATCTTTGATGAGCCCTTACTGTAGTAGGGCGCTCCTGAATCCAAGCATCAAGTGGCCTCTTTTGCTCTTCCCTCTGCAAAGCTGCCAACTGCTTGGCGAATGCCGATCTCTCACTCAAGAATCTCACGTCTCCTGGTACTAGAATCTAGATGATAAAAATCGCTAATATCTGAGAGGGCTGCTGCTATATGTGAAGGGGAGGGCACTCCACCCTGCACATGAGAAACCCAAATATGTAAAGCTGCCTTTGAGAGGTCCTCCTTTGCATAAAGGGTATCAGGAATCCTAATGCTAGTAGGCCGTCCTCTCAAATGCAGCTCGAAAACCATTAAAACTACCTAACCACACTCAACCTCATTGATAGCCTCATTCATCATGTAGATTTTGACAAATCCGCCAAGTAGTTTCTCTAAAATGCTATGTATGTGTCGACGGTACTATGCCCAGGTAGTACCCCACAATAAATGCATAAATGCAATAACCTGTGTGTTCTTTGTGTGTCTTGTTTTATAAAATGCTTTGAGTGATTCTTTATCCCTATTACGAGCCATGTGAGGGAAGTGAGTGATGGTGTCAATTGCTGTTGGTAATTAGCTCATTGATGTGGGAAGTTTTTCACAACAAAGAGGCCACCTTTTTGTAACATTGTCGTGGAGTTCAAGATCTATTATCTCTTTGCATGTTGGGTCTTGCCACCTTTACTCCAAAGGGAGGTTTGTTGGGTTTTTGAAGTCGTGTGTGTGTGACCATGTGACTGTTTTAGAGTGATCTTATAAGAGATATTATGAGTGACCATGTGCGTGTTTGAGAGTGGTCTCATAAGAGATATTATATCGTGTGATTGCTTGAAGCATCAAGTGACCTTTGGGGGTGGATAAGGTCATGGTAGGTGTTTTACATGACATCATACCTGACATCATGGTGTGATGCCAAAAGATAAGGCTCTAAGCCTACAAAAGGATTGCACTTGGTGAGGAAAATCATATATAAAATAAACTTGTACATGCAAGCTTGAGCATCTCTCTCTCTCTCTCTCTCTCTCTCTCTCTCTCTCTCTCTCTCTCTCTCCTTCCCCACCAAGTTTTGTAAAACCCGCGTGGGTCTTGGTGGTTGAGGCTCTGGTTCATGTCGTGGTGTGTGTGTGTTCGATCCCTGCGGATCACTTCGGATAAGCCTGTTAAGGCTTCTTGGCATTGTTGCTACGAAGTAAAAAACTCCTCTCTCTCGTGTATAAGCCATCCTTCCCACCAAGTTTTGTAAAACCCGCGTGGGTCTTGGTGGTTGAGGCTCTGGTTCATGTCGTGGTGTGTGTGTGTTCGATCCCTGCGGATCACTTCGAATAAGCCTATCAAGGCTTCTTGGCATTGTTGCTACGAAGTAAAAAACTCCTCTCTCTCTCTCTCTCTCTCTCTCTCTCTCTCAAGCATCCTTACACAATTCTCAACATGGAAGTCTTTCATATACCATAGAACTATTGCATTGTACATGTTGTGATCTACATCCTCTACCATTGAGCCTCCTAGTACCATATAGAAGGCACCTACTAGTGAGACCCCCTTTTTTTTTTGGGTAGAAAAAAGTAGTGTATTTATTAATTTATATCATGTCATACATCCAAAAAAGATAGAACCAGAAGTGTCTGTTGTGGCTAACATAGCCCTTACATCCTGAGGATTAACAAAAGTATAAACTCTTACAACAAACATCTCAAGGATGAAATGAGAAGCTGAAAGTATCTTCCTGAGTATCTGAGGTAGCAGCAGCATAGGTGTTTGAAGAGTGTCCCTGGGCAACAATAGTGTCAGAAGAATAACCATGAGCAGCAGACAGGCCCTGTAGAGGGTCAATAGACATGGATGATAGCTGGGTAACATCAGCAGCAGGGATAGGATTGTTCTATGTAGAAGAGCCAGAGCCATGGATCTGAGTTTTGGCTCTTGGAGAGGAAGCTTGAGGCTGTTTAGAAGGGGAGTTGATGGAGAGGCTCCCAAAGTTAGAGGTAACCTGTTTGGAACCAGCAGCATGAAAAGTAGAATCAATACTAGCAAAAGAAGAGGGAACTTTACTTGTAGAGGCTTGAGGTGTTGAACTTGGGGAAGAGGGAAGGAGTTCACCAATTGTGGTAGATCTTCTTTGAAGAAAAGGAGGAATCTTTTCATGATCATATGAAATAAAACAGGAAAGCTTGTGTCTGGAAATATCTACACTTAACCTTTGATGTTCAAGATTGTATGCACTAATGATGAAGTCAATTGTCCTTTTTTCCTATTCCACCATGCAGCAAACATGGCATCAATAGAAAGATCTTTATGATTAAATTGGAAATTATTCCTAGACATCCAAAAGAACCAGAGTGCATGGGCCCTGATGATAAACCAAGGCTCATGCCTTATCCTGTAAGCATCTCCTAATAGCTTTCCAATTAACAGGTTCACCACATTCCATCAGGATAAATTTCCATACTTTCCTAGCATGAGGACACAAACATGTGGAAGACATCTTCAACATGGTTTATGCATCTCATACACTTGCCATCCCCTTTGCCAATGCCGAGTCCTCTTGAATTAGCCAAACAGATTTATGAAGTATTATCCATGCAAGACAATACATTTTCTCGAGCACACTCTTAGTCCAAATTCTGTGGAACTTGTAGTACCATTTGGTTCTATCATCATTCAACTTCCATCTCATGTTAAGAGTTCTAAATAGATCCTCCATATCAGCAGTAGGAGTTGGGATGGGTAATAAGGAGGAGCATCCCACCTAGCTAAACTCCTTGTGTATGCACAGTATTGAACCTCCCTTCCAAGTCAACTCTCCTTGCCAGAGTTCCAATCTTGCCATAATCAGTCATTGGTGTTGCTTGATTAGAGATAACTCTTTTCTAATTTCAAGCCATGATTTCCATCTGATATGTTCTCTACTCCATAGCTGACCCCAAGTTTGAAGCCCTTTCCTGAACAACTTAGCTGCAACTGTGAATTGCTCATTTGTCAAAGTAGCAGATCTAAAAATGGAGGAAACCCAAATAGAATAAATTAACATGAAGTTACCTTTACCAGTGAAGAGGATATAGGCTTTTATCTCTTCAAAAGCTCCCCAAATGGACTTCCACAGGGGACTCCCCTTGGATTTACAGGGTTCAAGGTTAAAAAGTGCAGAAACAAAGCGATATTTTTTCCAATTGGGTGCCCTGCAAGGTTTGATGTAGTTCATGTTTCTCAAGAGCAATTGTGCCCAATTCTCCTGAGGATGAAGAGTAGCTTTGATGATCTAAGTGGCAGACAGTTTTTTGGCAGTAGAAGAGATGTCAAACACCCCTAATCCCTCCTGCTCTTTGGGTTTGATACAATACTCCCATCTAACCTTAGAGATTTTATTAGACCCCCCCCATAAGAAAGATCTACATAGTCTGATAAATCTGTTCAAGGAAGGCTTGGATGGAGACCAACAAGATAGATAGAAAATGATTATAGGATAGAGACAATGATTAAGAAACATTTTCCTACCAGCTAGATTTGCTTGGAAGCTTCTCCATTTATCTAGTTTCTTCTGGAATCTGTCTAGCACCCAGTCCCACCTCTACTTCATTGTGACGTCAAACCCCATTGGTATCCCCAAGAGTCTGAAAATTGTACCTTTTTGTAGCTTCATGCATCCTAGTTGTTGGAGGACCCCCTGATCTTCCCCACTGAGTGTAGCATGCCTTGTTTTGGAGTGGTTAATACATGAATGTGAGGCTTGATAGAACACCTCAAGGCAGTCCATTACACAAATGACATCTTGATTAGTGTTTCTATGAGTCAGAGTAGTGTCATCAGCAAACTGCTGGCATAGCAATTGTTTACCATTACTGAGTTCAATCCCTTTCAGAGCTCCCTCCTGTATCTAACTTCTAAGGAGCCGACCTAGAGAGTCTGCAGCAATTGCAAATAAAAGAGGAGCTAGAGGACAACCTTATCTAATTGACCTCTTGAGGAAAAAAGAGTCACTCATAATGCCATTAACATTGACTCTAGCAGTAGCATTAGTAAGTAGCAGCTTAACACTAGAAACAAATGAGGGGCCCATACCCATACCTTGCAGAGATTGTATGATAAAGTCCCATTCCAAGCTGTCATAAGCTTTCCACCTTAAGAAAACATATATCCTGTTTGGTCTCTTTAGCATACTCACACCCTTCCCAGATGTTGATGATAGCTTCCAAAAGGTGATGTCCCTCGATGAACACTTTTTGTTATGGTAGAACCCAATCCTTCATTTTGCTTTGAATCCTTAATGCTAATGCTTTGGAAAATATCTTGTAGTTGCAATTTAACATTGTGAGGGGTCTCCAATTTTTTAATTCATCCTTAGAGCCTTCCTTAGGGATTCGTTTTATGATTCCTCCATTTATATGAAGAGGAAGACAACCTTCCCTGACACTTTCCTACCAAAGGAGTAAAAGGTAATTAGTTCCCAAAATTTTTTGTAGAATTCAATGGGAAGACCATCTTCCTTTGGAGTCTTTCCATCTGCCATAACAGTTACAGCTTCTTTGAGCTCTTCTAGAGTGAAGGGTCTTTCTAAATAGGGGAGGTCAAAGGATTTAACAACTTTATCCCTTATAATTTGGGAGTAGCAAAATTTCAGCCGCCGGTTTTCCCCCTTTGACGATACATGTTAGCAGAATTGGATATTCCAAACAAGTGCAATGTGGCCTAAAATGCTTCAAAACACAAATAGGCCAAAGGGCACACTATCGGGTTTGATGTTGTGTATTATTAAATGCAAAGACCTTTGGCATGCTTATGAGCCATATAGAAAGCAAGTGCATGGAAAAAGAAACAATTCAAAATTTTAAATAGTGTTAGATTTATTAAAATATATTTTCACATGCACAAATTGCACTTTTTCAACTTCTTCCATTTTAGGGTGAATCTAGATACCAATACCAACAACTATCAATGTTTGAAGATGGCCATGCACTAGTCCCAATAGTTTGGATTCCTAATTTTCAATCTGTTTTGGTTTTAATTAAAAAAAAGTTATGGAGTGTGCCCTCAAATGGGTATGCATCACTTTAGCACAATATTGGAGGCCCATTAATCCATGCATAATGATCTCATTTAGGTGTGTCCTTGGGTTGAGGAGAAGCTCAAGTAGTCTACTTTTGAATGATTACTTGGTTGCATGTATGTATAGAACAAAATTTTGATGTTTTTGAATAAATTGCTATATCCTATAGTCTTTAAGATGCATGCTTCACATGTAACATAGCACTTGTAATGCTTTAACGGTCTCGTTCCAAATCCTTACTCCATAATTTTTTGCTCACATGTTCAATTTTGGAATGTGTACTACAACTTGAAGACAAAGTTTGTTGAATTCCGTTGAGCAATTCATAAGTTATGGATCATGTAAGATACCTATATACATAAAAGTCCCTGAACCTCACCAAAAATGGCTACACCCAAGCAAACAATGACCCATCCAGCAAATCTAGAGCTTTTGTTTATAAAACCGCCTTAAAGCATGTTTCCTCTAGAACATTGTTCTCATCATTTTCTTTACCCAATAACTGAGCTGAATTCATTTGCATTTTGCCATTTGAAATCTCAATTTCTATCAACACTATTGGACTCAGATGGCCCTTTAAGCCCTCAACACTTTCTAGAAGCTGATCCAATAATCTGGTTATGCTCAAAAGAAAGAAGAAACTTCATAATTTCATTATACTCACCCATTAAAAAATTGGTCTTCAACCTTCTTTGGATCTGACTTCTTTTCTTTGCTTACCTCTTCTTCATCATTTTGAATCTGGACCATCTCTGTAGCCCTTTCATCATTGCTTGTATCCTCATCATCATTTTCAGCCTTCATGCATTATCAAACATTGGAAATAGATGCTTGATCATCTAGAATAACTTCTTGACTGTGTAGGATTGATGTCATACCATTTACATTACTCATTTGAACAAATTGGTTATCCAACATAGTATTCTCATCCTTGACGAACAATAGGAACCACTCAATAACAACATCTTTCTCACATACATATTTGTCAACTTGCAAATCAACATTAGAAACATTATGAACTGAAATAGCATCACCATCATTGGTGTTAATATTTTGATTCATTTTTGTCTCAATTGTATTGGATCCATTGGTCCATATAGAAGAGAAAAAACACTTGAGCTTTTTGCATACTGCTCAACCTCTTCATCATCATCGCACATGAAATTTGCATTCTTTGCATAATGAAGTGAATAATTAGCAAAGACAACATCAGCTTTCTTGCTTTGACATACTTTAGAATCATTGACTTGAATCGGATCAAAGATGTAACCCAAACTTTGCTTGTTGTATGGACTCCTGTAGTCATGCCCTTCAAAGATTGCATGTGGATTGATATTCTCTTACTTCCACATCACATTAATGGCAAAAGATGGTGCAAAGGCATAGCATGCACACTCACCATATGGCTCTTTTGAATTTTGATCATCTTCAATCATAATGTAATCCTCTTTATCATCATTTGTTGATCCAAGTTCTTCTTGCTCCATTTGTCAAAAATAAAAAAATCCAGAGCTTACAGGCATTAGGTATTCATGCATACTTGAACTTTCAAATTGGTCAGAATTATTATTTGACTATTCAGAATCACTATCTAACTGTTTCAGGTTGTTGTCCAACTATTGCAGCTTACTGTCGGACCCGACCATTATTGGAGTATTGTCTAATTGTTTGAAATGGATGTCCAATTGGATCTGATCTGTAAGAGTAAAATGCTGATTATGGAAAGAATTAACTGAATGATCATTGCAAATCTTACCACCATCTTTAGAGTCTGAGTCAAAATCGAAATCATTGTCCTCTTTCTGCCAATATTCGAACTGTAGAATCTGAACCCTTTGTTGAAGTTCTGAGATATTAGCCACATACTAACAAGATTTCCAATCTCCTCTATGGAATTTGGTGTGCCAAGATTTTGCATCATCAAGCAAGTTGGAATAAACCAATAGCTTATCCAATAGCTTCCTGACCTTCCGATCAGACTTTGCCTCACATATCGTTGGAAGATCGCATAAAACTTCTGCTCCAATAGATCAACACAATACTTTCTTTGATGACAATGTTGCTTGCAATGCTTGCACAAATTTAGATAACAATCTTTTGCCTTATGATCAACATTTCCGGATAACAATTAAAGCATCCTTTGACACTTGTTTTGCTTTAACTTTGCCATGATATGATCAGTAAATGAGAAGAGTAAAGATAATTGTTCCTTTGATGATGCTTCAGACTGCTCAGGATTTAGGATTTTGCTTCAAATCAGTCGGACTTTACAATTTGACATTCAAAATTGTGTCGGATTGTCTTCCGACAATTGCAAACAAGCCGGACATCAATTCAACAAGCAATCTGAAAACATGTACTGAAAGCTGATACAATATAGAATTATGTTGTGAAGTCGGATTTCAAAGAATAGATCCAAAATGAGAGAATAATGGTCCGACTTCTATTGGGTCGAACCATAGCATGTCGGACTGTAGTAGGTCGGACTACAGGGTTGGATTGTGGTCGGATTGTCTTTCGATCGATAACTTAGAGATTAAAAAAATGCATCCACTTGTTTGATATACGTTCCCTTTGCTCCGGATTTGATGTCGGAAACTCAGCTTGCACTTTGGATCATCTACGAAATACTTCAATCTTCAGGAGGTAATGCTTTGATCATGTTTTAAGTCGGACATGGTCGGACTGTGGTCGGATAGTCAAAACAAGATTGAATCTGATGTTTGAAAGTCAGAATTACTTCCATCTTGCACTTTGAATCATCCAACAAAAGCATGGGCTGATTGCTTTTCAGCAACTTAGTAGCTTGCACCCCGTCACCCCTTTCTCTTCATTTGTAGATTCTTGACCTATTTAATGTCATTTGCTACTCAAAATAGTAGCTCCTCGAATGCGCACTTTATTCTCTGCAAGGTCCGGTTGCTGTGGGCTGCTCCTTGGTCATCGAACAGTTGTTTTGGGGATCCCTCAGCTCCACAAAAATGTATCACCCTACTTCAAGACTCTTTGAATTCCTTTTTGACTCTCTGTCTGAGCTTTGATGTTTCTATGGCTTTCTTAGTCCCTCGTAGCCCATCGTTGTTTTGTGTCATTGGACTAGATCAAAGCCTTTGCAATAGTGTACAGACTTGGCAAGAGCAAAGCCAGTTTTCGTTCAAAAAGAGAGGGAATATCAGCAACTGTAGTGACAATTGTCCTTGATTACGCGTTTGCGAAGTGTGAGCAGCTCGCCATCAAATTGCCAAGTATTTGTAAGTATCAACAAATAGCGTTGGATTCGGATTGAATTTATCACCTCTGGCTTGTACTGAGACAAGCAAGACACCTCCAACCCTCAAGACTTCTGGCGTTCCCACTCCCTCGATCGACTAATTCCAAACTGAGCTATGAGCTCAAACAAAAAATTGACTTCAAGGAGTTGACAGTAGAAGGTTCGCTTGGCGATGGTGAGCTGAGGGATCTCCTCGTCTTCCATTGCAGGCACCATGGAAGCTTGGATTTCTTCTCTGTGTGCTTGCTTGATCTTTGTTTGTTGTTGCCTGCTTCGATCTATCATCCTACCCACCATTTTGGTGTGTTATTGAACCTCCGTCCTCTGTTGGATTCAGAAGCACATTCCGGTGGGCTCCCTATCACTAGTAAAAATTGAATTTGTGCCATTGTGATGCTTCACGTTACTACAAATATTATTTCTCTTCTTAAGCCTACCTTGCTCACCACCTGTTTCATCATATTTCTTACGACTCTCATGCCCATCACGTTATCTTTGCATATGCACTAAGAGATTGTCCCTGCCTCGCTGCTCAAAGCATAGCATCACCACATACTTCGTTCCTTTATCTCCCATGCTGCTCTTCTCTTCAGTCCATTGCCTTTCAAAACAAAGCTAGAAGAGCTACCTTTTATCTCACGTTCCCCACGTCAGGCTTTAAAAAGTATTTTGCTTAATTGTTGTTTTCATCCTATCCACGCTTCTCTTCCTCTCTGGCCCACCCCGCGTCTCCAAGAAAATGAAAGCATGAAGTTCATTTTACATGCTGATCTTGCTTTGTGCTCGGGATGCAAGCAAGGGTGAACGAATGAGAGATTTTGAAGTATCATACAACCCAAAACCTGATTTCTTTCGATGTGGAGGAGCTTGTCCTAGTGCTATTAGGGTGTCTACGTAACCAGTTAAACCTGTAGATATTCTGTCCTCATCCTTTGAACAGAGTTTTGCTTTAGCATATAGAGCATGGAGCTTGATCCAAAGCTTCTATGGAAATTTCTTAGTTGTTTCTGGAGTGTAAAGCTATAGGCTGATTGCCAAAGGGGAATACATGTTCTGAAATCCTAGTGAGTCTGACTGCCATACCTCAAGATACCGTTATCCCCAAAAGGAGTGATAACTGCCCATAGTGGTTCTTGATAACTGCCTCTCATCTACATGACTTGTGACCTTCCAACTTCCACATGGCTCTACTTAGCCTAGGTGCCTAAATACCCCTCAGCATGAAAGCATACCTCGAACTCCCCAACAATGGCACAAAAAATGTGTAATCTGTGCGGTGACTCACATGTCGTGGGGATCTTGGAAGAATGCCATCGAAGCTCTACTCTTGAACAACACATATATCTAGCCATTTTTTGAACAACTTTGGGATTTGAATGCAAATAATTTAGAAGAGTTAGTTTAGGCTATTTGAACAAGTACAACAACTGACTCTTTCCCTTTCCTCCCAAGGTGCCTGGTGCCTACTGCGTGCACAATGCTTTGGTGATGGATGCCATCTCTTGCACTCCTCAGTGATTAACTTGCATTCCTATCGGTGCTGCTTGGTTGCAAATTCATGTCGTGCAGTAATGGAGGTTGTGTTGTGTGGAAGAAAATGTACAAAGATGGGTGGAAGAGAAACAACGCAAGTACTAAGAGCAATATGAGATTGAAATGAAATACTTGTATAACCAAGGCACTTGGCCGATACAAACATCTAGGGGTGCACGGAATCACACCTCAACTTCAGCAGATCACTCAACCTCGCAACAACAGGACTCAAGCCTTCACTTGGACTTGTCTCTCTTACAAGACTCAACGAGCCAAAAGCCGCTCGATCTCAATTATAAACAACAACTTATAGACAGGTTCCATCTTCTAGGCGGTTCTAGCAACCAACCTGTTAATTTCTAACAAGTAACCTCGGTAGACCACTAAGTACTATTGGAGCACTTTGGTGTTGCCACGCTAATTATCCTTTCTACCTAGAACTCCAGCACTTGGTGCTTGGCTATTGCTGAGCCAACCAAGGTGTTTGGTCATCCGACGCCTGGTCAGGTTCTTGTGTCAAAACCACGAGTCAATACTTTGCCTCGACTGAACTTCATCCATTTCCTAGTGGATGACAAGGTCTTTAGGAAGAAGCATACTGGAGTCGATCTTCAAAATTGGACAATCTACGGGACCTCGAGCGTCTTCAACCCCCTCCAATTACTAGTTGCACCCCTGCTACTACTGGTTCCTTGGCTATGGGCCTGGTCCCCATTTACCTAGCCTCTTCAACTGGGGGAGCGACCTTAGATGAGCCGACAGATCCTCGCCACCTAGGCTGCCTTTCCTCAATGAAAGTTTCTTTGTTGAATACTCGTCCCCATCTGCAGACTAGTCTACTGAGGTGCATTGATAGATGGGTACTGAAGACATCAATGCCATACGCACTATGTACCATGTTTCATGCTACTAGTTGCCTCCAAAGTTTGTCCAAATTGCGCAATGGGAGTATGTTTCTAGCAACTAGGTGCAGCAAGCCGATCAGACCCGCCTGCAAATGGACTACAATGCATTGCGGGTCAAGTTCTAAGCACTGCCAGAGAGCAACAAAAAGATTAAGGTAGAGTGCATTGCCTTGTAGCTCCAGCAAGATGAAGATAAGATGTTGCTTGCTGAAGTCGAGCAACGAATTCACACTCTCAGAGAAAGGAACCAAGGGCACCAACAGTGCATTTAAGATCTAGAGGCCACTCAGGCACATTGGCTACCGTGCTTGCCAAAGTAGTGCATTCACAAGCTAAGAATGTGGAGCTTCTATAGCATATTCTAGAGTATGAGGACCACCTCTGCACTCTCAAGTGCATTGATGTTCCGATCGCCACCTGAAGAGCGCCCTACCAAGACGCCAAGAAGGGACCTAGAGGATGACAAAGGTCAAGCAAGCAAGGGAGGGTCACCTTCTGGTACACCTTTTGCAATGGTTACACCTAGGATGATGGCATGCACTTTTGGGTCCAAGACAGCTAGCACCCGTTGCACCCAAGTAGGCCAAGGAGGGTCAGCTTCTGGTACACCTTCTGTAAATGGTGGGTCCAAGACAACTGGCACTTGTCACACCCAAGCTACTGGCACCACCCAGGCCAGTGTACATAGCACACTTAGGAAGTTTCTATGCCCTAGGGCTCTATTAATGTAGGATGAGCCAGACACTATTGGGTAGATGCCCAGTTAAGAGGGACCTTTAGCATCGGTCAAAATTCTTCCGAAAGGTACTCTTGAGCCACCCCATCATTTTGTAAGGCCTCTATCCCCTCCCTTGAAATTTTGCCTACGACACTATTTACACCAATGGATATTTTGTGTGCTATTCCTAGGAAGGAGGACTTTTTGGTTACTTATAGGACAATGGAGATTGCTGCCAGTCTCCCTCCACTGGACCAAGTTTTGTATCAGCTGCTGCTGCTGCTAGATCGAGTCATCCCTTTGGAGCACTTGCCAACCAGCAGAGGTATCTTTTTATGACCAAGCTACGCATGAGTTCCATCAACAAGTAAAAGCGAAGGTAGTTACTCTGCTAACTACAAGATTGAACACCGAGGGATTTTGCAAAGCATATTGCAGTTACCCTCTCAAACATCTCCCACTTTGCCCAAGTACATCAAGGTGCTTCTCTGTCTGATTGAGAAATTGTGACAAGTGCCTACGTTTGAGAATGTCAACATGTGGTAACATTTTGCCCAAGTTTTTTGCTCACCCCTTGCCAAGTTCACTGAGTTGCAGTTCTTGTCTCTAGTTTACCCAAGTGCAGGTTTCGAGGGTGTTGGTCACCTACAGTCATGTCGTTACTCGTAGCATAGGTGTTCACAAGTGTAGCATAGGTCCTCGGGTCGTGTTCCAGTGAGAGATGTAGGCTAAAGTGTGGAAAGCAGATCTCATGTGTGCGTAAATGAGAAAGAGGGCTTGATTTTAACGATTGATGGAGGCTCTCGCCTCCACGGGAGTTCAAGGGTTTAGAAGGGGATTTCAAGGTTAGAAATGGAAATAGAGTTGAGAGAGTTAACTAGGAGTTCTAGGGTTCAGAGGGGGTTGCAGGGTTTAGGAGAAGTCCAAGGTTGAGGAGTGGAGAGCTAGTCTCCTTCGCGGAGTTGAGGGGTAAGGGTTGAGGAGGAGGGAGGGAGGAGGAGGAGGGAGGAGGAGGAGGAGGGAGAAGAAGGAGAAGGAGGGAGGAGGAGGAGGAGGAGGGAGGAGGAGGGAAGAGGAGGAGAAGGGAGGAGGAGGAGGAAAAGGGAGGAAGGAGGAGGAAGGAGAAGGAGATAGGAGGAGGAGGAGGAGGAGGAGGAGGGAGGAGGAGGAGATGGATGAGAAGGATGAGGGAGGAGGATGAGGAGGAGGGAGGAAGAGGGAGGAAGGAGGAGGAGGAGGGAGTTCAAGGGTAGAGAGTGCAAGGGTAAGGGCATGCTAGAACACAATAGTATAAGAGAGCATGGATGCAATGGAGATCAATCGCATGAACACAATAGTGAGCTTGAACACTGAATCCCAAAGAGTGGGAGCTTCATTCCATTGAGAGATATTTATACATTTTGGTCTCTCCACCTTTCCTTTTGGGTCTCGACACAAAGTGGAGGGACCTCCGAAAGTGTAGGCTTTTAGTCTTTCTCTCTCTAGATTTAGTATTTCTCTCTCTAGATCCTGATTTTGCAAGTATGATTGGATCTTTTCTAGAGAGGATTTTGGCTATCCTCATCCTTTAAGATTTATCATACTATCTTTCAGGCTTAAGATGTTACAAGCGGAGCTTTGCTGCTACTCTACACACACAATGCTCTCATAGTTGTTGTCCTAGACTGCACTTCTCGCCCTTGTTGCCATAGGTTTAACAACTCCCCTGGACCAATTTGATTACCTGTCCTCGAGTTATGGTTGGGTCTACAGACGATGTTGTGATGCGATTGTCTTTACCCAATGAGTATGGTAAAGATGGTGGCAGTGATAGATGGAACGAGCTTCTTGTTGATTTTTTCCTTGTAATCCACGAACATTGTAGATTGCTTGCTCGGTTTTTAAGAAGTCAGTGTCAACCATTTCTTCAAACAAACACACATAATGCCCTTGAAGAGATATGGTCCTTTTAAAGAGGCAACTTGTTGTTTGAGCATCTATCTGTTGATTTGGATTGAAGCTGAGGTTGGGCAAATGGTCGTCAATGGTGAGGGACACCTCCAGGATGACTGCTAAGGCTTCACTGTATCTTGCACTTTCCTTGAGTGTTTTGTCATAACTGCTTTGCATAATTGATGCATGTCTATCCAAGGCTCTGATGAGTGTTTCCTGGCTTGTCCATTTGATTTTAGAGTTTCTATTGATTAACGGCCAATCGCGAGGAGCATCTGCATTATCTGGATCATGATGATTGACATCCCACCGGTAGCGATGGGGCATTGCATCAAATGTGGGATGTGTGTGAAAGGAAGATGGAGCCTGCATGTATTCAAGGAGGTACTTTTCATTAAGCAGCTTTGGTCTATGCCAAGCGCAGGCTGTGGCTCCAATTTCATGCTAATGTTTGGAGTGATTTGTGCTTAGTAGATACACATTGAAATTCCCGAGAGGTCCCATCCTCCTCTTGACTGCATGTTTGGGTATTGCCTCGAAAAACCACCAATGGGATTACTAGGCATGGGAATCCTATCTGTATCTTGTTGCAACTCCCTTGTGGGTGTGCGAATTGAATTATCCAATTCTTGAAGCTCATTGATGGAATCATTAATGGTGTCTTCCATTGAAAACTCAAGGGAGATTGGAGGAACATGTGGTCTTGGGGGAGAGGAAGAGGTTATAGGGGAAAAGCTTGAGGTCGAAGCAAGTAGTGAATTCGAGAAGTTAGAAGTAGGGATGTTGGTGGAAAGTGGAGGGAGAGCAAGACAAATTGATTTGGCAACTTGCTAATCCTCAAGGGATGGATTGTCAAGTGTTGGAAAAAAGTTAGGTGTAACTGGATGATAGGAGTTAGATTCTTGGATTAGGCAATAGTGTTGAGAGGCATGGGCAAAGAGGCATGGCAAGGAATATGGATTAGCATGGATTTCTGGAAAGGTATGGAGGATAGTACTGGAGTTAGGTAGGGATGTGAGTAGATCAGAATAGAGAGTGGCAAGATAGGGGAGATTAGATTAAAGGTAGACCACATATTCCTCTAGCAGATCCCTGTTGCTTCTAGTAGGCATTGACAGCTTTAATTTTGGATTTTTCTGGGGTTGTATCCCATGGAAGTTGCTAGTGATTGTTGCAGTAAAGGTAGGAGCCCGGTTATTACCAAAAGAGGGGGGCTTCCCATCAAGCATTCATATAGTAGTATTGCATCATCCTTTAACTGTATGAGGTTTGCATGCACTGAGAGATAGAACACATTCCTCTCGTCTTCTTCCATGTGCTGGCATAGATCTCGGAGATTCTTTGTGCAAACTGGTCTGTCAAGACCAGATACTGCATGTAACATTTTGATTTGCAAGTGTTTCCAGAGTATGCGTATTCTTCCTTCAAGCTGATCCTCTTGTTGGAGGACTGCAACAAGCTCTTGGTATAATGTAGTGATGCCTTGTATTAAAAGATCTTGTGCTGACCCCTTCGCATCATCATCGGCTTGACCTAGTAGTTGAATTTCCAACTTAGAAATTATTGCTTTTTGATTTTGCCACTCCATGCACTTATCTTTATACTTACCCAATGTGGAGGTGTATGCAAGCTTTAGACTATTGAATTGTTGAGCTGCTTTTGGATGCCCTAGAAATTGATCATCAAGCATGTGGAGTTGGAGTATCTCTTGTTCTTGAGCGTCTAGTTCTACTTTGGTGTGCACAAGTATCTCCCTTGATGCCATGCCTTCCTTCTCTAGTGCCTGAATTTGATGTTCACCCTCTTTGAGGCTGTTTTGTAGCTCATTGTTTGTGTCTAATGTGGCATGGAGCTGATCCTGTTTAAGTAGTAATCTTTCATTTAATTGCACCAATTCCTTCTTGATATCATCACAAGTGGCTTGCATATGGGAGAGGCATAACTCGAGCTTTTCCTTTTGGTTCAAGGCATCAGATAGCTGTAGGTGTTTATCTTGGAGAGAATTTGTGGCTTATAGGGCATCCTTACTACTTTCTGCTAGAGCATTGTGTGAGGAGTTATTGCTGCATTTGTTCTACCATGCTTTCCTTAAGCTTCATAATTCCAGTCTCACCACTTTGCAACTTGGATTGGAGTTATGGGAGCATCTGTCTTTTTATTTCTCTTTCCTGCTCTCATCTAACACCATGGTAGCAAATAATTCAAACCATTGTTGTAACTGTTGGCTATGATGTTGTATGATCTGGAATGTGCTATGGCCTTGCTTGTATCAGTTGATTCCCATGTGCCCATGTGGAATTTTGATCTATGTCTTGAACAACAGTCTGTTGTATGGTGCCACTAGAGACATTTGGGGGTTGTGACTCTCGAGTCGTGGAGTCGTCTCAACATTGGTGACTTGTGATTCCTAGAGAGGTATGCTATTTGGCTCTCTTGCAAAGTCATTATGTGGAATGGTATCCTCTTGGATTTCCATGCTCGAGTCCTTCTATTGTGGGAGCAAGACTGAACTGAGTTGCAATATTCTTTGTCAGAGTTCCACATTGTCATTCTCTGGAGTCTGTTCGGATTGTTGCCCTTCCATGCTATCCTCATTGAGAGTAGGTGGAGGATCTAATTCCCATTCTGGCGATAATATCAATGCTTCAAAGTCCTCTATATCTTGTGTTGAGAAGGGTGTAGAGTCATCCTCTTGCTCTATTGCAAACCCAATTATTATGGCCAATGGATGGGCAATGTAGCTTTTGCCATTATGTGTAGTCGATGCATAATTGGTTAGCAGCAAGGATATGTGTTGAGCCCAATCTTATAGTTTTGCTCTACCAAGGAGTGTAAGAGTTTTTACTGACATATAGCTTTTTCTCACTCCTGAATGATTGAAAATGTCAGCCAAAAACTTAGCTGCCTCTTTGCATATGGGGTCCAGAATCATATCATGGCGTATTCCCCCGCTTTGTGACTTTGTGTTAGGTGGGAATAAATCCTGAATTTCATAGAATTTTGCATCCAAATGTTTCTTTGGCTATTCTTCTTGTGCATCTGGAAATGAGAAAGGCTCCTGCATGAGAGTGCTCTCAACGAAAGCAAGAACGGAAGAGGGAGAGAGAGAAACAGAGAGCCACACAAGTTTTCGTGGGTGTAGAACACCCTAATCTTCTTTTTCATTCATTTATATATGTGTTTGAGTATTGTACATAACTGGGGTAAAGGCACAGTGGCCTTTAACCCCCATAACCTCCCACTTAAAGGACAATGTGCCTTTAAGAGAGAACAACCAGTGAGCATACTATCCAATGCCCATCAATACACGATAATACTCAAACCGCTGATTAGGTAGACTCTTTATTAGCATATCTGCAGGGTTATCATCTGTATGAACCTTGACAAGCTCCATGCGCTTGTCCTCAAGTACCTCCCTGATGAAATGGTACCTGACCTCAATGTGTTTGGTCTTTGCATGAAAGACCGGATTCCGTGCTAGCTGAATAGCACTCATGGAATCACTATGCAATGTCGGTACACCTGTATGAATCCCCAAATCTCCCACTAGCCGATCAAGCCATATAGCCTCCTTGCAACCCTCTGTGGCTGCAACATACTCAGCCTCTGTGGTAGACAAAGCAACGCACTTCTATGTGTGAGACATCCACGACACTGCACCACCTGCAAAGGTGAACACATAACCAGAAGTGGATCTCCTACTATCCACATGCCTTGCATAGTCTAAATCTGTGTACCCAAGTACACGCATGTCTCCTCTACCAAAGCAGATGCACATCTCCTTGGTACCCTTCATGTACCTCATGATGCACTTAACTGCCTCCCAATGCCTCTTTCCTGAATTAGCCATAAACGGCTAACAACTCCCACTGCAAATGCAATGTCTGGTCTAGTAGCTATCATAGCATACATAAGACTCCCAACTGCTGATGCATAAGGAACCTTGGCCATCATGGCCCTTTCCTCATCTGATTTGGGACTATTTGTATGACTCAGTTTCACATATGGAGGAAATGGAGTACTCACTGCCTTCCCCCCCTCCATATTGAAACGCTACAATACTTTTGTAACATACTCTTTTTGTGAAAGCCAAAGGAGTTTCCTACTCCGATCATGCGTGATGCACATACCAAGAATATGACCTGCAAGTCCCAAATCCTTCATATCAAAGGCCTCATGCAACTTGGCCTTTAATGCATCTAGCTCATAAGTATTCTTGCTAGCCAATAGCATATCATCCACATATAGTGCCAAGATTATCAGGCTATTATCCTTAGCCCTTTTAGTGTAGAGGCAATGAACAATTTCACTCCTTCTAAAACCTTGGGACCGAATGAAAGCATCAAACTTCTGATACCATTCTCTAGGTGCTTGCTTAAGACCATAACTCTTCTTCAACTTGCAAACTAAATGCTCTTTGCCCTTTTCTTCAAAGCCTTCCGGCTGCACCATGTAAATTTCCTCATGCAAATCCCCATGCAAGAAAGCTGTCTTGACATCCATCTACATAAGCTCCATATCCTCTGATGCCACTAGTCCAAGCATGCATCTAAGTGTGGTCATCTTCACAACCGGAGAGAATATCTCATCAAAGTCCACACCCTTCTCTTGCTTGAACCCTTTAGCAACCAAACGGGCCTTGTACCTAGGCACATCATCACCTGTGACCTTCATTTTGTAGACCCATTTACATGGCAATGCTTTCTTTCCATGTGGCAAAGAAACCAAGTCCCAATTCTTATTCTTCATAAGTGAACTCATCTGTGATTGCATAGCATACTCCCACTTGCGTTGATCCTCACGCATCATAGCCTCTCTGTAGCAAGAAGGCTCCCCACAATCAGTAAGCATCTCATAGTCTACCCCTGGAACAAACCTATCAGGCGGTCTAGACACTCTAGATGATCTTCTCAAGGGCATTTCAGCTTGCTGTCCCACCTGCATATCAGCCACATTTGGCTCATCATTTCCACCAATAGATGATCCATCATCTACCCTTAATTGTATACCTGTGGGAGTACTTGGTGGTACCATTTCTTGCACATTTGGTGCATGGACAGCTTGCTGTCTATCAACATATGCAGGGGGATTCACATCCGGGAAAGTGATTCTCCTCATTTCCACATCCCTCATGGGTGCCTTATGCATCTTCTTCTCATTGAAGACTACATCATGGCTGCGTACGATCTTCTTTGCTTCTGGATCCCAGAGACGATAGCCCATCTCTCCACTTTCACCATAACCCAGAAAGATGCATTTCCTAGACTTAGGATCTAGCTTCTTTCGAAGCTCTTTTGGCACATGTGCATATGCCTCACACCCAAATATACGCAAATGAGAGTAAGAGGGCTTCTTGCCACTCCTAGACTTAGGATCTAGCTTCTTTCGAAGCTCTTTTGGCACATGTGCATATGCCTCACACCCAAATATACACAAATGAGAGTAAGAGGGCTTCTTGCCACTCCATGCCTCTTCAGGAATACCACCATCAAACTCTTACTAGGTGATCTATTGATCACATGCACTGTAGTCTTCATTGCCTCAGCCCAAAAACCACCAGAAAGACTTCCATCGGAAAGCATGCATTGCAACATTTCTTGAATGGTACGGTTCATCTTTTTTGCAACTGGATTTTTCTTTGGAGTACGAGGGGATGTGAGCTCCCTCTTAATTCCACGTGTATCGCAGAAATGTTGAAAGTCATGAGAGAGATACTCTCCATCATTGTCAGTCCATAGGCATTTAAGCATTCTACCTGACTGATTCTCAACCAAGGCCAGCCATTTCTAAAATACCTGAAACACATCACTCTTCCGAGCTATAGCATAAGCCCACACTTTCCTAGTTGCATCATCAATGAATGTCACATAGTATTCAGCCTCGCCTAATGACCGTGTAGGCATGGGACCACATACGTCTGAATGCACCAAATCAAGCTTTTCAAACTCTTTCTTTCCCCTTCTTTTATGGGCTGATTTACTCTACTTCCCATAGAGAAAGTGCTCACAAAATTCAAAATTAGAGAAACTCAAATGTGGTACATAACCCAAACGGCATAAGAGTTTCATTCCATTCTGGCTCATGTGCCCCAACCTGCAATGCCACAAAGAAGTGCTTGGCTACTCGGTTATTGCAACAACATGATCAAATACCCCCGATACATGTAAGGGATACAAAGTCCCACACTTGACACCCTTGGCCAAAAGCATAGAGCCCTTCTGAATTTTCCAACTCTGAAAGCCAAAAGTGGTGTGAAAACCAACATCATCTAGCTGACCCACTGAAATAAAACTCTTGGTCAACTTAGGCACATGTCTCACATGTTTCAAAATAAATACAGACCCATTTGCAAAATAAAACTTTGTCACCTCCTCCCACTATGTCACATGCATAGTCATTTCCAAGATGTACACAACCTATCTTTCCACTGTCATAAGTGGAGAACCATTCCCTATGGGGAGTAACATGGAATGAAGCACCAGAATCCAAAATCCAATCCTAGGAATATGCATCATCTGAAGTGGTAAGCAACTCTACAGATAAACTAGACATGAAGAGAACGTCATTGTCACTATCATGTGTGACTGCATTGATCTCCTCGATCTTCACTTTTCCTTTGTCCTCCCTTGGACTCTCTTCCTTTTGATTTGCACCCTAATTTGCATTCTTTTTCTTATCCTTTTTCTCTCTTTTCAGCTTGTAGCAATCCTTTTTCATATGGCCCTTCTTGCCACAGTGGTAACACTCAATGTTCCATGCCCTGGATTTCCTACGAGACTTCCCTCTTTCTTGGGACTTGCCCCTGAACTGTGATCTGCCCCTTTGCACATTTAAGGCTGCATCCTACTTGTTGCCGTCCATAGACTTTCGTCTAATCTCCTCGGCCAACAAGCTACCCACAACATCATCAAATTTAAGTACTCCACCAGGTGTAGAGTTACTGACAGCTATACGGAAGGTATCCCATGAGGATGGCAATGAACATAAGAGAAATATTGCCTTAGTCTCTGCATCAAAATTCATCTTCTGAGCCTGAAGCTGGCTGAAAATAATATTGAATTCATTCAAGTGAGAAGCAATGGAGACCCCTTCCTTCATCTGCAGCTCAAACAACCTCTTCATGAGGTAAACTTTATTAGAGGCAGTTTCCTTTTCATAAGTGGCACACAGTTTCTTCCACAAATCTTCCGTAGTCTGCTCATTTACTACTGTGAAATAAACTGACTTTGCAAGATGAAGTCTAATAGTAGATTTTGCTACTGCATCCAACTCATTCCAATCATCCTCAGACATATTTGCAGGCTTAGCTTCAATCCCTGCCAAGGGTTTAATCTGCTTCTTTTGAATAACCACATCCCTTATCTGTTCTTTCCATAAATAAAAGTTTGTCCCATTAAACTTTTTAATGCTAAAAAACTCCTTTTCAGACATGGAAGAGGATGCCATGATGCAAATAAAGCAAAATCCCAAATGCTAGTGCCTGCAAGAGAGAATCACACCAAATACCAAGTGCACCCAAATGTGTATGCCACAATAGAGTGAAATATCACCAAAACTCATGTCTTAAAGCATCTGACTCATGTGCATATACTATGCATCCATATGAGCAAATCTGGCGCAAAAGAAAATGCCAACTGCAATGGCAATCCAAAATGCCAATAAGTGCCAAATGACTCAAGCATAAACACCGTCCACTGGCATATGCATTAATAATATCTCATCCAAGAGAGCATAGCACTATCAATGCATCACCTGCAATGTGTCAAAACTGTCCCTCAGCATAAAATACCATCCATGTGCAAAGCGTCCATAAAAATAGCATCCCACAAGGCAATTTGGGCCTATCAGCGCATCCAATAAGGACCGCAATGCATCCAAATGGCCTATAAATCATCCACTGCAACCCAATGCACACCACAAATGAGCGCACACTGCTTAAACTACAACCAGAGTGATCTGCATAAGGTATGCTCAAGAAATCATAGTCCCACGGTAATGACCGCTTCTGAAAAGAGAACCTGAGATGCCTCAAAACATGGGTGCCATGTTCCATCTGTTGCTAGCTCTTTGTTGGTCTGGGTCCTCAAGGTGTTCTCTGCACCTGCATCCTGCATAGTCAATTGCTCTGGCTCAATTTCTCCTACCTCTAGTATCCCTTGGTTCTATGGCATTTCTTCTTGGCATGTTGCATTTATTTGCTCATCAGTATCATTGTCCAGAACCACTAGCCGTGGTCGTTTTGGTGTTGACCTCTGGGTAGGTGATTCTGCACCGTGTCATTCTTCAAGTTGGTGATTTGAGGAGGGCTGTTGAGGTTTGGCATGGTGTCTCTTTGTCGATGGTGTTGTAGACCTTTTTCCCATCTTATTAGACTATCTTCACCTTAGCATTGCACACATGAATCAGGTCCCAGTTTGACAATGCCAATATAGTGCCATGTGCCAAGAGTGCATATTTCTTTTGTGAGTGGCTAATGCTTTTACTCTTTTTTTGATGAGGGTGCTGTGTGTGTGCATTTAAAACAAGTATCTCTTGGGGCTTTTATTTGTGTAATCTATTCATGGTGCTCGAAATGTGTGGGTGCGCTATGCATGACTAGTGAGGTAGGCATTCCTCCTATATGCTTAATTTGCTAAGGGAATCATAGGGCAACTAGGACTCAATCATCACCTCTGAGCCCTAGGTTGAAATCGATTGAAACTACCTATATGTGCGAAGGCGTACAAATGCTAGTGAGTGCTCGTGAAACAATCTAGTCCTAACTATGGAAGACTGGGGACCCCTAAATCTTCATTATTGTCGGGGTTGGCTTGCATGTTGATGTAGTAGAGCTTCAGTCGGCTCTCGTTTATTGTTGTTGTGAACTAGACTCCATGCAGTGTTTCTAGCAGCACAGCTCCGATGGGATTCATTTTTTTGACTCTATAGGGTCCTTGACCTAGAAATTTGACTCTATAGGGTCCTTGACCTAGAAATTTGAGCTTGTCCTTATGGACTTTGGTATTGTACAGTAGAACCAGGTCACCTTCCTTGATATCTTTGTCTTTGAGGTTTCTATCAAACCATGCCTTCCTTCTTCGTTTTTTTGTTGTCATGGCATGGTAGGCAACTAATCTGGTCTCTGTATGCTTCTCTAATTGGTAGAGTCTTTCTTTCAATGATGCATGATGTCCCATATGTTCTTGTATTGCTATGTGTAGACTAGGTATTACAAATTCAAGTGGGACCACAACTTCAAGGCCATACACCAATTGAAAACGTGTATTTCCTGTATTGACCTTGAGTGTGGTTCTATATGCCCATAAGGCTACATTTAGTTTCTCAGCAGTTTCTCAACTCAATTAGAATGCTTTGGTTCTACTACCTTGGTGAGGACAATACATAGAATTTTGTTGGTGGATTTGGCTTGTCCATTCCCTTGGGGGTAGTAAGGTGTGCTCTTTCTATGGATCACCATAAAGCCAGACAAGAGTTCTTGGATGACCTCATTGACAAATTGTGTGCCTCTATCTGACACAATTTCAATGGGACATCCAAATCGGGTGATCACATTCTCGTACAAGAACCTTTTTGTGCTTTTGGCATCTGCCTTTCTGATGGCTTTAGCTTTAGCCCACTTAGTAAAGTAATATGTGGCCACAATGATGTAGTATGCTTGTGTTTCTTTTGCTGCTGGATGATGGGACCCACAAAATCAATCTTCCATTTTTCAAAGGGTTTTTATGCAATGACTATTGTAAGGGGATTGAAGCCTTTGTGTTGTGGTTTAGAAGTTTGTTGGCATACATCACAGCTTTTAACATATTCATAGGCATCTAACCAAAGTGTTGGCCACCAGTATCCAATGAGAAGGACTTTTCTTGCTGTTGCTTTCCCTTGGAAATGTCCACTTGCAATGCCTTCATGTGCTTCACTGAGGATTGGCATGATCTCATGTGGCATCACACATCTCCTTAAAACCGGGTCCTTGCCCATCTCGTATAGTTGTCTTGCAATGAGTTGATAGGGTGCAGCTTTTAGAATTAGTTCCTAGCATCCACTGCTTTCATTTCAAGATGTGGTCTTCCTGCCATTAAATACCCAATGATGTCTGCACACCAATCAGGCACAACGTCTATTTGAAATAATGCGGCATCTGGTAGGTCATCTTCTATTCCTTCCGGCTCTTCTCCTGTCCTCAATTGTGACATGTGATCGGTAGTGAAATTTTGAGCTCCTTTTCTCACCACAATTTTGAAATTGAATTCTTGTAGCAGTAGAAGCCATCGAGTGATCCGGCCTATGGTACATGGCCGATTCACAAGATATAATAAGGCTTGATGATCTGTGTAGAAGATAAAGTCAGTAGCCAATAGATAGTGTCGAAATTTCTTCACGTTGTAGATCATTGCCAAGGCTTCTCTTTCTGTTGTGGTGTAATTCACCTTTGCATCATTTAGCTGTCTGCTTGCAAAGTATACTGGGTAGTCTTTGTTGTGTTTGCCAGGTTGACATAACACACTCCCCACTACATAATTGGAACCATCAGTATGTACATGAAAGTCTATGCCCCAATTTGGTGCCATTAGAATAGGGGCTATGATCAATCTCCACTTGAGGGCTTCGAATGCTTGTTCGCATTTGTCTATCCAAATGAAGTTGACTAGGAGCTTGTATAGGGGCCTTGCAATCATGGCAAACCTCAGTATGAATCTTCTATAGTATCCAGCATGTCCCATGAAGACTTGAATTCCCTTGGCATTTAGTGGGGGGGGGAAGTTCCATGATGATCTTTATTTTGTCCATGTCAGTTGCAATCCCATGTCGAGAGACTATGTGTCCCAAGACTACTCCGTGTGTGACCAAGAATTGGCATTTTAGAGGATTCAAAGAGATTCCATACTCCTTGCATTTTTTAAGCACTTCTTCAAGGCATTTCAAGTGATCCTTTTTTCTTGAGTGTATGCACAAGTCGTTGAGGAAGACTTGTAGGAATGTGTTGAGAAATTCCTTGAAGGCGGTGTACATTACCCTTTGAAAAGTAGATGGGGCATTGCATAAGCCAAATGGCATGACTCTGTATGCCAAAATGCCCCATTCTGTGGCAAACACTGTCTTTTCTTGATCTTGAGGTGCAATTTGTACTTGGTTGTACCCGTTGAACCCATCCAAGAAGGTATACACTTCAAATCCTGCTACTCTTTCTAAAAATATTTCAGTCAATGGTAGGGGATAATAATCTCTGATTGTTGCTGCATTGATGTTCTTGAGATTCACACATATTCTGAGCTTCTTGTTTTTCTTAGGAATAATCACAATTGGTGACACCCAATCGGTATGCTCGATCTCATAAATGAAACCAACCTCCAGTAGTTTTTCTAGTTCTTCATAGACATGGGTCCCATACTTGGGATTTGTCCTGTAAGGTCCACATACTTTTGGTTTGGATCCTTCCCTTATTGGTATGGTATGTACTTCAAATTTTGGGGAAATCCCTTTCATTTCTCTGTAGGACCAAGCCGTGCAATCTCTATATCCCATTAGCAATGCTTTCAATTCATTTTCTTCTTCTAGAGTCAGCTGTTCACCGATGTACATAGGCTTTTCTTCTTCACCGTCCAAGGCAAGATTCAGTTTCCTTGTCTTGGCTGGTCCTTCATAAACTGGAGTGTCCTCAATATTCTATGTTTCTTTGAGCTTTGATTCCCTGACTTGGCCTAGGCATTGCTATTGTTGCTTCTCCTCTAGTGTAGTTTTTGAAGTAATCGGGAACTTCCCTTAGGCCTTCATGGCACTTTGAGGTGCTTGCTTGGCTGCTAGCTCCACAAGAGTATGTTTGGTCCAATTCACCTGTGTTCCCTTGTTCTTCTTTTTTGTTACTATTCACCTTTTCACTCTTCATTCTCACATTGGGTTTGAACTTTCTAAGCTTTTTGCTTTGTGAGACCAATGATGGATTTTCAATAGGAGTTGCACTCCCAAGGAGTGGTTCTTTGGCCATACAAAGACCTTCAAGCCCTTCAGGATCCCATTTAAAATTTGGGGGCTCAGGTGCTTTTCTGGGCTTATTCAAGTACAATTCTACCACTCTTGTCTGCATTCTTTCAAATTCATTGAAATGCTCTATCTTGGCCTTGTGGTGCTATACACCCTCCTTTTTTCTAGATAGGTTGCTTTTGGATTGTGATGGAGGGTCGATCTTGGGGAATTCAATGGCCATGAGTGCCTATAGGATTGCCAAGTCATTGTCAAATACTTGGCCTTCCAAGGATGCATTATCAGCTTCTATTTCCATATCCCACTCTATGTCGGCCTCGTAGCCTTCTATTATGGACTCTTCAGGGTCACTGTCCCATTCAACGCCTATCATGAAGAGTGGCATTTCCACTACTAATTCATCATCCCATATTAGATGTGTTGTTTTACAATTATCTATTGTGGCCAACATCTGTATCCAATTGTTGATGTCACTTTGTGTATCCCCTTCTATGGGCTTTTGTGCATTGGTAGGTTCAGGGGATGCATGACTGGTGGCTATAGTGGAAGAAGTGTCTTCAACATTTCTAGGAATAGTGGGTTTGATTTCCCCTGTCCCCAGATTTATCTTGACAGCCGTTTCTCTATTTTGGATAGTGATCCTATTGGTGCCCCAATCATGGAGTACGCTGGAGTGTGAATCTTACTCCAACAATTTTTGTTAACACATTGTCATCGATACCCAATGGCTTCATTTTTGTGTGGTTAGTTAGGCGAATGTTAAATGTGGCCTTCTGCATTGGAGGTAGGCCCCATTCTTCATATAGCTCTCTTGCCAAAATGTTTACTCTGGCTCCGCCGTCCATTATTGCTGGGTATTGACCAAAGGCTTTATGCTCCAGCGGGATGGTTACATTTTTTATGTCATCCTGAGCACCGAATTTTACCGAAATTATATTTTCCTCTTCTTCAGGTGGGGGGAAGTATTGTGAAGATTCGATCCATCCCTTGAAACTTTCGTACATTGTAGGGCAATTTCTTAGTAAGGTCCTAATTGGCATTGTGACTGGGCAGCTTATCAAACTTGCTAGTGCGGTTCCATCCAATTGGGGACGTTTTGCATGTTGCTCTATTACCTCTTGGAAGTTGTTGGGATCAATCACTGTGTCAATGCTAGGTGCTGATGGTGCTCTGAGCTTTGTTGCTGCCATCCTGTCTGCCTCAAATTTTTCTTGTTCTTGTTGAACCCATTGCTTCAAGGCTTGGTAGCGCGTCTTTTTAGTTTCAGCATTGGGGTATGCTTCCTTGGCTCCTTGGGTGACACTTTCTGTGGATGTGCTAGGCATGGTCTCACTGTGTTGTGGGATTGGCATGGCTTGTTTTGCCAGAGGGCTCTTTGCTTTTTGAGAAAAAATGAGTTTTTGTTGTGCCGCTTCTTTCTGTTGTCTTGTTATGATCAAGCCCGGCTGTGATGCCACACTTCGTGTTGCCACACTGTGATGTTTCACACTTATCATCCCCAGGGGTACTTCAGGTTCTACTTCCATGGTTGACTGAGGCTTTGTTCTTAGTGGGCAATCCATGCAAGCATGCCCAACTCTGCATTCCCTATACACAGGTTGGAATGAAGTGGGGTTACCCTTGTGTGGGCATTCTGCTATGCGGTGGTTTTCTCCACAACCGAAACACTTGATGGGTGTTCGATATGTGGTGGGTCTTACTTGATTGGCATACACTGGGATGAGTCCTTTAGCACCATCCATGTAGTACATAGGGTATTCTGTTTCATTTTCATAGTGAGGTTCCAGCTCTTCAATTTGGAGTTGTTGCACTGGAACTACTGGAGCAAGATTGGGAGCCCATGGATATTGCGGAGGATTGGGATTCCTCATTAGTTGAGGCACTTGTGTTCTCACCGAGAGTGGGTTGAGATGTGGAACTTGTGCATTAGGTGCCAGTCCCGGTTGTCTATATACTGGGATTTGCAGCGGCTGTTGGTATTGTTGGGGCCGGGGTTGTGCTACCCTCATATTGTAGAAGCAAGTATTTACATCATGCCCTGCAGCATTGCAAATGGGGCACCATAAGCATGGGGGTTGAGCCGCTTCTGGTGGGTTGAGTCTGTTCCTCAAGATCGGGCATTCATTGGCTGTATGGTTGGCCATACAATGTGGGCACCAAATATTTTCTCTCCGTGGGTACTATGGTGGTTGAGAGACATGCAACTTTTGCTCGATGGCCTGCATCATTTCATCTTTTACTCAAGGCCATGGCTTCCACTCTATCCTCGATGGTGCGATCTTTGTGGGAAGTGCTTCCCTTCTTTGAAGATTTCTTGTCGCGATGACTTGATTTATAGCCATCACTATCGCTGTCAGAATCGGTCATGCCGTCCTCAATGTCAATTGCAGCTTCATGAGCATCACTGAAATGTGCATAGCTACTGACTTTTTTCATATCCTTGCAAATGGAGTTTTTAAGGCCAGAGATGAACCTTGCTATGAGGTACTTGTCGTCCAGACGGGGATCACATTTTTCTATTAATCTTTTCATTCTTCCCAGGTATGTTCTAACCTTTTCTTTCTTGTGCATATCTATATTGCCAAGTTGTAATGCGGGGTCATCTTGTAGCCTTTCTATTTGGAATCTTCTTCTGAACTGGTCAAATAGCAATGCCCATGTGGCTCTCTCCTTTATGAGAAGGTCGAGGTACCATTCCGAAGCCTCATCGGTTAGGGCCATCGGGAACCAAGCGGCTTTGGTTTCATTTGACTAGTTGCCTCCAGCACAACATGCTGCATCGAAGAGTTGAAGGAACCTGGTGGGGTCCCCTCATCCATTGTACTTTGGCATTTCCAATTTACCAAAGTGTCGTCTGCCATTGTTATTGTTGTTGTGGTTGCGTCGTTCTTTAAGGTGTTCTGAAGGACTTTGATCGTCGCTACTTATTGCTTCTTCAATTGTAATTTCCTCCATGCTGCTTGTCGATGGTGAGAGGTTGAATTCTTGAAGAGCGGCGAGGGTCGAAGAAAGTTCCCGGAAGTAGGCAGGTTATAGTCTTTTTCTTGATCTCAGGTGCATAAACAAGTCCTATTTGTGACTTTCAAGTGGGTGCATATGACTACGAAGTCCAATTATGATTTCGACCTTCGTGGACCCAAAAATGGTAAAAAATAAGTAAGCGGCAGGTCAAAATAAGTGCCTATGTGAGGCTCCCAAAGAAGGAATAAAATGGTTGGGGGGGTTAGAGATGCATTAGTGTCGTAGGGACCATCACATTAAAATTGTGCCTAGGATTGTTCCACGAGTGGGAAAATGTGCCGGTGCAGACAGATTGTAAATCGGAGGTCTCGGTAGAATCTTATGTGCGAATTAGTGCGAAAAAGAAACCCACATGGGGCACAGATTAACGTGTTTTATGGATGCCTAAATGGTGTGGGATTGGCTGGAAAAAGTTCCCATAGCTCAATGGTTCCGTGTGTGAAGTTGTGGTTTAATCTAAGTCCAAATTGGGTCCCAAACGGGCAAGATATGAACCTCAAAGTTAGGGGTAAAAATGGTCCTTTTTTTGGGGAGGGGTCCCTTGGCCTTAAGTTTGGTGTGAAGGGTCCTAAACTCTAACTGGGATGGATTAAGTGAACTAAGGAAGTTAAGCTAGCTGCTAGTTAAGCTAACTATGTAGTTAGAGTAACTATCCTAACTAACTACAGTTAGGCCACTAATTGGAATCCCATTAGTCTAACCTAACTTGAATCAAAATAAACTAAATCTAAGTTTTTCTAATGACCTAACCCTAGGTAAACTACGATTAAGGTTAGGGTTTTTTTTCTCCTAAGGTGGGGGGTCATTGGCGGGTGGCGGATTTGGAGATACAGCAAGGGGGGGTGCGAATGAGGGGGGGTGTCTTTTCGAGATGTAGGAGGGCCGGGGCGTTGCAAAAGGGCGGGGGGAGGAGGTATGGAGGAGGGCCTTTAAGGCCCTAGTGCTATGGTGGTTGGGTGACTGGTCGGGCGACGGGTGGGCAACATCGTTGCTGACATCATCGTCGGTGGGCGTCACCACCTCTGGTGTTGCTGGCGCGCGGGCACCATCGCATAGCACGTGGCTCTGCACCTGGCTGGCGTAGGGGCAGCCAAGCCCCTTTAAGGGCCTTATATAGATAGGTTAGAGAGAGGGAGAAGAGAGGGGGGGAGAGAGAGAGAGAGAGAGAGAGAGAGAGAGAGAGAGAGGGGGGGGGGGGGAAGAGGAGAGAGAAAGAGAGAGAGGGGGAGGAGAGAGAAAGAGGGGGAAAGAAAGAGGAGAGAGAAAGAGAGAGGGGGGAGAGAGAGAGAGAGAGAGAGAGAGAGAGAGAGAGAGAGAGAGAGAGGGGGGAAAGAAAGAGGAGAGAGAAAGAGAGAGAAGAGGAGGGGAAAGAGAGGGAAAAAAAAGGGGGTGGAGGAAAGAGAGAGGGGGTTGAGGGGGATGGAGGGAGGGGGTGGGGGAGGTAGAGGTGGGGGGGGGGGATGGGGGTGGAGATGGGGTGGGTGGGGGTGAAGGGGGGGGGGTGAAGGGGGGGATGGGGGTGGAGATGGGGTGGAGGGGGGGAAAAGGGGGGGGGTGGAGGGGGTAGGAGGAGAAGGGGGGGTGGAGATGGGGTGGGTGGGCGTGAAGGGGGGTGGAGGGGGGGAAAGGGGGGTGGAGGGGATAGGTGGAGAAGGGGGGTGGAGGTGGAGGGGGGGGGAAGGTGGGGGGGTGGAGGTGGAGAAGGGGGTGGAGGTGGAAAAGGGGAGTTGGTGTGTAGAGAGAGGTAGAGAGATAGTGGAGTAGAGGGTGATGGAGATGGGGGGTGGAGGAGGTGGGGGATAGAGAGAGGTAGAGAGATAGTGGAGTGGAGGGAGTGGGGGATAGAGAGAGGTAGAGAGATGGTGGAGTGGAGGGTGACGGAGATGGGGGTGGACGAGGGATAGAGAGGGGTAGAGAGATAGTGGAGTTGGGGGGTGGGGAGAGGGAAGGAAATGGGAGGTGGAGGAGAAAAAGGGGAGATGGGGTGTAGAGAGAGATAGAGAGATGGTGGAGGGGAAAAGGATGGTTACCTTGAGTGGGGGAGATGGCGGATGGACGGAAAAAGTGGAGGTGGTGGGGAGGAAGATGATGGGAGGTGGAGATGGAGATGGAAGGGGGGGTGATGGAAAAAGTGGTGGTGGAGGGGTGATTGATGGAAAAAGTGGTGGTGGTGGTGGTGGAAATGGTGGACCGAAATTGGAGGACGGAAAATAGAGAAAGATGGAAATTATGAAGGCTTAACGGAATTTGGAGAAGGAAGTGGCTAGCAAAAATGTGGGGAAAGAAATGAGGGGGGTTGGTGTTTCTTTTATAGGATGTGGAGGGATTAAGGGTTAATTTTGGGTGTTTAGTGTATTAATGTGATTTTGTATGTTAACATTATCCTTTTGCATCATTTGGAAGCATTTTTTCACTCCTTTGCCTTGAGGGATGTATCTTGAATGGTTTTTCGTAGGGGGTTCTTTTTTCACACATGCAAGCACGTGCTCCGCTTTCACTTCATGCGCTAACCTCCCTGGTAGCAGTGCCAAATGTTGTCTCTGGTTTACCCAAATGCAGGTTCCGAGGGTGTTGGCCACCTATAGTCATGTCATTGCTCATTGTAGCATAGGTGTTCACAAGTGTAGCATAAGTCCTCGGGTCATGTTTCGGTGAGAGGTGTAGGCTAAAGCATGGAAAGTAGATCTCATGCGTGTGTGAATGAGAAAGAGGGCTTGATTATAACGATTGATGGAGGCTCTCGCCTCCATGGGAGTTCAAGGGTTTAGAAGGGGATTTCAGGGTTAGAAATGGGGACAGGGTTGAGAGAGTTAACTAGGAATTCCAAGGTTCAGAGGGGGTTGCAGGGTTTAGGAGGAGTCCAAGGTTGAGGAGTGGAGACCTAGTCTCCTTCGGGGAGTCGAGGGGTAAGGGTTGAGGAGGAGGGAGGGAGGAGGAGGAGGAGGAGGAGGAGGAGGAGGAGGGAGGAGGAGGAGAAGGGAGGAGGAGGAGGGAGGAGAAGGAGGGAGGAGAAGGAGAAAGAGGGAGGAGGAGGAGGAGGAGGGAGGAGGAGGGAAGAGGAGGAGGAAAAGGGTGGAAGGAGGAGGAAGGAGAAGGAGATGGGAGGACGAGGAGGAAGGAGGGGGAGGAGGAGGAGGAGAAGGGAGGAGGAGGATGAGGGAGGAGGAGGAGATGGAGGAGAAGGATGCGGGAGGAGGATGAGGAGGGAGGAAGAGGGAGGAAGGAGGAGGAGGGAGTTCAAGGGTCGAGAGTGCAAGGGTAAGGGCATGCTAGAACACAATAGTGTAAGAGAGCATGGATGCAATGGAGATCAATCGCATGAACATAATAGTGAGCTTGAACACTGAACCCCAAAGAGTGGAAGCTTCATTCCATTGAGAGATATTTATACATGTTGGTCTCTCCACTTTTGGGGGGGACCTTTTGGGTCTCTACACAAAGTGGGGGGACCTTTTGGGTCTCTACACAAAGTGGAGGGACTTTTTGGGTCTCTACACAAAGTGGAGGGATCTCCGAAAGGGTAGGCTTTTAGTATTTCTCTCTCTAGATTTAGTATTTCTCTCTGTAGATCTTGATTTTCCAAGTATGATTGGATCTTTTCTAGAGAGGATTTTGGCTATCCTCATTCGTTAAGATTTATCATACTATCTTGGCTCAAGATATTACAAGCGGAGCTTTGCTGCTACTCTACGCACACAATGCTCTCATAGTTGTTGTCCTAGAGTGCACTTCTAGCCCTTGTTGCCAGAAGTTTAATAGCAGTTGCAATAGAAACGATATAAATATAAGTTCATGCACCTTTTCATTATAGACTCGGACATGGTCCAAGTAGTGGAGCAATGGAAGGAGAAATGGCAGATCCACCTTAACAAAGTATTTAAATGTTAGTTTGTGGATATGCAAGTGCCATTGGTCTTTACTTTCAAGTTTAAATGGTACGAGGCTCTTGATTGCATGGATCATAGTGTACCCTACATAATACGCTCATTACAAGCCCTCATGATTTTTCATTATTGGAGGAGAGAAAAAAAGGAAAATAGGGAGAGAAAAGGGAAAAAGGGGGGGGGGGGAAGATTACGCATAAGATAGTTTTTGCTTGTTATTTATTTTAAATAAAAGATTTTGCATAACAAAAAAGAGGATTGTTTTTTTGTGCATTGTATTTTTTATTTAAATGATCAATAAATTACAAAATAATATTTTTAAAAGGAGGATTATTTGAAATAAAATATATTGGGATTTTTGAAATAAAGAGTAAGTACAAACTATGTTCCCTAGTTTTTGCATTCTTAATGCAAAATGATAATGTCAAATTTTTTTAAAAAATTATCTGGAAAGGATAGGGTTAGAAAGTTAATTTTTTATTTATGAAGGATATCTTTAGAAAGCTATCTTTTTAGTGGGGAAGGGATTTTAAGCTCCATTCAAAATTGAAAAAAAAAGTCCAAAATTAATGAAATGGGTGTTACATGAGGACTGCTTCAAATCACAATAGAAAGCAGATGAGAAATTTTAAAAGCACATGATAAAATTTTGAAGGCGCACAATAGAAAGAACATAAATGTGCATGTGGACTCACTATCCACTATCTTGAATCTTATAACTTCTTTCCAGAATCTTGTAACTACCTTTCAAACTACTGTTAATATTGAAAAACATTAGCCTTCCATTTGTGTTGTGCTGAGAAAACATGCTAGAAGCACATTGTCCCAAACTATGCTTTTTCTTGTCACGTTCCCATGCTAAGGTCTAGATGGAGAAAAAAGGAGCTTGCTTATCTTGAATCTCCTCTTGTGTTGTATATTGGATCTCCCTTCCCTTTATATTTCACAAAATAATGCAAGAATCAATCATTAGGAGAAGCATATATGGGAAGAAAGAAAAGAAATGGAGAAAGACGGAGATTGCTTTTGCCTTTTTCTTTTTAATTTGTGGCTTGCTTTCTCTTCTATGCTCCTCCCATCTTCTTTGTATTATTTGAATCCAAGGACATTGTTGTGTTACTTTTGTATCTCAACCTTTTCTCTATCATGATTTAGGGTGGCTCTTCATATTCTATCTTCTAGCAAGTGCACTTTCTCTTTTTTGCCTATCTTGTTCCACTCATGCTAAGTTTTTTTTCACTAGAAAGACATGCTAATGTAGGAAATTTTCTATCCCATAAGTCATCTAGTCAGAGGCCTTGCCTTTCTCTATTCAATCCTATGTATCTTAGATGAGTACAAATTATCTTATAAGTCCTATAGTCAAATTTCAATGCAGCATGAGCAATTTTGTGCTATTGACTCACATAGGCACTAGGAAGTCATGATTGTCATAGGACACACCTCCATTTGAAATCTCATCCACCATGGGACTTTCATGTTGCTAGCATTAAGAAAGGGGAGAACGACACCTACTCCCTTGAGTCCCGCAGATTATGTGGATGACATGAGAGAGATATTCATGAATGATAGTGGAGCCTGTATCATGTCTTGGATGCGACAAACCATGACCATTGTCTTTGAAAATTCACTCAACTCCCATTGATTTGTTCAGGAAATCACCTATCTTTAGAGATCTGTTAGTTGTACTGTCCCATTTTCATATACATCAACTAATTGGTATGGTCCATCCCATCCAAGTTTCAAATAGGCTTCAAAGGACCAAGTTTGGCATTGTAAATAAGTACCAATTCTTTTCTTAAGATGCTTTGGCACAATGTGCCAATCATGCCATGCTTTATGTCAGTGATGAATAACCTGTTGTGAGGAGGATGCTCAGAGGCATAATTAATCCAACTCTACCAATTGATGTTGTAATCTTTGAATAGGTTCAAACTTACCAAGATGATGCTTGGTAGCAACTAATAGACTTGGTACTAGGAATTCTACAACTTCCAACCCAAAAGCCATTTTGAAAGGGGTCAGATTTGTTGTGACTTTGTAAACAGTGTGATAAGCCCCCACAAGGCTGAATGGAGCTTAGTGACCCAATCCCATCAATAAGTACTTTCTATCTTAAAGATAATGATCTCGAGAAGTTTATTGGAAGACTTAGCTTGGCCATTATAATGCAGGTAATAGGTTATAGCAACTCGGTGTAGTACCAAGAATTGTTTGGTCAGGGATTCAAATAATTCATTCATGAAGTGAGTTGCTTGGTCCTTAACAAATTTAAGTGGGCATCCAAATATGCATATGATATTTTCAAATAGGAACTTGGTAGTGTTGAAGCCTAAATTATCTCTCACTGCCCAAATTAGGCCTTGTAGAATGGGCGAATGATCAAATCAAACTATTAGAATTCAATCATTGTGAAGGCTGTGATAGTACCCATCGCATCGAGTATCATTTGAAATTCAATTTTTATAAAGGCAAAATTCAATAATTGTAAAGGTTGTGCATAGTATCCGTTGCCTTGAGCATTAGGCTCCTCTTCATAAAGACTCATTGAGCTTAATATTTCTTATAAATATATATTAATGTATAATAAAAGCATAGCTCTTGCTATTCTTTGGAAATCGAAAGATTCTTCTATATTTCTTCTCTATTTAAATGTTAGTTTGTGGATATGCAAGTGCCATCGGTCTTTACTTTCAAGTTTAAATGCTATGAGGCTCTTGTTTGCATGGATCATAGTCATCCCTACATAATATGCTCATTACAAGCCCTCATGATTTTTCATTATTGGAGGAGAGAAAAAAAGAAAAAAAGGGAGAGAAAAGGAAAAAAAGGGGGGGGGGAAGATTATGCATAAGATAGTTTTTGCTTGTTATTTATTTTAAATAAAAGAATATGCATAATAGAAAAGAGGATTGCACTTTCTCTTTTTTGCCTATCTTGTTCGACTCATGCTAAGTTTTTTTTCACTAGAAAGACATGCTAATGTTGGAAATTTTCTATCCCATAAGTCATCTAGTCAGAGGCCTCGCCTTTCTCTATTCAATCCCGTGTATCTTAGATGAGTACAAATTATTTTATAAGTCCTATAGTCAAATTTCAATGCAGCATGAGCAAGTTTGTGCTATTGACTTACATAGGCACTAGGAAGTCATGATTGTCATAGGACACACCTCCATTTGAAATCTCATCCACCATGGGACTTTCATGTTGCTAGCATGAAGAAAGCGGGAGAAAGACTAGGACCGAAGGAGAGGAAGAATAGGACCATAGGAGAGGATAGTTGTTGTAGATGGGCAACTGATGGTATATAGCCTGTGCATGTCAGCTGTACGATGATTTGTAGCAAAAACTAATGGTATAGGCATGCCACCTTGTCGCACAATGTGACCCTGAGACTATCACGTAGTGTGACCCGGAGACCATTGTGTAGTAAGAACCCAGTATAGATGCACATGGTGACCTTAGGAGTGACCCGAGACCCATTGGTCACACTAACTATGATCCCAAAGAGACTACTTTGGACACCGACTCTCTCGAGTCCCACATATTATGTGGATGACATGAGAGAGATATTTCATGAAAGTTGGGGAGATTGATGGGGGCTCAAATTGTAGCTAGTGATAATTTGAATGTATGAGTTTGCATATGCCCTTTTTGGGATGAACCTTGTAATGGTCCATATACATTCATGCCCCCTCAAGAGAATTTTTGTACTCATGGCTTGGTGCATTGTATGTTCATGCCCGTGTGAAGGAATTGTTATACTCATGCCTTGGAGCATTATATGTTCATGTATTGGCATTGATTCTTTTAGAGCTAAAATTAGTGATGCACTTACACTCTACACCCAGCATACTTTGTGCTTCATGTATCAAAAAGCACTTGCTATATTACCTGAGAACCCATCTTCTTTTTGAAGAGGTTTCTAATTTCTTCTATATAAATAGCACAATATTTTACGTGGTTGTACTTTAGCTATTACATTATGCTCATGTTCTTCATCTAGCTTGTGTTTTATTCTTCATTGAGTTATCTCCTTCCTATCCATCAACCACCGGTGACTTGCACTAGGGAGTAATATAACTTTGTTCTCTATCTGCCTAATGCTACTCTGCCTTGTTGGAACCTTGACAGCCCTACCATTTGAAAATCTCGTTGAAGTCAATTGCCTTTCTCCACAACATCTGCTACTTCTACATACCCTCACAAACACTGTCAGGCTGCTCAATGGTACTTATATGGAGCAAAATAACTCATAGACATTGTGGCTACCTCTCTCTAAAGCATCTACTTGCTTCTACATCTGCTCATAGACATTGCAGTCTCCCAAGAAATAATTTTAGTAGACATGGTCAAGCAAATAGGAATCTAGGTAGCAGTTGCATCAAAAGCATGAATTCCCCCCCACTATCCACTTTGTTGAATCTTATAACTTCTTCCAAATCTTGTAACTTCCTTTCAAACTATTGTTAATATTAAAAATATCATACTTCCATTTGTGTTGTGCTAAGAGCAATGTTAAGCACATTGTTCCAAACTATGTTTTTTCTTGTCAAGTTCCCATGCTAAGACCTAGATGAAGAAAAAAGGAGATTTCTTATCTCAAATCTCCTCTTCTCTTGAATTTTACAGATCCCCTTTCCTTTATACCTCACAAAATAATGAAAGAACCAATCATTAGGAGAAGCATATATGAAAGAATCAAACATTAGAAGAAGCATATGTGGAAGAAAGAAAGGAAATGGAGAAAGAGGGAGATTGCTTTTGCCTTTTTCTTTTAAATTTGTGGCTTCATTTCTTTGAGATTTCTCTTTTATGCTCCTCCCATCTTCTTTGTATTATATAAATCCAAGGACAGTGTTGTGTTACTTTTGTATCTCAACCTTTTTCTCTATCACCATTTACGGTGCCTCTTCATATTCTACCTTGTGGCAAGTGCATATGCTCTTTTTTGCCCATCTTGTTTGACTTATGTTAAGTTTTTTCTCACTAGAAAGAAATGCTAATGTAGGGTCTTGTCTGGCCCATAGGTCATCTAGATTGGAGGCCACCACTTTTTCTCTATTCAATCCTGTGTATCTCAGATGAGTACCGCCTATCTGATAAGTTCCGTATCGACTCTCAATGCAGCATGAGCAAGTTGTGCTATGGAATCACATAGGAACTAGGAAGGAATTGTCATAGGACACACCTCCATTTGACATCTCATGCACCATGGGCCTTCCATGTTGCTAGCATGAAGAATGGGAGAGGAAGACTAGGACCGTAGGAGAGGACACTTGTTGATGGGAAACTAATGTTATATAGCCTACGCATGTCATCCACCACAGTTTGCAGCAACTAGTGGTATGGGCATGTCACCTTGTCGCACAATGTGACCCCGAGACTATCACGTAGTGTGACCCCAAGACCATTGTGTAGCAAGACTCCATGATAGATGCACATCATGACCCTAGGAGTGCCTGTCCACAAATTTTTTACACTAACTATAGCCCCAAAGAGACCACTTTGGACACCTACTCCCTTGAGTCTTGCATATTATGTGGATGACATGAGCAAGATATTCATGAATGATAGTGGAGCCTGTATCATGTCGTGGATGCGACAAACCATGACCATTGTCTTTGAAAATTCACTCAACTCCCATTGATTTGTTCAGGAAATCACCTATCTTTAGAGATCTGTTAGTTGTACTGTCCCATTTTCATATACATCAACTAATTGGTATGGTCCATCCCATCCAATCTTCAAATAGGCTTCAAAGGACCAAGTTTGGCATTGTAAATAAGTACCAATTCCTTTCTTAAGATGCTTTGGCACAATGTGCCAATCATGCCATGCTTTATGTCAGTGATGAATAACCTGTTGTGAGGAGGATGCTCAGAGGCATAATTAATCCACTCTACCAAGTGATGTTGTAATCTTTGAATATGTTCAAACTTACCAAGATGATGCTTGGTAGCAACCAATAGACTTGGTACTAGGAATTCTACGACTTCCAACCCAAAAGCCATTTTGAAAGGGGTCAGATTTGTTGTGACTTTGTAAACAGTGTGATAAGCCCCCATAAGGCTGAATGGAGCTTAGTGACCCAATCCCATCAATAAGTACTTTTTGTCTTAAAGATAATGATCTTGAGAAGTTTATTGGAAGACTTAGCTTGGACATTATAATGCAGGTAATAGGTTATAGCAACCCGGTGTAGTACCAAGAATTGTTTGGTCAGGGATTCAAATAATTAATTCATGAAGTGAGTTGCTTGGTCCTTAACAAATTTAATTGGGCATCCAAATATGCATATGATATTTTCAAACAGGAACTTGGTCGTGTTGAAGCCTAAATTATCTCTCATTGCCCAAATCAGGCCTTGTAGAATGGGCGGATGATCAAATCAGACTATTAGAATTCAATCATTGTGAAGGCTGTGATAGTACCCATCGCATCGAGTATCATTTGAAATTCAATTTTTATAAAGGCAAAATTCAATAATTGTAAAGGTTGTGCATAGTATCCGTTGCCTTGAGCATTAGACTCCTCTTCATAAAGACTCATTGAGCTTAGTATTTCTTATAAATATATATTAATGTATAATAAAAGCATAGCTCTTGCTATTCTTTGGAAATCGAAAGATTCTTCTATATTTCTTCTCTATTTAAATGTTAGTTTGTGGATATTCAAGTGCCATTGGTCTTTACTTTCAAGTTTAAATGCTATGAGGCTCTTGTTTGCATGGATCATAGTCATCCCTACATAATATGGTCATTACAAGCCCTCATGATTTTTCATTATTGGAGGAGAGAAAAAAAGAAAAAAAGGGAGAGAAAAGGAAAAAAGGGGGGGGGGGGGGGAGATTATGCATAAGATAGTTTTTGCTTGTTATTTATTTTAAATAAAAGAGTTTGCATAATAGAAAAGAGGATTGCACTTTCTCTTTTTTGCCTATCTTGTTCGACTCATGCTAAGTTTTTCTTCACTAGAAAGACATGCTAATGTAGGAAATTTTCTATCCCATAGGTCATCTAGTCAGAGGCCTCGCCTTTCTCTATTCAATCCTGTGTATCTTAGATGAGTACAGATTATCTTATAAGTCTTACAGTCAAATTTCAATGCAACACGAGCAAGTTTGTGCTATTGACTCACATAGGCACTAGGAAGTCATGATTGTCATAGGACACACCTCCATTTGAAATCTCATCCACCATGGGACTTTCATGTTGCTAGCATGAAGAAAGGGGGAGAAAGACTAGGATTGTAGGAGAGGAAGAATAGGACCATAGGAGAGGACAATTGTTGTAGACGGTCAATTAATGGTATATAGCCTGTGCATGTCAGCTCTACGACGATTTGTAGCAAAAACTAATGGTATAGGCATGCCACCTTGTCACACAATGTGACCCTGAGACTATCACGTAGTGTGACCCAGAGACCATTGTGTAGTAAGAACCCAGTATAGATGCACATGGTGACTTCAGGAGTGACCCGAGACCCATTGGTCACACTAACTACGATCCCAAAGAGACTACTTTGGACATCGACTCCCTCGAGTCCTGTATATTATGTGGATGACATGAGAGAGATATTTCATAAATGATAGAGGAATCTGCGTCGTGTCATGGATATGACATAGCATGATCATTGTGTTTGACGAGGACTAATTAAAAGAAAGGAGATATCAGGCTAAGACCTAGATGAAGAAAAAAGAAGATTTCTTATCTCGAATCTCCTCTTCTCTTGAATTTTACAGATCCCCTTTCCTTTATACCTCACAAAATAATGAAAGAACCAATCATTAGGAGAAGCATATATGAAAAAATCAAACATTAGAAGAAGCATATGTGGAAGAAAGAAAGGAAATGGAGAAAGAGGGAGATTGCTTTTGCCTTTTTCTTTTTAATTTGTGGCTTGATTTCTTTGAGATTTCTCTTTTATGCTCCTCCCATCTTCTTTGTATTATATAAATCCAAGGACGTGGTTGTGTTACTTTTGTATCTCAACCTTTTTCTCTATCACCATTTAGGGTGCCTCTTCATGTGGCAAGTGCATATGCTCTTTTTTGCCCATCTTGTTTGACTTATGTTAAGTTTTTCTCACTAGAAAGAAATGCTAATGTAGGGTCTTGTCTGGCCCATAGGTCATCTGGATTGGAGGCCACCACTTTTTCTCTATTCAATCCTGTGTATCTCAGATGAGTACCGCCTATCTGATAAGTTCCGTATCGACTCTCAATGCAGCATGAGCAAGTTGTGCTATCGACTCACATAGGAACTAGGAAGGAATTGTCATAGGACACACCTCCATTTGACATTTCATGCACCATGGGCCTTCCATGTTGCTAGCATGAAGAATGGGAGAGGAAGACTAGGACCGTAGGAGAGGACACTTGTTGATGGGAAACTAATGTTATATAGCCTATGCATGTCATTTACCACAGTTTGTAGCAACTAGTGGTATGGGCATGCCACCTTGTCGCACAATGTGACCCCGAGACTATCACATAGTGTGACCCCAAGACCATTGTGTAGCAAGACTCCATGATAGATGCACATCATGACCCTAGGAGTGCCTGTCCACAAATTTTTTACACTAACTATAGCCCCAAAGAGACCACTTTGGACACCTACACCCTTGAGTCTTGCATATTATGTGGATGACATGAGAGAGATATTCATGAATGATAGTGGAGCCTGTATCATGTCTTGGATGCGACAAACCATGACCATGGTCTTTGAAAATTCACTCAACTCCCATTGATTTGTTCAGGAAATCACCTATCTTTAGAGATCTGTTAGTTGTACTGTCCCATTTTCATATACATCAACTAATTGGTATGGTCCATCCCATCCAAGCTTCAAATAGGCTTCAAAGGACCAAGTTTGGCATTGTAAATAAGTACCAATTCCTTTCTTAAGATGCTTTGGCACAATGTGCCAATCATGCCATGCTTTATGTCGATGATGAATAACCTGTCATGAGGAGGATGCTCAGAGGCGTAATTAATCCACTCTACCAAGTGATGTTGTAATCTTTGAATATGTTCAAACTTACCAAGATGATGCTTGGTAGCAACAGATAGACTTGGTACTAGGAATTCTACGACTTCCAACCCAAAAGCCATTTTGAAAGGGGTCAGATTTGTTGTGACTTTGTAAACAGTGTGATAAGCCCCCATAAGGCTAAATGGAGCTTAGTGACCCAATCCCATCAATAAGTACTTTCTATCTTAAAGATGATGTGATCTTGAGAAGTTTATTGGAAGACTTGGCTTGGCCATTATAATGCAGGTAATAGGTTATAGCAACCCGGTGTAGTACCAAGAATTGTTTGGTCAGGGATTCAAATAATTAATTCATGAAGTGAGTTGCTTGGTCCTTAACAACTTTAATTGGGCATCCAAATATGCATATGATATTTTCAAACAGGAACTTGGTCGTGTTGAAGCCTAAATTATCTCTCATTGCCCAAATCAGGCCTTGTAGAATGGGCGGATGATCAAATCAGACTATTAGAATTCAATCATTGTGAAGGCTGTGATAGTACCCATCGCATCGAGTATCATTTGAAATTCAATTTTTATAAAGGCAAAATTCAATAATTGTAAAGGTTGTGCATAGTATCCGTTGCCTTGAGCATTAGACTCCTCTTCATAAAGACTCATTGAGCTTAGTATTTCTTATAAATATATATTAATGTATAATAAAAGCATAGCTCTTGCTATTCTTTGGAAATCGAAAGATTCTTCTATATTTCTTCTCTATTTAAATGTTAGTTTGTGGATATTCAAGTGCCATTGGTCTTTACTTTCAAGTTTAAATGCTATGAGGCTCTTGTTTGCATGGATCATAGTCATCCCTACATAATATGGTCATTACAAGCCCTCATGATTTTTCATTATTGGAGGAGAGAAAAAAAGAAAAAAAGGGAGAGAAAAGGAAAAAAGGGGGGGGGGGGGGAGATTATGCATAAGATAGTTTTTGCTTGTTATTTATTTTAAATAAAAGATTTTGCATAATAGAAAAGAGGATTGCACTTTCTCTTTTTTGCCTATCTTGTTCGACTCATGCTAAGTTTTTCTTCACTAGAAAGACATGCTAATGTAGGAAATTTTCTATCCCATAGGTCATCTAGTCAGAGGCCTCGCCTTTCTCTATTCAATCCTGTGTATCTTAGATGAGTACAGATTATCTTATAAGTCTTACAGTCAAATTTCAATGCAGCACGAGCAAGTTTGTGCTATTGACTCACATAGGCACTAGGAAGTCATGATTGTCATAGGACACACCTCCATTTGAAATCTCATCCACCATGGGACTTTCATGTTGCTAGCATGAAGAAAGGGGGAGAAAGACTAGGATTGTAGGAGAGGAAGAATAGGACCATAGGAGAGGACAATTGTTGTAGACGGTCAATTAATGGTATATAGCCTATGCATGTCAGCTCTACGACGATTTGTAGCAAAAACTAATGGTATAGGCATGCCACCTTGTCACACAATGTGACCCTGAGACTATCACGTAGTGTGACCCAGAGACCATTGTGTAGTAAGAACCCAGTATAGATGCACATGGTGACCTCAGGAGTGACCCGAGACCCATTGGTCACACTAACTACGATCCCAAAGAGACTACTTTGGACATCGACTCCCTCGAGTCCTGTATATTATGTGGATGACATGAGAGAGATATTTCATAAATGATAGAGGAACCTGCGTCGTGTCATGGATATGACATAGCATGATCATTGTGTTTGACGAGGACTAATTAAAAGAAAGGAGATATCAGGCTATTTATAAAAAGGACTATGTATGGCCAGTGGTGGTTCAGTTCATATAAAAGGTATGAGATGTGGTGAGCCAAAGGAAACCATGCCCTCCTCCTGTCTGTTGTAGAAAGAACTTAACAAGTGCATCCGATAGCAAAAGGTGGCACAGGATCGCTTCATTGGCACATTTTGTAAGTATCTTTATTTTTTACTATCTTATTCATCGGATGTGTGTTCTTTTTAATAGATATTATTGCCTTTATCGTGTTATGGGAAACTCTTGTTGTTTGTAAACTTGTGTGGTTGTCGTATGACAACCAAGGATGATTCTAACACTGCTTTTGCCTATAACAATCAACACGCGTGAGAATTAGAGAATTAGGTAGTACTGGTCGAATGGCAGATAAGTCTTTGGCTACTTTCAATTTCCTAATATAACTAGTTTCTTTCAATCTATATAATTTTGATGTACATAATAAAATTTCCATTCATGCAGCCTCCTTTATGCAAGAGACGTGGATAGGACGAGGGATTTGGAGTAGATGAGGGATGTAGGCTGGTCAGGGATCTGGAGTTTGTGGAGGATGGAGGTGATGATGGGATGGGTTTGGCCTCCAAGAGTGATGAAAGTTGGGGAGATTGATGGGGGCTCAAATTGTAGCTAGTGATAATTTGAATGTATGAGTTTGCATATGCCCTTTTTGGGATGAACCTTGTAATGGTCCATATACATTCATGCCCCCTCAAGAGAATTTTTGTACTCATGGCTTGGTGCATTGTATGTTCATGCCCGTGTGAAGGAATTTTTGTACTCATGCCTTGGAGCATTATATGTTCATGTATTGGCATTGATTCTTTTAGAGCTAAAATTAGTGATGCACTTACACTCTACACCCGGTATACTTTGTGCTTCATGTATCAAAAAGCACTTGCTATATTACCTGAGAACCCATCTTCTTTTTGAAGAGGTTTCTAATTTCTTCTACATAAATAGCACAATATTTTACGTGGTTGTACTTTAGCTATTACATTATGCTCATGTTCTTCATCTGGCTTGTGTTTTATTCTTCTCTTCGATCCCTCTTCCTTGATCCTTCTCAAGCCGTTATAGTCCTCTTTTCTAAGGAGTTGAAAAGAGGACATTGTCATGGTAGATGTACCTCCCTATACTTGGTTTGAATCATTCTGAAAAGGAATACTCTCATATTGAGTCCTGTCAATCTATAGATCCAATGCTCCAAGAAAGTTCAAATATATGGGCTTGCCTAGGATCTACCATACCTTATAGTCCTGTTTTCTAATGAGTTGAAAGATGACATTGTCATGGCAGATGTACCTCCCTATCCTTGACTTGAATGACTTTGAAGGGAAATACTCTCAGACTGAATCCTATCAATCTGTAGATCCAATGCTCCAAGAAACTTCAAGTCCTAGGATCTACCATACCTTGATCAGAAGAATCTAAAGCGGTGGTAGTAGAATTGGTCAAGTAAATAGTAGAAACCCTCACTCCTTGTTGTCGGCCTTCGTTGCTAAACTTCTCCATTGAGTTATCTCCGTCCTGTTGGTCAATCACTAGTGGTCTAGTTGACTCAGCGATGTAACTTTACTATCTGTCTAGATGCCCAGTGTTGCTGTATCTTACCAAAACCTTGAAATTCCTACGATATAAAGATTTGACTGAAGTTAGCTGCCTCCCTCTATAGCATCTCCCTATTTATACATCTGCTCATAGATACTGTTTGGACTACTTAATGTTGCTCGCATGGAGCAATGTAGCTCATAGACATTATGGCTACCTCTCTCCATAGCATCTACCGAATTCTAAATCTTCTCCCTAACGTTACACTCTCCTAAGAAGAAGCGACAGTAGACGTGATCAAGCAATTTTGCGTCTCATTTTATCCTAGATTTCAAGCACATCAAAGAAAAATATCTTTTAGCACATGGGTGCAAGCTAAAAAGCAGACCACAAGAGGAGTGGGGTTGCGCATAGAAGCCATGATACACGTGAACAAACTAATTTTCGTGAAAATCAGACCAGTGGGGTTTTGAGGAGGACCATAATTGAAATACGGCACGACCTAAAAAAATACTTGAAACAATAGAAGGGATCTCTAGATTGTGCCACGTGGAAGGGAGCGGATTAACGCCATAGCGATCTTGCGACGAGGAGGTTGAAGGGAGCCATATTTAAGCGCGTCCCAGCTCATTGTGTGGACATACTTACCTGGGCGGGGTCGATCGGTGATCAGTAAGGTCGATGGCCTAGGGTCGGCCTCTCCATTGCACTTCGGGCGGGCTGCACCCTAGCATCTCCCTACGGGGAGAGTGCACGTCATAATTTGTGGCAGTGGGGGCTCGCGTTCGCGCGGCCCCCTTCCAAACAGATCACAAGTTGCAAGTCCTGCCTTGCTGTGAGTCCTCCAGTAATGTAAATCGAGTTTCCGTCCAACAATCCTTGCCTTCATCTAAATCTATTTCTGGCTCCAACCGACACGTTTGCTCGCTGTATTCCTTCTCTTCAAATCGCGCTTTAATGGTAGATATCTTTGTCCATTTGCCTCGGTCTGCAAATTGCTGAACTACCTTCTCGGTGCTTTGGGGAACATGCTCTCCTTTTGGGGAATGGCACCCCAAATTATAGTCTTGACTACGATGTTCCCTGCAGAGGTGATGCCTCTCTATAGCCACCCTGTTCTCTTGCTGAGGGGATCTTTTTGACAGCTTCAAGCTCTCAAATGTAAATAACTATGTCGTGTGCTGGGGCAACTATCTTTGGTCTATCCTCGTTTGGCTTACCTCAAAAGGACCAAAGGTGAAGTATATATTCGCTTGACAGGAAAGAGATTATTGTCGTGATAATGACGAGTGTCAAGCTATTTCATTCATACAGATGATTATACATTCTTTTCATAACGATTACTCGGATTCACTTAAAGATAATCAAACGATCTAGGGTGCAATGCTATAAAGAGACAAGATTTGAGCTGGCATTTGCGTTCGCCCTTTTGGAGATCTTCAAGAGAAATCTTCTGTATGTGGAAGAGGGACAGATTGAGTGCCTGACCATAGGACACACAAAAGGATGATCCAGATATCCGATCGGATGTGACATCAGCAGTGTTATTTGATGAAATGGAGATCACTCGTTGGAGGTCAATGTAAGGTATCACGGCCACCATGGATCGTCCCACAGGAAAGCCAATCAGTTCAGCTTGGATGAAATCACTGTAGTTTCTTTCCTCGCCTGTCTCTTTTCTGGTAATGACTGAATTTCGCGATGGCATTGTTCAAGGATCGGCTACCTTGTTCATGCATGAGATAATGTCAAGATGCAAGCATCAATAAGGCATGTTAGAAAAATCGAGGCAACAGAATGTTCCCAGGATCACCACACACTCACTAAACACAGATCTGAAACAGCCAAATAGGACAGGTCTCAGCAAGCTTTGTGTACAGCACAACTGCTGCTCTTTCCGATAACAAACGCGGGCTCCTATAAAGTCCCCACTACGGGATAAACTTTTGTTCCATGTCTTTGTGGTGGATGGGTAGAACGAGGCCCAAGGCCTCCTTTGATTGCCCCCCTGCTTGCCATTTTGTCTCTTGTAGGCTTTGAATTTCCATGCCAGCCAACCTGTAGAGAGGGTCGACCCTGCTACAAACCCAATCTGATTCCCTGGCGTATAGCCAACCAAACCAGGTCCAAATTGGCTCGACCCCAGGCAGCTTCTGTCAAGATCAAGGTGTTGAAGTAAATCTTATCAACAGTTTCCAAACATGAGACCAATTAGACAGACTGTAATATGAACTATGTACAAGACATGAAAACGAAGCTCAAGGCTGAGCAGTTAGCCTATTAACATAAACACTGTATCAAAAGATAGCCTAGCTACGTTCACAAAGTTTTGAGGGCAATCCAATTTGAGGGACGATGCCTGCACAATTACCACTGCTTCCCTACATTAGTAATACTTAGCCAATGCTTTGAAAAGAAGATTCTGATTTAGCATAATTGTTGCTTAGCTCCCTGATGCAACTTCAAAAGATATGCAGAAAAAGATGCAAATGTCTTACAGATTGCCTCAAAAATTTGAGTATAGCTGTTGGGAGGGAGCAAGATTGCACGAGGGGAAGTTGCACGATCAAGAAGGAGCAGAATTGCATAGAGGTAAGTGCTGCTGTAGGACGGTGTGGAGAAGGAGCTTGCAGGAAGAGCTGCTTCAGTGGGAGGGCTGTTGCAGGAGGGGTTACTGCTGCAAGAGAAGCTGCCGCAGGAGGCTGCTACTGTGGAAGAACTGTTGCAGGAGCCTGTTGCTGCTGCTGTGGAGGAGGCTGCTGTTGTGGAGGAGCTGCTGCAGGAGAGTTTGGTGGGAGATCATATTGTAGATGTTTGACGGGAGTTAAATGGGAAAAATGCAAGTGGGAATTTCGTGGGATATAAAGAGGAAATCGCAGGTCGGGAGTCTAATGGACAAACTCAGAAAATGCTCTAAATACAGGCAGTTTTTTAGCATTTTTCAGGAGTTTTAAAGGTGTTTTTGGCAGAAACGTGTCCCATTGGGTGCATTTTTTTTTGCGCAAAAAGTAGTGCTAGTTATATTACTTGAAAGTGAGAGTACAAGAGGGCCTAAAGGCCAGCAGGCTGCAATCACAAAATGGATACAGCCCGAGGAGCCAAAATGCTAATTACAAGCCTCTCAGGGCATAATCATCGGAGAGTGGACAAACAGCCACGGTGGGGGGGCGTAATGCCACTGAAGACTCTGAGCAGAGTGCTGGAAGAAGAACTCCCGGTGGTCCCAGTCGCGAAGGAAGCGTCGTCTCTTTTCCTTCCCTGCCCGGGACTCCCCCTGAATCTGATCCCACTGACCCTTGAGCGTGTGAATGATCGTGCTCCAAATGTCTGCTAGGGTCTGGGTGGCAGAAGAAGCCTGATCTCCTACGGTTTGCGCGCATCTGGAAGTCCAGATATGCCAGCCTGTAATGCTTCCTATGATCTCCCAAACTGGGTGCCGAGTCATCGCTCCTGCGTCTGTCTCTGTCAGATGCCAAGGGAAGCTGTCCATGTATGCCTAGGTGGCCTGCGTGATGAAGAAGACGGGATCCTGCCTAGAGAACTCATAAGCCAAGTGATGTCCCATCTCAGTGCTCCACCAGCAAACGGCTCCCCAAGTGATCGGTCCTAGCTCGGGTGCAACCCTCGCTAAGATCCCCATGACTCCCTTCCAAACTGTCTACGCATGCAAGCAGCTCCAAAGGCAGTGCTTCAGGGACGACGACTCCTGAAAACACATCTGGCAGTGCCCCTCCTGCCCCATGTGCCTCAGCCAGCTGCCAACTGGTAGCCCCTTGTGTGCCACCATCCAAAGAAAGTAAGAGATCTTCCTCGGCCGCCAGCTTGCCCAAAGAGTCTTCCAGAAAGTGCGGAGAAAGACCAGAGATATCCCCTGGGCATACCAACTATGTGCGTGTGTGGGTAGCCCGTGCTGGAGAGCCCCAAGAGCACGCCTACCAGTACGCGCACTGTAAGAGAAGAAGGGGGTAGGGTTTTCTAAGGTCTCCAATGGTGGCTAGCGCCACTCCCCTGGGTCCCACTCCACCTCTGTCAAGAAACGGCCCTCCCATATCCAGAGTCTCCAGTCCTGGTCCTGCATAATCAGGGGGTCTATATGCCACGTTTTCCCTTGCAGCCCTACGATGCGAAGCGCTGCCAGGGAAGCTGGGGGTCGATCACAGCCTCTCTGCTCTGTAGGCGGCTATCATCGGCGACAGAGAAGAAGTGGATCGAGGAGTCCGGGAAAAGGCCTGCAACCACCAAAGGAATGCCCCGTGGAGTGAACTGTCCTAGCCACCTCTCATCTCCCGGGAAGAGCTGTCCGATGACCATGGGAATCCTCCAACCTGCAGGAATGGCAGCATTGATCTCCGCACGCCGAGCTTGGATCCCACGTGCCGTACCTACTGCTATTGCCAGTTCGCCTCGGCTCAGCTGGCTGTAGACGTCCCTCCAAACCCGGAGCGAGCGCGCGGGCCCACGCGCCCAGAGCGCCCAAGGGATATGGGATCTCTCTCCAAGCTGGCGACCTGTATCATCTGTCACCTGGCTGCTCCAGATCAGGGGCTGTCTGTCTATCTCCTCTCGGCAGTTAGGGGGAACTTGGGAGAGGCTGTGTCGCAACTTCCTCCAGACCGAAACGAGGCTACGGAGGAAGGGGGAACGGGGCTGAGTCAATGGGGCAGAAGTGAAGATCCACCGGATAGATGGCTGCCAATCACCTCCTCTCTGGGGGGTACACGCACTGAGACCATGCTGAAGCAAGAGCTTCCACGTCTGCCCTCTTGGGGTCAGACCGCGGATGACTAACTTGCCAAGTAGTGCCTGACGCTGCAGTTCTGGATCTATGATGCCAAGGCTCCCTCTGTCTGGGGGAGAATGACCGTCTGCCAGGTGACCTAGGCTCTGGTGGTGCCGGAACCATCTGAACCAGACCAAAGGAAGTTCCGCACCAGTCTCCTCAACTGGGCTACACATGATCTCGAGAAACACCAGCAAGAGGCCACATACCAAGCAGTGGCAAGAAGGACCTGGTTGACCACAAGGGCCCTGCCTGCCAAGGATAGCCAAGCCGTGCTCCAGAAAGCTAGCTTCCGTCGTATGGAGGCTAGGACCGGCAAGAACTGCTGAGCCGGTGTGATGTCCAGGCCTACCTGGAATCCCAGGTAAGGTGTCGTCTGTCCTCTAGGGATCCAGCAAAACCCCAGGAAAATATCCCACTATGAGCTGGCTCTCGGATCCGTAAGAAAACCAACTGACTTATGCCAGTTGATTTTCGCCCCAGCGGCTAGGCAAAAAACCTCTAGGGACAGTCTCACTTGCTCCAGTGACTCGATATCATCCTGCACATATAGGGCTGTGTCGTCTACATACTCGGAGTCCAGAAGTTGTGCATCGTCTCGAATAGGGAGACTCATCCCACGAAGACCAGTGGTACGGGCTCGTAGGAAGTGGGTCATGGCCTCCGCAAAAAATAGGAAGAGGTAGGGCGCTAACGGACGGCCCTGACGCACCGAGCGCTCGAGGGTGAATCTCTCCCCCATCTTGCCGCTGATGATAACCCGGCTGGAGGCCGACCTGTAGAGGCTAGCAATACCTCTGATCCACTCGTTCGCGAAACCGAACCGAGAGAGTGTACCTTCCAAGGACCAGTCAACCCTGTCGTACGCCTTCTCAAAGTCAAGAAGGAGTATGGCAAGGTGCTGGCCACTGTGCCGGGCCCACTCCGTCGCCTCTGAGAAAGTGAAGATGTTGTCCAAAATGCTGCGATCTTGGACAAAACCAGTTTGGGTGTCATGGATCAAGTCGTGTAGCAGGGGGCGGATGCGGCTACTGATCATCTTGGCGAGGATTTTGTAGGCGGTCAGGAGGAGGGTGATAGGGCGCCACTGTCTGATCTCTTGACGGTCCTCCCCTTTGGGGATGAGGCATATCAAGCCTGTCGCAAGGCTCTCTGGCATCTGTCCGCTGGAGAAGATATGTTGGAAGGCTGCGAGCAAGGGCCGGTGGATCTGCTCCCAAAAGGTGGTGAAGAAAGCTCTGGAGAGGCCATCCTCACCTGGGCATTTCTGCCCATCAATAGCGCTCACCGCATCCTGCATCTCCGCCACGGTGAAAGGAGCGAGAAGGGAGTCACTCATGCTAGGCTGCACGAGCCGCGGTGTAGACCTCCACACCTCCTCCCTGCATAGGCGGCCACGAGGGTCTAGGGGCGCCTGCTGGAACAATGATCTGTAGAAATCTGTCGCCAAGTCCGAGACCTCGTCTGGATCTGTCCTGACACTACCATCCTGCGCTCTAAGAGATCGGAGCTGTTCCCTGCTAACCTATGACCATGAGTCTTGAAGAACTCTCTGCACATCCTGTCGCCTTTCCTAGCCCAGAAGGACTTGGAATCATGAAACGAGAACTCTGAGCGTCGCTGGGTGATCTCCTCTAGCATGGCTCGGGCCCGAACCTCCTGCTGTCTAAGCTCCTCAGAGCCTGGAGAAGACTGCTGCATCCGCTGAATCGAGGCGAGATCTCGTCTGAGACCCCTCTCCTTCGCCCAACACTGCTGCTTGACCTGAATCGCCCCCTGCTGACAGATGAGGCTAGACTCAGCAAGCGCCTGAGCTACCTGTGCTACCATATCCCCGGTGGGGTCCCAATCCTGCTCCCATAGGTCCACTATCCTGCTGCGAACCGCTGCTCTGGAGTAGATGGAGTCTGGGATCCGGCATGAGCGTGGAGGTGAGGAGTGAGAGGCTGAGTCCAGGACTAGGATGACTGGGACATGGTCTGAGAGTGTCGTCCCTGGAACCACTCCTGACTCTCCACCTCTGCCAAGTGCCCAATCGCTGACATAGAAACGGTCCAGCTGCTCCAGAAGTCTACCTCCCTCCCTCCTGTAACCCCAAGAGAAGTCCAGACTCCCTGTCCATCTGCGAAAGGAAGGCTCCCTCCAGCTGTCCCGACCTCCCACTACGAATAGGAAGGAGTCCCAATCTGCCTGCTCTGCCTGAGCTATACCGAGGAACTCTGGGCCCCGTCCCTGCTGATCCTCTAGGGTCTCAAGGTTGTTGAAGTCCCCTCCTACAATTCAAGAATCCATCTCTGGCAACAAGTCTGTCAAGGATCTCCAAAAAGCGGCTCTCCGGTCGGGGCATAGATATTGAGGATGCCGATACGGGATCCCTCAATATTCAAGCCCACCCAAAGCGCACGTCCTGGGATCAGAGTGCCAAAACCACACACATTCTGAACGAGAGAAGCGTCGATGGAGGTACAGACACCCCCGCTCCTCCCCTGCTCACCAATCGAAGGTTCCCAGTAGGTGTGGGAGCGTCCTGTGAGGACCTTCCCACAAATACTGGTCTGAGAAGCCGAAAGCTTGTGTTCCTGCAATAGGAGCACATCTACCCTTCCCACCAAGGCTGGTTGGAGCTCCTGTCTGAGCACCATCTTCCTGGGGCCGCGGGTTCCTGATGAGTGGAACCCATTGACGTTCCAAGAGATAATGCGTATACTCATGAGGAGGGAAGGTGGGCCACAAACAGCTGTCTGCTTGCGGTCGATGTCGAGGTGTTCGGAGGATGTCCAATGTGCAGACGAAGGCGCTTCTGTGAGGGTTTCGAAGGAGAGTCCGGATCATCGGACCCATCCTCTAAAACCTTCAACAGGGGGGAGAGGCCCTTCGTCCCATGGTGGTAGGCTCTCTCTAACCAGCTCGACGCCTCTGCCAGGGAAATACTGTAGAAGCCCGCTACCTCTGCGGTCCTCCACGGGCGGAGCCCTTCCGCGTAGACCCACTCCAGAGGTGGCCGAATAATTACCAAGAGGCGGAAACGTTTGACGCTGTGGCGCCATCTCAGACGAACGTCACCCTCCTTCCACTCCACTGCTGCTGAAGAAGCTCCGCTGCTCTACTACCGATCCAGTCCTACACCTACTCCTGTGACTGATCTCGTATCGTCTCCCAAACATTTTCATTCGTCCATTGCTCATTCCCTTCACTGGAGATAGTGAAGGAATAGCTAGGACCATCGTGAGGGGCAAGGACGGACACCTTACCCTCCGCCCCCTTGCAGAGGAAGAAGATGCTGATGTCTAGGCATGCAGGGAAGGAGCCAATACCTGCTGCATCCAGATAATCCCAAGGTCCTGCTCGATAAAACTCCAAAGATAGAGCTCTAGGAGCAGCCCTTGGGCGTGGGGACGAGGATGAGGAGCCTGAACCAGAGAGAGGGGTGCTGGCCATCTGTGGGAAAGGGCCTCTCCCCTCCGCCGGGCCAGGAGGGATAGGCGCGGGGGAGGTCTGTGCTGGTTTCGGGGCTGCAGGTGGCTCAGGCAGATAGGGGGGTTCCCTCTGGATCATGCTCGAGGAAGAGAGGGGAGCGGAAACCACCGGTGTTGGGGGGGATCCTGGAGGGGGTGGGGGTCGGGGGACCGAGGAGGGGGGAGGGGAAGGAGGGCGGGGTGAAGGATGAGGGGGAGGCTGGCTGATCTTCTCCTTCCCTTTCTCCTTCCCCTTACCGGGCTGCTGATGAGTAGTGACCACAGGGGGGGGCTCTTGTTGTGGATGGGAAGGCTTTTTTGGTCCTGCTTTGTTTCCCTTCCGTTTTCTTTTGACCTCCATCCAGCCTTCCCCTTCGAGAGGGGGTGTCGTTGACTGGTGGGGGGGATCCTGAGTTGCCTGGATGGGGGCCTTCTGAGGTTCTGTACCCTTGAAGCGAGGGCAGGAGCGCGCCTGGTGCCCGAAGCCATGGCATCTCAGACACTGATTGGGGCGACTAGTGACCAGAATGCGCTGCGTCACCACACCTGTGTCCGTCTTGATCTCGAACTCCGAGGGGATGCTCTGCGGATCTAGGACTGCCACTTTGACACGTGGCACCCCTTGGGCTGCCGTCGCATCAACGTAGTGTGTCCTGCATAGGCCAGCCAAAGTGCGCCCCCAGGTCCTTGATGATCGGGCGAAGCTCAGTTGCAAGACCTGGAAAGATGAGGGTAACTGGATGGTGAGGAATGCGAAATCGGGCATCGAAGTCCGCTACACTAAAACCCCTATACCATGGGACCATAAGGATGATCTTCCCACCCACAGAAGTAGGGGATCGCCTGACCATATCGCTCGCAGCCTGTGCTGAGGAGAGCTTGAGCCAGAAGATACCACGTCCCATGAGTGCAACCTCCTCAATGTGGCTGTCCTCAAGGTAGAGGGTGGACTGTAACCAGTCCTTGATGTCTGCTCGTGAAGGGGAGTAGCCAATGACTCTCCCATAAACGGATGTCTGGGAGAAGTCCGTGGTGGCCTGCTTCACCAAGGAGACCTGGTGCTCTATTAGTGTTACGCGATAGGCTGATGGAGGAGGGGGGTCCGTCTGGGCCACCGGTTCCGGGCTCGTGGCCGCCATACTGCACTGACAAACTGCGAACACTCCAAAGTCAGGGGAAAGAGAAGGAAACGGAAGAGACAAGGATGGGGGGATTGGTACGGAGGCGGGGAAGGGAAGAGGGAGGGATGGAGAGGTACGGGGAAGCGGGGGGGGAGAGGTGGTGACGAAGGGGCGGGTGGCGGAGGGAAGGAGGAGGAGAAATAAGGGGGGGGGGCAGCGCAGCGCAGGGAGGGTGAGAGGAAGGGGGAAGGGAAGAGGTGTGGCAGCGCCGCACGAGAGGGGGTGGGGAGGAGAGGCGAGGAAGGAGGGGGAGAAAAGGGGGGGCAGCGTTGCGCCGCAGCAGGGGGGCAGGAGGGGGCGGGGGGCTGGTAGCAGTTTGGGATCTCAGGTGGAACTTTGAGGTAGCCTGGTTTTTGCACTTGCAGTGACAGGCCCTCACATAACGTTATGCTCTATAGAGCAACAGAAATTTCTCATGTTCGTGAGTGCATGGTGAAGTGCTTTAAAAAGGCTGGTGCACGGGGGGGACTCCTAAGGTATTCAAATATGCATTGAGGCTTGCAAAGTAGAAAAAGAGCAACAAATCAGAGGACGTTGGAAGCTATGCTTGTGGATTCTTTGAAGCATGTTGAGGAAGAACGAGACGCGAAAATGTGTGATAGTGGCATGATTGAAGTGGTTTGTAAGAAGCCATAGATGCCTTAAAGAGTGCTGAATTTTCAGATGCCAGTATACATCTGTCTGTTGATGTTGGGGAGCCAGAGAGCACTAGGCCAAGTGCGAATTGAGGCTTGTTAGTTCCCATGGAGGATTGTGATAATCAGTAGATTTTGCAAGTAGTGGACACCTTGATAGCAGCCAAGGTTGTGGCTATGTGTGCAGTGGCAAATGGTGGTCATGCTCCACTGTTGCATGATGATGCGCATGTGTTGGCTGGTCATGTTTAGCACACCCACGCCAGCAGCCTTGGTCGAAGGTTTGTAAGCTCCATCAAATTGAAGGATCCAAGATGTCATCACACCAAGACGCTCTTTTTGTGCCACTCCTTTCTTCTACTTACATTCTCAATCTACCATTTTGACCCTTCCTTGTTGCTGCAACAAGCATCTACTCTACATGCATTGTGAATTTCCCTCTCTAAAATCCTTTCAAGACCCAGGTTCTTGAGTGTTTCCTATAAAGATTTGCTCAATTTCAACATATGGCCTCCTACTAGAGCTCCTAGATTTTGCTTCAGAGCCTCCTTGAGTAGATGCATAGCTTCCACATGGTCCAAGCTATCTTCTCAACAAGCCTTTGCTTGCTCTCAATCCCTTTCTCTAGCTACCATCAGATTCACCTTCTCCTAATATCATATGAGATTTCCTTTTTAAACAACCTCCTTCATAGAGCTCTATAGTGGGCTAGCCCAAACTGCTAGTCTATCTTGCTTACACCCATAGTTTGTGTTCACTTTGAATGTGTAATCTTTTCTTGATAGATTTACTTGACTTCCTCTGATAGTCTTGGTCAGTTAAACCTCCTAAGCTACACTTGACTTCCTCTGATGGTCTTGGTCAGTCAAACCTCCTAAGCTGCATTTGTTCTACTAGGACTGCCACTCAACAAGCATTGCTTGCTTCAAGAAAAAAATCTTCTTCAAACGTCTTTGGTATCTTTCTCTCTAGTTCCTATAAGCTACACCCAGATCGGCTTTGAGCTTCATCTCTTTCCAACTTCTCTCAAACAAGCAAACTTCTCGCTGAGCTATCCTCTTTCCATATTTCTTATTCATGGTCTCTCTAAATTGGTAGCCTTCTTGAAATTCATCATAAAATTTCAAAAAGACTCCTTTACTTGAAAGAAAAGACCCATTGGGGCTCTTGTAACCTTGAAGAAGATAGTATGTGTAAAGGAATAGAAAGAACCTCTCACACTCAACCTAAAGATATATTGTATAAAGGAACAAAAAGAACCTCCCAAGCTAAAACTTTCAAAAAAAAATCCAAAAGTGTAATAGACAAGGGGCACTCACCTCTTCCCCCCCCACACATAGTGTTTGAAACAAAATTTTAATCATGTGATCATAAGCTTGACACAAGGACACATAGTCCAAGGGAAGTAGAGAATCCATAAAAAGAACTAATACATAGTCAAGAGAGGGTGAGACTGACACACAGTCTGTGAATTTGATTTGAAAATAGTCAAACAATTTGAGATACACAACCAATGAATTTGAGAGTTGAAAATAGAGTCATGACCAAAAGAAACGAGACCCTAAATCTTCATCACGCATTCCAAAGAAGGAACTTGAAGTAAAGAGGGTTGACACAAGATCTTTGCTCAGTCAATCTCACCTAGCAAGCTAGACCGTAAGTTTTGAAATTATGACAAAGTAAATGCATACATGAGTAGTAGATAGACCATAGGAGTGTACAACAAGGAGAGATTACTAATTGGCCCACAATGTACATCTGCTCCAAAAAAAACTTGTACACACATTTGTTGGAGCGGATGGGGTTGATTTCCTTATTCACATCTAGACCACTCTACATACATGTTATTTCTAATGCTTGAGATCATTGAAATGAAATTCAAGAGGAGAAAGGCTTTTCATTTATGAGAATTGAGTTCCAAAATTGTTGATATCTTTAAAAGATTAGGTAGGTTAATTTGTAAAACATAAAAGTTGCAATCAAGCTAGTCCCATTCCAATTAGTTATTGAGCGGGCGTGCTAGAATAAAACAATGCTTATCCCTATGTTGTTTATGTTTTAATCTCCTATGGTAAATGTGTGGATATGGATGAATATATTTGCATATTTAAATACATTCATTTGTGGCTAACATAGTGTATTGTTTCATTTGTTTCCATTTTTAACTCTTCTTTTTATCCTTTGAAAAACATTATAATACATTGATAATCATACCAACACCCTAAGATAATTTTTGAAGATGATTTTGTTTTGTATAACAATCTCCTAGCACATTGTTTTTGAAGATGATTTTGTTTTATACAACTATCTCCTAGCACATTGTTCCATGTATCACTTATCCTAATTGCAATGAGAAAATCTATTAAATTGGCATTGATAATTGTCTTCCATAAATAGGTCCAACTCCTATACGATGCGATACTTCCATTTTGAGTGCATGGACTAGTAAATATTCCACATGTGATGTGCAACATTAGGCTCTTAACAAATACATGTTGTTCAAGCTTGAAGGACCACAACCATGCTCACTATATGCATGTATTATATCAAAAAAAATTGTAGAAATTCTCCAAATGATATTTGATATTGCACAAAATGGAGACTTTTCTTTTACAAATACCCAACACAAGCTACTTATTATAGGATGGAGTCCCATTAACGTGCATAAAATAGCATGTCCATGGACATTGCTAATGACAACCTTTCCTTAGCATATTTTGTGCTTATTTCAAAAGGATCCAATTTTTGAACTCACCGGAAGTTCTCATTCACTTCAAAATGTTTTCTTGGGTGGGGCATCAAAAATCTACACCATCCCCCATTAGTCTGCTATAAAGAATGACATGACCAACCAGCATTTAAAAAATGGAGAAAGAGAGAAACTCCTAGACATTGGTGGACAGGTAGCAAGCTAAGTACTATTATACTAGCCAATGAATTGCCATAGATTAGAAGTTTGCTCTAATTTTTGACATAGATGTGTTGCCTTTCGATTCATGTACCATGGTCACCATAGTTTTTTGAGACGATTTGACTCATGCAATAGACTTCCAAGCCACACTATCTAGTCATTTACTCATAAGCGTGCAACAAGTTGCATAGTCCAGTAGCCCTTGATGCTACCAACTATTTTTTTCTTTTCTGGCATTATGGATAGCCTATAAAGCTATTAATTTAGTCAATTTCCATGCCAATCCCATTCCAAAACTTTAGATCATATTTATAGTCATGTCTTTTTTAATAACTATCCAAGAGGTTAGCTATACTGTGTGTTCTAGTCTTGCACCCTAAAGTACTCTTCTATGCGCAAGCGACTAACCACCAAAGTTAGCTTCATATAATAAATGTATTTTTCCCTCTTAAGAAAAAAGTTGATGCTTTATTAGTCTTTACAGGCTGACTTTCTTGGCTGCCAAACTAGCTCAGTACCCATGCTTCCAACCAATGATAGAATTGGAAATGAGGGTTGTACCAAATTGATGGAAAACTAATGTAGTAGATGAATTAATTCGTTTAAATAATTTCTACTGATGCAAAATGTGCATCGATTCCTAGCTGCATTTGATATTGTTCATCAAGAGAAATAGTTGAGGTTCAAGCATGACTCATAGAGAATTTCCGCGGCACATTGGCCAATGTGAAGTAGCCAACGTCCAAAGATGAGTTATTTTTAAAGAAATGTGAATTCTACATGTTGATGAACTCTAATGGGAGCATTCTCGTATCCAACATCTGAAGAGTTCTTCAAGTTTCTAGGCATAGCTTGTATCAAGCAGCATCAAGATTACATGCCCAGGTTGATGATGGTAAGGGACAGCTAATGTTGGAGGCAATATCACACTAGGCCAATTATTGATGAAACAAAGAAACTCATGCACTCATTCTAGGAGGCGGAGACGTGTTTTTCTCAAGGATGATTTCTAAAAAAGAGCTAGCAAAATAATTACAATCGAGCACCAATGCACCTATAAGTACAACCGAACAAGATCAAGATGAAAAGAGGATTATAAAGAAGATACTATCTCCAAAGTGTAACGGGAGATATTTACAATTTCATCAAAGTCTAAGGCAATGCAAGCAATTTCCCATTGATCCCGCATTGAGTGTTTCTTTTCATGTGCCATCATGACATGATTGTACACATAATAAACATTGCAAGGCTTTCGACTTATGTCGATGAAGGTTATTATTCATCATAGGCATTGTCAAGACGAGGTATTTGGCATGCAAAATCTATACTTCAAATAACAAAAATGAATATACAATGCAATTTAATCACTCACAACATAACCAACCTTGCTTGGATGGTCACATCTCATCAACTTCTACAAAATTGTATAGTGAGTAAATTCAACTGCAGGCATGTAGTGATTCGTGCTCAAAATTTATCACCCTCAAACTATCTAGCTTTCACCTTGCCACAATCTCTTGCAACGTGCCCTTTTGCTCTTAGGTTTGGAATGTGTATCATCTAAGGGAGAGGAGTCAAATGATAGTGCACTATATCTGTAGTTCCTAAGTAAAAGTATCTAGTCTGCTAAGTCGTATATGCATGTGAGAGCTCCCAGTTAGTAATTGCATGTAGAAGTATCTGGTCTGTTAGTTAGTACCTACATGTGGTAGTTCCTAGTTAGTGTTCAAAAACGTTTTGTAGTTTGATTCATCCTTTTGATGGCAACTTGAGTTCTTCCACTGATGTGCAAATCCATATTGGATAAATTCAATTGCGGTCATTTAAATCATTGAAGCCTTTTTCAATGCACAAGCTGAAGAACAAGTACACATGATGCCTATGAATACCTTGTGCAAAATGTCTTTTCAGGCTCAAGTCCCCCGACTGCATACATTGAAAATTGTGTGCGCAGTAATTGGATATAAAATGGTTTCATAGTTACTAGTGTTTGACTTCTGAGGAAAGGCTATTGTTTCTTTCTTTTTCAAAAAGAAAACATGCTTATGGATCCATGCACCAGGGCCTGTGGACCTGGAGAAACTAGCCTTTATACCTTGAAATGTGGACTCCAAAATTTTCTGCAGATAAACCCAGGTCCACTAGAATCCATGGGTGGGTGGAACTCCTTGACTTTCCCTTCTCTCTTTGCAATCAAGCTTCCAAGTTCTGTGGCAACTTGGGAGAAGTTGTAAAGTTGAAAAGGAGCAATTTATTAACTTCTAGTGGAGTCCACAAGCTTGTGCCCAGCTACATCTAGCTGAAGAGTTGCCTGACACCCTTGTGATCATGACCAAAAATGGGGAGATCTACAAGGAACATCCCTTGGTGTATAAAACTCCTCCTAGCTCATACAAGGAACATTGTCAGGGACTGCCCTCAGAGAAAGGGAAAGAATAAGCCAGCAAAAGACCCTCAGCCTCCTCCATGTGTAGACAAAACCAAGTGGATTGTCAAGGAGAGCAAGGGTCATGTCTCTGCTAGTTCAAATCCTTCAAAGGCTAAAGAAGGAAAGCTGAGAGTTCTTCTGCATTATAAACACTTGAGCCCACCCTGTTCTTTTTTAGAAAGCCTTTGAGGCTGTTGTTGATAGAGAAATTGACGAGTGGATTCACGAGAAACTGGAGGAAGAAAATGAGGTCAAGCAAGTTTGATTTCTTAGGTCAAAGGAGCAGCTGGTTTACCTAAATGATAAGCCCACTTCCTTTCTCACAATGAATGCCTGTGGGCTAACTGACCATTTTGAAAGAGAGAAAGGATGATGCAAATAGGTGGGTAGCACTTCAATGTAAAATTTAAAAAATGCTCTTCACTTTGGCTTCTATTTATGCCCCCACTGGGTCAAAAGTAGAAAATAGAATTGGGATTCTCTAAACGAGGTTACTGGTAGTATGGTACTATTAGGAGGCTGATAGATGATTGAGAAAAGCCTCAATTGTCAGAAGTTTTGAGTTTCAGGGAAGACCTTAAAGACACCCACCAATTTGTTGATGCTGGTACTGCTAGCATATTCACTTGGTGTAACAAACAAATAGGGGAAAACAAGAGGGAGGCTGGGCTGAACAGGGTTTACTTAAGCCCAACACCTACTAGACATGAATTTGCCATACTTCTTAGGTTTATTCATCTCTAACCCTCTCAAAGCACAAGCCTATTATCTTGTCAGTTATTTTGGAAAAGGTAAAAGTGCCTCCTCTTGGTTTAAAGCTGATCCACATCTCTTTCAACTTAAGAGTATCTAGGATCAAATAAACTTAGCTTGGGATGCAACTTTTGCTTGTCTTTAGAACTGTTGCGGACTCTTGGGGTGAGGGAGTAGAGAGTACTCAAAGAATATTAAAAGAACCCACAAGACTCAAAGAAAAAATCAAATCTGAGGGGGGACACGATTAAATGCACAATAGAGGATTTGGAGGCTAAAGCCAAACAAGGTGATATTCAAGTGCAGGAGGAACTTGGGGCAGTTAAAAGGGACCTCAGAATCTAAGAGCAAATTAGATTTAATGAATTTAGAGTCTATGTTAGAGAATAGTGGGCAGGGACAATAGACAGGCCAACCAAAAATTGCAAATGGTAAAGAGCTAATGAGGAGGTCCCAATTCAAAAAAGATGACCAGAATTTAGCTGTCTCCTTCAAAGATAATGTTTCACAATTTTCAGTCTTTGCTATCATCTTGAAGAGCCCGTCCGTGAAGGAACTGAAAGAAACTGCTGATGCTTATACCCTAGGTGAAGATGAGCTATTAGTTGAGTTCTACAAATGCTTACAAGTGACAATGGGGCCTAAGCTTGTCAAGGTTTGGCGGTGGGACCATGTGCACTCATGCATAGTGGAACCCTACCTACGCAAATCGCAAGGACATGCGTGAACATAATTATGAATCTTATATAAGAAAATGGTCTTACAAATGAGTTTAATTCTGCATGTATATAATAATTATATTTAGCCAGGTGTAGCCAAGGTTAATTAATTAGGGCTGGATTTACATGAGCTTCTAACCCTATAATGGAGGGACTGTTGCCCTTAATATCTATCAATAGATCAAATGTTTGACCTTCATCAGCTACCCACTCCTGATAAGAATTCAGAACATATGGATGTTTCAGATAACATTCAAAAGGAAAACTTTCAAATTGTTTGATTGAAAATCCATCTGACAACCCATGGTCTCAAAATTTATTATATGCTGAAAAGTGTGCAGGTTTGATTTCTGGATTTAGGCCAATTGTCTAAAAATTGTCTTCATTTTTTCATTGAGCTTTTGTTAGCCAATTACGGGTTTCTTTAAAACTTTTTATGCATCCTTATTGACTATTGTTTTAAGGCATGCCTCAACTAGCTCATTTGCTTCATACATCTTCCACCTATTGTTTTGAAAGAAGCTACAGTTAGTTCTTAGCACAGACAAAATGAACCTTTCAATTTATGTGCTCTTGTTTTCCCAAGTGACGAGCTTTGTTCCTTCTGTTCTTTACTGCATCAATGTTAAGTGGGAGAGACTAGAAGGTGATAAAAGTTTTCCCACAAAGAACCACTATCACTTGTATATGAGCACGAACTTGTAACATCATACCACAACACACCACACCACAACACAAGACTACATGCCTTTCTGGAATGGCTATGCAATAGGGTTGCATGGACAAGATCCTAAATTTTACATATCTTTAATGGGTAGGATCTGTGTTTACCACAATGGTGTGATACTAAATTTTATTAATCTTCCATCGTGTGCATGGCTACTTATTGGATCCAAAAGAATAGGACTCCTGCAAGTAACTAACAACCCATAGCATCGATTTGAGGATTGACCTGTACGGTAAGAAATTAAAACCTAATCATCATGGGTTATCATCAGAGAGATTTATGGGATCAACCACATTGACATCACCACCCTTGCCTAGTGGCAAGCATGAATGATTCAAAACAATAAACCTGTGTATTTTGGCCAAACAATAAGCCCAAATGATTCAAAAACTATTCCGACCTTAATAAAGACCCAGTCAGTGGTCATGTTCTTGCATATGTCAAAGTGAACCAGCTCTAGTAGAGTCCTACCCTTGAACGTGGCCATCTCAGTAGACATTTGAAGCATCTGCTATCTGTGGTAGGCAATCCATCATCCATGCCTTCCACATCCCTTACAAAGTAAAATAGTTGATGTGCTTGAACCTCTCATGCCAAAACTTGGAACTTAGTCCTCTCAGGCAAACAAGCACTGATCTTATAGAGGCCATCTTCCTCAATCTCCCCTGGCAGCAATTATGTCTTCTGATCTAATCATCGCTTCTTGATCGTTGAATTGTACTTTCATCCTATGTATGATTAGAGAAGTACAGAACATTTGCTAGTAGTGACAATTTAATTTTTAATTTTTGCATTCTCTGCCTCAGGATGCAAGTAAGGGTGAAGGAGGCCACAACAAAAACTCCAAAAAAAGATGCACTAAACAGTACACAGAGTATTCACACCCGCATAACGTACAACATCATCCTCTTTCGCAAGAGGTATCCTCACAACCTCCAACTCTCTAGATAGTTCCCCCTATCTCATTTACACAAAATCTTAATTTCGTAAATCTGACCGGAATTTGACCATGCATAATTATACCTTGCTCTCGTAACCCGATTGACATGAAACGGGTCACATTGAAAAGCTCTTGTGACACCCCACCTTCCTCTTGACTCCATAGCAGAGGTGGACTTACATCCCAGCACTACCTCTCACACTAGTGTGACTAAAAATTGTTGAACACCCTAGATGGCCTTTAGCAGAGTATGCAATGCGTGCTCAGCATCTACAAAATCCAAATATTGCCCACGTCTTCAAATGCAAGCCTCCAAGTGCTAATCTCCGAGTGATTCTCCCACAGGCACAAGTTGACTACTCCATGCAAGCCTTATCACTGAGACCTCCAAAGCATTGTAACGCTCCTCCACAAGGACTATCACTGAGCCTGCCTAAGCTATAGACCTTTCCAGAGCATACAACACCCGTACCACATGCACTCCAACATCAATCCCACCTCACATCTGCCTAACCTCAACATCAAACACTACCTCCCAACATGGGACATTTCTTCGACATGAAACTCGTCAAACTTTCCCCCAAGGTACCCTCCACATCCTTCATTGCTCCAGCCATCAACAAACGAAGACCCTAAAAAACAACCCACATGCATACACCGACAACAACTTAACTGTAAACTGTATGCTCAGCCCTCCTTGTGCGACCATCAAATACCCTGTATGGCATATCACCATCTCCCTTCTGCATCGCACAATCAACCCGAATATCCTTTCCACACAATGCAACACACGACTGCTGCTGCACTTTTCAGCATGTTCACAACAAGCTATATCCCTCCACATCCTTCATTGCTCCAGCCATCAACAAACGAAGACCCTAAAAAACAACCCACATGCATACACCGACAACAACTTAACTGTAAACTGTATGCTCAGCCCTCCTTGTGCGACCATCAAATACCCTGTATGGCATATCACCATCTCCCTTCTGCATCGCACAATCAACCTGAATATCCTTTCCACACAATGCAACACACGACTGCTGCTGCACTTTTCAGCATGTTCACAACAAGCTATATCAGATTTTTGGCCCCTCATCAACACACACATTGTTAACATTAGAAACCCCCATATATGACACGTCCCAGCACTCCTGAAACCCTTGATCTGCAAAACAACCACACACAACATCAGATCTGAGCAGGCTGCTCACCACCCAACCGTGACATCTACAGGATGTGATCCCGAATCAGAAGATGTCCCCTCCGAGCCACGAGCTGAGCTACTGGCACGAACTCCCAATCAGATCCAAACCAGCCTGGTGTCCCATACCACCAGGTGGCGCTGTGAAGCCCTGGATCTGTCACTGGGCCTTGGGCTACGCTAAGATGCAGGCGCGTGTCCGCGACTCAATCCAGGATCAGACCTAGCACCTGGGAACTAGTCTTGCTCCCAACTGCACACTAAGAACTGAACCCCCTGGGCCTCTTTTATAGACTCGGGCCCCGGCGCCAAAAATAGCGAAGACCTATAAATAGTTCGTACCCTTGCCACTCAACCCGAGAATCAAGCCTGCCTAGCTCTAAGCCTCCCCAGGCTAACCTGAGCTAGTTCTGTGTACCTAGTACACGTCAGATACCAATCCGTGCACATGACATACTCCCCCACCTCTAAGAACTCACTCCTGAGTTCGCTAAGAAATCCGGAAATGTTCTTTGGAGGTTTTTTAATGTCTCCCATGTTGCATCCTCCTCAACACGATCCTTCCACTTAATCTTGTATTCCGTGATAGTACGATTTCGAATCTGTCTTTCACGAAATTCAAGAATAGATTCAGGTTCGTGAGGAATAAAAGTCAAATCTGTAACTTCTATAATCTCATGAGGAGAAACAAGTTGATAATCTGCACCCAATACTTCTTTCAGTCTACTGACATGAAAGACTGGATGTACTTTAACATCAGGAGGCAATTCTAGTCGATATGCAACTGGTCCAATTCTTTTAATGACCTTGAATGGGCCACAGTATCTGGGGGATAATTTCGGAACCAAACCAGTACTTAGGCTCTTGGATTCCTTAGGAATTCTCAAATATACCATCGTTCCTTCAGAGAACTCTCTAGGTGAACGATGTCTATTAGCATAATATCTGTCCCGATCTTGGGCACTTCTAATAGACTCCTTGGCAAACTGCAACATGTCTTGCATATCTAGCAAGAAATTCTTAGCAGCATCATTTTGAATTCCTTTTAATCCAACCATAACTGGTGACTTAGGTTGAAACCCGTACATAAGCAGAAAAGGACTGTTACCTGTACTAGAATGCTTTGCACTGTTGTAAGCAAATTCAATCATAGGTAAATAATCTTCCCATGAAGACTGTCTCTTAGATACATATGCCCGAAGCATGTCTTCAACCAACTGGTTGACCTTCTCTGTACTGCCATCGGATTGTGCATGATCCGAGGAACTCATACTTAGAGTAGTTTCCAACTTCTCAAATACAAGTGTCCAAAAGTTACTTGTAAACTTTGAGTCCCTGTCACTGACTATGTCAGATGGCAAACCATACAGCTTGAACAAGTGGTCCACAAACTCGTGAGTCAACTGAACAGCTGAAATAGTTGTTCTAGTAGGTAAGAACCTAGCCATTTTTGTCAAACGGTCGACTATGACCCAAATAGAGTCATGACCCTTGCGTGTTCGAGGCAAACCAGTAATAAAATCCATGGAAATACTTTCCCATTTATTACCTGGAATCTGTAAAGGCTGTAATAAGCCCGCGCTTCTAAGGCGTTCAGCCTTAGTAACCTGACAAATCCGGCAACCTACTACATAGTTCTCTATAAATGCTTTGTCATTTACCGAAATATCCTCAGACCTATTTCAATCCTTGAGAGGGCTATACGCAATTGATAGTCATTTCAGTTCTTATTGGCAGAGAGTCCAGGATGGGAGCTCCATAGTTGACCAGGACTCAGGGATTGTGCCACCTAAGATACAGGCGGCGGGAAGTCAGTGGATGATTAGGAATGGCTTGCTGTTCCGGAATGAAAAGATTTGTGTGCCTGATGTTCTGGACCTTAAATCCAAGATTCTCTGGGAGTGTCATGATGCTCCTAGTGCGGGACATCCAGGTATACATAGGACTCTGTCTCTTGTGAAGCATACCTTTTATTGGCCTAAGATGCGTGCATTTATAGAGAACTATGTAGTAGGTTGCCGAATTTGTCAGGTTACTAAGGCTGAACGCCTTAGAAGCGCGGGCTTATTACAGCCTTTACAGATTCCAGGTAATAAATGGGAAAGTATTTCCATGGATTTTATTACTGGTTTGCCTCGAACGCGCAAGGGTCATGACTCTATTTGGGTCATAGTCGACCGTTTGACAAAAATGGCTAGGTTCTTACCTACTAGAACAACTATTTCAGCTGTTCAGTTGGCTCACGAGTTTGTGGACCACTTGTTCAAGCTGTATGGTTTGCCATCTGACATAGTCACTGACAGGGACTCAAAGTTTACAAGTAACTTTTGGACACTTGTATTTGAGAAGTTGGAAACTACTCTAAGTATGAGTTCCTCGGATCATGCACAATCCGATGGCAGCACAGAGAACCAGTTGGTTGAAGACATGCTTCGGGCATATGTATCTAAGAGACAGTCTTCATGGGAAGATTATTTACCTATGATTGAATTTGCTTACAACAGTGCAAAGCATTCTAGTACAGGTTACAGTCCTTTTCTGCTTATGTACGGGTTTCAACCTAAGTCACCAGTTATGGTTGGATTAAAAGGAATTCAAAATGCTGCTAAGAATTTCTTGCTAGATATGCAAGACATGTTGCAGTTTGCCAAGGAGTCTATTAGAAGTGCCCAAGATCGGGACAAATATTATGCTAATAGACATCGTTCACCTAGAGAGTTCTCTGAAGGAACGATGGTATATTTGAGAATTCCTAAGGAATCCAAGAGCCTAAGTACTGGTTTGGTTCTGAAATTATCCCCCAGATACTGTGGCCCATTCAAGGTCATTAAAAGAATTGGACCAGTTGCATATCGACTAGAATTGCCTCCTGATGTTAAAGTACATCCAGTCTTTCATATCAGTAGACTGAAAGAAGTATTGGGTGCAGATTATCAACTTGTTTCTCCTCATGAGATTATAGAAGTTACAGATTTGACTTTTATTCCTCACGAACCTGAATCTATTCTTGAATTTCGTGAAAGACAGATTCGAAATCGTACTATCACGGAATACAAGATTAAGTGGAAGGATCGTATTGAGGAGGATGCAACATGGGAGACATTAAAAAACCTCCAAAGAACATTTCCGGATTTCTTAGCGAACTCAGGAGTGAGTTCTTAGAGGTGGGGGAGTATGTCATGTGCACGGATTGGTATCTAACGTGTACTAGGTACACAGAACTAGCTCAGGTCAGCTTGGGGAGGCTTAGAGCTAGGCAGGCTTGATTCTCGGGTTGAGTGGCAAGGGTACAAACTATTTATAGGTCTTCGCTATTTTTGGCGCCGGGGCCCGAGTCTATAAAAGAGGCCCAGGGGGTTCAGTTCTTAGTGTGCAGTTGGGAGCAAGACTAGTTCCCAGGTGCTAGGTCTGATCCTGGATTGAGTCGCGGACGCGCACCTGCATCTTAGCGTAGTCCAAGGCCCAGTGACAGATCTAGGGCTTCACAGCGCCACCTGGTGGTATGGAACACCAGGCTGGTTTGGATCTGATTGGGAGTTCGTGCCAGTAGCTCAGCTCGTGGCTCGGAGGGGACATCTTCTGATTCGGGATCACATCCCGTAGATGTCACGGTTGGGTGGTGAGCAGCCTGCTCAGATCTGATGTTGTGTGTGGTTGTTTTGCAGATCAGGGGTTTCAGGAGTCCAATAAAAGGTATGCTTCACAAGAGACAGAGTCCTATGTATACCTGGATGTCCCGCACTAGGAGCATCATGACACTCCCAGAGAATCTTGGATTTAAGGTCCAGAACATCAGGCACACAAATCTTTTCATTCCGGAACAGCAAGCCGTTCCTAATCATCCACTGACCTCCCGCCGCCTGTATCCTAGGTGGCACAATCCCTGAGTCCTGGTCAACTATGGAGCTCCCATCCTGGACTCTCTGCCAATAAGAACTGAAATGACTATCAGTTGCGTATAGCCCTCTCAAGGATTGAAATAGGTCTGAGGATATTTCGGTAAATGACAAAGCATTTACAAACTTAACTTGACTTAAGGCATCCGCCACACTATTCAACGAACCCTTACGATAACGTATTTCGAAATCAAAATCTTGCTTTAATTCTGCCCATCTAGCTTTCCTTCCCCTCAATTCTGATCCATCACACACATACTTAATTGACTGGTGATCAGTCAATACAAGGAACTTTGAACCATACAAGTAGTGTCTCCAAACCTTAAGAGCATACACTACAGCATAAAGTTCCTTCTCGAGTGTGGGCCAACGATATTGAGTGTCGTCTAGCTTCTTACTCTCGAAAGCTACAGGTCTGCCCTCTTGGAATAGAGCTGCCCCAATCGCATAATCACTCGCATCGGCCTCTAAAACATAAGGCCGGGTAGGGTCGGGTAATGCAAGAACGGGTGCTTCCTTGATAGAAAACTTCAAGGTTTCAAAAGCCTTGTTCATTGCATCATTCCAAGAGATCGGCTGAGTAGACCTGCGTCCACGACCTTTCAATATGTTAGTCAGGGGTGCCGTGATATGTGAATAATCACGCACAGACTTCCGAAGAAATACCGTAAATCCTAGGAAAGAACGAAGTTGTTTCACAGTCTGAGGGATAGGCCATTCTAAAACCTTCTGGATACGAACCAGATCAATGCTAATACCTTCAGAAGAAATGTTGTGTCCTAAGTAAATGATCTCCTTCATAAAGAAGTCACATTTACTCATCTTGGCATAAAGCTTATGCTGTCTTAGAAGTAGTAAGACAACCCGGAGGTGTCCTATGTGATCCTCAAGCGGTTTACTATATACCAAGATATCATCCAAGAACACTACAACAAATTTGCCCAGAAAATCCCTGAACAAATCGTTCATCATCTGCTGAAAAGTAGCAGGAGCATTGGTCAAACCAAAAGGCAATACGAGGAACTCGTAATGACCATACCTAGTCCGGAATGCGGCCCTATCTATGTGTTTAGCATAGATACGGATTTGGTGATAACCCGTACGCAAATCAATCTTAGTGAAATACTTCGCTCCGGCCAAACGGTCTATCAAATCATCGGAACGAGGTAAAGGATAGCGGTTCTTAATTGTGACTTTATTTAATCGTTTATAATCTATACACATTCTCCAGGAAGAATCTTTCTTCTTTCTTAAGAGGACAGGTGCACCCCAAGGTGATTTACTTGAGCGAATATAGCCCATATTCAGGTAATCCTGAAGCTGGATAGCTAACTCATCCTCCTCTACCTGGCTCATCCTATAAGGTGATACACTGATAGGTTGAGCCCTGGGACTAAGTCTATGCGATGATCTACTGCCCGTCCTGGAGGTAAACCTTCCGGCAGTTGAGCTGGGAATACGTCCTTAAAATTATCTAATAACATTCTCAATTCACGGTGTTCAAACACACTTAATTCATTCTTATTAATTACCGAAACAATAAATGAAGAAAGTGGAATCAAAACACACTGATAGACATCATAATGAGAATTGTTTAATTTATTCCGAAGCTGCATCGCAGATACAATAGGCCCCTGAGAAGGGGAAATTTTATCACACTGAATATAAAATTGGGTGTCCTTATCTACAAAAGAAAGCGTATGCTCCGTCCATCCGATCTAAATATTGTGGGTTTTAAACCACTCTATCCCGATCAACAAGTCTACATGCTCCAGATGCATAACATAGCATGTAAGAGCTCCCGTGTAGGCCTGAATCCGGATAGGAAGCGCTTCAACCTTGCGATCCCAAAACTGCTTCCCAGCTGGAAGTTGCACCTCATAGGTGTGGTCGCTAGGTACTGTGGACAGCCCCATCTTCTGCACAAATTTGTAATTAACAAAATTGTGAGAGCTGCCCGGATCAAAGAGAATGTGAACCTGTTGGTCCCTAACTTCTCCATAAACTCGGAAAAGATCATGGGAACCAAACAACAAAGTATTGAAAGTACAATTACAAGAAAGGAGGCAGGTAATGACATTTACTGAAATACCTGTCATCGTGACTTGGTTTGCTCCCTTGGCTGCGGTACGTGGACCCGCCTGGAGCTTCGGTCCTAGCACCAACTTTTGGTTCTTCCGCTTAGGACACTCATTCTATGTGTGGCCCCGCTCCTCGCAATAGAAACATCGGCCTTCTTTCTTGAGCCTGAGAGTGCGAAGGAAACGGGCTTTACCATTCTTTGCTGGAGTTAAGCTTTTCCTGGAGGCGTTGTCCGTAGACTTCGTCTCCACAATACCAGTCGTATGCTGAAAGAACTTGCGTTTGTTCTTTCCACTCGTATCGGTAACTGTGGTTGCCTTGGTACCGGCCATGGTATCATCATATATGCGTGCATATGTCATGGCCTCCTGCAACGTTGTGCACTTATTGTTCTTTATCTGCAACTTATAGGAGTCTGGCAAACCATCCACGAAGAAACCTAACAAGGTTACTGGATCCATTTTCGTGGCCCTGGTTTGCAGATCCCTAAATCTTTGAAGATAAACTTCAAAGGTCAAGTTCAATTTTGACATATCGAGGGCCTTGAGCTTGCCAACGATATCATAGTCATCCTCCTTCTTCAGGAACTCCTTCCTGAAGATGCCCTCAAAATCTGTCTAAGTATCAGGCTTAGGCTGGAGTTCTTTCCACCATAGCAAGGCTTTACCTGACATAAACCCTGCTGCAAGCTGAATCTTTTTCTCATCTGGATAGGGGTGGAATTGGAAGTGTACCTGCCACTTGTGTAACCAAGTGTCAACTACCTCCTTTGTTCTTGACTTTTGGTCACCTGGAAAAGGATCTGGAGTTATATTCGGACCTAGCACTGAAGCCATGGCATCCACATGCGTGAGTGCCTATACAGTGCTAGCCAGAAGAGTGAGAGTTGCTTGTATCCCCTGGAGTTGCTGTGTCAACCCCGATTGATTAGCATTGACCTGCTCGAATTTACCATCAAGAGCAGTCGTAAATTCACTGAAGGCTTTTTTAGTTATCAGGTCGTCATAGAGACCCTGATCCTCCTCTCCCACAGGAGTGTAATCCAAGTCCTGCTCTCCCATGGTGAACTCGGGATTTTGAGCATCAGACATGGCTGATATCTGATTTGAATACAAACTGAGAGAAATAACTGACTGCAACAAAGCACAGAGGAGGAAGGAGCAGAAGGAAACCGTCCCGAAAGATGCTGACGTGGCGAATCAGAAGCCCACGAATCCCGGGACCTCTCCGAACCCGCAACCGGATGCGGGCGCTGCTGGAGTAGCTGTACGGTCTGCTGACGCAGGCCGTACGGTTGCTGACGGAGACTGTACAGTGCTGCAGGTACAGGTGCGCAGTCGGGATTTGCAGCAACAGGTGCAGGAGCTGGCGCAGATAGTCCGTACAGTGCTGACGCAGACTGTACGGGCTGATGCAAGGCCTTCGATGGCTGCTCAGGCTGACGCAAGCAGGGGGCGGATGCAGAAGATTGCACGAGGCAGGGCGATGCTGGCGCAGGCAGGGTACGGATGAGGCTGGCTGGCTGGCACAGAAATCGAGGGGAAAGCTCGAAGCTCTAGGCTGCTTGTGGCTAGGCTAGTACCCTGCCCCCACCTATATAGGGTGCAGGGCAGCCTTATTTGGAAGCCGAGCTTCCAAAAAAGGCCAAGCCCCTCCAGCTTTGGAGGGGTGCTTTTTTTCGGGAGGGGTGCTTTTTCGAAAAAAAGCACCCCCCTGCGCAGGCTGCTCGCAGCCTTATGCGCAGGCTGTTGACAGCCTGTTGCGCAGGCTGTCAAGCCTCTCTTTGCCCCGCCTACTCCATACCATCACAGGCGCTACTTCCCCGCCTCCCTTGCTGCTTTTTTCCTGCCCATCTCTCCTGCTTTTCTGCTCTCTTACTCCTTCCTCTAGACTTCTCTCACAGGCCTTCAGAGATCTCGATTCTCTCTCTCTCCTATTCTTCTTTCTTTTCCAGATATCTCTCCACCCCTCCTATCCCAGGTATGCAGCAAAAACGCAGCAAGAAATTTCGAAATTTAGGGCATACCTGGAGGAGAAATCCGTCAAAAATTCTCGCATCAGAAGTTCCTACCTCAGGAGTTGGCTCTGATACCAACTGACACGTCCCAGCACTCCTGAAACCCCTGATCTGCAAAACAACCACACACAACATCAGATCTGAGCAGGCTGCTCACCACCCAACCGCGACATCTACGGGATGTGATCCCGAATCAGAAGATGTCCCCTCTGAGCCACGAGCTACTGGCACGAACTCCCAATCAGATCCAAACCAGCCTGGTGTCCCATACCACCAGGTGGCGCTGTGAAGCCCTGGATCTGTCACTGGGCCTTGGGCTACGCTAAGATGCAAGCGCGCGTCCGCGACTCAATCCAAGATCAGACCTAGCACCTGGGAACTAGTCTTGCTCCCAACTGCACACTGAGAACTGAACCCCCTGGGCCTCTTTTATAGACTCGGGCCCCGGCGCCAAAAATAGCGAAGACCTATAAATAGTTCGTACCCTTGCCACTCAACCCGAGAATCAAGCCTGCCTAGCTCTAAGCCTCCCCAGGCTAACCTGAGCTAGTTCTGTGTACCTAGTACACGTCAGATACCAATCCGTGCACATGACAATATATAATGTACTGCACAACTAGTCCCAAGGTGATTGCACTCAGCTGCGTACTCCTTCCAAGAAGTGTCTTCCAGTGGCTGTGTATCTGCTAAACATGACCAGCCAACACATGCGCATCATCATGCAACAGTGGAGCATGACCACCATTTGCCACTGCACACATAGCCACAACCTTGGCTGCTATCAAGGTGTCCACTACTTGCAAAATCTACTGATTATCACAATCCTCCATGGGAACTAACAAGCCTCAATTCGCACTTGGCCTAGTGCTCTCTGGCTCCCCAACATCAGCAGACAGATGTATACTGGCATCTGAAAATTCAGCACTCTTTAAGGCATCTATGACTTCTTACAAACCAATTCAATCATGCCACTATCACACATTCTCGCGTCTCGTTCTTCCTCAACATGCTTCAAAGAATCCATAAGCATAGCTTCCAACGTCCTCTGATTTGTTGCTCTCTTTCTGCTTTGCAAGCCTCAATGCATATTTGAATACCTTAGGAGTCCCCCCCGCACACCAGCCTTTTTAAAGCACTTCGCCATGCACTCACGAACATGAGAAATTTCTGTTGCTCTATAGAGCATAACGTTATGTGAGGGCCTGTCACTGCAAGTGCAAAAACCAGGCTACCTCAAAGTTCCACCTGAGATCCCAAACTGATTGTCATCTACGTTGATGTACTCTTCCAACATTCTCTTAACCGTTTTCCAAGCTCACATAAACCCCCTTGCTTCGTAGTCTCCATCTCTTTTAGGCATTCAAAGCAAGAAGAAATAGCATAGTGCCCACGTTCATGATTATGTCACCCTCATCTTGAATACTAAACACAGTCTTCACTAGCCTCTGCATGAAGCTCCCAGAAAACACAGCAGCACCTTCATGCATGAATAAACTCCCTGCAACTGCTTCAAACTAGGCCAGGAAATGTTCTTTACAAAATTAAAACAGCAGCAAATCCCAATCTTCCCAATGCTCCTTTGCTTGAGTAATATTTGCTCACCAATAGCATGTATCAAAAGCCCACCGTACTATGCACCCAATGGGACACGTTTCTGCCAAAAACACCTTTAAAACTCCTGAAAAATGCTAAAAAACTGCCTGTATTTAGAGCATTTTCTGAGTTTGTCCATTAGACTCCCGACCTGCGATTTCCTCTTTATATCCCACGAAATTCCCACTTGCATTTTTCCCATTTAACTCCCGTCAAACATCTACAATATGATCTCCCACCAAACTCTCCTGCAGCAGCTCCTCCACAACAGCAGCCTCCTCCACAGCAGCAGCAACAGGCTCCTGCAACAGTTCTTCCACAGTAGCAGCCTCCTGCGGCAGCTTCTCTTGCAGCAGTAACCCCTCCTGCAACAGCCCTCCCACTGAAGCAGCTCTTCCTGCAAGCTCCTTCTCCACACCGTCCTACAGCAGCACTTACCTCTATGCAATTCTGCTCCTTCTTGATCGTGCAACTTCCCCTCGTGCAATCTTGCTCCCTCCCAACAGCTATACTCAAATTTTTGAGGCAATCTGTAAGACATTTGCATCTTTTTCTGCATATCTTTTGAAGTTGCATCAGGGAGCTAAGCAACAATTATGCTAAATCAGAATCTTCTTTTCAAAGCATTGGCTAAGTATTACTAATGTAGGGAAGCAGTGGTAATTGTGCAGGCATCGTCCCTCAAATTGGATTGCCCTCAAAACTTTGTGAACGTAGCTAGGCTATCTTTTGATACAGTGTTTATGTTAATAGGCTAACTGCTCAGCCTTGAGCTTCGTTTTCATGTCTTGTACATAGTTCATATTACAGTCTGTCTAATTGGTCTCATGTTTGGAAACTGTTGATAAGATTTACTTCAACACCTTGATCTTGACAGAAGCTGCCTGGGGTCGAGCCAATTTGGACCTGGTTTGGTTGGCTATACGCCAGGGAATCAGATTGGGTTTGTAGCAGGGTCGACCCTCTCTACAGGTTGGCTGGCATGGAAATTCAAAGCCTACAAGAGACAAAATGGCAAGCAGGGGGGCAATCAAAGGAGGCCTTGGGCCTCGTTCTACCCATCCACCACAAAGACATGGAACAAAAGTTTATCCCGTAGTGGGGACTTTATAGGAGCCCGCGTTTGTTATCGGAAAGAGCAGCAGTTGTGCTGTACACAAAGCTTGCTGAGACCTGTCCTATTTGGCTGTTTCAGATCTGTGTTTAGTGAGTGTGTGGTGATCCTGGGAACATTCTGTTGCCTCGATTTTTCTAACATGCCTTATTGATGCTTGCATCTTGACATTATCTCATGCATGAACAAGGTAGCCGATCCTTGAACAATGCCATCGCGAAATTCAGTCATTACCAGAAAAGAGACAGGCGAGGAAAGAAACTACAGTGATTTCATCCAAGCTGAACTGATTGGCTTTCCTGTGGGACGATCCATGGTGGCCGTGATACCTTACATTGACCTCCAACGAGTGATCTCCATTTCATCAAATAACACTGCTGATGTCACATCCGATCGGATATCTGGATCATCCTTTTGTGTGTCCTATGGTCAGGCACTCAATCTGTCCCTCTTCCACATACAGAAGATTTCTCTTGAAGATCTCCAAAAGGGCGAACGCAAATGCCAGCTCAAATCTTGTCTCTTTATAGCATTGCACCCTAGATCGTTTGATTATCTTTAAGTGAATCCGAGTAATCGTTATGAAAAGAATGTATAATCATCTGTATGAATGAAATAGCTTGACACTCGTCATTATCACGACAATAATCTCTTTCCTGTCAAGCGAATATATACTTCACCTTTGGTCCTTTTGAGGTAAGCCAAACGAGGATAGACCAAAGATAGTTGCCCCAGCACACGACATAGTTATTTACATTTGAGAGCTTGAAGCTGTCAAAAAGATCCCCTCAGCAAGAGAACAGGGTGGCTATAGAGAGGCATCACCTCTGCAGGGAACATCGTAGTCAAGACTATAATTTGGGGTGCCATTCCCCAAAAGGAGAGCATGTTCCCCAAAGCACCGAGAAGGTAGTTCAGCAATTTGCAGACCGAGGCAAATGGACAAAGATATCTACCATTAAAGCGCGATTTGAAGAGAAGGAATACAGCGAGCAAACGTGTCGGTTGGAGCCAGAAATAGATTTAGATGAAGGCAAGGATTGTTGGACGGAAACTCGATTTACATTACTGGAGGACTCACAGCAAGGCAGGACTTGCAACTTGTGATCTGTTTGGAAGGGGGCCGCGCGAACGCGAGCCCCCACTGCCACAAATTATGACGTGCACTCTCCCCGTAGGGAGATGCTAGGGTGCAGCCCGCCCGAAGTGCAATGGAGAGGCCGACCCTAGGCCATCGACCTTACTGATCACCGATCGACCCCGCCCAGGTAAGTATGTCCACACAATGAGCTGGGACGCGCTTAAATATGGCTCCCTTCAACCTCCTCGTCGCAAGATCGCTATGGCGTTAATCCGCTCCCTTCCACGTGGCACAATCTAGAGATCCCTTCTATTGTTTCAAGTATTTTTTTAGGTCGTGCCGTATTTCAATTATGGTCCTCCTCAAAACCCCACTGGTCTGATTTTCACGAAAATTAGTTTGTTCACGTGTATCATGGCTTCTATGCGCAACCCCACTCCTCTTGTGGTCTGCTTTTTAGCTTGCACCCATGTGCTAAAAGATATTTTTCTTTGATGTGCTTGAAATCTAGGATAAAATGAGACGCAAAATTGCTTGATCACGTCTACTGTCGCTTCTTCTTAGGAGAGTGTAACGTTAGGGAGAAGATTTAGAATTCGGTAGATGCTATGGAGAGAGGTAGCCATAATGTCTATGAGCTACATTGCTCCATGCGAGCAACATTAAGTAGTCCAAACAGTATCTATGAGCAGATGTATAAATAGGGAGATGCTATAGAGGGAGGCAGCTAACTTCAGTCAAATCTTTATATCGTAGGAATTTCAAGGTTTTGGTAAGATACAGCAACACTGGGCATCTAGACAGATAGTAAAGTTACATCGCTGAGTCAACTAGACCACTAGTGATTGACCAACAGGACGGAGATAACTCAATGGAGAAGTTTAGCAACGAAGGCCGACAACAAGGAGTGAGGGTTTCTACTATTTACTTGACCAATTCTACTACCACCGCTTTAGATTCTTCTGATCAAGGTATGGTAGATCCTAGGACTTGAAGTTTCTTGGAGCATTGGATCTACAGATTGATAGGATTCAGTCTGAGAGTATTTCCCTTCAAAGTCATTCAAGTCAAGGATAGGGAGGTACATCTGCCATGACAATGTCATCTTTCAACTCATTAGAAAACAGGACTATAAGGTATGGTAGATCCTAGGCAAGCCCATATATTTGAACTTTCTTGGAGCATTGGATCTATAGATTGACAGGACTCAATATGAGAGTATTCCTTTTCAGAATGATTCAAACCAAGTATAGGGAGGTACATCTACCATGACAATGTCCTCTTTTCAACTCCTTAGAAAAGAGGACTATAACGGCTTGAGAAGGATCAAGGAAGAGGGATCGAAGAGAAGAATAAAACACAAGCCAGATGAAGAACATGAGCATAATGTAATAGCTAAAGTACAACCACGTAAAATATTGTGCTATTTATGTAGAAGAAATTAGAAACCTCTTCAAAAAGAAGATGGGTTCTCAGGTAATATAGCAAGTGCTTTTTGATACATGAAGCACAAAGTATACCGGGTGTAGAGTGTAAGTGCATCACTAATTTTAGCTCTAAAAGAATCAATGCCAATACATGAACATATAATGCTCCAAGGCATGAGTACAAAAATTCCTTCACACGGGCATGAACATACAATGCACCAAGCCATGAGTACAAAAATTCTCTTGAGGGGGCATGAATGTATATGGACCATTACAAGGTTCATCCCAAAAAGGGCATATGCAAACTCATACATTCAAATTATCACTAGCTACAATTTGAGCCCCCATCAATCTCCCCAACTTTCATCACTCTTGGAGGCCAAACCCATCCCATCATCACCTCCATCCTCCACAAACTCCAGATCCCTGACCAGCCTACATCCCTCATCTACTCCAAATCCCTCGTCCTATCCACGTCTCTTGCATAAAGGAGGCTGCATGAATGGAAATTTTATTATGTACATCAAAATTATATAGATTGAAAGAAACTAGTTATATTAGGAAATTGAAAGTAGCCAAAGACTTATCTGCCATTCGACCAGTACTACCTAATTCTCTAATTCTCACGCGTGTTGATTGTTATAGGCAAAAGCAGTGTTAGAATCATCCTTGGTTGTCATACGACAACCACACAAGTTTACAAACAACAAGAGTTTCCCATAACACGATAAAGGCAATAATATCTATTAAAAAGAACACACATCCGATGAATAAGATAGTAAAAAATAAAGATACTTACAAAATGTGCCAATGAAGCGATCCTGTGCCACCTTTTGCTATCGGATGCACTTGTTAAGTTCTTTCTACAACAGATAGGAGGAGGGCATGGTTTCCTTTGGCTCACCACATCTCATACCTTTTATATGAACTGAACCACCACTGGCCATACATAGTCCTTTTTATAAATAGCCTGATATCTCCTTTCTTTTAATTAGTCCTCGTCAAACACAATGATCATGCTATGTCATATCCATGACACGACGCAGGTTCCTCTATCATTTATGAAATATCTCTCTCATGTCATCCACATAATATACAGGACTCGAGGGAGTCGATGTCCAAAGTAGTCTCTTTGGGATCGTAGTTAGTGTGACCAATGGGTCTCGGGTCACTCCTGAGGTCACCATGTGCATCTATACTGGGTTCTTACTACACAATGGTCTCTGGGTCACACTACGTGATAGTCTCAGGGTCACATTGTGTGACAAGGTGGCATGCCTATACCATTAGTTTTTGCTACAAATCGTCGTAGAGCTGACATGCACAGGCTATATACCATTAATTGACCGTCTACAACAATTGTCCTCTCCTATGGTCCTATTCTTCCTCTCCTACAATCCTAGTCTTTCTCCCCCTTTCTTCATGCTAGCAACATGAAAGTCCCATGGTGGATGAGATTTCAAATGGAGGTGTGTCCTATGACAATCATAACTTCCTAGTGCCTATGTGAGTCAATAGCACAAACTTGCTCGTGCTGCATTGAAATTTGACTGTAAGACTTATAAGATAATCTGTACTCATCTAAGATACACAGGATTGAATAGAGAAAGGCGAGGCCTCTGACTAGATGACCTATGGGATAGAAAATTTCCTACATTAGCATGTCTTTCTAGTGAAGAAAACTTAGCATGAGTCGAACAAGATAGGCAAAAAAGAGAAAGTGCAATCCTCTTTTCTATTATGCAAAATCTTTTATTTAAAATAAATAACAAGCAAAAACTATCTTATGCATAATCTCCCCCCCCCCCCCTTTTTTCCTTTTCTCTCCCTTTTTTTCTTTTTTTCTCTCCTCCAATAATGAAAAATCATGAGGGCTTGTAATGAGCATATTATGTAGGGATGACTATGATCCATGCAAACAAGAGCCTCATAGCACTTAAACTTGAAAGTAAAGACCAATGGCACTTGAATATCCACAAACTAACATTTAAATAGAGAAGAAATATAGAAGAATCTTTCGATTTCCAAAGAATAGCAAGAGCTATGCTTTTATTATACATTAATATATATTTATAAGAAATACTAAGCTCAACGAGTCTTTATGAAGAGGAGTCTAATGCTCAAGGCAACGGATACTATGCACAACCTTTACAATTATTGAATTTTGCCTTTATAAAAATTGAATTTCAAATGATACTCGATGTGATGGGTACTATCACAGCCTTCACAATGATTGAATTCTAATAGTCTGATTTGATCATCCGCCCATTCTACAAGGCCTGATTTGGGCAATGAGAGATAATTTAGGCTTCAACACGAACAAGTTCCTGTTTGAAAATATCATATGCATATTTGGATGCCCAATTAAATTTGTTAAGGACCAAGCAACTCACTTCATGAATGAATTATTTGAATCCCTGACCAAACAATTCTTGGTACTACACTGGGTTGCTATAACCTATTACCTGCATTATAATGGCCAAGCTAAGTCTTCCAATAAACTTCTCAAGATCATTATCTTTAAGACAAAAAGTACTTATTGATGGGATTGGGTCACTAAGCTCCATTCAGCCTTATGGGGGCTTATCACACTGTTTACAAAGTCACAACAAATCTGACCCCTTTCAAAATGGCTTTTGGGTTGGAAGTCGTAGAATTCCTAGTACCAAGTCTATTGGTTGCTACCAAGCATCATCTTGGTAAGTTTGAACATATTCAAAGATTACAACATCACTTGGTAGAGTGGATTAATTATGCCTCTGAGCATCCTCCTCACAACAGGTTATTCATCACCGACATAAAGCATGGCATGATTAGCACATTCTGCCAAAGCATCTTAAGAAAGGAATTGGTACTTATTTACAATGCCAAACTTGGTCCTTTGAAGCCTATTTGAAACTTGGATGGGATGGACCATACCAATTAGTTGATGTATATGAAAATGGGACAGTACAACTAACAGATCTCTAAAGATAGGTGATTTCCTGAACAAATCAATGGGAGTTGAGCGAATTTTCAAAGACAATGGTCATGGTTTGTCGCATCCACGACATGATACAGGCTCCACTATCATTCATGAATATCTTGCTCATGTCATCCACATAATATGCAAGACTCAAGGGAGTAGGTGTCCAAAGTGGTCTCTTTGGGGCTATAGTTAGTGTAAAAAATTTGTGGACAGGCACTCCTAGGGTCATGATGTGCATCTATCATGGAGTCTTGCTACACAATGGTCTTGGGGTCACACTACGTGATAGTCTCGGGGTCACATTGTGCGACAAGGTGACATGCCCATACCACTAGTTGCTGCAAACTGTGGTAGATGACATGCGTAGGCTATATAACATTAGTTTCCCATCAACAAGTGTCCTCTCCTATGGTCCTAGTCTTCCTCTCCCATTCTTCATGCTAGCAACATGGAAGGCCCATGGTGCATGAGATGTCAAATGGAGGTGTGTCCTATGACAATTCCTTCCTAGTTCCTATGTGATTCGATAGCACAACTTGCTCATGCTGCATTGAGAGTCGATACGGAACTTATCAGATAGGCGGTACTCATCTGAGATACACAGGATTGAATAGAGAAAAAGTGGTGGCCTCCAATCTACATGACCTATGGGCCAGACAAGACCCTACATTAGCATTTCTTTCTAGTGAGAAAAAACTTAACATAAGTCAAACAAGATGGGCAAAAAAGAGCATATGCACTTGCTACAAGGTAGAATATGAAGAGGCACCGTAAATGGTGATAGAGAAAAAGGTTGAGATACAAAAGTAACACAACACTGTCCTTGGATTTATATAATACAAAGAAGATGGGAGGAGCATAAAAGAGAAATCTCAAAGAAATGAAGCCACAAATTTAAAAGAAAAAGGCAAAAGCAATCTCCCTCTTTCTCCATTTCCTTTCTTTCTTCCACATATGCTTCTTCTAATGTTTGATTCTTTCATATATGCTTCTCCTAATGATTGGTTCTTTCATTATTTTGTGAGGTATAAAGGAAAGGGGATCTGTAAAATTCAAGAGAAGAGGAGATTTGAGATAAGAAATCTCCTTGTTTCTTCATCTAGGTCTTAGCATGGGAACTTGACAAGAAAAAACATAGTTTGGAACAATGTGCTTAACATTGCTCTTAGCACAACACAAATGGAAGTATGATAATTTTAATATTAACAATAGTTTGAAAGGAAGTTACAAGATTTGGAAGAAGTTATAAGATTCAACAAAGTGGATAGTGGGGGGGAATTCATGCTTTTGATGCAACTGCTACCTAGATTCCTATTTGCTTGACCATGTCTACTAAAATTATTTCGTGGGAGACTGCAATGTCTATGAGCAGATGTAGAAACAAGTAGATGCTTTAGAGAGAGGTAGCCACAATGTCAATGAGTTTTTTTGCTCCATATAAGTACCGTCGAGCAGCCTGACAGTGTTTGTGAGGGTATGTAGAAGTAGCAGATGTTGTGGAGAAAGGCAATTGACTTCAACGAGATTTTCAAATGGTAGGGCTGTCAAGGTTCCAACAAGGCAGAGTAGCATTAGGCAGATAGAGAACAAAGTTATATTGCTCCCTAGTGCAAGTCACCGGTGGTTGATGGATAGGAAGGAGATAACTCAATGAAGAAGTTCAGCAATGAAGGTGGCATAAGATTCAAGGACATGGGACGTAGTTTGGTATTGGGGGAAAAACTGGTGTTCTCCTGCAACTCTTTCCTAGATTGCTAATTGCTTGACCATGTTTACTATTGGGAGAGTGCAATGTTTGTGAGAAGATTTAGAAGTGGGTAGAGATGCTATGGAGAGAGGTAGCCACCATAATGTCTATGAGCTATAATGCTCCATGCGAGCAACATTAAGTGGTCCAAATAGTATCTATGAGCAGAATTAGAAATAGGTAGATTGTATAGAGGGAGCCTAGCTAACTTCAGTCAAATTTCATATGGTAGGACTTTCAAGGTTTTGGTAAGATAAAGTAACACTGCGCCGATAGACAATAAAGTTACATTGCTTCTCAACTAGACCACTAGTGATTGACCAATAGGAGGGAGATAACTCAATGGAGAAGTTTAGAAGTTAAGGTTAGCAATAAGGAGCGAAGGTTTCTACTATTTACTTGACCAATTCTACTACCACCGCTTTAGATTTTGCTGATGAAGGTATGGTAGATCCTAGCCAAGCCCATAGACTTGAAGTTTCTACAATGTCATCTTTCAACTCCTTAGAAAAGAGGACTATAAGGTATGGTAGATTCTAGGCAAGCCCACATATTTGAACTTTCTTGGAGCATTGGATATACAGATTGACATATTTGAACTTTCTTGCATCATGCATAAGATATCTTGTCCTACAATGAATTGGAGGGAAGATTTCGTTGGATTTATGTAAAGGTTGGACTCCAAACAGCATTTTCAATGGGTTCAAGGCAGCATGTTGTGTTGGAGGCGATCAGTCAAATAAAACCAAAGCCGCCTGGTTCCCAATGGATATTATTGTCAAGTTCTAGACAGAAGACACTCTATCTCCAAACAAAAAGGATATATGTCAACAATGTTTTGGTAGTCAAGCAACACATTCCTCATCCAACTCATTTTCTTGAACATCCAAAGGCAAGCAATTCATCTTTGTATTGTGCTTATATTTTATTTGCATTATTCTTTTAGAATTACACATGTGCTTATATGTGCTTTATTATATGTTTCAACAACCTCTATCGTTATATGTGCTTTTAAAAGTCCTATGTGCTTTGAAGCACCCATGACATTTTAGAATTGCTCATGTGCTATTATGTGCTTTCTAGTTGCTTTGAAGTAGTCCTCATGTGCATTTATATCCTTTTTATTGTGCTTTGAAGTGATCCTCCTGTGCTTTTATTTTCTCTCTATTGTGATTTCAATAATTTATCATGTTCTTTCAAAATTCCTCATGTTCTTTAATGTGCTTTCTTTTGCTTCAAAGTAGTCCTCAAGTGCTTTGAAGCAAAACTCATGTTCTTTTATATGCTTTATATTGTGCTTTGAAGCAGTCCTCATGTGATTTACATTCTCTCTATTGTGCTTCAAACATTTCTCATGGGATTTCAAAATTCCTCATGTGCTTTATATGCTTTCTATTGTGCTTTTAAGCAGTCCTCATGTGCTTTTATGTGATTTCTATTATTGAAGTAGTCCTCTTGTGTTTTTTAGTGCTTTCTATTGTGCTTTGAAGCAATCCTCATGTGCATTTATGTGCTTTCAAAAATTTCTAATGTGCTTTTATAACTCCTCATGTGGACTTACATGCTTTTTATTGTGCTTTGAAGGAGTCCTCATGTAACACCTGTTTCATTACTTTTAGACTTTTTTTTCAATTTAGAATGAAGCCCAAAAATCCTTTTGAAGTGAAAGTTTAGCTTTCTAAATATCCTTTGTAAATAAAAAACTAACTTTCTCACACTAAGGATTTCCAAATAATTTTAATAATGCAAAAACTAGGAAACATAATATGTACTCTCTTTATTTCAAAAATCTAGAAAATGCTTTTCGTATAAAAGGTCAATCCTGAACGATAGGGTACAATGGAGACGGAGAATGACTATGATAGCGATAGAGGTGAAGTTTTTGAGGGTGACGTTAGGACTAACCACCCTTACTCTGCATCTCCTATCAACCCCTTGGATATCCCCTTTGACGTACCTCGCCGCCTATATGTGTAGTTTTCTTGTTGTTTTGGTGCTCATGCTTCTCCTCAGTTGCCAGAGAACCTGAACATCACAGACAAGCTGTGCTTCCCAGCGTTGGCTCCTAGTTCCTTGGAAGAATGTGGTCTACCCTCTCCGCGCTCGAGCTAGGTCCCTGCATTGGGAAAGGAGGAAGAGGAGGAGGTGCTATGTGCTCCTATTATGCGCATGCAGCTCAAAAGCCAAGGGGGGGATTCTTCAGTGTCCCCCTAGGAACACGTTTTACTCCTAGAACTTCCAGTGCAGATGGGCCCTTGGCCTCCAAAGAGCTACACAAAGCCTATGCAGCTCCTTCTCCCCAACACAGAGACAAGATCGGAAGGATCCTTGTTTGGGTGGAACTCCCTGATCTACCTCTTTATCTATGTAACCAACTTCCCTTTTTATGTTGTGGGTTGGGAGAAGTACTAGGTGTAGAGCAAGAGAATTTTATTAATCCCAGAGGCAATCCTTAGATCTGCATTAAGATGGATATAGCTGAGGAGATGCCCGAGACTCTCACTATTCTTAACAGAAATGGTAGTGTCTTTAGAGAACAGCCTATGACTTATAAAAATCTTTCCCACTCTTGCTTTTTGTGTGGGCTATCCACCCATGTGGTCAAAAACTACCCTTTGAAGAGAGGCAAAGTTAAAGAAGCTGAACCCGCTGTTGCTAAACAAGCTACTCTTGGTAAAAGGTGGGTTCCCAAAGCTCAAAGCCCTCCTATAAGCAACTACATTAATGTTTAGAATGTCACACGAGGCAGTGATCAGGACAAGGATAACAATATGCCAAAAACAGCAAACAAAAACTCCTTTGAACCTCTCAGGGATCAAGAGGAAGCCTGGAGAATAGTCACAAGGTCAATCAAGAAGATAACATGGTGATAGAGGCTGGATGGTCCAAAGAGTTTGAAGAGGATGTTAACAGAGAGGATGCCATTGAAGAGGTTGAAGAGAGTGAGGAAGAATCAGAGGAAGATCAAGGGAAGGGTACTCCAGTCACTTCAACAACTCAAGAGGACACTGGTCAAGGTAAGGCCTTCACTATAGTTCAACACAATAGGAGGCAATCTAAGGCTGCTACAGTCCAAGTGAACAGCCCCAACCCTAGGGCTAAAAAGGGGTAGCAGAATAATGTTAGATAAAGTATTTACTTTCTTGACTATCAATGTTAGAGGGTTAATGGACCCTAGTAGGAGTGAGCAGCTAGCTTTCAGGTCGAGAGCTAACTCTTTATCACCTCTTTTTCTAGCACTGCAAGAAATCAAGGCTTGTAGGGATACTTTAGAAAATAGACTAAAAGAGATGGATAGAAGAAGAACTTGGTACTACACTTCACATGAGGAGGGTAAAGGGGGCACAGCTATTGGAATATTATCTCATTACAAGTATAGTATCTCACAAGTCATAGTAGATGACCACAATAGATGGATAATGCTGAAATGTTGCATGAAGGAGATTAATTTTTTAGTTATCTCTCTCTATGCCCCTAGCTCAGCTTTGGAAAGGAAGGGATTATGGGAATCTTTACAATGTGTAGATGATAACTACATTGCAATGGGGGATTTTAATATGGTGGAAAGCAAAGTAGACAGATGGATGGGAAAGGGAACATGCATCAAAGGCTCTAAATTGCTTTCTTGGGAAGAGTGCAAGGATCATTGGCAGTTGGTAGATGTGGGATCATGTAGGGATTTCACTTGGTGCAATAGTCAAGTTGGGGACAATAGAAGGGAGGCTAGATTGGACAGGTTCTATGTCTCTCAGGGTTTACTAAACAGTCATCTTTCTTTGAGAACAGAAACTTTCTCTTCTTTAAGTTTATCAGATCGTAACCTGTCTCACTTAGATGTAATTTTGGTTCTGGTGAGAGAAGCTCTTCTTGGTTCAAAGTTGACCCTAAACTCTTCCTATTAAAAAGTGTGCAAACTCTAATTGGCAAGGCTTGGCATAATGTCTTTTCTAAGTACACCTTAGCTTCAGAAGCTTGGGCACATGCTATCAATGATACTCAAATCATTTTAAGAACAGCTAGAAAGAAAAGAGCTCACATTAGAGCTCAAAGAATGGATAGTATTTAGAATAGCATCAATACCTTAGAACAAAAAGCCAGAACTAGAGATGTTGAGGCCCAAGCAGAACTAGCAAGTGCTAATAAAGATCTCAGGAAACAAGAATGGATTATTCTAAAGTATATTTCACGGATTGGTGGGCAGGCAAGATTGATAAGCCCACCTAAGAAACATTCAGAATAATAAGAAGAAAGAGATTGTAGGAGGAGATCCCCCTTATTAAAAGAACAAATGGCTCCCACTCTATAAATATAGAGGAAAATGTTGAATTCATCCAGCAACATTTTCAGAAATTACTATCCAATACAATTCCCCTTAATGAGGATACTCAGAGAGCTAGACAATTATGTCAAATCATAAGAGAGAAGGCTGTCAAACATTTTGATCTACCCTACTTGGAGAGACCTTTCACTTTGGAAGAGTTGAAGAAAGATGTGTCAGTCATGGTAGATTGTAAGACACCTGGTGAAGATGGGTTACCTATTGAGTTCTATAAGTCTTTTTGGGAAATAGTTGGCCCTTATTTATTATTGCTATGGCAATAAAGTTTAATGAAAGGTGCTCTCCCCCTTCACATTAATGGGGGCATTATCAAATTGATTCCTAAAGAGGACCCCAAAGATGAGCTTAAGAACTGGAGACCCTTGACAATGTTAAACTGCAGTTATAAGATTTTTGCAAAAGCTTTAGCTCTTATGATACAAGGAAAAATGAAAGAGTGGATTCTCTCAGAGCAAAAGGGGTTTATCAAAGGACGTCACCTTCTTGAAGCCATTATTAATATATGGGAAGGATGTGAGTATGCTAAAGAAACTAAACAGGATATATGCTTTCTTAAAGTTGACTTTGACAAGGCTTATGACAAGCTCGAATGGGATTTTATAATTCAATCTTTACAGGATATGGGTCTGGGTCCTTCTTTTGTGTCAAGTGTCAAACTTCTTCTCACTAGTGCTATAGCCAAGGTTAATGTCAATGGGAAGATGAGTGATTTTTTAAGAGATCAATCAGACAAGGGTGTCCCTTAGCTCCTCTCTTGTTTGCTATAGTAGCAGATTCCCTTGGGTGGTTCTTAAAAGTCAAATCCAAGAGGGAAGCCTTAAAGGTATTGAATTGATTAATGGTAAACAATTGGTCTATCGGCAGTTGCTGATGACACCAACTTGACCCCTAGAAATATTGATCAGGATGTTAGGTGTGTGATGGATTGCCTTGAAGTATTTTGTCAAGCCTCAAGATCCTCTATCAACCACTCCAAAACAAGGTATGACACTGTCAGTGGCAAGGATCAAGGGATTCTCCAACAGCTAGGATGCTTCAAAATACAAAAAGTAAAAATTTTTAGACTTTTGGGCATTCCAATGGGATTTGAGGTCACAATGGGATTGGGTATCGGATAAATCCTTTACTCCTTTGGTATTTTTTATCTTTCCTGTTAAAACATGTCTTGACAGATTCATCAAGTTATGCAAATCATTCTAATGGGGAGGGAACAACAAAATATCTAAAGTAAGGTGGGACTAAGCCCAAAGAAGAAGGGGGACTAGGGGTGATAGACATCTAGCTTTCTGCCACATGGATTATCAAAGTGTTATTACATCCAGATGATGATTGCGCTCAGCTACTAATGAGAAAAAGGAGACACATTAGACCCTGCAGGGCTCCAAAATGGAAGAATTATCATTTCACCTCTTCTCTCTTTCACCTTGAACCCTATAAGACTAAGGGGAGTCCTTTGTGGAAGTCTATCTGAGATGCATTTAAAGAAATAAAAGCTCTCCTCCAATTCTTTGGCAAAGGAGCATTTATGGTCATTGACTCAGTTTGGGTGTCTTCAATATTCAGAAGCTGCACATTGATAGATGATCTGTTTACAATGGCAACGATCTTATTCAAGAAGGGTATCCACTCGGGATCAGCTGTGGAATAAAGAGCTTTTTAGATGGAAGTCATGGCATGAAATCAGAAGGGATTTTCTCTAACTAACCTACATCAGGGACTGATCATGGAAAGATTGGACCTATGGAAGGGGGAGGTTAGTTGGAAGGGAGGTTCACTCCTTTGCCTACACAAAGAGTTCAGCTAGGTAAGGTGCTCCTCTTTACTGCCTATACCAGTTGACCTACTGTAAACATGGAGGATCTATTTAGAACCCTCAATGATCGACGGAAACTAAAAAATGATAAATCAAAATGGTATGCCAGGTTTCATAGAATTTGGGCTAGGAATGTGCCTAAGAAAATGTCTTGCCTTGCTTGGCTTATTCTTCACAAAGTAGTGTGGTCTAACTCTAGAGGACTCAGAATTGGTAAGGGGGATGGCAAATGTATGAGATGCCTAGACTCTGTGAAGTATTTTTTTATTTTATTTGTTGCTTGCCCTCATGCCAGAAGAGTATGGAAGTTTATTCAGATTGAGTGTGGTGAACCTATAAATTGGAAAGCCATCTTACTAGGCGATGCATGCAAAGTAAGGCATGAGCCTTGGTTCCAAATAAGGGCCCATGCTCTATGGTTCATATGGGTTTCTAGAAATAATTTTCAATTTAGTCACAAAGATTTATGTACTGATGCTCTTTTTGCTTCATGGTGGGGCAGGAAAAGAGAAGACTTGACTTCTTCATTAGTGCCTACAACCTTGAACATCAGAGATTAAATGCAGACATTTCCAAACATAAACGTCATTGTTTTATCTCAGATGAACATGCCAAGCTGCCCAATTTCTTGCTGAGGAAAGCATCAACAGCTGGTTCTCCCGTTCATATACCCTCTTCTCCTTCAGGACCCTCCTCACAACCTTTTGATGGCCCCCTTCAAGCTCCTTCTGATTTAGCTAGCTCCTCAACCTGCTCTGCTGGTCATTCTACTGATACTACTGTTGCTATTGCTTCACATTCCCTTCACAGTGACTCTAAAGAGGAAACCTCCAGCTTCTCCTTCCACCACCTATGAGAAGCTCCTCTCAGTCTTTTTTGAGGACTTTACTTTATATGTTTTTGCTCCAAGATGTAAGTGCTTATGTGATTAGCACTGCTGGTATAGTTGAACTATGATGATGTACAAAATGTTATAAAGTAATAAAGTCACTTTCTTTTTCTGCCCAAAAACTAAAAATAAAAGGTCAATCCTCTTTGAATGAAAATATAATTTGCAATTACGTAAACATCACATGGAACATATTGGGATTTAGTTGGTAAGGCCAAAGGAGCACTAAAATTATTATAGGAATATCATATGGAAGATATTGGGATTTACAAAGAAAGTATAAAATTGAGCATCCACAGTAACATAGGGATGTAAAAAATAAGGAACACAACTTTAAGGGGAAAAGTACTTTTGAATAATTTCATAGAGGAAAATGCTTTACCTCAAGCCCATTTATCTCATAAACTTTGTAATGGAGAAGAGATGACCAAAAAGCACCTTCCTATGGGCTTCAGAAGGGTTTGGGTTTACAATATAGGATTTAGGTCTTATGGTTTAGGTTTAAAGGTATCTAGTTTAGGGCTTAAGATTTAGGGTATATGGTTTAGGTTTTATGGTTTAAGTTTTAGATATAGGATTTAGGAATTCATGTTTATGATATAGAGTTTATTGAGGCTATAGGATTTATAATATAGGCTTTAAAGTGATAGAAACTTACAAAGGCCTTATTTAGGTTTTAGGGTATAGGGTTTATAATAATGCATAAAGGGTTTAAGATTTAAGATTTTGGCTTTAGAGTTTATGATTTAGGGCATAAGGTTAAGGTCGCGAACATGCACATTTTCTTATTTTTGAGCATGCACAATGCCTCAAAAATTATGCATCAAGATGCTTACACCCTTGGTGTATGTGTCATGGTAATGAAACTTTGCAAAGACATTTAAATGAGTGAGTTTATTAGGATCAGAATCATTCATAATGATTTGACATCATTTGCATTATGGGACATGCCCCACAAAAGATGTCCAATCACTATGAATCTTTGTAGGGTTAAGGTACTTACCCATCTAAAGGTCTATGAAAGCTTTCATGTTTGTGTGTGTGTGCATCTGCATGCACATGTGTGTGTGTGTGTTTGTGTGTGCGTGCGCGCGCCCATGCGCGTGCGTCCATGCACGTGTGCATGTGCATGTGTGCACATTCACATATACATGTGTTGTGTTTGTATGTGTGTGTTTCCTACTGTCATAGTACTACTAAAGTCATGGTGAGGCACCCCAAGGTGATGTAACCAAACCATCACTTTTCAATACATTGGATAAGGATTTTCATATGCATAACATCCATTCTACAAAGAATATCATATCCAATAAATTAAACAAGTTTCAATGGTTGATGGACCCCTATGTAAAAGATCCAACTTGTAATTTCTACTAAACTTTTCTAAAGAGAGACATATAAGATTATTATGATTTTTATACCTCTTTTCTCAATTGAGATTACTCCAAGTTTCCTTACTTTCAAGAAACATTATTGAAATATAAGGGTGACTTTATTTTTTTCTAAGTGCAAGTGTACTAAAACTATCACAAGACCACGATTTCCATCTAGGCGTATGGACCCTTAACATTTCGCAATATCTTTGGTGAATATGGAGTTCATTTGATCCGAGAGATTTATCTCAAAAATCAAAGAGATGACCTAAAATATAGAAGAGTCAACTTAAAGAAGTTTTTAACATGTCTTCTTGTTAGGAGCCAAGCTTTAACTTGTTCTAATAATAACATATAAACCTTCATAATAATTCTACGCAATTTTTAGTATAGCCATTAATCTACATTACTAACTCATCTATGCGACCCTTTAAGAGGTTTAAAATTGAGGTTAGAAATGGTAAATCCAAGGAATCATTAGATATTCTTGATTAAAGGATTCATGTTACCATATCCTAAATATACGTGATCAAATCCCACTTGCCATTAGTCACAATGGGGTAAAAAGTCAAGACACTCAATCTTTTAAGGGCCTCTAACTTGATCCCCTTCATACACTCCAACACTAGGATATAGTTACTTTTGTCACACCTTGCAATACTAAAGAAAGGTGCACTAGATCATCTTCAGACTCCAAATGAGAAACCTTCTAAGGAACTCAAACTATCGTCAGTTTCCAAAACTCCCGTAGAAGGGGTATTGGAAGTCCTAGCTTCCAACCCATATATTTCTTGATCTTTTCATTCTCTACTTCGACATCTTCAAATAAATGTTGGTTTCTAGGTGCAACTTGTATCACAAACCATCACTCTTTGTCCACTTAATCAGGTTGAAAGACCACATAAAACAAAAAACCATGATATGTTCATGCAAGCTTTAATAAATTTGAAGGGCAAGTGGTATCCATATAAAAGATACTTACTTGCTCATAGTGTGTGGGTAACACGAATTTGTCACTAAGGTCATCCCAAATTTTTGTTGAGTCGATGGAAAAAACCCCACTTAGATCCTTCCTAACTGTACTATTGAGCACCTCTGCAGATGACTTGAACCATTTCACATCAAATATAAATACTTTGAAATTTTTAAAATTCACTTTTGAAAATATCTTGTATGGTTTCAACATAATCCATTTTTCCTGTGATGAGCAGGAAAGCCTAACTCAATTATATCATTATTTAGCAGCATTTAAAATTTGAAAATGTAAGCACGACAATCGTATGGCAACAGCCAACACAAGTACACCGTGTTCTTAGATGCATTAGCCTCTAGCCTTAAAGAAATATTATATCAATGCAAAGAAAGTTGTTTTTTTTTTCAAAGAATGCAAAGAAAGTTGTTAAGGAAACTTTCTTTACATGAAAACTCCCATGCACCCCCTCATCAGAAAAAGCAAAGCAAAACAAAACTTTGTATTCATAAAAATCAGTCTTCTATACTGCAACGGTACTTGAGGAGATATCTCAAGCTGTCCTCAATTGTGACAATGCCATGACAGTTGCTGCTCTTCATGGTGTGTTCTTTGCAAAGCCCTGAGGAAAGGCCCAGACAGACATCCAAACAGTAGTGGCCTTTGAAAACATCAGTAAAAGCTCAAAGAAATTACAATACAAGGTTTCAGCAGAGGAATGTACAAAACCCAAACTATGACAGCAGCACCCTTGGGAAAGTAAAGGTGGAATACACCCTGGCTACCTTGTGGTGTATAATTTGTACATATTATATCTATCAGTTCATCAGCAAAGGCAGCACTGGATTGCATATTATGCTCAATCCTGCCTCTCATAGCACAAGCATTCAAAATTTGTGCCGGGCGGTCCAAACCTGACCATATTTCTCTGCCAAAACACGGGTATGACATGTCTTTATTGATTTGGACCTGCTCAATGATTAAAAATTGATTCCACGTCAATCTGCTTATGGAACATGACTAAGTTTCTGAGCCATGTCATGGGCTAAAAAGGAGTTTGAAAAAGTCGGTTGCAAGGAGCTTGGATTCGCATGGCCTTCACCTTGCTCCTCCTTTGGCCTCAAGGCCAGAGCCTGCCCAAAAGATTCTGCTTGCAGCATCGGCCCTCCACGTATTCCTGAATTCGTAAAGCTAATCGGGGTTGGGACAGAGGTTTCTGTAACTCCTCGACCTCTACCTTGCTGATCAGCAGACGTGGCACTAAGCATATCTCCCCCCGACACGTTCATACCAACAGTCCTATCACCACCACCCTCCAGCCTATTCTCTAGTATCTTTCCAGTCAAATATTGATCTTGTAATGAAGGAGAAGGCCTTGTGATTGTATTAGCACTTGAAACACTTATGTCAGTCTCAGCAGCAGGCAAAGAGACTAAAGCTACAGTGGATCCACCATTATGATGGTGGCTGTTCCTTGCAGCTGGTACATCATGATTATGCTTTCCCTCATAGGTAGTTATCACAGCTTTGGGGTCTGTTGAAGACCGTTCAACATGTTTCCGAACTGAGCAACCCAGGTTTGTACACTTGTAGTAGCTTCTGCAATACCAGGTTTATACCAAGTTAGTACCTTATTCCCCTGCTTGCTCATGTAATTAGCATATTTCCTATTCTGGTTTTTTTAATACCATTCACTCTACTCACTTCAAGATCAATTCAAAAAATATTCAGAAATATAAAATTCGTACAGCTGAAACCACCTTCATTCCTCAAAACAGCAAAATTTTAAAAATTCCATCATATCATATCGTCTCTCGTTTATCATGCATCATCATGGTATATTCCAGGGTGGCTACTGGAATCAAGTCTACTCATCTTAGCAGAATTGTCTTGCCAAGCCAATTTTCACTATCATAGTTGTGACCATCACATGTGAGCTGAGGCTACTGACCCAAACTTGACACATGAACCAAGAACCGCTTATCTTATCTGAATCAGCTTGCCACTTCTCATTACCATAGTTATGGCCACCACATGTGAGACTCCCTTGAAATTACGACACCTGAGGCTACAAGCTGGCTACATAGTACAGTCCTTTGTGCAACCCTTGGATGATAAACTTTCCGAGGGAAAATGGTCCCAAATGCCTCTTCCAATGGTCAACTGGGTCCAGTCAGGCTCTTTACCAAGCTCCTTATCACTATCGTATTAAGACCGACCTGTAAAGCTATTTTATAGCTAGACAACCTCATTGCTGGCCTCATCTCTTGCAAATCTCGAATGTATGGACATTCCAAGAGGATGAGAGTTCAACTAAGACCTTGTTCTTTGACACGCACATTCTTTCCTTCAGTTTTAGCCTTATATGATGATGGGAATGTTCTTTGCACAATAAAGGAATTTAGTTGGTTCAGGCAGCAGATATGAAGGCCTTTATAAAAGTAATGAAGCTAGAACATGCATTTCCTATTGACCTTTGGCATAGGAGGATACGTCACATCAACTTCAAAAGCCTTTGCATGCTAAAAAGGCTTAACATGGTGGATGGCTCACGTCCGGTAGCCACATGTGTCTGCCATGGCCGTGCTTATGGCAAGATGCATAGTTGCCTTTCCAAAGATATGAGCAGAAAAGGGCAGCAACCCCTCTTCATCTTGTGCACACAAACTTGGTTGGGCTTATGAACACCGCAAATTTTGGTGGAAAGAAAGCTATAATACTTTCAAAGATAACTATTCCAAATACTTTGGGTGCATTTATTAAGCAAGGATTCGGAGACATTTCTCAACTTCTTGAATTCAAGGCTCTTATTAAGAAAGAACACTAGGAAACCTCCTCTGGATCTGCCAGGTCATGACCTCCAAACAAAATACATACTGGTAAGATACTACCACCTAAGTCAATGGGAACAACTCCATGTGGCTCAAGGTCCTGCCTGAAAGCTTGCCTCGATCAAAGACTTCATCGCCACTGCGCCTGTTTGGCAAGTATCGCTGTCACTAGCAAGCAAGCAAAATCCTCCGTCTAGATCTAGAAAGCCTGTTGGCAGAGCATCTTGCCACGTGCTACTAGAAGGCTGGAACAAACGATGTGGCGGCTGCAGAACCATCCTTCTGGTCACCGGTCCCCTCGCTGATCCTTTGAGGACACCGCTGCTAGTAATGACTTTCATAGTTGCAATGAAACACGTTTTTTATTTTTTGAAACGTTGCCAAACGTTTGGAATAAAAAACACATTTTTTTGGCAGTGGTTTTTGGGGCAAAAGGCCCTAAGGTCAATTTTTGGCCCTATTTTTTATCAAAACAGTCAAAGGAGCTGTTGCCATCACGCTTTGTTGGAAAACGCCTTCCGGGGCTCACTTCTAAGTGTATGAACATATTAGATTGCTGAAATGTTTTCCTCCATGTTCCCCAATGTTATGGGTGCCATTAGTGCATGAAATCATGCATTTTAGGTTCCAGGAATGTGTACTTATATACTAGGCATATAATTTTTGGTAAAACAAGCACCTGGGGAAAATTTTGAATCGAAACACGTTTGGAACAAACGTCTGGCAACTACAATGACTTTTCTGGCCACATCGGTTACATATATGTGAGGTCTTGAGTGCTTCCCATTCCTCAGCTGTCAACTTCTTCCGTCCATTCTCTCATAGGAACGAGAAAGTGGGAAGAAGATCAGAATTTTGAGACAGAGGGTTAGTATAAAAGCAATGAGTTCGAAAGATTTTGCAGGTGGAATAGCTTCAAGGAACAGTTCACCACTGCCTACACTCCTCAACAGAAGGAGTGGCAGAAAAGAAGAACAGACATCTAATTGAGGCAACCAGGTCGATGCTCAAAGACGTGCATATGCCAAACATCTTTTTGACAAATGCAATCTTAGAGCTGCATACGAGCTTAATAGGTGTCCCACCAAAGCAGTGAAGAACACGACATTATGAAGCTTGGTCAAACAGCACTGAAGTGTCATGTATTTGAGAGTTTTGATGTATCTGTTATGCACATGTTCCAAAACAATAAAGACAGAAGCTGTACGACAAAGCAAACGAATGCATTCACATTACAAGCTGTATAACCTTAAATCTTGCAACATAATCATTAGCAAAGAGCATTTACAACGAGAGGCAAAGTCACTATGCTGTCTACCAAACCTTGGATAGATGAAGAGGAGAAAGTGGAAGAGGATGCTTTCTGTCACCCAAAAGTGAACACTTGGGTGCCACCAAGGAAGCTCCATTGAGGTGACCTTGGGGACCGGTCTTCACATCATTCAAAAAAATCATCATCTTCTAGTGATAGTGATCTATAGCTGGCTACTGGTACTCTTTTGGCACTAGCTTTTGGTTTCAAAATTTTGGACTTGGGAATAATTTTTGAGACACTGCATGGACTTTGATGTGTTGATTTGTAGGCTCCACAAAATCTCTAGCTAAGGACACTAATGCTCAATTCATACCTTTGATGTCATTTCTGAACCAATGGTCACATCTCCTTAGATTTGGCTCAAAAGCTTAAGGTGAAAAATCTTAAACCTTCACCTTTTAAGGTACGTGGGGTTGCTTTAAGGCCAGTTTTCAAAGGGATGTTGCAAGATATATGTGTAAGCATTTTTGGCATATCAACCTAATTGTAATCATTATGGAAAATAGTATCCTTTCCTATGGGCCGACCCAAGTTAAATAGTTCATGATTGGGGAACCAAGGTGATGACAAATTTGAACCGAAACCTAGGAGGTTCAAGGTCCAATAAATCCCCAACGAGTACCAAAGAACCATCAACCTCAAGATGTCAAAGTGAAAGCTAATGGAGCTAAAATCTTAGTAGGCAAGAATGACCTATTCCAAGTAGCAACAAACTTCAAAGAAATTCAAAAGCTAAGAAGTTAGCTCAAACTATGGACTACGTTTCCTACGAATTTCACTGAAGACAACGAACGAGAATGCACTTGAAGAAGCTGAGGCTCATCTTCTTGACCAGACGAAGTCATTATGTGAAAATTTATTTGATGGCTGAATTGGGTGGGTTTGGCTTTTAGTGACTCTAGTGCAGGAGGCCATACCAACGTTTTTGTAAACCCACCTCTGCCGCTGTGGAGTCCATAGGGATAGGGAGTAGCGGGGGCTTCCAGATGAGAGACTCGTATGTATCAAATTGGTCACCGATGCCCAAGCTACGCAATTACATGTGTTAATTAGTGGACATGTTCCTTTTAGGGGCGATATAGAGTGGTCGATTTTAGGATGTATAAATGGTAGGGAGGGAGAAGTGTCGAGAGATTTTGAGAGAGGATTTTTTGGAGAGGATGCCGTGGAGCTAGGGGGCACGCTGTGGGAATTCAAAAAAAGGTGGTGTACAATTTTGGCAATGAAAAATACATTTTAGATTTAGATCGTCCTCTCCCTCCTTCACCCCTGCTGGCATGCCAAGCATGAAATTCATGGGGATCTGTTGCAGGCTGTACGCCTGCCATGAAGCTTTGTCTTGCCAGGCCAGATCCAGGGCCACATGCCCCCACCATCTTTCCTGCACAAGGTCTTCTTTGTGCTGCCCATGTCACAGCCTAATCATTCCTTGGTCTACCTCCCCCATGCTCTCCTCATTTGGGGGCTCACAGGTAGGGAGGTGACCATTCCAACAGTACCCACGTGATTATGAGCTTCATAGGGGTTGTCCATAGGCGTTATTAGCTAGGTGGTGTACGTTGATACCTAGCCTGCAGAAATGGTGCGAGGCAAATATATTTTCTGAAGAGGCTTGGGAGAGAAGTTCGCAGATGGGTGATGCGAAGGTTTGTGTGGTGCGATGCGACTTACAATGTTAAAGAACGAAGGTTAATGGATGGTCACATGCGACGAGGCAGAAGTCAGCAAGCTATGATGGAGGCTGAGGGTAACAGATGAAGAAGAAGGTGAATGGGCTGGTCGATGGGTAAGATAGAGCAAGATCGCAGATTTTTTGGTATTGGATGTATAGCACGATGGGGAATTGTAAAGGCGACATGTGTATAGCTATATTCTTAAGGGTGGTAGTTCTAAGTTTATCATTCATTACTCCATTTTGACGAGTGCTACAAAGAAGACAGTTTGTTTGTGTGCAGCAGGCCAGTAAGTGGGTTTGACCAGTAATTCAATGACACAAAAGGGGCTTTTGATGCAAACCAATGCCCAAAGATGTAAACTATACAACGACAAATACGCACAAATGTGGTATGTTGCACTTCCCTTTTTTTTTTTTAATAAATAAATAAAGTAGCTGTATCATATTAACAGGGGGGGGGGAGTACCTGAAAAAAAAAACCCTACAAAAGGTGGCCAAACAAATGGGCAGGGCCCTAGGCCTACACTCGTAGAGTAGAGGGAGAGCTATAGTCAGATCTATTTCCAGTGCCAGGATAAATCACCCAGGCATTGGCTTTCTAGAGGTTTGCCCTGTTCTAATAATTTAGCCACGTCGTACAAGGTGGCTTTAACCACTCCAAAAACTACAGCCTCCCCGGTTCCCGCGGGTATATCTTTCCTAAAGATTACTTGGTTCCTGACAGTCCAAATGGACCAGCATACAGCCCCTCTAATGAAAGGCCAGCAAGCTTGTAGAGTGGGAGGGAGTCCAGAGGCATCTCCCAGTAAGCTCAATTTCCAATTGTTTCCAATGGAAAACTTCGTCATTAGCCCTGCATCTCTGACCGCTTTCTCTATCTTCTCCCAGCTCCCTCTGACCGCAGGGCATTGCCACATCAGGTGCATTATGGATTCCCATGCACTCCCACACAGGGCACACAAGGGGGAAACCTGGAATTTTTTGGCAATTTTGGCTCTTACCGGCAGCCACTGGTGTAAGATTTTCCAGAGAGTGAACCTGAATCTGCCCACACAGCAGATTTTCCACACTTCCTTGAATCTATCACGCCACCGTCCATGAGCATGACGAAGCCCCCATTTCTTATTCAGGTTCCAAACTGGTATGTGACTTTCTAGCAAGCATCTATACACCGGTTTAGCATAGATCTTCTTTAGAGTAGTTCTCCCCAGGCACCACTGCGACAGTCTCCTTCCTGGAGATTCTATGGAATTAGAAGGCCATGTTTCTGGAATCTTTTGTAGTACATCATGGATCAAAGCAGTCTCCTGCACTGTCAATAGGTAATTACAGCTGATGTCAACTAGGGGGATCCAGTTAACCCCTTCTAGGTTCCCAGATTTGTGACCAAATGCCTAACCCTTTTCTGAAAATACCACGTGCAATCTTCATGTTTAGGTAAGCTAGGGAAGCTCCATTGTGTGTCACAGCTTTAGACCACCAAATACATTCGCTTAGACCTGCATCTCCTTTAAGACCCCCTAAGTTTCTTCATGAGCATTTATCAATTACCACCCTCCAGGCTGAGACCAAACCAGCAATCAAATCAGACCCTCTGATCCGTAATGGGAACTCAGAGAAGAGTCTAGAGCCCCAAGGGAGCCCCTTCCAAACCCCAACCTTTGGGCTTATTCCCATCTCAATGAACCATCTCACTACCTCGATCCAAGGATCTGATTCCTTAAATAAGCACAGAAGCCACTTGCTAATCAGAGATATGTTCTTGATGCTCATATCAGGAATGCCAAGACCCCCTTGCTGTTTCGGAGATTTGAGGTCAGCCCATGGTATGTAGTGCATCCTACGCCTACCTTTCTCTTCTGCCCATAGAAATGAATGGAGCAACCTTTCGATCTCTTGCCACTGTGTGAGTCTAAATGACCAAACCGAAGCAACATAGGTCGTGGTGGCAGAGAGTACATGCTTGATGATGAGTACTCTGGCATTCCAACCTAAGGGTAGTCCATACGAGCTTTCAGCTTATCCTTGATTTGATCTTTAAACCATTCGAAACGCTGCTTTAATGATACTCCAATTCCCAATGTGTAAGAAATCCTAGATTTACTATATTCAGAAATGTGCTAAGGAACAGAAAGGAGACTGAAATAGCAGAGAACAAGGAATATTTGTATTGCTAGTGTCTGTAGTGTGTCATCCTACAGTTGGGCCTCTCTTATATAGAGAGTGAAGAGTCACACATGAAAAGGTGTGTACTCCAAAGTGTATGTGCATGAAGAGGTGTGTACCCCTTGTGAAGGGTGTGACCCTTGATGAGAGGGTGCATTACAATGGGAGTGTCTTTTCAATAGAATGTCTCTTGTGAAGGGTTGTGCCTCATAGGAAGTGTCCCGTCGAAAAGGCATACCCTTCCACAAGTGTCCATTCATCAAACCATCCATAAGTCTAAGGTATAGAGAAAGAAATACGTCACAGATCGTGACATCCCCTCCCACTCAAAATAAGACCCTGGTGGAGATAATGAACTGATGTAGAAAATATCACGATAAATTCTGAAAATACTGCTGTAAAATGTCAGGGTACTGCTGTAAGTCTTCATCAGATTGCCAAGTAGCATCGGAGTCGTCCAGATCTCGCCAAAGAACAAGGAATTCCATGATAAGTCGATGTCGAGTCTCTCGCTGTCGATGGTTAGGAATACGCTCAGGAATAAGGAGAACATAATCGTCTTCGATTTCTAGGACATAATCACCTACAAGAGGAACTGCTTCATCGCCTGGAATGTACTTCTTTAGCCAAGAAATATGAAATGTCGGATGGATTTTACCCCATGATGGTGGTAATTCCAATTTGTAACTTAAAGGTGAATTTTTCTTGACGATCCGGAAAGGTCCATAGTATCTTGGTCGCAACTTAGGAAACACAGACTTAACCGTCTTATAGCGATGTGGGGCTACAAATAATAGCACCATGTCACCAGTGTCAAATTCCAGGTGACGTCTATGTTTGTTGGCCCACTCGATGTTAAAGTACAAAATTCGTTGGTTCAATCGGAGTGTCCATAAGCTGCTTGGAATGGAGTCATGCTGATGGCACTATGGAAAGAGCTATTATAAGCAAACTCAAGGAGTGGTAGATACTCTTCCCAAGCTGCTAGGCGTGACTGAATATAATGTCGAAGCATTTCTTCCAGAACTTGGTTGACACTTTCAGTATGGCCATCTGATTCTGGGTGGTACGCTGAACTGAACAGTAGAGTTGTACCCAAAGATTTGAACAATGAAATCCAAAAGTGACTGGTAAACTTAGGATCTCTGTCGGATACGATATTCTTGGGCAATCCATGATGTCGGAAGATGTGTTGTAGAAATAGAATGGAAAGAATCCACCTGGCATAGATTAGATCTGCCAATTAGTTGCGTGGAAAAGGCCTACAGATCACTGTCCGGAGGTCCATGTTGCCGTCCTTGCAAGTCCACGTGGATGTGTGAACAAGAAACAGATGCCTGGCGAGACTTTCGAGCCAGATGGACGTTGGCAGAGGTGTTTTTCAGATTGCGTGAGATCTGGCGCACTTCTCCTGCGTTGAAATCCGTGGCCTGATTAAGGTGGCCTGCGTTGAAACCTGTGGGGTACTAGAAGCAGGACCAGGCCTAGCTAGACGGAAATAGAGGGCAGCAAAGAGCCGCTGTTCATAGGCTAAAAGTGGCGTGATGAGCAGCAAGGGCCAAGCTAGTTTATTCGAGATCAAAAGGGCAGCAAGGGCTGCTGGTCACAGATAATCATGGCGATGAACCAACAAGAACTAGCTGCTGTAGAACGATCTAGCATATGCCAGATGGAAGCCTGAACGAAAGTGCAGCCTGCTTGAAAAGGAGAAGGCGGAAATCACATACGGCTGTTTTGGAGCGGAATAGGCAGACGTGAAATCACGATTGAATTTCGCCCTTTTTCCTTGCTGATTGGTAGTTGCCAAAAAATTAAAACGTGGGTTTAATGAATCCTTGGGTAGTCTAGGGTTTGGCCTTGGGTGTAGGCTGGTTGCCCTTTTTAGGCCCTCTAGGTACCCTTTTGTAAGTTGGTGCTTGGTGCCAAAGGGTGTGCCTATTCTAAGGGGTGTGACCCTTGGAATAGGTGTACCTTTTTATGAAGGGGTGTGACCCTATTTTAAAAAGGGGTGTCCCCACACGAAAAGGTGTGTCCTTTTTTCCACGATGGGGTGTGTCCCTTGGGTGAGGAGTCAAAACTCTTCATCAAAAGGTACATCCGATGGTGAAAAAGGTGCGTCCCTTGGTTTTGGGACAGACCAAGCAGTCAAAAAACTTTTGTCGTGTCCATTCACATCAACTCATGATGTGGGGGAGATGGAGAGGCCATTGATGACTTTAGGTGGGGTTGGCACTAAAAATTTTTACGCTCATTCTCTCCATCTCTTCCATGCACAATGTGCCCGGATATCCTTCTAGCGAAAAGAGATGTATCAGATAGGCGCTAGAAGGTGGGGGGCATTTCCTACAGACAGGAGCGAAATTTACTCTAATACCACTGTAAGAAATCCTAGATTTACTATATTTAGAAATGTGCTAAGGAACAGAAAGGAGACTGAAATAGCAGAGAACAAGGAATATTTGTATTGCTTGAGTGTCTGTAGTGTGTCATCCATACAATTGGGCCTCTTTTATATAGAGAGTGAAGAGTCACACATGAAAAGGTGTGTACTCCAAAGTGTATGTGCATGAAGAGGTGTGTACTCCTTGTGAAGGGTGTGACCCTTGATGAGAGGGTGCATTACAATGGGAGTGTCTCTTCAATAGAATGTCTCTTGTGAAGGGTTGTGCCTCATAGGAATGTCCCGTTGAAAGGGCATACCCTTCCACTAGTGTCCATTCATCAAACCATCCATAAGTCTAAGGTATAGAGAAAGGAATACGTCACAGATCGTGACACAATGGGGCCCCAAGATATCTCACAACCTGCCCACGATTGATCCATTGTACAGGCATGTTTCCAAGCCACTCCGGAGCATCATCATCCGAAGATCTGATAGCAAATGATTTCTTCCAACCACACACTGACCCTGAAGCTGTACAGAAGCAAGAAACAATATTATTCAAAACATTGATGCTATGCTGCTCTTCAAGCGAGAAGGCCATCAGATCATCTGCAAACATCTGGGAACAGAATTGCTTCCCTGATGGAAGCCTTATTCCTCGCAGTTGTCCCTCCTCCATAGCCCTTTTAAGGAGATTGAGCAGCGGGACCGAACAAAGTGCAAAAAGGAGAGGGGCTATCGGGCAGCCCTGACGGATAGAGTGAGTGAGATTAAAAGTTCCAACTATACCTCCATTTAGACACAATGCAGCAGAGGCATTCCCAAAGAGCATTGTTATCATTCGAATAAATGCTGGTCCAAAGCCTAACTTATCCAGAACCATGAGGATAAAGTCCCATCTTATGCGGTCGTTCACATTTGATGTATTGACTATCGTATTTAGCCCATAGATCATTTTGGTTTTCTGAAGGCATTAACTTTCCTCTCTCTCTCTCTCTCTCTCTCTCTCCTCACACACCAATGCACATCCCCCATGCATCTGCATCATCGTATGGAGTGTCTAAAACTATGGATACTATGGAATGAGCTACACCTGACAGAACCAGCATGCTCCTCTGGCAACCACAATAATCTATTATAAAGATTGAGAACATGAAGATCAAAGTTGGAGCTCCGTATCCCTACCTGGGGTGTGGATTGCCTTTCACCACTTTCTGCCCATACTTGCGCCACCTGTAGCCATCATCAAGAATATCAACGTCACTAGTGGTTTGTACAACTACGCGTGGCTCACGAATAGTCCTTAAGGGGGGAATCGTTGCTGAATCCCCTGGTCTCTCTCTCTTCCTGCAAATAAATACAAAAACTTCAGTGCGTATTACCACATGATTGCCACACCAAACCTGAACAAAAGATAGACAAGAACAATGAGCTAAATCAATACAATTTTCAGACAAGCCTATTATACCTGCGCTTGGAATCAGATTCATCATCATCCCCATCTTCAGCTTTACTCCTCTCACCATCCACATCATCATCACTGATGGAACCAAAAGACAGCTCTGCTCCACCAGAAGAATCAACCATTTGCCCCCTCATGGAGGATGGATCTGAAGACAATAGGTCAGTTTTTAAGTGAACACTATTTCCTTTCTCAGTGGCCATTGTCAAATATAGCCCATCCCTGCTACTCCCATGTAGCGCAGCCATGGACATTCTTCTAGTTGCCTGTGGCTTTGGATGGTCATGCTCACCTTTGTAGACAATTTCTGTAACTTGTCCATCATGTGATCGCTCAACCTTCTTTTTTACGGGACAATTAGGGTGTGTACACTTGTAATAGCTTCGGGGACACTCACTGCCCTTTACCTGCTTCTGGCCATACTTCCTCCAGTTGTATCCATCTTCAGAAGGTCTTTCAACCAGAGGAGGTGCAAGTGGGACATGAAGAGTGGGTTGTGAAACCACTGGTTGGGGCTGAAGAGTGGGTTGTGGACCCACTGGCTGGGAATTCTCTGAAGCATCATTCGATTGCCAGATAGTTTCTGACGGCCCTCTGATTTGGAGAGGAGTCACAAATTTAGGCGCATCCACGGATGAGGCCAAAGGTCTGATTTGCATGGGCACAGCTCCAGAAACTGCCACTGCATCGGATGATGATGATGGTAATGAAGCTTGTGCATGGGCTTGGGCTTGCAATTGCATATTGCCCTGCTGATGAGAAAGACCCCATTGCCCCTGCAAAACATTGAGAAATAGAAACAATAATCTCTACCTATCTTGAGCTGTATCTTCAGGATGGAGCAAATCTACAATGTACTGGCCTAGTCCTACTTTCGGACCCAGAAACCCCATGTTAGAATCAGCTGGGCTTTAGAATGGGCAACAGATTGAAGATCATCCATCATCATCCCTGTAAGTGGAAGCCTTCCATAATACAGACCAACATAGACCTATGGGTAAGATGATAAATGCTATTAGAATTCTCTGAAAAGGCACCCAAACTGTTAGCATTCAAGCTGTGCAGAACGTATTCGATAATGCAAACCACTCACCAAATTGGCAAAAGGAGGAAGAGGGTTTCTTGCTATTTTTGGCAAAGGCTTAAAAACAAAGGTTGGGCTGCCATCTTGATCAGGGTTTTTATCCATAGAAGAATCTGAAACAGGCGCTGCTGATGATCCACTTCCTTGGCTGATTGGAGGCAATGGAAAAGTTCCAGTTGTAGGAGAAGGTTCTGCCTGCTACCAGCCAGAAGCACACCGTTAAGGAGCAAGCCCCTCATATCCAACGCATACCTGTATGTTTGATTTTGTATGAAGTAGATTCCAATGCATGATCGTTAGAAAGACAGCAAACTAGCGTTGGAGTACGGGACCTCTGACAGAGATCTGCATTCACTGCGCCTGGAAGCGATTGGTTAAAACTTGCCTGCCCTGTCGATAGGAGGACGGGGGAGTCTAGCAACGTTGTGGGACTGAGTCCCGGTGGAATGGTCAAGTAGGGTGACCTAGGAATTGGCAGCCGAGAAGGTGTCATTGATTTGAAACGGGCTGTGTTGGATCGTCCAGCTCCAGGGTTTCCAGATCCTCCTGAAACCTTTTGTCCGAGTCCCCTTGCCGCTAGCCTATCCTCAAAGCTGCCGGCGGAAGATAGATTACTCTGATTTTCATTAGAAGATGAGCCCGCGACTCCAGTGCCTTCAGCCTTTCGTGGAGTGGGAGAAGCGATGGCTCCCGCTAGCAACTGTGAAAATGATAGGTCGGGCTCCTGCCCCGCGAAGACGGTAGGGCTTGACGTTATCTCGGAGCTGTTTTGAAGATCTTGTGATGGAATCCTGGGAGGAATGGTGAGGCTCGGACGCGATGGAGTAGGCTTGGCGAGCAGCACTTCCGCCCCTGCGTTTGGCCTGCCTTCTTTGGGCTCCATCTCACTCTGATCGATGGTCACGCGGGTTGCTGTAGCGCTGGGCTTCTGGACGTTCCCTGCCGAGCAGATTATGAGGAATTGGGAGGTTCAAAATGATCGATCGATACAATTGGAAGGGGGATGGTGCTGAATTGGATTGATTGGCATAGAAGGAAACTCCTGGCGACTAGGAGATGAAGCTGTAGACGCCATACCCGTGTCCTAACATCAGGAGATCAAGCTTGAGACGCCATAGACAGGGACAACGATAAGAGATGAAGCTTGAGCTGAGGAGATGAAGCTTGGGGCGCCATAGCCAGGTACTGGCGTCAGGAGATGAAGCATGCGAGGTACTACGATCAGGAAATGAAGCTTGAGACGCCATAGCCAAGGCTGATAGCAAAGCAAAAATTCTCTATGAAGGCATTCTCCCTTGTTCCCAAGCTTTGTGTGCAGCTAAGTGGCTAGGGAGGAGCGTGACTGTGAAGGGTGAGGGGGAGCTTGAGACGCCATAGCCATCGCGGGAGCTTGACAATCAATCGCCATCTTGCATCCTGTGGTCGTCTCCTCCATCGCCATCCCCTTTGGCTTTTGCCACCAGCAAGCAGCAGCTGCAGTTACCAGTAAACTCAGTATTGACTTTGTTTGTCATAAAAGCAGCTGCAAATTGACTTCTCACCTTACAGATTAGATTGTTCAATCTTCACTTTTGCACATTTGTTGCACAAACACAACTAGCTTCTAATCGGCTTATGGCTCCTACATGGCTCCTAATGGCTCCTCGCACTACAAAAATCCATATAGCCCCCAACCTCCTACGAATTCTCAACCCCAATCAACTACCAAAGAATCATAATTTTATGTAGAAAATTCCTAGTGCGTTCAGACATGGGGAGGAAGAGATAGGGAGGGAGAGAGGCAAAGGATGGGTGGAGAAAACTCCCTGGGGCTGAGATACAAGGAGGGAGAGATAAGGAGGCAAAGAGGCGCAAGATGGGCTGGCTGAGCAAGGAGGGAGGGGGGGCAGAGATGGAAGAGAGGGGAGGACAGAAGAGAGGGAGAGGGGGAGCACAGCAACAAGAAGGGGAGAGAGCAGGCTCAAAGGGGGGCGAATGGAAGCGAGCTGAGAGGAAGAGAGGGATAGACAGAGAGCTCAAGGCAACATCAAAAAATACAAAGGTGGTTCTTCCACCTCCTAACACATGTCCCTTCTGGAGCTCTTCTAGAATTTTCTCTCAAAGCGTCTTTTACTGCACTCACATTCCCACTCACAACGAATACAAGAATTTTATTTTTGGGGAACATTAGGGGCCCCTATTCGCTCCTAGCTTCTTTTTGGCCCTGCAAAGGGTCTTAGGAAATGATTGTTTTTTTGGGTCCTTGGGTTGGGATTTTGCTTTTTGTAGAGTTCCCAGTCAGTTTGACCGGGTTAGCGGAGTGGGAGGGGGTACGATGTTAGGTGAACACGAAGCGAACGATGGAGATTTGAGCACGGAACGGACGACCGGGATCCTGTCCACGTGTCAAGGGGTTTTTAGGGTTCGACTTTCCTTCTTTGTTGGTGGTTGTCATCTCTCTTCCCGCCTCCACAGCCATAGTCTCCCAACCTCACCTCCGCTTCAACCTCTCCGGTCTCTCGTCCTCACCTCCGCTCCAACCTCTCCTGTGCTTCTCCAATCTGTCTACTCGATGGCTTCTCTCATCTCCAACCCTCTCTACTGTGCCTCTCCAACCTCTACACCCAATGGCTTCTCTCCTCTCTGTCTCCGTAGGCATCCCAGCTCTCCTGTGTCTCTCCAACCTTTGTAGTGAACGGCTTCTACCTTGTCTAACCTCTGCACTCGACGACTTCTCTCCTCTCCGTCTCCGTAGGCGTCTCTAGCTCTTCTCCTAAATTGTGGGTTTGGTGTGTCCGGCTAGTATTCGCAGTTGATCGATTCTTTTGGGCGATTGTTCAGTGCACGGTGTGTCGAGCTGGTGCTCTCGCTTCTCTCGTAGTCCTGCTTTTTAGGTGTTACTATTGTGGGGCGACATTTGTATCTCGAAGACTCTTCAACATGCAACTTTCTATTGTTGTGTGCAGCTGTTGTCCACAGGAATAGAAAAAGGGCCTTCCAAAGCGTCGTGTTATCTATGTCGTTCGTTTCTGTATGGTTGCTTGAGATGAGGCGATGGAGTGGCTTCAAGAGTGTTTGCCAACCTCGGCCTTGGCTTCGACTTCTTTGGCTTTGTTGTCGATAGCTTGGGTGACCACGTCAGAATTTTGGGCTATTATAGTATTTCTCTTGCATGTTGCATGTCCAAGTGTCTGGGAAAAGAAAAAGGGCCTTTTAGAGTTCGTCCGTTGTGTCATTGTGTTTAGCATGTAGGGGAGGCGATGGAGTTCTTTCGAGAACTGTATGGAGGTGCTGGAGTTGTTTGTCTCATCGTGTTTGTCTATAAAAGGACACATGCCTACACTCGAACCGTATCTGCAAGTCTGAAGTCAAGTGTTCTAAAATTGTGAGAGCGAGCTTCAAGTATCGGGAGCTATGAGGAAAAACGTTCGTTCGCTATGGCTGGTGCTTGCGAGATGGATATATTGGAATCTGTAGGAGGTGAATCTTCGTTTTGTTTATGTGTTATTTCATTTTGGAGCTTCGAACTCAACATGTCTATGTCGTTAACTGGGGTTTCTGAACGGGGTTGTTGTCCGGTTACGCAACCTTTATTGGCCCTAAGTGTTTCTTATGCAGAATGCAGCATTCAAAATACTCTTTTTTTAGTGGAGGTCAGAACTACATTGCATAGATTATAAGTGCAATCAAGGAGCTACATCTTGTCAAAGTCGTGAACTACATTGCATAGACTGCAAGTGCAATTTGAAGAGTTGCACCTTGTCAGAGTCGTGCATCAACTAAAGGAGTTGGGATTGTACATTATGTATTTTGAGAATTTGACTTGGTTTTTTTTAAAAAAATTAATGGCTACAACTATCTTGAGGACCTATGTAGGGAGTTGATGTAATGCACCATTTCGAAAATGTATTTCATGTTTTGATTTTAATCAAGAATCAACAATTATGTGAATGTGGAATTATGGAAAGACTTGTAATGGTTAATAAATAATTTGTTTAATGGCAGAATAATTTTTTATAGAAATTATTATTTTTAAATAGGTCCACATGCTGTAATTTGCCACATCTTCTATATGCCAGTCCACACATGGCCATGTGTCATGTATGATCCCATGCGCACTTTACATGTGTGCTCGATTGTTCAGGTAGTCTTGTTGTGCACTACCACATGCCCCACTTGCAGCTACTTGATCCTGTTCAGATACCATACCTTTGGCTCACACATGCTGCATGTTATTTACAATTCTCTGTTGTGGCCGCTCCTTTAATCGTCAACTACTTCTGTGCTCACTACTCCCCACAACGATTATGTTAATGTGGAATTATGGAAAGACTTGCAATGGTTAATAAATAATTTGTTTAATAGCAGAACATTTTTTTATACAGTAAAAAAAAAAAAAGGTTCCATAGTCCACATGTTGTAATTTGCCACATTATCTTCTATATGATGCATGTTATTGTAGTTCCCTATTATGGTTGCTCCTTTAGTTGTCAACTAATTCTGTGCTCACTACTCAATTGGTTGTTGTATATGTTGTGCCTGCGATCTACCATCACACATGTTGCATTTTTGTTGCAGTCTGCATCATGACTACTGTTATACAATTTGTTTTTTGCACAAACTAAGTACTTTGATCTACGTATGACAATTGATGCTTCTTTCACATTGTTGTTCAGAGTTCCCCATGTTGTTTAATAGGTCTACTCTGTGAATTTTTTCACATCTTTGCATCATCCACATTTGCTCTTGCATCTTTTTCCTAACTGCTTTCATTGCCTATAAGCTCTGTGTTGTTTGAGAGATCTCAACAACGCAAGCGGAATGGAAGAAGGTGAGAGAGGGGAGAGCCACACAAGTTTTGGTGGGTGTAATACACCCTAATCTTCTATGTCATCCATATATATATGTGTTTGAGTATTGTACATAACCGGGGTTAAGGCACAGTAGCCTTTAACCCCCACAACCTTTCACTTAAAGGCCAATGTGCCTTTAAGGGAGAACAACCAGTGACCATACTATCCAATGCCCATGAATACACAACAATACTCAAACCGCTGACTATAGGTAGACTCTTCGTCAGCATATCTGTAGGGTTATCATCTGTATGAACCTTGACAAGTTCTATGTGCTTGTCCTCAAGTACCTCCCTGATGAAATGGTACCTGACCTCAATGTGTTTGGTTTTTGCATGAAAACCGGATTCTGTGATAGAGCTAAATAGCACTCATGGAATCACTATGCAATGTCGGTACACTTGTATGAATCCCAAAATCTCCCACTAGCCGATCAAGCCATATAGCCTCCTTGCAACCCTATGTGGCTGCAACATACTCGGCCTATGTAGTAGACAAAGCAGCACACTTCTGTGCACGAGACATCCACGACACTACGCCACCTGCAAAGGTGAACACATAACCAGAAGTGGATCTCCTCTATCCACATGCCCTGTATAGTCTGAATCTGTGTACCTAAATACAATGCATCTCTCCTTTGCCAAGGCAGATACACATCTCCTTGGTACCCTTCATGTACCTCATGATGCACTTAACTGCCCCCCAATGCCTCTTTCCTGGATTAGCCATATGCTGGCTAACAACTCCCACTACAAATGCAATGTCAAGTCTAGTAGCTATCATACCATACATAAGACTCCGAACCGCTGATGCATAAGGAACCTTGGCCATCATGGCCCTCTCCTAATCTGATTTGGGACTATCGGCCTAACTTAGTTTCACATATGGAGGAAATGGAGTCCTTAGAGCCTTCCCCCCCTCCATATTGAAACGCTGTAATACTTTTGTAACATACTCCTTCTGTGAAAGCCAAAGGAGTTTCCTACTCCGATCACGCGTGATGAGCATACCAAGTATATGACCTGTAGGTCCCAAATCCTTCATGTGAAAGGCCTTATGCAACTTGGCCTTCAATGCATCCAGCTCATAAGTGTTCTTGCTAGCCAATAGCATATCATCCACATAAAGTGCCAGGAGTATCAGGCTATTATCCTTGGCCCTTTTAGTGTAGAGGCAGTGATCAATCTCACTTCTTCTGAAACCTTGGAACCGAATGAAAGCGTCAAACTTCTAATACCCTTCTCTAGGCACTTTCTTAAGGCCATAGACTCTTTTCAGCTTGCAAACCAAATGTTCTTTGCCCTTTTCTTTAAAGCCTTCCGGCTGTACCATGTAAATTTCCTCATGCAGATCCCCATGCAAGAAAGCTGTCTTGACATCCATTCGCATAAGCTCCATATCCTCTTCTACCACCACAAGTCCAAGTATGCATCTAAGTGTGGTCATATTCACAACCAGAGAGAAGATCTCATCAATGTCCACACCTTCTCTTGCTTGAACCCTTTAGCAACCAAACGGGCCTTATACTTAGACACATAATCACTTTTGAGCTTCATCTTGTAGACCCACTTACATGGCAATGCTTTCTTTCCATGTGGCATAGAAACCAAGCCCCAAGTCTTATTATTCATGAGTGAACTCATCTTTGATTGCATAGCATACTCCCACTTGCATTAATCCTCACGCATCATAGCCTCTCTTTAGCAAGAAGGCTCCCCGCAATCAGTACGCATCACATAGTCTGCCCCTGGAATAAATCTCTCAAGCGGTCTAGACACTCTAGCTTACCTTCTCAAGGGCATTTCAGCTTGTTGTCTCGTCTGCATATCAGCCACATTTGGCTCATCATTTCCAGCAATAGATGATCCATCATCTACCCTTGATTGTGTACCCATGGGAGTACCTGGTGGCACCATTTCCTGCACATTTGGTGCATGGATAGCTTGCTTGTTGTCTATCAACATATGCGGGTGGATTCACATCTTGAAAAGTGATTCTCCTTATTTCCACATCCCTCATGGGTGTCTTATGCACCTTCTTCTCATTGAAGACCATGTCATGGCTTCGTATGATCTTCTTTGCTTCTGGATCCCACAGATGATAGCCCATCTCTCCACTTTCAACACAACCAAGAAAGATGCATTTCCTAGACTTAGGATCTAGCTTCTTCCGAAGCTCTTTTGGCACATGTGCAAATGCCTCACACCCAAATATATGCAAATGAGAGTAAGAGGGCTTCTTGCCACTCCATGCCTCTTTAGGAATACCACCATCCAAACTCTTACCAGGTGATCTATTGATCACATGCACTGCAGTCTTCATTGCCTCAGCCCAAAAACGACCAGAAAGACTTGCATTGGAAAGCATGTGACATAGTGGGAGCATGTGACATAAAATTTTCTTTTGCAAATGGGTCTACATTTGTTTTGAAAAATGTGAGACATGTGCCTAAGTTGACCAAGAGTCTCATTTCAACGGGTCAACTAGATGATGCTGGTTTTCAGACCACCTTTGGCTTTCAAAGTTGGAAAATTCAGAAGGGCTCTATGGTTTTGGCAAGCGGTGCCAAGTGTGGGACATTGTATCCCTTACATGTATCAGGGGTGTCTAACCATGTTGTTGTAATAACCGAGCAGCTAAGTACTTCTTTGTGGCATTGCTGGTTGGGGCACATGAGCCATAATCGAATGAAACTCTTATGCCATTTGGGTTATGTACCGCATTTGAGTTTTTCTGATTTTGAATTTTGTGAGCACTGTCTCTATGGGAAGCCTACTAAATCAGCCCATAAAAGAAGGGGAAAGAAATAGTTATTTCCAAGATGCACACAACCTGTCTTTCCACTATCATAAGTGGAGAACCATTCCCTATGGGGAGTAAGATGGAGTGAAGCACCAGAATACAAAATCCAATCCTGGGAATATGCATCAACAGAAGTGGTAAGCAAGTCTGTAGGTAGACTAGACATGAAGAGAATGTCATTGTCACTATTAACATGGAATGCAGCACCAGAATCCAAAATCCAATCTTGGAAATATGCATCAACAGAAGTGGTAAGCAAGTCTGTAGGTAGACTAGACATGAAGAGAATGTCATTGTCACTATTATCAGTGACTGCATTAATCTCTTCGATATTCATTTCTCCTTTGTCCGCCCTAGGACTCTCTTTTTTTTAATTTGCACCCCAATTTGCATTCTTTTTCTTATCCTTTTGCTCTCTTTTCAGCTTGTAGCAATCCTTTTTCATGTGGCCCTTCTTGCCACAATGTAACACTCAATGTTTCCTCCCCTGGATTTGCTATGAGACTTTTCTCTTTCTTGGGACTTCCCCTTGAACTATGATATTCCCCTTTGCACATTTAAGGCTGCATCCTGCTGGTTGCCATCCATAGACTTCAATCTAATCTCCTCTGCCAACAAGCTACCCACAACATCAAACTTCAGTAGTCACCAGGTGCAGAGTTATTGACAGATGTACGGAAGGTATCCCATGAGGATGGCAATGAACATAAAAGGAATATTGCCTGAGTCTCCCCATCAAAATTCACCTTCTGAGCCTAAAGTTGGCTGAATATAATATTGAATTCATTGAAGTGAGAAGCAATAGGGATCCCTTCCTTCATTAGTAGCTCAAACAACCTCTTCATGAGGTAAACTTTATTAGAGGCAGTTTCCTTCTCATCATAAGTGGCACATAATTTCTTCCATAAATCTTCTGTAGTCTTCTCATTTACTACTATGAAATAAACTGACTCTGCAAGATGAAGTCTAACAGTAGACTTTGCTAATGCATCCAACTCATTCCAATCATCCTCAGACATATCTATAGGCTTAGCTTCAATCCCTACCAAGGGTTTGTGGATTTCATCAAGACTCTCAACGTTGGTGACTGTATCAAGATAGCCAACTTCTCTATATGCAATAGGAACACTTGTAAACAATGGGGGGACGGCTGAGTCCACCCTAGTTTTTTATCCTTCAATTGGCATTGAATGATGCAAGACGTCTATGGTCGATCTGATGTTTGTTCCAACAACACGCATTTGTAAGTATAAGGAGGAATGTAAGGACATTCTAAGCAAAGGACAAGTGAATTGTTGTGTGGCAATAATTGCGGTAACGGTTATCAAGCACGGGAGCTCAGTCCGTCAGATGGATGATCTAATTGTTGATGATGGCGAGGATGCGGGCGACTTAATAATGGTAATGATTCATTATGACTGTTTCCCCTCCACCCAACCTATGCAAACTTAATTATGGCCTCTCTTCTGTTCTTACACAACCAAAATTGTTTTCCATTGTTTTTTACAGCTCACCTTTTGGAGCAACAGGCGTTCAGATTACGTTAAGATGCATAAAGATTCAAGGCCCAGTTTTTGCTTTGGCATAGTTAGGATTCATTCTATAGTTTTGTTGCTGTTATTGGTTTAGTGTCTAGCACCAAAGGTGTTTTATGTTGACACAACTCAGGAGGAGCTCCTCTTAAATTGGTGTAACTCCATGCAAACACATCTTTGTATTTGAGGAATAGATCTCTTATCATTCCGAGCTGATTGGTAGACAGATTGGCGCTCACCACTAGCATAGTTGGGTGATCTTGTCTTCCAAGATTCAATTCTTGTGTGGGTTCTGGAACTAACTGTTCAGTTCCGAGTCGAGTGATAGCCACTGGCATTTCAACAATTTCCCTTTCTCCTTCAATGTCTTCAGTGAAATTGCTTGAAAAGAGATCCTTTTGTTTAGCAATTTGCTCATCTTTTAACTTTTACTTAATATTTACGGCTACTTGAAAAATGTCCATCTCACCAACAAGTAGATAGCAACTCCATTAATCGAGACAACTTCCTGTGGAAATGGATCTTTGACTTCCAAATTCTTAGGTTGATAGCAACTCGGGACTTTTCGAGGGTATGCACACATCTTGACCATATGTCTTGATAGTCATCTTTTTTGTACCCCAATCATGGAGTACCTTTGCACTCTTTAGCCAAGGTCTTCCCAATAAAATTGGGTAAGCATGCTGTTCCATAGCAACCACAATGAAACTAGATGTATAATAGATGTCTCCTATCAAAACGACCACATCTTGCAGCATATCTTTGGGGTCAACTGGTTGTTGATTTGCCATACGCACTCGAAATGACGATGGCTTATATGATTTAAACTTTAGTTTCTATGCAATCTCTTAAAAAATTACATTCACTCCTGATCCTCCATCCACTATTACAACCAGTATAGTTTGCTTCTTAATCTTGATAGTGATTACTAGTACTTCCTCATCAACTCTTGGAGTATCAATCACAGGCAAAATGGCTAAGGATCGCAATTCCTTTGGTTGCTCAGATGACTCCTTGATTTGTTGAGTAGTGAAGTATCTGATTCTACTTCTTTAGACTCGGATTTCAAGGATTGTCCTCGGTCGATAACAGACTGTTGAATCTGCTCGGGCATTTCTACTACAAGAGCTTTTCCTTTCAAGTCCCTTGCAATTTTAACTGCCAACTCCTTCTGTGCCTTTCAATTGATGTCTTTACTTGAAGCATTAGTGTCTTTAGCTATTGTCACTGACCCTTTTGATAGAGTGATTACTTGAGCATCAACTGTATTTTGCAACTTGGCTACAATTGCTCCAAGAGAACTTCAAGTGCCCCACCCAATTTGGACAATCAGAATGCAAATGACTTTCTCCACAATAAAAACACTTGGTTTTATATGGATTAGTTTTCTCTTTACCATTCTTACTCTTGTCTTTTTGATCAAGATGTAGTGGTTTACCGCTCGGTGCCTGGTTATTAGTTGCCACTTAGTTTGTTGACACTAGGCAATTTTTTCCATTAAACCAACAATCTGACCCATCATGGCCAAATTTTGTGCAGATATTGCAATACTTAGTCTTGCATTCCTCTTCCACATGTCCACCTCTAGAACACCTATTACACCACTTCTCATTGTTACCTGGCTTACCTCAAATGCCCAATTCTTTTAAGGACTTCTTCAGCTTGGTTTTCAATTTATCTTTCTTTGCTGGTGTTTCCTCAAATCACTATCAGCATCCTTGTTTACCTTGTTTTTTAACCCTTCACTCTTCTCCAAGGCGACAACTCGGTTCAACAATTCCTCATAGGTTCTAGTCGGATTGACTATCTTTGGCTTGCGCAAATCTACCTGGGTACATCCTGTGATTAACCAAGCTCGTATAGAGAACCATACTCAACTTATTGATAAGAGATCTCATCCTAAGCACAAAGTCTTGGATAGATTCGCCTTTGTTCTATTTTAGTTCACTCAGCTTTGTCCTCACATCCTCCTCATTAATCTCTTGTTGGAATCTTTGTAAGAAACCTTCGAACATTGCATACCAGTCGGGAAAATACCCAATCGGAAATTGATTGAACCACCCTTGAGAATTTTTAATTAAGGTATAGGGGAAATAGTCCACATATTATTCATTTGTTGTTGCACCATTGATGTGGTAGACACACAAAAAACTTTGCAAGTGACCATAAGGATCTTCATCATTTGTACCTTTGAAAATTTGGAATTTTACCTTGATGTTGGAGTTGGACTTGAACTTTTCCACTCCAAAACCCAAGTAGGCAAGTCTTCCCACCTATCATAACCACCTTCATGATAGTGAGGTCGCTACAGCTTCCTCCTGGCTCGATTGGTGAGGACCTCAGGCAAACTTCCTTAACTACTCCTCATTCACCTTAGATCTTCGGTGGTGCCTCTCTCCATCAAAAGCACGCTTGTCCTCACGATGATGGACTCTTTGTCCATCATCCATAGCCAGTCTTCTAGCTTCACACCTTTCTCGACGCACTCCTTTTGGAATGATAACTGATACCACCGAAGACATTGTCATCGCTCTCAAAGTTGGTCTCCTCATTTATTCTGTTGTTCTACTGAGGATATGCCCATCCGTTCAAAATCCAAACTCTTGATAGATCAGTGCTCGGATTCCATTTGCCACGACGAACCTTCACTCGCCAATCTTCTAGGATGCCTCGGCTCAATACCATCATTCTGACCATCTGGCTCTGTATAATAGTCAATTTCCACCCTTGGGGTAGTATAGTTGAGTCTCTCTTCTCATGCTTGTCGCTCTTGTTGGACAGTTGCTTCTACCAGCCTCCTTTGGTCATAAAACTTTGGTTTTGAGACTGCTCCACTTTGCATAGTCAGATGTAACCACCACTGCCACTGGCTCAAATACTCTTCACATTTGGTCGCATATCTTCTTTGTCTCTCCGAGCGTGTGTTAGCCATTGCTTAAGTAAAAAAGTAGTCGAAGAGCAATACGAGTACTTTCTATGATTTACACCCTGATCTTCAAGCACACTACCAGTTGACGCCTTGGTAGTGAACAAGCATGATAGTATGCATATATAAACACATTAATAACTTCTATCATCAGGATAGAAGTATTGTGAGGGAGAAATAAGAATTAAACTAAGCATTATAGTAGTGAACAAGCACGATAGTATGCATATATAAACACATTAATACATTTTATCATCATGATAGAAGTATTATGAGGGAGAAAGAAGAATTAAACTAAGCATTATGGTTTACCGAGCAAAAAAGCTCTATTGCCATCTCAAAAAATTTGCCACATTAAAAAAGATTCAACAGGGATACTTTTGAGCATAAGCACTTCCAACATAGGGATCAAGAGATCAAAACATTGATAGGGCTTCGCTAAAGCTTGTTCATATCAAGGATGAAAGCAGCCATGAAGCACTAATTGGTGGAGGCCAAGGAATGCAGAGGATCATGAAGCATTATTAACCCTATCCAGAAGCTCAGTCTAGATCAATGAAGATGAGATCATTGGGTGTATAGAGTAGCGGAAAAGTTCCGGTTGTAATATCTTGAGCTTGAAAGATGATGTGATGAATCTAAAATGATAGGATAGCCAAAATCCTCTCTAGAAAAGATTTGATCATACTTGCAAAATCAAGACCTAAAGAGATAAATATTGAAACAGAGAGAGAAAGACTTAAGGCCTACACGTTTTGAGGTCACTTGCAAAAAGTGTAGAGACCCCAAGAGGTTCCCTACAAAAAGTGTAGAGAGGCTTACCCAAGAGGTCTCCTAAAGGAGTTCCCACCCTTCAGGTTCCCTATAAAAAGTGTAGAGACTCTCATCCAAGAGGTCTCCTACAAAAGAAGTCCAATCAAGAAGTCTCCTACGAATTGTGTAGAGACTGACATGTGGAAATCTCTCTCAATGGAAAGAAGCTCCCACTCTTTGGGCTTTAATGTTCAAATTCACCCTTGACCTCCCTTGCATCCATGGTCCCTTGTACTATCAACGTGTTCTACATGCTCTTATACTTGCACTCCCTCATCCCATCACCCCCTCCTCCTCCTCCTTCTCCTCCTCCTCCCTGATCCCTTCCTCCTCCTCCTCCTCCCTTCTCCTCCTCCTTCCTCCCCCTCAACCTTGTTCCTCCTTCTCAACCCTTTACCCCATGAAATCGTGAAGGAGACTAGGTTGCCACTCTTGAACCTTGAACTCCTCCTAAACCGTGCAACCCTTTCCAAACCCTGGAACTCCTAGTTAGCTTTCTCAACCTTGTGCCCCTTCCAACCCCGTCTAAATCCTTGAACCTCTATGGAGGTGAGACCCTCCATGAATCCTTGTGATCAATCCATGAGAGTTGTTTTCCATGCTTTAGCCTACACTTCTCACCAGAATACAACTTGTGAACACATATGCTACAATGAGCAATGACACTACTGTAGGTGCTCAACTTGAAGCTGGAAGTGAGAGAGGCAGTGACAATATTTTAGAGCCATTGCCTAGGAGTTTAGTGCATGAAATGAAAGTGGATCATGTGATGGCATGTGTGAGAAAGAACGCCCTTTAAAAAAACCATCCAAGATACATCCCTCAAGGCAAAGGAGTGCGAAAATGCTTCCAATTATTGGAAAATGATGAGATTTACATCCTAAAGAATGGTGACTTACATAAGTACATTAACCCACTGATCAAAAAAATTAACATGCTAATCCCACATACCACCAACTCTCCCCATCATTTCTTTCCCCTCACTTTTGCAAGCCACTCCCCTCCACCTCCAAGTTCTGTCCACCCTCCGCAATTTTTGTCCATCTCTACCACCTCCTCCACGAATACATTTTCTGTCCATCTCCTCCACTTCCACAACCAATATTTTTGTCCATCACCTCATCCTCCACTACCACCCCTTTTTTTGTCCATTTCCACCTCCCACTTTCTATCCACCAACTCCACCACCATTTTTCCATCAATCTCCTCCCCTCCACCCTCCACTTTTTGTCTGCCATATCCTCCACCTTCTGTGCACCATCTCCACCCCCTCCACCACCATTTTTTCTATCCAGCGCTTCCACTTCCATCCACCACCTCCATCATCCCATCCCCACTTTTCCATCAAGCATCTCCACCACTCAGGGTGTATCTTCTTTTCCTTTCTCTCTCTTCCTTTTCCCTTTTATTTTTTGTCATTGTGCCATTTTCATTCCTCCCTTTCCCTCCACAACCTTTCCATCTTTCATTCCATCCCCTCCCCCTGCCATTCTCTTTCTCTCCCCTCTTCCACTCACCCCCTCCCATTCTCTTCCCCCCTGTTAGATATCAATGCTCCACTCTCGTGTAACTACATGGGAACCAGCTAACTCTACTTGTAAGCCCCCCATATGAGGAGAAGGCATTTGAGTAGCTCGGTTATCCGGTAGGTCCTGGTTTGGACACCAAATGGGGGCCATGTGTGGCCTGATGGCTGGACGGAATTGGCACACTGCCGACGAGGCTACATGCAAGTGAAGGAAGGCATCCCATGACTAACCGCATTGAGGGTAGATGGATCATTTCTCGGGGCAGCCCACTCTCGGGTTGCAGGGCCCGCGTTTGGAGCCCCAGATGATCCCGTATGGCTCTGGGCCGAACGGAGACCATAGGTTAGTTGCTCTATTTTGCGCACCGATTCTATCATGTGGTTGGTGGCCTATTTCGGGACCGACCCCCAGTCGGCCGTTTTGGGCGGACTGGGTCGGTCACCCGATTGGGTCTAACTGACTACAACTGGTGGCTATATAAGAGCAAGCCCGTGAAGCCCATTTCATCATCTGGCTACAACAACCCTGATTCCTTAGCATCCAGCCTCCGTCCTCTACTGTTTCTAGTACGCCATCGAAGCTTCTTTCACAGGAGCGCACGGTTGGGAGGCAGCGCCATCTATTGTATCAGTTCTACAGTAATCAAAAATTTTGATTCTCTATACTATCTGCTTCTCTCTCTTGCATACAAGATTCTGTTATCTGTTGAGCATAGACTTTGTATTGTTTTCTTACATGATATCAGAGCCTGGACTCTAGCAAGAAGATTTGGTAGTGTGTTTCTGTTTGCAAGCAGATTGTGAGAGATGGCCCAGCCCGCAAGACTACGAATCCCATCGTTCGGCGAAAGCGAAAAGTTGGACGGCACTAACTATCCACTTTGGAAGTTCAAGATGAAGACCATCCTAAGCGCATACGAGCTTTGGGATACTGCTACTGGGGTGGACCTGAAACCGGTTCCGAGATCGAATCCGGCCAATGCAGCACAACAGATAGTACCAACTGTGGATGAGATTCTCGCATGGACAAGAAGAAATGCAGATGCGCTGTGTTCTATTGTCTGTAGTGTAAGTGATTCTGTCATGGCATTAATTCAACATGTCACCATAGTGGAGGAGGCATGGACGGTCTTGAAAAATTAGTACGAGACCACGAATCAGACACAGATTCAGAATCTGGAGACTCAATTCACGAACGAGAAACTGTCTGAGTCTGAAGCGGCAGAGAAGTTCGTCACCAGGGTGAAGAATATGCGCGATCAGATGACTGCGATTGGCATCACCATCACCAGCGAGAATCTAGCACGAAGGTGCATATGAATTCTCCCACCAAAGTATGATGGTCTTGTTACAGCGCTGAATACGCAGAACAAAAATCTACCCCTCAACTTTGAGGATTTCAGCGCAATGCTTATGGAGGAGATGCATCAAAAGACAAGGACTGGAGAAGATTCGGCTTTCTACGCTGGATCAAAGAAAGGTAAGGGTAAGGACTCTGGTAACCCATCTTCTTTTGATGATAAAAAGAGAAAGAAGAAGATCAAGTGGTTCTATTGCAACAAGGCAGGGCACAAGCAGAATGAGTGCCGGAAGAAGATTGTAGATGAGAAGAATGGAGTAAAGAAAGAGTCCAGCAACAGTGCGTAGGCAGTACCAGTAGAGCTGTTCGTAGCAATTGAGGAGATTTGCATGGAGGCAGTTCATGTACCTACAGATGAACCGTGGATTATTGACAGTGGTGCATCACACCACATGACCAGTCGGAAGGATTGGTATACCTCTCTACAGCCGGTAGGGAATGACATCCTGGTAGCAGTCGGCAATGATGCAAAATGTCCAGCAAAAAGAACTCTCAGCTTTCAGTGCTCGAGCCGATGTGAAGAACACTAAGCTGTGGCATGAGAGGTTTGGTCATCTAAACCTTAGTTCTTTAAAGGAGATGCATAAAAGTGGAATGATTGCAGACCTACCAGAAATTACAGATCTGCCGGATGTATGTGAAGCTTGCATGATGGGTAAGTAGCATTGGCAGCCCTTTCCTAAAGAGGCCAGTAGGGCAAAGGCTCCTTTAGAGCTCGTTCACACGGACCTCTGCGAAAAGATGGAGATGGAAGCTTTGGGTGGTTCCTACTACTTCATGACGCTGATCGATGACTACAGTAGAAGGATATGGATATACTTCCTAAAGACTAAAGACGAGGCTTTTAGTAAGTTCAAAGAATGGCATGTAATGGTTGAGAAAGAATCGGGGAGGAAGGTGAAGAAGTTGAGATCGGGCAGAGGTGGAGAGTTCACATCAAATGAATTCGAAAGTTACTACAAAAGTCATGGGATCAAGAGGCAGAAACCCTTGCCACATACATCACAGCAAAATGGAGTAGCAGAATGCAAGATGCGCATCATCTGCGAAATGGGCAGGAGTATGATGAAAGGGAAAGACTTGCCAAAGACTTTTTGGGCAGAAGCATGTAACACGGCAGTTTACATTCTGAATCGTAGCTACACGAAGGTTGTGAATGGGATGACTCCACTGCAGGCCTTTTCTGGTAAGAAACCTTCAGTTGCACATTTCAGAGTTTTTGGATGTGACTGTTTTGTGCATGTCCCTGATGCTAACAGGACCAAATGGGAACCAAAGAGCCGGAAGTGTATTTTCTTGGGCTATAGTGAAGAGGCGAAGGGTTACCGTCTCGATAACCCTGTTACTAAGAACGTAATAGTAAGTCGCGATGTGGTCTTCTCAAAACAGCCACATCAATTGGAGGAGGATGCTTCCTTCCCAGACAATCAGGACCAGGATATCCATCCAATACAACCACCAATAGCAAACCAAACTCCCCCAACGGTGCTTGGGAGGATTCAAGATAAAGAAGATGAAGAAGAGCCTGCAGAACCACAATGGCAACGGCCATTCCTGAAGTGGGTAAAGCAGCTTTTGGACGGCAGAGAACCTCTAGCCATTGAGGAGGAACCATCCGAACACCGCCGGTCCAAGAGATTAGAGGAGCAAAGAAGGGCACAGGAACACTTGGTCAACTACGCCTTGATGACAGAGGTGATCCGTGCTGAAGAACCCAAGTGTCTTGAAGAGGCACGGGGTGATGATAGGTGGATGGAGGCTATGCAGTCGGAGTATGGCTCCATAATGAAGAACAACAATTGGGACCTTGTGGATCGACCACCAAAACGCAAGGTAATTGGCACCAAGTGGGTGTACAAGACCAAGTACAAGTCCGACGGCACGTTGGATAAGTACAAGGCTCGACTCGTGGCAAAAGGATTTGCATAGGTACATGGTTTTGATTATCAGGATACTTTGCTCCCACATCTCGACTAACCACAATTCGCAGTGTTTTGGCGTTAGCTGCCCAGGGAAGTTGGCCCGTGTTTCAGATGGATGTAAAATCCACCTTTCTGAATGGAGATCTCAAGGAGGAGGTATACGTGGAACAACCACCAGGTTTTGAGATCCCCGGTTCACAGAAGGTAAAGTCTGTAAACTGAAGAAGGCACTTTACGGGCTGAAACAGGTCCCACGAGCGTGGTACCAGTGAATTGATGCCTACTTTCTGCAAAACGGGTTCAGGAGGAGCCCATCTGATGCAAATTTGTATATCTTTAGAGAAGGAGGCAAGTGTATGATCGTGGTCCTTTATGTGGACGATCTTGTCATAATAGGGAACCATGAAGAGAAGATCTTGCAGACAAAGCATTTGCTAGGAAGAGAGTTTGAAATGATAGATGCATTTCTGTTTGGGGATTGAAGTTTGGCAAGAGACGAAACAGATCTTCATTTCACAGTTGAAATATGCTGGAGAGATACTGAAGGCATTTGGCATGGCTGAGTGCAAGACAGTTGGTACCCCTATGGAGGTTGACGTGAAGCTCTCAAACGAGGATTCATCACCACTAGTGGATGAAGCGAAGTACAAAAGGCTTGTGGGCAGCTTGATTTACTTGTGCAACATGCAGCCGGACATCAGTTTTGCAACTGGTGTACTAAGCAGGTTTTCCAATAAGCCCTGGGAGAACCATTGGAGGGCAGGGATGCGGGTGTTGAAATACATCAAAGGCACACTTGATTATGGCATCACCTATATCAAGGGCAACATCTTGACCGGATTCTGTGACTCGGATTGGGCAAGAAACGTGGACAGCAGGAGATCAATGACAGGTTACTGTTTCTCACTTGGATCTGGAGCTGTGTCATGGGTCAGCAAGAAGCAACCCACAGTTGCTCTTTCTTCTACCGAGGCTGAGTACAAATCAACATGCTTTGCTTCTTGCGAGGCAGTGTGGTTGAGGAGGATTTTAGGGGACATGGGTGCAGTGCAGAACAAGCCTACGCAATTATCATGTGACAATCAGAGTTGCATGGCGATTGCAAAGAACCCTGTGTTCCACGCTCGCACAAAACACATTGAGATTCAATATCACTTTGTACGCGAGCTCATCATGGATGGAGAGGTCGACTTGCTGTACTGTCCGACTACAGAGAATGCTGCGAATATCTTCACGAAGGCTCTTGGAAGAGACTTGTTGGAGAGGCATCTTCATCGACTTGGCATTGGACCGAAAAAGTAAGTCACTTGCGGGTGGACATTGAGGGGGGGTGTTAGATATCAATGCTCCACTCTCGTGTAACTACGCGGGAACCAGCTAACTCTACTTGTAAGCCCCCCATATGAGGAGAAGGCATTTGCATAGCTCAATTAGCTCAATTATCCGGTAGGTCCTGGTTTGGACACCAGATGGGGGCCATGTGTGGCTTGATGGCTGGACGGAGTTGGCACACTGCCGACGAGGCTACATGCAAGTGCGGGAAGGCATCCCATGACTGACCGCACTGAGGGTAGATGGAGCATTTCTCGAGGCAGTCCACTCTCGGGTTGCAGGGCCCATTTGGAGCCCCAGATGATCCCAGATGGCTCTGGGCTGAACGGAGACCATAGGATAGTTGCTTTATTTTGTGCACCGGTTCTATCGTGTGGTCGGTGGCCTATTTCGGGACCGACCCCCAGTCGACCGTTTTGGGCAGACTGGGTCGGTCACCCAATTGGGTCTAACCGACTACGACTGGTGGCTATATAAGAGCAAGCCCGTGAAGCCCATTTCATCATCTGGTTATAGCAACCCTGATTCCTTAGCATCCAGCCTACATCCTCTACTGTTTCCAGTACGCCATCGAAGCTTCTTTCACAAGAGCGTACGGTTAGGAGGCAGCGCCATCTATTGTATCAGTTCTACAGTAATCAAATTTTTTGATTCTCCATACTATCTGCTTTTCTCTCTTGCGTACGAGATCCTGTTATCTGTTGAGCACAGATGTTGTATTGTTTTCTTACACCCCCCGCTTCCACTCCCTCTCTCTGACATTTTCACCCCCTTCCACTCACCCCCTTACTTTTTCTGTCATACCCTGCTCACCTTCCATCCACTCCCCCTCACCCTTACCCCCCATTCCATCTACCCCTTTACTTCGCTCTCTCCCTTCCCATCCCCCCTTTTCCATTCTCCCTCCACCCCTCTTCCATTCCCTCATCATCTCCTCCCTCTTTCCACCCACCCCCCTTCTCTCATCCCTCACAACCACCCTCCACTTCCCATCCATTCCCCCTCCATTCTCTCTTTCATCAAGGATTACCAGAATTCGAGCAACTGCATTTGAGCAAGATGGCAGCTCGGTCAAGTTGTTGTTTCTCTTGTGGGACATCAATGCTTTCCTAGAGTTGTAAAAACCAATCAATTCTTAATCAAGAGTGTGTTTGGTTATGACAATTGTCAAAAAATCTAGGCCTACCATAAGGAACTACAAAGGAGCCATTTGGGGGGATTGGAATGAACATGATAAGTAGAGACTGAGCAAACACAAAAATCAGAGAGAGAGAGAGAGAGAGAGAGAGAGAGAGAGAGAGAACACAAACATGTACTATATAACTCTACTTGACTATAATATCCACAAAAGAACGGGTATATAAATAAAAGCTCTAATAGGGCCCTCCAATGAAAAGAATTCAAAATTGTATTAATTAGTGTAGGGGAAGGGTGGAAAGGCATGGGAGGGTTAAAGTGGAGAGTGATTAATGAGGAAGTCCCTCTATTTATGAGGTTAGGGACACCCCTCCCCTCTTATCATGCCCTCCCCTCTTAATGCCATTGAATGTGGTGACTATCCATTTCCTCCATATCGGTTTCATTGTTTTTCATTTCAAGAAGGCAAAAGTGGTAGTTGTTGTCGAAAGTCAATGCCTATGGACCATCAAAAACCAACCATTCTATTTGGAGAGTCGGTCTCCACTTTTAACCCCAAACACTTTTTAGTCCGAGTCCCACACGAGTGCTGCATTGGGTTGAGCTCCTCAATTTCCCCATGGATTTTTGAAAGCAACTTGTTTGTCATTAGGTATAGTCCTAGAGGTCCCTTTTTCTATCCTCATGCACAACCTCAATCATGTGTAGAGATGGATCTACATAAGGAATTTCCAAATAATCTAGCTATCTATTCTATGGAAGGCAAGTTTTCCAGATTTTAACCCATTCTATATAAGAGTCTACCAAATACTTGTTTCATCTTTGCTAAGTGAACACAACTTAGTCAAAGGCTATCCCTCAAAGAAGGTGGAAAAGAAGACACAAGCGAGTGAAATTAAGAGAAGGTTCACAAGCCTACATAGATTTAGAGACCTGTATAAGGCAACATAAAGTGAACTCATGTAATTGGTTCTTCTGATTCAATGTTTTCATCATGAGTAGCATTAACATACGAGGCCATGCTTATGTGAAGATCACAACCCTTAGAAATTCCTTATTCCCTTCTACTCGCCTTTGGGGCAGGATTTACATAATTCATATTCTATGAATTTGCTTGGCAATGGAGACAAGACATCTATATAATTCTATTTTCCCCAAAAGCTCTTCCATCTTCCTCTAATTTTCTTTTCAAAATTTGTATCTTTCAATCCACTAATTCATTCCTCTTAATTAAATATGTTTAACTTATACTCATCTTTTTTAGCCGATAGATCATCAGTGTTGTCCTGAAGCCAAGGCATAGATGGATTTAGCCACATGAGGAAATATGTGACATTAAACCTTGATTGTTGCACAAACCAACCTTTTGCCATGCTACCTTTTGGTTGCACAGTTCTATCTCATATTATCTCATAAATCTTTTGAACACTTTCATGAAATCTTTCACTAAGAGCATTCATAAATTATACACACTCTCCCTATTACAAGAAGACTAAAAGATATGGTCGAATATCTAGAATAATTGTTGCAAATCGTCAAAGTCGTTGGGGCTCGGAGGTAGGATCTAGACCATTGGCAAAGGTATCAAAAATCGGTGGGCACTACAACTTACCTAATGTGTTAAACACTTTGGACACATCATGGTCAAACCTCAATACAAGCCAAAACTTCTGAGTTAGCCCATCACATCATGCCCCAACTTTGACGGCTGATGGAAGCCATGAGTTGGCCTTCACCTCAAATTAAAGTGGCAAACTTTGTTGCTCGCCAGTTCAATCTGAGGCAATGGCCTCTGCCTGCTCCTTTGACTCCTTTAATGGCCTTCACTCTGTCCAATGACATGGCAATCTCTACTTTCATGTTATCCATCTCCAATTTTGAAATCTTCCAGTTGTAACATGAGTGCTTTTGAGGGAGGGGCTGACTCTTGCCTTGTCAATGGCGGAGGTGGAATCATTTCCCAAACAAGGTGAATTGGATTCACTAGGCCTGCCCAAAATAGAAAGAAGAGAAAAATAGGGAGAAAATGGTGGAGATTCAACCAATCACAAAAAAGCCAAAATTTAGAGAAAAATGAATTTTCCCACATGGCAATAATTACATGCATGTGCAATGTTTTGTAATGGAAGTACACATCGTATACATATTGAACATATAGCACATCATAAACATGGAAACTAACCACAAAAGGATATACAATAGTGAGTAGCATGCAAACCAAATCGGCTTTAGCTCATATATTACCACAAAAGCTCATATATTGAAAAAAATAACACATTTTCTTCCTTTTCAAAACCAAATTGGAGAGTTCCAATTTCTTGGGATTTTCCCACTTTTCCTATAGCACGGCAGTAGTGTAGGGACAGCATGGTATTAGTGCAGGATAAGTTATCGCTAGCGCGGTCGTTGGTTGCATTAGGATATTAACAGCCACGAGCGCGGTGGTTTACTTCTAGTATTACAAGATGAATGGATTTGTAGGATGTGTGGATTCGTTATGGGAAACCAATGCGGTGGTTGTTGGGATATACTAAAAACAAGCATGGGATTTACCGTTTGGGATTTACAAAAATAATTTAATAAAACCAGCAAGGAGGTTGTTTAGGATATACTGAAACGAAGCATAGTTTCGTTTGGGATTTACAAAAATAATTTAATAAAACCAGCAAGGTGGTTGTTTGGGATATACTAAAAAGAAGCATAGTTTTAAATACAAATTCCATTTTTTAGAACAAGTGGACATATTGTTTCCTTGCAATGAGAATACATACATTTTCTAAGTACTATCTTAGTCGTCCTCGTCCACCGCTCCAAGATACCCCATCTACCCTCCCTTGCAACACACGATGAGGATCCAGGTGGCCTATAGACTGCGCATTCATTGGGGAGGGATGGGCATCGATTCCCATGGAGCAATGCTCCAACACGACCAGATATCAAGTCATTCATAGCTTGCCGGGCCAGGTCAAATTCTATGTGTGTTTTGCAACAACAAACATTCCCGTCTTTGAGTTTTCTGACGTACCAGGGCTTACAATGCTCAAAGCTCCTCTGCCCTATTGAAATGTCCGTATTTTGATCCAGAAACTTTGAGATGCAACTCCGTCTGTTGACCCAACATGTGGGAACAACAGAATAGTGAGTCCCTTTTTTGCTACTACTAAAAGAAGACAAAACACAGTCTAATTAAAGTATATAATGAAGCAAAACAATTTTCAACCACCGTGCTGGTTTAGGACAGTCTTTCGGAAGGGGAGGTGCCTTTAGTGGGTGACGCTTGTACCAAAAGACTAGCCTTAGATCTAAACTCGATGGACATGAATCTGTGCGAGGCGCCCATTTCCAATCGTAGATTGAGATTTCATCCAACGTGCCACGATCAAAGAAAACCACCAACCCAATTGTGCGTAGTACGCCAAGTGGTCTGCCGCCGCCAAGCTGCCGTCCGGAGACGGCAGGAGCCGATGATGAGATCTAATGAATGAATGACATGGAAATCTCTGGTTTGATGATATCCATAGTCGCAAAATGTGAATCTGTACGCAGCTTTGGAGGGAGTGGCAGATTCTTGCTCCTTCCCGGCTTCAAGTTTCTCGGGAGGCAAGGTGCTTGGAAGGCCTGTGATTATTTGCAGGTAATCTAACCTACTGCGCTATTCGTATGTCTTCCTTTCTTCTTTGTTATTGCCATCCGCACCTTGAGATTGCGTTGCTATCCTTGGAGAGACGGCACCCTGACGGGGTAATACGTTGCACCCCTACAACATCATTTTTCTCGGTTCGCCTCGCCTCGGATGCGAATATAGACTGTGCCAGGCACAAGGACAAGATCTCGGGGTCATTTCCTGTCCCGTATTCGAGGTTGATGGCCACCAAGCTTTCACGCAATGGGTGGACTGCTGAAGAGGTTTGCAGCCAGCTCCGGACCAGCAAAGCTGACAGTCGAACACAGATGCCAGATGGGCACCATCAGAGGAATGGAGATTGTGGTCCTGAAAGCTTGAATGCTGAAAATCTCTGTCACCTAGGTCCACAGACAGATCATGCTACCTATGCCTCGCTTTTAAGGTTTTGCATCAGTAACAAGGCCCTGTCTGGGGGCAAAGTTGTGCATGAACACATAGACAGGAGTGGATATGCTGGCAACCGATTTTTGAGTAATCTTCTTGTTCAAATGTACGGCAAGTGTGGCAGCCTGGAGAATGCACGTGCTGTGTTTGACAAAATTGTCCATCGAGATACGTACTGTTGGAATATTATGATCGCAGCGGCTGCCCAGAACGGGGCCCTGAAAGATGCAAGGGCGTTGTTTGCAGAGATGCCAAACCGGGATGTGGTCTCCTGGAATGCCATGATTGCTGCATGTGGCCAGAATGGGCATGGCAAGGATGCCCTGCAACTGTTTGGTGAAATGCAGGCTGAAGGCTTTGAGCCAAACAAGATCACCTTAATTTGCATCGTGGATGCATGTGCGAGTTTGATAGCCCTTAGATCGATTCATCCTATCATTGCTGGCAATGGATGGGAGTCGGACGGTGTTGTGGGGACAGCCCTTATGAATATGTATGGCAAGTGTGGGAGCCTAGATGATGCAAGGGCAGTGTTTGTAGAAATGCCACAGCGGAATGTGGTCTCTTGGAGTGCCATGATTACTGCATGTGCCCAGAATGGCCATGTTAAAGATGCACTACAAATGTTTAGACAAATGCAGGCTGAAGGCTTTGAGCCAAACAAGATCACTTTCCTGTGTGTTGTGGATGCATGTGCCCATGTGGCAGCCCTACAAGAGGGTCGGCTGATCCATGCAACTGTTTCTAGCAACAGATGGGATTCAGATGTTAGAGTGGGGAACGCCCTTGTCAATATGTATGGTAAGTGCAGGAGCTTAGATGATGCAAGGGCAGTGTTTGCTGAGATGCCACAGCAAGATGTGGTCTCTTGGAGTGCAATGATTGCTGCTTGTGCCCAGAATGGGCATGGCGAGGAGGCCCTGCAACTGTTTGGTCAAATGCAGGCCGAATGCATTGAGCCCACTGACATTACACTTGTCTGTGTTGTGAACGCATGTGCTACACTTGAAGAGGGTTGGCTAATCCATGCTACTGTTACGGGCAACGTAGGCGAATTGCATGTTGTTGTGGGGAATGCCCTCATCAACTTGTACGGCAAGTGCGGGAGCCTGGATGATTCCAGGGTAGTGTTTGCTGAGATGCCACACCAAGATGTGGTCTCTTGGAATGCCATGATCACTGCATGTGCCCAGAATGGCCGTGGCAATGAGGCCATAGAACTGTGTGATCAAATGCTGGCCAAAGAGTTCGAGCCAAACAAGATCACCTTTACCTGCGTTGTGGATGCATGTGCCAGTGTGGCAGCCCTAGAAGAGGCTCGAGTGATCCATGCTACTGTTGCTGGCAATGGATGGGTGGCGGATGTAATTGTGGGGACAGCCCTGGTAAATATGTATGGCAAGTGTGGCAGTGTAGATGATGCAATGGCACTGTTTGGAGAGATGCCCCAAAGGGATGTAGTCTCCTGGAATGCTATGATCACTGCGTATGCCCAGAATGGGCATGGCAAGGAGGCCCTGCAACTGTTTAGTCAAATGCAGGCCGAAGGCTTTGAACTACGACAAATCACCTTTATCTGCATTGTGGATGCATGTGCCAGCATGACTTCTCTAGAAGAGGGTCGTGTGATCCATGCCACTGCTGCTGGCAACCGTTGGGAATTGGATATTGTCATGGGGAATGCCCTCGTCAATATGTATGGCAAGTGTGGGAGCCTAGACGATGCACAGGCAGTGTTTGCAGCGATGCCATTGTGGGATGTGGTCTCCTGGAATGCAATGATTGCTACGTTTGCTCAGAATGGTCATGGCAAGGAGGCCCTGCAATTGTTTGGTCAAATGCAGGCTGAAGGCTTCCAGCCAGATACAATCACCTTTGTCGGCGCTCTCACTGCTTGCAGTCATACAGGTCTGCTAGCTGATGCGAGGGGATACTTCGCCTCTATGAGGGACCATGGCATAGACCCCTCGGTGGAGCATTATGTGTGCATGATTGATCTTCTTGGGCGAAGAGGACTATTGGAAGAGGCAGAGGACCTGATCATCAGTATGCCATTTCAAAAGGTCCCTGCAGCATGGATGAGCTTGCTGTCATCATGCAAGATTCACAATGATGTGGAACGGGCAGTGCATGCTGCAAAATTTGTTTTTGAGTTAGATCCAAGGACTGCTTCACCATACATATTGCTAGCAAGCATCCATTCTAATGCAAGCAAGTCAGATGATTTTGTGAACGTATGAAGGGCAACGTTAGTAAAATGGTGTCATGCTGAAAATCTGTGATCTGATCTGATCTCTTCCTTGTGTATTCCTCATCCTGATGTAAGTTCCCAAGTAGGACCTCTCTTCTTGTGCATATCTCGGGATATCCTTAGTGTCATGAATGGTGATACAATCCCTTCCCTTTGAAGCCTTGGAAGAATCAAATATTTGTGAGTGAAATTAGCATGCTGCAATGGGTATACATCCGTCGCTGGTGAATCCAATGGATATGTATTGGGCATGCTCATCCACACGTATGACTGTGATGTGAGATTGGAAACGGGAGTGGAATAGAATTGCTGTTGATAGCCATGTGTCTCCATGTGCTGCAGGCTGTAGCGTGTCTTGATATATCCCTCCCATCCCTCTATATAGTCGACCTCAATGACCTTGAGAGCCTTCTTTTGCTGCATTTGTTATTTTTTGTGTCACAGAATTTCTCGTGACTTTAACTATTACATTCTTGGGTGCCTCTTTTCTTTGACTTTTGTTCATTCTAGACATCTTTGCTTCTCTTCACTTCTCTTTTCCTTGCCTTCTCTCCTCATCTCCTCACTCTTCTGCAAGAATACAAGCACCTTGGATTGCGCTCTATCAATCACATAGTACATTCTATATAAACTTTAGAACATCAAAGTAACTCCTTCAAATTTTTAAGTATCAAATCCAAAATCATGATTTCGAATGGTGATGGCATCTGAAAACACATTTAGTATACGTTTTTACATTTTGAATATAACCCTACTTTGGAAGAAGGTTGGGAAGAGGTTATAGAGGAAATATTACAAGACTTCTCCTCATCAATTAAGTCTTCATTGTTGTTATAACCCCTAATGCCAAGTTTTCTTGTGCTCTTTACGCTACTTTTGCAGGAGTTTTCATGGCCTTTAACAAATTTGAATGTCATTATTGGCTTTTAACTCCATACTTGATTGATATTTGCTCCCAAACATTCTTTGGATCATAGGGGTTGCTTCTCCATTGTTTTGTACAACAATCCTTGTATTTTTTATTTTTTATACCATAGAAGTATTACTCTTGACCATTGAAGCCCAATATTGGACTAATACCTTCATATAGTTTGATGAAGCTTTGTTTGGATTAAGATTAGAAAGTGCAGAACATAACTAAATTGGATAGGTCTTCTCAAGTGGCTGCACTAGTACACATTGGTCTTTATGTACATCCATGTGAGGCTTGAAAGAAACTTTTGGGATCCCTTTGGCTGTCCACAATAGTGTTCATTGTCGTCATCTTCCACTGTTGCACCATTTGGGTCTTCCACATCATCATCCATCCAATTTGTTTTGGGCCAAAAACTATCCTCAATTTTGTGTTGTTGCTAAATCTACCATTTGAATCAAGTACATTTCCTCCATGTCAATTTGAGGTGTCTATATCTTGCCTTAGAGAAAAGACTTACAGCCACCAATAATGTGGAAGCAAAAGAAAGAAACAAGGATGCTATAAACATGTTCTTGCAAAATTGGCAAGACTCCTATTGACTCAAGAATACCTCTCCTAAAAATCGAGTCATGGAAGCAAGTATTTTCCTTGGAAATAAAGAGTATAAATGGTGGATGAGCCTTAGAGAAACTGATAAGATTCTGAAGCCTTGGAATGAGTTTGAACAATTTTTAAAAAAAGATTGTTTACTTGAAATTGAATTAAAAAGGGCATGGTAAGCTTTGATAATTGTAAAAAAGGTTAAAATACTTTAGTCCAATGCATAATCACTTATAGGGATGCATTCCTTAAATCAAAGGGGGTCAATGAGTTTGAAAGACAAACATAATATTGAGGTGAGAAGAAATCAATTATAAGGATGCAATCCTTAAATTAAAGGGGGTCGATGAGTTTGAAAGACAAACATAAGATTGAGGTGAGAAGAAATTCTCCCAAAATCCTTGAAGAGGCCATAAAAAATACTCAAATATATCATACACCGAGGAAATCTAGAGTTGGAACTTTCGAACAAACTGACTTTGTTCAGAGATTTAATAAATTTCCCAATTTAAAAAGGAAGGGGCAATTTAAGAAGGAGGTTTCTTAGACATAGCCCAAGAACCTTCAAACATAAAGATATCCTCTACTAAAAAGAGAGGAAATGTCCTAATATGCAATAGTATGAGAAATGAAGTTTTGAAGGATGGGTTGACATTTTTGTTTTCTATAGAGCCTTTACAAAAACCAAGGTACTTTTTAAAACTATCCATGATGATATTTTGATCCTTGAGAGTCTCAAAAAGTGGCATTGCAAGTAGATCTCCTTCTATTAACATAGGATGACAATCAAGATCTTGCTTCCATAGTCATGTTTCTTCTTATGGTTTCCATGTCTTCATTGTGGGATTCATCGTACATTGCATGATAGGAATTCCATCTCTAACATAAAAGAAAAGATATAGAGGCGAGAATGGCACTACCGACATTCTCCCTCTAAGGTTGTGGGGAATAGCACTAGTGCCATTCTCCCTTTGAGGTTATGGAGAATGGAAGAAGTGCCATTCCCTATCACCTCATAGAGGGAATGGAGCTTGTGTCATTGTCCATATACAAGGGGCCCTCATGAAGCACTTAAACACACTCTTTGGAAGGCTAGTTCACATAATACATTGCAAATCTCCTTCAAAATAGTTGGCACTAGCCATGACACACAAAGGCAAGAAATGTTCACAAAGTATACAACATAAGAAAATGAACATTTATGATTTCCCAATTACAAGATCAAAGATTCAAAAATACGAGGTAAGAAAATGAACATTGAGAAGGTCCCAATGTCAAGTTAAAAAATTAGATATAGAGCACCAAACCACACAAAATCAAGAAGGACCACAAAAGAAAGTTCATAGGAGGTTGTGGAGAATGGCAATACTGTCATTGTCCTTATAAGTTTATGGGTCATGGAACTAGTGTCATTCACCTTATATATGAGGTTGTGGAGAATGGTAGTAATTCCATTTTCTATCACTTCATAAAGAGAACTGCACTACTCAATTCTCCATATGCTTATGAGGTTATGAGAATGGTAGTATGGGCATTCTATGAGGTGATAGATGATCACCCTAGTGTCATTCTTCTTAATATAAGGGACCTCTATGAAGCACTTAAACACACCTTTTAAAGAGTAGTTTTAACAATATATTATAAAGCTCCTTAAAAAAGTTGACACTAGCCATGACATACAAAGGCAATAAAAGACCAAAAAATAGATAGCATAAAATATAGATCCCTTTTCGATATGAATAGTTTCTTTCTCCCTACTATGAGTTTGTTGGGAATTGAACTAGTGCCTTTCCCCCTATGAGGTTTGGAGAATGGCAATAGTTCCATTCTTTACAACCTCACATAGAAAATGGCCATTCTTCATATCCCAAAGGGATGTGTATGAAGTACTTAAACACATGCTAAATTCCAAATATCTTTAATACAGTGGGAGAATGGCACTAGTTTAATTCTCCCTATGAGATGATGGAGAATGGCACTAGCGCCATTTTGCAAAACCCTATGAGAATGGTAGTAGTGGCATTCTCCTTATGAGGATGTGGAGAATGGCACTAGTGTCATTCTCTTAAGGAGATGGAAAATGCTAAGAGCCCCATTATTTATCATCTTATAGAGAAAATGGTTTCAGTGTCATTCCCTATCATGTCATAGAGAGAATGGCACTCTTTCCAAAGAACACAAAAATAAAATAGGTAGAGTAGTTATTACTCTACATTTTAAATATGTTTAATATAGCAGTAGTATGAAAGCACACAAAAATAAAATAGGTATCATTCTCCCTATGAGGTTCTAGAGATTCAAACAAGTGCCATTATCCCTATGAGATTATGGAGAATGGAAAGAGTTCAATCCTCTATCACCTCATGAGTGAACATAAATTATTCTCCATATGAGGTCATGGAGAATGGAACTAATATCACCACATACAAAATAGCACTAGTTTCATTCTCCAAAACCTTATGAGACTGTAAGAATGAAAATAGTGGCATTTTGCCTATGAGGTTTATGACAATGGGATTAGTCACATTCTCCCTATGAGGCTATAGAGAATGGCACTAGTGCCATTATCTACCACTATATAGAGGGACTGGCTCTAGTGCAATTCTCCATAGAATGGTAGTAGGGCCATTCTCCATAACCTTGTGAGGTTATGAGAATGGCAATAGTGGTATTCTTCCTATGATGATGTGGAGAATGACACTAGCCATTCTGTAGATTAGGTGTTAGAGAATGGCAATGCTTCCATTCTCTATCACCACATAGAGAGAATGACACTAGTTTCATCCCTATCACCTCATAGAGAGAATAGCATTGATGCCATTTTGCATAACCCTATGAGGTTATCAAAATGGCAGTAGTGGCACTCCCCCTATGAGGTTGTGGAGAATGTCACTAATGCCATTCTCCCCATAAAGTTATGTAGCCATTGATCTCTACGTCCTCATAGAGAGAATAAATCTAAGGAAGGGTTTCTTTGTCTTCCTGTTTGAGTCTCCTAGCATGGCCTCCAAGGCTCTCAACTATACCCTCTGGACTGTCAAACACCAACCTCTCTACTTAGAGAAGTGGAATCAGAACTTCAACCCTGATCTCCCTAGATCCACCATTACCCCCATTTGGGTTGAGCTCCCAGATTTGCCCCTCTCCCTTTGCAACTAATTAGCTTCCTTGTGTAGTGGATTGGGTGAGGTAGTTGGAGTTGAGAAGGAAAACTTCATTAATCCCCGAGCTAACCCTCAGGTCTGTATCAAAATGGATATTGCTGAGGACCTTCCCAACACATTGGTAATGGTGAACATGAATGGTAGTGTGTACAGGGAACAACCCCTTCTCTATAAAAATCTTCCAAACTCTTGCTTCTTGTGTGGACTCTCTAGCCATGCAGTTAAAAACTGCCCACAGAGGAGAGCCAAAGCTAATCCCAAGGATCTTGCACCTACCAGTAGTAAACAAACTGAAAAATGGATCCCCAAGGCAGTTTCGTTTGAAAAAATCCTTCTCTAGAAGGAAAACCTTGCCAAACCCTTACTCTCACTGGACAAAGGCAAAGGGAAGCTTGAAGACAATATAGTTCTTAACAATGCCTTTGACACCCTAACAAAGAGTGAAACAGAGGAGTGGATAAAGAAAAATTAAAACTTGGATCTTGATTCTGAAATAGAGCTAGGCTGCTCAAAAGATTTTGAAGAGGACATAAACAGAGAGGATGAGATGGCCTCTTCAAAAATTAGTGAGGAAGGAAGGTAATCAAGACATGGGGGTTGAAAAGGATGCTATTGACCAAGGTAAGGCCTTTACCTAGGTACAAAGCAAGAGAAAACTCTCTCAAGGAAAAAATGCCTCCCCTCAGATAAACAGCCCCAATCCCAAGGCTAGAAAGGGAACTAAGAAAAATGTCAAGTAAACCAATAGCCATCCTCTCCCTTAATGTCACAGGGCTTACTGACCCTAGCAGAGGAGAAGAGTTAGCTTATTGGGGTTGAGAAGAACTAATACTCTTTCCCCTACTTTCCTTACTTTGCAAGAAAGTTCCTAGACCCTCTTTGGAGAAGAGACTTACTGCTATTGACAAGAGAAGGAAATTGTTCTTCACGACCATGAGGTGGGCAAGGGTGGGGTAGCAATTGGAATACTCTCTAGCTATGCTCAGGTATACTGGATGTGGAAGTGGACACTCAGAATAGATGGATTATGGTTAAATGCATTATACATGGGCAGTCTTTCACAATGGTCTCCTTATATGCTCCTAACAGTATACATGAAAGAATGGTGAGCTGGGAATCACTTCTTTTGGCAAAAAATAAATGTTTTGTGGTTGGTGACTTTAACATGGTGGAAAGTTCCAATGACAGAAAGGATAGAGCTAAAATTAGGGCCAAGAGAATGGACAGCATTCAGAGCATGATTGCTTTGTTGGAGACCCTAGCTAGGCAGGGGAACCCATAGGCACAAGCTGACTTGGTTCTCAAAAGAAATGAATTTAGGATTCAAGAGCAGATTCTTCTGAATGACTCCAAAATATACTTCAAAGATTGGTGGGCTGGTAAAGCTGATAGACCTATGAAGGAGTATTTCAAAATTATTAGAAGGAAAAGGTCCAGTGAAGAGGTCCTCCTTCTTAGAAAAACTGACAACTCTTTGGCTCTATCTAATGAGGAGAACATTGACCTCATTCAGCTTCACTTTTAGAATTCACTGTCCTCCACCATTCAAGTAGACAATGAAGTAATCAAAGCCAGGGAGCTTTGCAAGGAAGCTAGAAAAAACACTGTTCTCAGCTTTGACAATAAGTACCTGGAGAAACCTCTGACTATAGATGAACTTTTTGAAGCTGTCAAGGTGATGGTGGCTGATGGTAAAACACCAGGAGAGGATGATCTACCAATTGAATTCTACAAAAAATTCTAGTCCAGTGTTGGCCCATACCTCCTTCTCTTATGGCAGGAAAGTGTTAAAAATGGGACTTTGCCTACTCACATAAATGGTGGTGTTATTAAAATTATTCCTATGGAAGGAGATAAGTCTGACCTAAGGAACTGGAGACCTCTCACTATGCTCAACTATAGTTATAAAATCTTTGCTAAAGCTCTGGCTCTGAGGGTAAAAAACAAAATGGCCAAGTGGATCCTACCAGAGCAAAAAGGCTTCATAAAGGGCAGACATCTACTAGAAGCTAGCATCAACATCTGGGAGGGTTGTGAGTATGCCAGAGAAACAAAATAGGACATATGCTTTTTGAAGGTTGACTTTGACAAGGCATATGATAGACTTGAATGAGACTTCATCATCCAAACTCTGGCTGACATGGGTCTTGGCCCCCTCTTCATCTCTTTTATCAAACTCCTCCTCACTAATGCTACAGCCAAGATATGTGTTAATGGGGCCATAAGCCGACCCTTTGAACTTAAAACATCTATAAGACAGGGGTGCCCTATTGCTCCTCTACTCTTTGCAATTGCTGCAGACTCCTTGGGGTGGCTTCTTTAGCAACAAAGTCAAGAAGGCAAGTTGAAAGGTATTGAGCTACCTTCAAGCAAGCAACTTATATGATAGCAGTTTGCTAATGATACAAACTTAACCCTTAGGAATGAGTCACAAGATATCAAGGTGGCCATGGAGTCTTTAGAGATATTTTGCAAAGCCTCTGGGTCCAAAATCGGACCACTCCAAAACTAGATATGCAACCCTCAAAGGGGATGAACATCAAGTTTTGGAAGAGATGGGATGCCAGAGAATCAAGCATGGCTCAGTCTTCAGGCTACTAGGTATCCCCATGGGTTTTGATATTTCCCTCAAGTAGAGATGGGATTCGGTTCCTGAACATATTCCAAAACAAGATAGGGAAATGGAGAGGATTTCAGGCTAGTCTAGCTAAAAGAAGAACTGTTCTTAACTAGTGCATATACCCTATTGTTATCTTCTACCTCACAACATGGTCCCCCTCCGAAGCTGGAATTAATAGGTTCATAAAAATTTGCAGATCTTTTTTGTGGGGAGGTAAGATACCCAAGGTCAGATGGGACTTCTGTATCAAACCCAAGCAGGAGGGGGGATTAGGGGTTATTGATATAGAGCAGGATGCTCTGAAACTCTCCTTGACCTGGATATTAAAGGCAATCCTACACCCTCTTGAAGATTGGGCTCAACTTCTCCTTAGGAATGTTAGCTCCCTAAGACCCCTCAGAGCCCTCAAGTGGAAAAATTACCCCATGTTGTCAGCTATCTGTGACCCAGAGCCCTGCAAAGCTAAAGGTAGCCAGCTTTGGGTCTCTCTTTGGACAGCTTTTGAATGGATCAAAAGACAAATTGTCTTTTCAAGTAAAGGAGCTTTTATGACCTTGGACTCCATTTGGATTTCTGTTATTTTCAAAGAAGTTGTGCTGTTTGATGAAGAAATAACTAAGGCTGCTCTTCTCTTTAAAAAGGGTTTGCAAAGTTGGGCACAGTTGTGGAACAGAGCTGAACTAAGGTGGAAAACATGGGTAGAGATTAGGAGAGAGTTTAGTCTAAATAATCAAAGCTAGTCACTTGTTCAGGATAGAATACAACTTTGGAATGGCAGTCAGCAATGGAAGGATGGTTCTTTCCTAGTTTATAGCAGAGAGTTCAGCTAGGTGGAGAGCACCTCTTTCTTCCCTATACCCACACCAAGTAGGGACATGGGAGATCTCTCTAGGGTTCTTAATGATAGGTGGAATTTTCATGACTCCAAAGAGAAATGGAAGTTTAGGTTCTGTGCCATTTGGTCTTCTGCAATCCTAGACAAAATGTCTGCCCTGATGTGGCTCATATTGCATAAAGTTGTGTGGACCAATATCAGAGGACTCAGGATTGAGAAGGGTAATGGTGGCAAATGCATGAACTGTTGCCCTTCTACCAATGAAGACATTTTCCATCTCTTTGTTGCTTGTCCTGTGGCCAGAAAGGTTTGGAAAATAGTCCACAGGGGAGCCAGTAAATTGGAACGCCATTTTACTAGGAGACTCTGCAAGGACAAAGTAGGACACATGGTCACCCCTCAGAGCACATGCACTTTGGCTCACATGAGTAACCAAGAATAATCTTTCATTAAATCAAGTTGTATTGCAAGCTGACCTACTGTTTGTTAACTAGCTAAAGAGGACCAGAAGCAAATAATAGAAATGATGCGCAATTTCAAAGCAGAGGCTGCCCTCTATAATGTTGACCTTCAAGAACATACTCAAAGCTGTGTTGGGATTGATAATTCCACACCTTTTAAAGTCCCTGCTAAGATCACTGATTTTCTTAAATAGGTACCCTCCACAACAGTTAAAAAGGAACCAAACTCACCCTGTGATGCTAGGCAGATGACACTGACACCTCTGAGGAATCAGAGAGCTTCAATTACTCTGACTATTTCAATGATGACAATACAGATGACACAGATGACTCCTATGTCCCTCTCTTTTGATTCTGCTACTGCTATTGTTTTTACTCCAGGAATATTTCTTAGAAATGTTTTGAGGATGAAACTCTCCCCTTGGGGGCTGGTTGTTCTTTACCAAAGAACATGTAAATATTTATGCTGATGATGATGATACTCTAATATAACACAACTTTTTTGCCCAAAAAAAAAAAGTATTTTCGAAGTAGATGCAATAAAGTGATAATTGCTTAGGAAAATTCAAAGTAGCCTTTACCGTAATGGAAAGAGCATTACATACATATAATGCATTGCCTTCAAATCACATAACATGATCATTTCTCTTTTCCATTCACTTAAAATCCACCATGTAGAGGGAGATACTCAACATGAATAAAATAAAATCAATATGAGAATAGGGAATAAGATTCCATGCACTATATACTTCAAAACATACAAACATCCATAAACTCCCTCAATCACTATCTTTTCACTCATCATCCACATAAACACTATGGAGAGGTGAGTGTTCCTTGCTCTATTGATCGTTTTACTATCTATCAACATGGTCCTAGCCATTCCTTCAGCATACAAAGGCGAAACACTACAAGAAAAAAAATCAAACATGAATAAATTCAAATTTGGAAGTGAAGAATATAATGACAAAGAAATAATTCTATTAAGTTAACCATTCTCTTAATCCGCAATCAGAAAGAAAGCCAAAGGCCTGGGTTTAGGGATAAAAAAGCAAGAACCATATGTAGTGAAACAAAAATAAAGTTTGCATGCAGCCAAAGTGCATAGTAGTACAAAATGGAAGTAAAGTGTATCACTAGTTTTCAAAGGAATTGAAGTAGGATTTGCTAAATAATCATCCTCCCCAACATCTTTGTCATCCCTACAAGGTATCTTGATGGATACATATCAACTATGAGTGCATCCATATCAAACAAGTAGCAAGATCTGGCATGGCCTCATAAGAGGGCCTATGCCACAACCATCTCTATGACTAGACCTCCCAGCACACACAATAAATTCAAAACCATAGAAATGAATCCACAAGAGTGCTCTAGAGTACCGCTAGCACCTTGAAGTGATGAACTGGAAGAAGAGTGTCCATGAGGACGGTGAGCCTCTGGCATGTAACGGGTCCACATGTTGTCGCTCACTCAACCTTGATGCAGATCAAAGAAATAATGGCTCTCATCCATGAAGATGGGTGGCATGGATCTATTGCGATATGAAAACACCAACATAGAAGTAGTATCTCCCAGACTAGTGGCGGCTATGGCCAAATTATACTTAACATGGTCCTTCAAAAGCAAGTTCTAAGAAGAGAGTAGATAATTAACGCCCAACTCCTCTCCAGTAGGAAAATGTAGGAAAATAAAATTTGTGGCCCATTTAACAGTTTTCCTTTTCTTCTCATACTCTCTTGTAGGGTCAGATGCTAGCAAAAAAAGGTCATGTATCTTAGCATTTATGTCATTTTTTTACTACATGATAAGTCTAGATGCATAAGGGTATGATCACCTATGGTGCAACCTGGTATGTGGCCAACCCAAATAATGGTCTAGCAAGGGTGGCTAACAAAAGACAAAAGGTGTCAAAACTTTGACTACCCTTTTATCTGTTGGGGGTAAGTCAAAACATCGAGCAACTGCATTTGAGCAAGAGCAGTGTTCGAGCGACACATTCTATAATTTTGGGATATCATGTCCTTTCTTGGATGATTATGATGAAGTGAGTGACACACCTCCAACATTTATAGGCAGAGACATACCCCATAGTTGATCAATTGATATTACTTTTACATAAAGTTAGATAAATTAGAAACCCATATAGTCATTATTATTTAAGAGATGCATTGTTCTTCTACACAAAGATAGTAAACATGAATAATATTCTCTTTCTTAAATTATTGTTTCATGAGTACATCCCAATGCACGGCAACATGAAATACCATCCAAGGCACCCCTAAAAGATAAATTTCTTTAGAACATGCTATAATACAAACTAACATTATTATTATGCGACCGTTTGTTTCATTTACAAATTTTATCTTTCTCTAATTTTTTATACAATGATAGTTCAAATTTGTTTGTTAGTATCTCCTCTAAGAGCATCAATGGAGAGATATTCAAATTCAATATTGATAAGTTTTCATTTGTCAATCCTCTATCAAACTCTACCAAATCCAAGATAAACTTATCTTGCCATCTATATTGAGTAGTACCTTGCAAAACTAGAAGTTCTTCCAAATTAATGCTTTTGTACTTTTTGTGAAATTGTACTCAATGAAAAGAGAGAGGCTTGAGAGGGGTTGATAGAAATGGTAATTTCCATGAGCTCTTGTTCCAATTCATAACACAATTTAGCCTCTTGTAAGAGGTGCTCTTATAATAAAGACCCCAATCTTTACAATAGCATCTCTTACATCAAGCCAAGCCTTTGTGACGAGTTGCAAAAGGGTCCATGGAAACTACCATTTTTACCTACCTCTATGCTTTCAAACAATACACTTTTGCAAAAACATAAAACATAAAACTCCACTCAACCTAAACTCTCTTGAATACCATCTGGTAAAATTGTTGGCCTTTGAGGCCTTTAAAGAGATACTAGTCAGTCTAGCTAAAACACATCAATACAGTACCACTAACACATTATGATGCTAAATCCCACATAGAATCCTTTTTAACATTTATCAAACATAAAACCTCCACTCAACTCTATGCTCTGGTATTTGCGAGAAAAATTAGTGCTTTTATATCAAGACCAAAATGTATAAGATCATATAAGCCAAACTTCATAGAACCAACCACATACGTCATTGTATCTTCTGTGCATCTGTGAGACTAGCCAAATACATTGAATCTTGGTCTTCACCTTTCATGCAGCCTCTACATCATGCATTGATATTTGACAACCCTTCATTGCTCACTTCTAAGAAAAGATAGTGGTGACCTCTACGAGGCTTTGATAGAGCAGCTTAATATGAGCCACATAATGAATTCAATTTGTTCTAGAAGATTGTGTTGCATTTTCTTTTATGATTGTATTTCTTTTGGAATGATTGGGATGGGCATTGCTTACTCCTCATGATAAAGTAAGAAATAACACAATTGACTGTCCATGGGGTAGCTATCGCTATGAACCATGAAGCAGCTATACCATAAGTTGTCCTTTTGATTGCCAGTCAACCACTAACGATCATAAAAGATCTTCATGAAAAATCTTGAGTCTAGTTCACATTGGTAGTAATTAGTAGAGTCTAGCCAATAATATTTAGTATACTCTAATTCACATCACTAGTAATTGTTACACATTGTTTGCAAGTTAGAGGTGGTTTTTTTAGAATAGATAGAAGTACTTAGTAGCATCTAGCCAGTTAGTGGTAGTAGTTTACAACTTTGTTTACTACGTAGTAACTAGTAAGTAGGTTACAAGTTACAAGTTTATTAGTTAGTATTAAGTATGAAGCTAGTCTTCATTTAGTATTTAGTAACTGCCTCTGGCTAGTCTCACAGCAATTTAGTTGATGCTCCTCCTCATAGTAGTTTTTGGAATAGTTAGAAATCATTATTAGCGTCTAGTTAGTAAGTTCCTACACTTCTTTTGAGTATCTTCCCTCCCAAGTCCCTACCTCTAGAGGCTCTTCATCGTCACCATTTGTTAATCGATGTTTAGGTTGGCAATTCATGTGGCACCCGTTGGAGTCATGATGGTCATGTATACCTTTTCAGAGACCAAAACATTCAATACTCCTTACGTGTCCATATCCTGATCTGCTATGAGCTTGTGTGTGGTCCAAATTTATAATAATGCCTTATGTGATGCCAAATTCATCTCCGAGCTTTGATAGATCAATAATAATCACGCTCTCCTTAAAAGCAAGAATTTTGGGACTGAACAAAATGTTGGAAGGCAAAACAAATGCGCACATGGGCCTTAGAGGAGGCCGCAACATTGTGGCCTCTTGTGAGAGCCATCTTGCTTCAACCCTTTTAGGGGAAAACCATTGGCCATATGAAAGACAAAAAAATAGGGCCAAGGGAGCTCATAGGAGGCCACGATATTGCGACCTCATGTGAACCCCCTCAGCCCTATTTTTTAATCTTTCATAAATCACAATCAATGCCCACTTTGAGGACCTTCTCTTCCCTTTAGAGGACTAAGAATCTATTGGAGCCTTGTAGGACAAGCCTAGATATAGAGACGCCACTTCAAGGTAGCTATGGAGAGGCTAATTTAACCAAACCGGGAGAAAGTGTCTCCTTCGAGACTGCGATATTGTAGCCTCTTGGGAGACACTTTCTCTCTTTTTTTTTTGGTCTTTCAAAATCTTGCGAGTTAAGGGGCTTGACTGACTTACTTGAGAAATGATGGCCTGGAGCTATAGTTAGGTGCCAAGAGGAGGAGAGGGAGCTCCATTGGGAGTTGTTGCCACTTTGAGTCGGTCCTGTGCCTCCATGAATCAAGAGATGGAGTCGAGGGAGGCAGTCAAGGGAGTTGAGCAGAGTGAGTCAAGGGAGTGGAGTAGAGGGAGTCAGGGAGAGTAGCAGAGATTAGTTGAGTAGTGGAGATTAGTTGAGTAGTGGAGTAGTTGAGTAGTTGAGTAGTGAAGTAGTTGAGAGTGTGGAGGCAAGTAGTCGAGTAGTGGAGAGACTAGTTAAGTAGTTGAGAGTAGTGGAGAATCAACTTAAGTCTCTAAGTTTAGACAACTACTAATAACTAGTTCTGGCTAGTATCTAAGTACTAACTTAGTGACTAAAGTAATTAACTAACTAAGTACTAAGTAACTAGCTAACTAGCTAAGTACTAAGTGGTGGACTAAAGTAACTAACTAACTAACTAAGTGACTTAAGCAACTAAGTAACTAAGTAGTGGAGAGGGGAGAGTAGTAACTAAGTACTCCTACCACCTACTAAGGATTTCTTGCCTAGCAATATTCCTCACGAGTTTAGTTGCAATGATAAGGAGTGTTATTGATGCTATATTGATCCATCTAGCATAGCCGCGCTTTGTTATGTTATGATAAGTAGTGAAGGTGACTATCCCTTTCCACCAAAAGAGCACAATCACAAAACAATATGCTATGTTCTCAATAGTCATGACACAAAGGACTACAAGTTCTAAAAGAACATCAAACATTGTGAGTGTGATCAGCATGCTTGGAAAGCTCCGGATTAATAGTGCTTTGCATGTTGCTTTCTTGAGTGTGCTGAAACTATACAACAAGTTCCAAGTTGCCATGATAGTATAATGGTTACATTTTGTTTGAACTTTCCTTATCTGCATCCATTGTGGCAATGTACATGTCTATGTTGCATAGTGCAATGCATGTATAGATTACTACTGAACGTCAATATAATACAAGATGTGCTATACATGTTGGAGTTCATGAGCATCCGATTGAGAGGGAACTTGTTGAGGTAAAAATAAACACATTGATGAAATGATTTCACAATGTGCTAGAGAGAATTTTCAAGTTAATGTTGCAAAACACATCGATATGGATATGTTGACTGTTGGCAAAAGGGAGCCCATAGAAGAGCTGGATGAGCTTGGTTTTCAACAAGTTCTTGAGATAGTGACACCATTATTAGAAAGAAGGAGGATTCAAAGAGTTGTGCAGTTAGCACTAGGCATGGATTGAATGGGATGGACAATGGAATTGATTCCTTACTAGATTTGAAACACAGATGCAAATATCCATTTATTCAAAGGACCCTTTTTCTAGGACAACTCTGATGTGATCAACAACCTCATGTTTTTAAGATGTCGAATGTTGGTCCAAGTTTGGGGCTTGAATTAGTGAATAGGATGAGGGGAGGAGGAAGCTTGGCTAAACAACGGATACACTTTGCCCATGTCCACTGGGTTAAAGGGTGGACTACCATGTATGCCCATGTGTATGACCCTTTCATCAGAGATCTATTAACAATTTCTGCTTGTGAATTCAAGCTCAAAGACATTGGATAAGTTTTGTATCCTCAATAGCCCTGAGATGCAGAAGTGGATTGAGAGATATGAAGTGGCCAAAGCAGAAAGAATAAATGCAAGGACAAGATTCATAGTAATGTATAGGCGATCGTAACCATATCCATGGGATCTGGCTCTTCTCCCCACTCACATGTCATTTGATTGGCTACAACTGGCTCTACGTAAAGCCGAATGCGATGGAGAGACAATAAATGAGCGCGAGTAAGAGTTATCATCTGGATGTATGATGCATGTAAGTTTCTTACCTCTTGATGTAATTAAGTAATTATTTGTGGCAATATACGCTATAAAATAGATGCATCTTCATTGTTTTAATGATGATCTTTTACAGTACAAAAAGTACAGTGCATTATGGTCATATGGACGACATTTTCGCGTGGAACGCATCGATTCAAAGAGAGTCACGTATGATTGTGGAGTTATGGCTAACTTCACACAAGATAGCCAAGCAAGTGCTTCAGATACCAATCTTCTCTCCTCATAGTTGGATTATTGTGAAACCATATGCGAAATCTATGAAGTTGATTTCAGACGATTTAGTATTTTAATTCTTGATGTAAAATGCTTTAGAACTATTAACAACGGTTCCCATGTGACAGTGAGAAAAGATAGTAGCGGTTTCTTTGCAATAGACTCCACCAAACATTGGACTGATGAAAGTGATACTTTTGTTCTTCCCAAGCACTGTGAGCAGGTGCATACTAATGATTTAATTAATCGAAACTTTCATATTTAAAGATCCATTGATACATGTACTTAAGCATAATTTCATATATATAATTGATGACATTTGGCACCCATCTTCAATATAGGTGGTTTTTCATCCGAATCGTTCTGATCCAAGATGGTGGTACGTGATCCAAGTTGCACCACGAAGTAAGCAAATTTTTGAAGATAGAGATGTGGATATGGATATGCCACTACCAATGCCGGATCCAATTGATCCCAATGAATCTAATGAAGAAGATGAAGATCACAATATGAGCCAAGAGGAGGATGTGCATAATGACATCGCATGGGAGGAAGATGGAGATCACGATATTGAGGAAGAAGACAACGATCATCAAGAATCACCACACTTTATTGAAGAAGATGATCAAGTACTTTTAGGTGAACGTACGATGCTAGAGTACGATGACGATATAGGAGATCAACTCGGTATAGAGTTAGAGATAAACTTGTTTGGCGCATTAGACTTGGCTCAAGATGAAACAGTTGATGTAAATGCTCTTCATTGAATTTTTTCATCTCAAACTTGGACATGAATATATGAGCTTCAAAGGCTTGATGTACAGGCTCTTATACTTTTATTCTCTCAAAAGATCAAACATGTATGAAAATTTAAAAAAATTTGTCATTGGAAAAAACTAACTTTTAAGGCCTGTATGAGTAAAAAAGCTCTCTGGAAAATGTCTCTATAAAATAGTATCTCAGTGTCACTATATAGCGACACTTACATTTCTGACAAACGTCGCTATATAACGACTTTAGAAATCATCGCTATATAGCGACGTTTCCTTAAAGTTGTTATATAGTGACGCTTTACGGGATGCGCTTCCCATACCGATGATTAGCATCCCATGCGCGCTAAACGTCGGTACTTAAACGTCGCAATAGGATCCGTGTGTAGTAGTGCATTAAATGTATTGAACATACCTTCTCTGAAATCAAATTATGTGGAGACTTGTCAATACAAGAAGTAGTTGCTTCAGGCTCTAGATTTCTCTGAACTGTGCTTATTTCGTCCTTTGAAACACAATAGAATACATTGATTAGATCATATCTATATTACAAATATACAGTTTTATAAAATATCACATAATTAAAAGGCCAAATCACATAATTTACAAGGGTCCTCTTCTTCGAGTATTTCCTGCTAGACTGCTTTGAGGAGATCCACCACTTGTATATATCTTCCTCTCTCTAGCTATATTCAACTCCACTAAACTTTAGAGGCACTATCTCATGATGACGCTCATGGATGATGCCTTTAATATGTTGTTGTTCTTCCTTTTTATGCCGTAGATCTATAACAAACTCTATTCCCTCGAACCACCTTCGTACATGATCGTAGTTTTCTAAAAATAGAGAATGCTAGTCTCTAAAGAACTTTTCTAGGAGCTCTTTCCCATATAGCTTGTTCTTATCCCTACTATTCATTTTGGGTGGTTTAAACACCTCATCATATGTAGGTGTAAAACTTGCCCCTGAGATCGGAGCAACAAAAACTTGAGATTTGTCTTGCAAAGAGAGACGCTCCTTGTTCTCTTTAAAGGACACATCCTTTGATGCATCTCCCATAGGCATTTTCCCTATATAAAAAACATACATGCCATAAATTCAGCCCCCTCTTTCATATCCAATTGCAAAAACATACATGCCATAAATTCATCCCCCTCTCTTACATTCAAATGCAAAAACATAAATGCCAGAAATTCAGCCACCTTCTTTCTCTAAGTGCATAACATACGTGCCATAAAGTCAGCCACATGCATTCTCCAAATGGAAAACACACATGCCATGAATTAAACCCCCTTCTCCCATAAATTTAGCACCTTCCTTTACATCAAAATGCATAAACATACATGCCATAAATTCAGCCCCCTGCTCCCATGAATTCAGCCCCCTCCTTGACATCCAAAGGCAAAAACATACATGCTATAAATTCAGCCACCTAGATTCTCCAAGTGCATAACATACATGCTTACAAAGCAGCCCCTTCTTTCTCTAAATGCAGTGAATACATGCCATAAATTCACAAACCAGTTCTCTTCACCCAAAACTTCCTCTGAGTCAAACCAAGAGCTTGTCGGTCCTTCTCAAAAAGCTCTTTCTGAAGTGGTTTGGTAAAGATGTCTACAACATTATCTTTGTTGTCACAATGTTGCAAGTGTGATGTCACTATAAGTAACACTCTTTCTCTAATGAAGTGGTATTTGACATCAATGTGCTTCGTCTTAGAGTGATATACTAGATTCTTTGCTAATTCTTGAGCTGATTGATTATCATAGTATATTGTTGTTAGATTTGATGAGTCAAAGTATTCTGTTTTTTATAATATTATTTTGAGTCATATAGCCTCACATGCACCTATTGTGAGTGCCATGTATTATGTTTCTATTAAAGATAAAGAAATAATTGGTTGCTTGTTTGACAACCATGATACAACACCGACCAAGGAAAAATGCATATCCTTGTGATCTCCTGGTCTCATGATGTCTTTCATAGTCACTACCATAGCCTTCTCCCTTAAATCCAAATGCATAAATATACATGCCATAAATCCAGTACCTTCTCTATAGCATTCTACCTCTCTTCACCCATAAATTCAGCCCCTTTCTCCCATAAATTCAGCCCCCTCCCTTACATCCAAATGCATAAACATACATGCCATAAATTCAGCCCCCTTCTAGTCCCATAAATTCAGCCCCCTCCCTTACATCCGAAGGCAAAAACATACATGCTATAAATCTAGCCACCTTTTTTCTCTAAATGCATGACATACATGCTTACAAATCAGCCCCTTCTTTCTCTAAATGCAATGAATACATGCCATAAATTCATCAACCACTTCTTTTCACCCAAAAATTCAGCCTTCTCCCTTAAATACAAATGCATAAATATACATGCCATCAATTCAGTACCTTCTCTATAGCATATTACCTCTCTTCACCCATAAATTCAGCCCCCTCCCTTACATCCAAATGCATAAACATACATGCCATAAATTCAGCCCCCTTCTCCCATATATTCAGACCCCTCCCTTACATCCAAAGGCAAAAACATACATGCTATAAATTCAGCCACCTTTTTTCTCCAAATGCATAACATACATGCTTACAAATAAGCCCCTTCTTTCTCTAAATGTAGTGAATACATGCCATAAATTCATCAACCACTTCTCTTCACCCAAAAATTCAACCTTCTCCCTTAAATACAAATGCATAAATATACATGCCATAAATTCAACACCTTCTCTATAGCATAATACCTCTCTTCACCCATAAATTCAGCCTGCTCCCTTACTCCAAATGCATAAACATACATGCCGTAAATTTAGCCCCCTTCTCCCATATATTCAACCCCCTCCCTTACATCCAAAGGCAAAAACATACATGCTATAAATTCAGCCACCTTTTTTCTCCAAACGCATAACATACATGCTTACAAATCAGCCCGTTCTTTCTCTAAATGCAGTGAATACATGCCATGCATTCATCAACTACCAAGTAAATTCAACATCTTCTCTATATGTTCAACCCCTTCTTTCTCCAAATGCATAACATAAATCCAACAAAAAATGGCATACCTTTAATTGAACTAACCATGGAATCCATGAGTCTAAGGAAACTTGCATTTTCACTCATCATTTTCTTTAGTAGTGCTCCCATGTCCATGTTGTTGCTAGCCATCTTGATCATGCACAACATAAGCATAAAAGAGTATAGTTATTGTTAGTATCAAATAAAAACACACAAAAGAGAAATAGATGTAAAAGGAAATCAAATACAAATACGTACCAAATCCATTTTCTAATTCCTTGAATGATGTTAGCTTCATGTATCCTAGCTACATGCCACATGATAGGAACTATCTTGACTTTGCCCTGAACTGCCATGTTCTTTGTCTTGATAACTTTCCATGTCTCATTGACAAATACACAAAACCACCAATCCTTCCATTCATTGTCTTCCATCAAGACCTTCCATCTCTTTTCCTCAGTGTGAACCAGCTTTAGCCATGCTACTTTAACTTGCTTTAGCGTGTGATCGACATCTCTGATGATGGCATACTTGAGATCATTTGGTGAGCATATTGCACCAAGATGAGACTTCAATAAAACAATATCATTCTCCTCTAGCCAAGGAGGAATGCATCCAATGCAATCAGGCTGGATTAAACGTGTTCTCAATCCTAAATCTTTTGTCTCATATGCAATGATACCACCTCCATGCTATAGAGGAAAAAATATTGTGCAATAAAGAACTAATTGGCCTTATACAATTCCAGGTGTATGGCAAATATGCATTTTATAGAACACTCAGGCCATTGGTGCCATCAACATCTAATCTTTCATATCCTCTTTCAACAACAATGCGTTGCCTATAGTAGTGTGCTCTAAAGAATAGTTGCATGTCACCATTATACTGAAAGGAAAAAAACGATGCTATACATGCTTTCCAGTGTCCCACACTAGAGACTAATGTTGCATCCTCTTCAGACTTTACGATAACCTTATCTTCAATCTTATAAACCTCACCCTTAAACATAACTTTCTTGTATTCTGTTACTCTCTCAATCCCAAATTGAAGATTTTGCTCTACATACCTTCTTTCCTCACTTGTTGCGTATCTAAATTTTGGCTTCTTTCTTGCTATTACAATACCCTTTTGGCCAATGACTCTTTGGCAAGGATAGCCTTTCGCATGCAATGTAGCTAAACTCGATAAATGTTTCACTTTTTCAATGGATGATACATGTATTAATCCTAATGAATGCCATTAAGGACAATCATAACATCCATGTTTGTCCACTAAATATCCATCTGGGACTGAAAGAACTCCATGAAACTCTTTCAACATCCTTTGATGGAGGAAACGACCTATCAACATTTTCTTGAATATGTAGAAAGACCCATGTGAAAAATCTACTTCGATGATAGTTTGCATATGAAATCTCATTGTCATTATTGTTTGTTTTGATGCTAGCATATGTTGAGACCATACGCTCATATATGTAGCACCAAAACCCATCGTGGCTGCCATGTCGCAAAATATCATCAAGAAATTCTCTGAAACCTACAACATGCTCTAATGGAGCTGAGTTTGTTGCAATCCACTCTTTTGATCTTACTCTTCAAGAAGAAAACAATACCCTCAGAGTGTTTATGTCTTCTTGAGACCAGCCGTTACTTCTAGTATAGTTATAAAAGGCATGAGCAATATCTATGATCAAGAGACCCAAATCATATAATTTCTTGGGAATACCTTGGACTTCACTCAGGACACAAGGAAGACACCATTGTATGAAATTTTGAGTTTCCTCTACCTTGTAACTCTCAAAATACTTGCTAGAAAACCTTGGCCATCGACCATATCGTATGGAATAAGGTGTGGCCAATGTCATTCTATGGGTTGCTTCATCGATTTCTTTCTTCACTCTATTATCTATCTCTCAGTAAAGAGCTCATGTACTTTGAAAACATATTCAATGCTCATTAGGGGAGAATTGGGGTCTCAAAAGGGCCTCATAAGGAATGGATTAGTCCTAATTAAAGGGCCAAGGTAGGTCCCAAAAAGTCCTAACCCCCCCTCACCTAGGTGGGTTAAAAGCCCACAAGTGACCCCACCTCTTACACCTCTTACACAACTCTTACTCCTAGGTGGGAACCAAAAAATTCAAAATTCAAAAATTCAAATTTTGAATTCCCTCCCTCCTTCTCTCTCCTCCCTCCCTCCCTCCCCTTCCTCCCTCCCCCTCCCTCCCTCCCCCTCCTCACTCCCTCCTCCCCCTCCCTCCTCCTCCCCCTCCCTGCCTCCCTCCCTCCTCCCCCTGCCCTCTGCTCCCCTCCCCCTCCTTACTTCCTCCTCCCCCTTTCTCCTCCTCCCCCTCCCTCCCTCCCTCCTCCACGCCTGCTCCTTCTGCCCTCCCCCTCCCTCCCTCCCCCATGCCTGCTCCTCTTGCCCTCCCCCTCCCTCCTCCTCCACTGTTGTTCCTCCTCCCCCCTCCCTCCTGCTCCTCCCTCCTTCCTCCTTCCTCCTCTACGCCTACTCCTCCTCACCCCCCATACCTGCTAGTCTACTCCCCCTTCCTCCTCTTCAACTACTGGTCCTCCCTCCCCCATCCCTCCTCCTCCTCGCCCTCCCTCTTCCTGCATGCAGCTCCTTCAAGCCTGCATCTCCACACCTTCTCCTTCTCTACACTCCTTTAGTCATGGCACCATTTGAGGACGTCTCCAACAAGTACCAGGTTCACTTAGAGTTGGAGGCTGAATATGCAAGCACACGTAGTCTAGGATTGAGGGGAGCTTCCAAAATCCACAGTCTTCATTCGCAAGGAAAGAAGCATCTCGACCTTTGGGTAGAAGGATCCTTGTATCCTTTAGATCCTGCCAACCAAAAGAGCCCTCCTTTCCATACAATGCATGAGCTAGTTCGGTTTGTTGGAAATGGAAATGCGGGGTTGCTTGGTTATTGCAATCGGTTAAACAATGCTTAATCAATGGCTATGCAAGCAAGCGAGATGCGCAGAGCCCAAGCAGAGATGCTAGCACATTTAGGAAATAGCACCATTGTTGCAATGCATAACTCTATGCAGGATCTTCAAAGGGAGAACCAGGATCTTTATGATAAAGCCAAAGCATTGGACTTGGAGTGAAATGCATTGGACTTAGAGCGACATAAATTAGAAGAGTCACTCTGTAAGCTAGCTGAGTCCAAAAAAGGCTTGGAAAGATCTATATACAATCAAGTAGGATGAGCTGTAGAGAAGGAACGAGAGAAGGCAGAAGAACGAGTGCAAAAGATGAAAGAAACACCTTTGGGATTGAAGGAGAGGAAAACAAGGTACTTACATAGCATGGATGCATTGTCACCCACTGGTGGTGCTAGAAAGAGGAGAGTCCGGGCTACAAGGTTGGTTATCAAATGTTCCAATGAGATTACACTCTTTTGTGCCACACTGTTTGTGACTAAGTTTTTATTGTGTTCTTCTTTAGGAACTTCATGGAAGATGTGATGGGAAGAACGGACGGGGATGATATTGACTGTTCATATGCTCTAGCTAGTTTATTAAAGTCAAGCAATGTCATTGGGATATAAGGGACCCAAGACACAAGTGCCTACATGTGCAAGTTGCTGAGGAGGCGATGAAGGACTTGAAGGATATTGTGGATGCAAAGGAGATGCTTGCAGCTTGTGATATTGCCGGTGTAAGTCGTGAAGCTTACACATCTGTTTTCAAAAATTTCAAGTCTACTATTTTGGGAAAGTATAAGAAGTCTATAGTGCCCCTACCCACACCTTGATCTGTGAGATGTGCATGGCGAGAAACAAACCAATGTGCAAGAGAAATGCTTGGAGGGTACCATTGCATAAGGGGCACAATGACTTGGAAGAGTAAAAAGAAATCTGGCTTGCAAACCTTTGATATGAATGCTTTCAACAATGTCTACTTAGATGTTGAGAAACTGCAACAAGCAATGGTCAAATTCTATGGCATGAGAGAAGATGGTAAGAGGAAAACCATTATAGCATTGCACTTTACTTAGTTCATTTCCTATATCATGTTTATCCTAATGATTTTTCTCTTTTGTTGTACACATTGCAATGGAAAGCTCATATTTGTCATCAAAATGGATGAAGCTCAATTGGTAAAAGAACACAAGTTAGAGAGAGTCAGCATCTGCATTATGAATAAAGCCCTAGCCTTTGTTCAAGGGGATGAAGAAGTAGAGCAAGATTTCTCAGTGCAATCAGAGAAAGATTTATGGTGGCTTGCAGCATTTCAGACTCCAAAAGAGTGCCATGAGACATTGAAGTGGGTTCTAGATAGAACAGGAATCCCATCGACCATCCGAAGACAAGAGGAAGGGCAAACATTGACAGTTGATGCCCATGGAACCTTTCAAGTTGAATGGCATCTTGCTGGTGATTTGAAAACCCTTAAGTGCTTGCATGGTTGAGATAAAGGGGCAAATGCAATGAACACATGCCTTTATTGCATGTGTTTGCAATGTAAGCAAAAGGCTGGCTTACAATGGGAGAATGGCATTCTATCTTGCAGCCAAATGCAAGCTCCGAATCACGACAAGAAGGATCCAAAGTGGGATCCTATCTTACCCATCCCACTTGCGTGTACTTGATAAGTTGTTGTATTTGCATCTTGTTTATGCTTGGAATTTAATTCCGCAAGAAGTATCTGCATGGTGCATTGTAGAAGCTGAGAAGTTGTTATCAGAGATGGGATTCCATGGAGGACATGTCAAACTTAAGGAGGATAAGAAAATATCTGGGGCAACACAGAATCTTCCTGCAAAAGTGTCCATGGGTGGAGGGAAGGCAAGGAGATTCCTATCAAACCACTATCTCGGCAAAGACAAACATACATTGTCTCAACGTTGTTTGGGTTGGGAATACTAGAAAGCATTGTGTGAATGCACGACCAATAAGGCTTCTCATCCTCAAGTAGCAACTTTGAGAGCTAAAGTATGGACAAAGGTAGATGCATTGATAAAATTGCTTCGCCAGGTTCAAATCGATGAGATGTATTATGAAAGGTTCAGGATGGTTGTGAAAGTTTATGCAATTAATGGTGAAAGCATGGGGGGAGTCACACATTACACATTACATGGTAATCTTGGCACCATCATAATATTTAGCACTTGCTTTATAAACAATTTTTGTTGCTGATTTGATTCTCATCCTATTTGCAGCATATTCTCTATGCACACGGACCATGATTTGTACAAAATTGGGCTCCTTTGTCAATTTGGAATACACAAGGCATGGAGAACTTGCACTATAGAGCCAAGGTAGCCTACTTCAAGAACTCAAGGCATGGTGGTGGTGTCACTCGTAGCAATGCATTGCATGAGATGTTCGACTGGTTTTTTAGATGTTTACTAGGAAGGACTTTGAAGCTTGAAAAGGCAAAGGCATCAGAACTTGCAAAAGCAGTTCAAATTGTATCAAAGAATAGAAGGCATAGTGCTTGGAAAGCATCCATAGGGAGTCAAGGAGTTGCACATTGGTTGCAAGCTAGAGTGAGAGAAGGGAGCAGATGGGTCCAACCACCAACAGAAGCTATGGTGTAATTGTATACAAATATGAAATAAATATATTACTTATTTTGACCACAATTTGTGTACTCACTCTTTAATATCTTGCTTATTTTGACCACAATTTTTGTACTCACATGACGTTGGGGAAAGTGGGGACATGGTGAAGGAGGGGGGAGAGAAGGGAGGGGCATGGGGTGGGGCAAGCGGAGGGGTGGAGTGGTAGTAAGGGTGGGGGGAGGGGGGGATGGGGGTATGGGGGAGGGCAACGGGTGTGGGTGGGACAAGTAGGGAGAGGGCAAGGGGGGGGGAGGGCGACGAGGGTGGGGGGGGTTTGAAGGGGCAGGGGGCATGATGAAACCCTAAATGTAATTAAAAGGGATGTCAAAACATGATGGGCCCTTATAAAAAGTTAAAAAAAACCCTAACTCATTATTCAATGGCAAGAGTGAAGAACACTGCTAGACCCACTGGATGCCACCTCCACCCTTCCTCCTCTAGCTCCACCACCTCCATGGCATCCACACACATGAACCTATCCCGGTCCACGGTGGTGCCTCCCTTGACTCTCGTGAGCCCTCCCCCAACTCCCCCAAGTCCCATGAGCCCACTCCCCAGTCTCCTGAGCCTTCTTCTCCTCCCTGGTCCCATGAGCCCACTCCCCAGCCCCAAGAGCATGAGCCTTCCCCTTAGCCTTCTCCCCAGCCTTCCCCTCAGCCTTCCCCTTAGCCTCAGCCTCAGCATGACCCTCAACCTTCCCCTTAGCCTGACTGACCCTTAGCCTTCCCCTCAGCCTTCCCCTCAACCTTCCCCTCAGCCTTCCCCTCGGCCTTCCCCTCCCCATGAGATCCCTCTCCCGATCGAACAAAATGTGTTCGATAACCCCCCGGATATAGAGAGGCTTCTTGAGGGTCAATAGACTGCCAAGAAGAGCACCATCTTCCCTCTCCTGGAGATACAGCCCATGGCAGAGATGACCCCTGTGCCCATGAGCAAGGTAAAGTAGACTCCGAGGAAGCCCCATCCCAAAGAAGGCCAAATCTCTAGACGTTAGTGAGAGGAGGACTCGGAGGAGGACCAACACAGACAGAAGCAACGGAAGAAGTTCAAGGCAGACAGGAGGCCATGGGAAGGTGTTCGAGTACCTATAAGGCCCCCACCAAGAGTTAGAAGCCATACTGAGCAAAACCATGAGCGCGGGCCCTGAGGGAGATCAGGCAAATGCAAAAGACCACCGACAAATTGGTCCCGCATGCTCCCTTCCAACGTGTGGTATGGGAGATCGCATAGGGATACAAGGATGACGTGCGCTTTAGCACAAGAGCTATGGGGGTGCTCCAGGAGGCTGTAGAGCAAGTGACCACTGCTCTGTTCGAAGATGCCAACTTGTGTGCCATCCATGCAAAGCGCATCACGGTCATGGACAAGGACATGACTCTAGCAAAGCGGCTACGGAGTGACCCAAGTTTGAAGCCCTAGATTCTCTTGCATCCCACTCTTAAGACTTAGACCACCCCCTGCCCTTGAAGGCACTATCTTCTAAGGCCCAAGGGTCAATTTTTTTAAATAAAATATATCGACACTCTCTATACTCTCGCATTGTTGTATATTTTCCATTTCAATGCTTGCAGTAAATGATCATTTTAAGTTAAGTTTTGAATTCTGTCAAATCTTGAAGGAATTTCACCATTGTGCAGAAGGGAAAAGTGTCCGACACGTCACCAGGACCCCAGAAAGCCTAAAACCGACCACGATGCAAATTTGGGCATTCTGACTTGCCAAAGTGCCCAAATTCGTGCCGTGGTTGGCAACTATGCCCAAATTCGTGCCGTGATGGGTTTTGGGCTTTATGGGGTCATGGCAACATGCCGGAAACTTTTCCCTTCTGTGCGACGGTGAAATTCCTTTAGGATTTGACAGAAATGAACTCTTGATACCCAGAATTGGTGAAAATGATACTAAATTGGCTAGAAATTTATTAAATTAACACAATTAAAATGATGGAGAAAATATATCATCAACGACTTAAACAAAATACAATGGAATTCATGACAAGCAATGATAACTTAAAATAAATAATAAAGACGTGTAGTCATGTATCCATTGAAATATCCATTTAAATATATGTTTATATATACAAAAGGCCTCACAGGCTATCTTTCTTCTTGGCTAGTTCGAGTACATCTAGAATAGGGGTCTTTGAATCCCCTAGTGGATTCCTAGATATAAATCTAGCCACAACAGCATTAACATCCTCCTCTTCTACTGCTAAAGACATAGCCGTTGCCGTCAATGCTATGCCATGAATGTTCAATCCAAAGGCATTGATATTGGCTAGGCGGTGTACCAAAATGACTTTGTCAGCATTCTGAGTGATGTTGGAGTATCCAATAGTGCGCAATAATGCCTTGCACTTCAGCAGCTCCGAAGGACCTCGAGGAGAAAATTTGCCATGAAAGACCACGATATGCTCTGTGACTTTTCCAAGGTAATGGGTCAAAGAATGATCTCCCCCAAATGTGCTGTGAACATTACGCCATCGAGATGAGAATTCATCAAGCTCAAATGCATCCTGCAACAATTCAACAAACATTAGAAGACCGACAAGACAAATTATATTGAAAAAACATCAAAATAAAAAATATTGTTCGAACTTACCACTACAGCGTCGTTGGCCTCTACCCCTTCCTCATTTGCAATGTTGATGGAACCAGGTGCTGTGTGATGTTCCATTTGGGAGGTGGATGCTTTCTCCTGACCTGTGTTGGAGGTGGAAGCTTCTGCATGAGAGGGTTGTGCATCGTATACGGACATGTCTGCATCCCTCATTAAAACCAGCATCGTTAAGAGAAAGTCTTCCATTGTCTAGTCTTTAGTACCTAAAACCCTGGGATCTTTGACACTTGTGTCAACATCGAACCCCAATAGGACTCCGAGTGCCTCATCCTCTCGTAGTCCAAAAAGAATCTCTATGTCATGGAGGGATACGTACTCTTCTCCATCGATGATGAGGGGGGACAAGGACCATAATTCTGAGTCTAGGTCAATGGTCTCCAATGAAGATTCTTGCTCTACTGGGGGCTCTTGAAGTAGGCTCAATGCTTGAGCTGCTTCCATCTCCTCTATTGGATCATCAAGACTCTCTTCCATGTAGATGTCCGAGTCTAGTCTAGGGATGACTAGATCAGCAGTTCTAATAGAGGGGGTGCTAGACGATGAGGCTTCTTCCTCTAAATTTCCTTTTTAGAGAAGGAAGATGAATGTCATCTCCCATGAAAGGAATTTGGTGCCTGTATGTGTGTAGGATGTCTTGAACTTCGACTGTCCTAAACCCTTCATCTGTAAGGTTGTCACAAAAGCTGGCCAAGCACTTTACAAACTTGGGTTCCTCTACGAACAGATACTTTATGTAATCTATGGGAACCCATCTCTTTGAAGTGTGGTCAAGTGTATAGGAAAAATTTGAGAAATGATCTTGCATGTAAAGGATGAGATCTGAGAAGTCATCCTTGGCTCACATATATGTGCCTAGGACATCTAAAGTCCTATCAAACACTAAAAATAGCGCTTCCTCATGATCTACAAATGCAGTTCGTGAGATGAAGTCATGGAACGAAGTTCTAGCTGAATCCATGGAAAATAGCAGTTGATGTAGGGAGTAACTTCTAAGGATGGGAGTTTCTATGGCTCTCTAAATGTGAAAGTGAGAATGTGATGTAAAAAGGGCTCTTACCCCTTAATATATATCAAAACCCTAAAAATTAAAATTAATCATAAAATCCCCAAATGTTTTGAAAAACATTTGCCACCATGAACTGAAAGGAGAAAACATTAAAAGAAATAACATTTTAAATTAATTGTCCATCATCTTTTGAAGCAATAACTAGGATTTGACAGACAAAAAATTAGATGCAGCACTAGTCAAACACATTGTTAGCAATCTTCAAAGTTGCAGGAGGAATGAAATTGGCACTATGCATGCACTTCTCCACACGGCAGCTGATCTTACCGCCATTTAAGGTAAAGTACAAGGACTCTGACATGCCATCCTCCATGACCAATAGGTGTTCTCGCACATCCCTTAGAGTCCATTACGATGTGACATTCACATTCTTGACATCTCCCTCTTCAACATCAATAGACAAACTTACCCCCGTATTGTCTTCATCATTAGAGTCTAGGGGGAAGCCACCGGCCATTTGTTTTCTTCCACCACCTATATTGAAAAGCTAAATACAACATTTGGCATGACAAATGGTATCTAATAACCACATTGTCTTTACATGCATGACATTGAAAGACATCACCCTTTTGGTCACCTGACCTGGTTCCCTAATTCATCCCAAGTAAATCTTCAAGAGCATTTTCATCTACACGCTTACACGACCACATAGTTTTTGTTCTATGCATATGTATACTCTGAAATAAAGAAGCAAAAATGTGCAGAGGCATAAACCAAGATAACCTTGCCCATTTGGATCCAAATGTAAACTTCATGGCCATGCCCACATCCTTTGCAATCTTGTCCTTGTACGATTGCAATGTCCTCGAGTCCACATTGCTGCAATCCATGTCTTGAAGTTGTGGTGGTGCAATGGTTTGCAGATGGCCATAGCTTGATGATGTCATTGGAGTGATGTATGTTGCATTATACCAATACACATTCTTCATTTGCAAGGAGGCCAACTTCTCCCCGACATGCATTTGCTTACCTAAATCCTTATGAATCGCAATGAACTTGCCTATGAATGATTCAACTAGTTCCCACTCCTCGAGGTCTGAAGGAAAAACATCTGCCACCATGAATAAGAGCTCTTAGAAACCAAACACAAAATTTCCAAATGGACTCATTACACTTACAGGTGAAAAAGGTACATAGATAGAAAGGCTCACAGTGTGATGGTATCCTAGATTGATTGAATGATGGAGAAAGCCACATATCTTTTCCCATGTAAACATGTTGCACTTTTGCGAGCCATCCTTTCTTCCCAAACTTGAACTTCAAGATGAACCCCTTCCACTCATGCAAGATGTCACCTCTCTTGCTCTTGGGAAGCTTATGTAGACCTTTGGCTGATCCTTTCATCACTATCCAATCATTTAACCTATAGGTGCAAGGGATCCACTCATCCAATGCATTTTTGGTGTTGCGGAAGACACAAGAGGTCGCAGCATTGCGTGGTCTTGTAGCCTTTCTCCTCACCATGCTTGTAGAGGTTGCAACAGCAAGAATGGGACTCCTACACAAGGCAATGCAGCTCCAACAGAGGCACAAAAAAGGGAGAAGGAGAGGGACAGAGCAGCAGCAGTAGAGGCACAGGAGAGGGAGAAGGAGAGGGACAGAGCAACATCAACAGAGGCACATGAGAGGGAGAAGAAGAGGGACAGAGCAGCTCCAACAAAGGCACAGGAGAGGAAGAGGGGAGAGAGAGAGAGAGAGAGAGAGAGAGAGAGAGAGAGAGAGGAGCTGCAGTAAGCAGGCCAGAGCAGGAGGGAGTAGAGAAAGAGAGGGGAAAGGGAAAATGCATGGGATTTGGTTCAAATATGAGTGATTTGGCAGGCTAGACCAGAACAGTGGGGGCTAGAGTTCCTAGAAAGAGGGAGGGGAGAAGAAAAATTTGCCACAATGGCCCTACCATCCCATTGAAGGCAGTTTTGGGCTCATGTGGGGAGGTGCACCTGGTAGGAGGGTCAAACATGGGTTAAGAGGGGGGGGATGGTTTGGGTGGTCCCTAGTGTAAGGGGAGCAACCAATAGGGGCTCTTTGCAGGCCTACCGACCCTCCACCTCAACATACCATTGCCCCACACCTTCTAGCACTCTCATTGGTACACCTCAAATCACTCTCTAATCCCTTGAAATTAGGAAACACTAATTGGAGGCCCTTTTGAGACCCCAATTCTCCCCTAATGAGTATGTGCATACAATCGTACACAAGATCAAGAGATAAGTCAAACCCATAAAGATCATATAATCTCCATAGAGATGATCTACCTGAAAGACCAGCCTCTTTGAGAATGTCTTCACGTTGCATTTGAGTGCTTGCTTGCTCTGCAAGAAGCAAGTCTCTCAACATATCTTTTGTGGACCTCTTGGTTGGAGCATATCTGAATTGGAATCTATTTTGGTCATAAAGGTATCAACTCGATCCTTCACATTCTAAAGTAGCTATAGGTTTGTCTCTACGACAAAAAGCTTGGCCACCATCTTTAAAAGCTCCAATCTTACATTGAGGTGGATGGTCACCAGTCACTATCATAAGCATAGCACATGCTTTGAAGGTTTGGGAAAAAGAGCTATCATGTCCAAAAATTAAAGGCACTAGATGATTGAAATCTATATCAATTCCATGTATGAACAAACTTTCTAATTCATCTATCAAAGGTTTCATAAAAACATGAAAGAGTTTTCTTAAGCTTCCTATAATTTTTTTGCAACTAAATGGAATAAACAAGACTGGTATTGCTCCAATTATGGACTTCTTTCCACAATCTCGATGATGCCACAATTCTTTTGAGTTGTTCTTGATGTCTCAATTCTTTTGGGTTGTTCTTGATGTCTGGAACCCATCCCAGTGCAATTAGAGAGCAAAATTGCATGGATCTCCTTGTATATGTAAACAAAGACACATTTAGAGTACAATACTATGTGGAATCCTCGAACATAAATTAATTAGAGATCATACATAGTATATATGTAAAAAATTTACCTTACAGAGTCTTTGGGGACCTTGTATCAAAGCTCGACAAGCCTTGCAATCAAATTTGTAAATTTTCTCACGTTCTTTCCAACCCTCCAAAAGTGCTTCCAATTTAAGTGAAGATGGCCATGTTTATAAGCTTGTTTGCAATACTCCTTCTCACATACCAACGTTAACTCAAACTCCGATTTTGGATCCCAAAACTCTTTAACACTTTTACATTTATTGCCATCCCAAAACTCATTAATTCTAATATTGTCATTAGAATTGTTCGATACCAACCATTTGTCTTTATTTTGCCACATTTCCAATAATTTGTGGCATAAAGATCTACTTTTAGTAAGTAGTTTCAATTGTTCACCAATCGAAATGTAGTCAAAATATAACATTTCCTTTCTAGGCACTACACATTTCTCACACTTCTTACAACATGTTAAACAATCACGCTTTAATTTTCTCTTTCCAGCGACATTTTTATTACATTGACATTCAATAGTGTTAGCACTATAAGCATCCTCTTTGCTTGGTAGATAGAGTATCGGAGGATGTATGGAATCCTCCTTTCCTTGACATATTCTATATCTCTTTGATTCAACCATTCCAAGCCTTGTCAACATAGTACTTAATTGCTCCCAACATGTGGGAAGAGTTATTCCATTTAGACTTCCATCCCATGTTTCTAGAAGTTGGACCAATATTTTACTTAGAATCGATCTTTTTGCGCCTTCATGTGTTGCAGACCTAGGACCACCCATATCTCCAAATAGAATTTTAAGCATACTATCTTGAAACTCCACTGAAGCTTCATGTCCATCCCAAAGAGCTGCAACTCAATCAATCTTTCACTACTACACACGGGTCCTATTGCGACGATTAAGCACCGATGTTTAGCGTGCACAGGGCACTAATCATTGATAACCAAAGTGGGATTTGTCAAGTGTCACTATATAGCGACATTAGGCAAGTGTCACTGTATAGCGACGTTTAAAGAGCGTCGCTATATAGCGACACTTATTAGACTTGTAAATGGTCGCTATATAGTGATACTTATTAGACTTGTGAATGGTCGCTATATAGTGACACTGAGACAGTTTCCTATAGTGACGTTTTACAGAGAGTGTTTTTTCCCATACCGACTTTAAAAGATAGTTTTTCCCAATGACAATTCTTTTTTCCTTTTCATACATGTTTGATCCTTTGAGAGAATAAAAGTACAAAAGCATGTACATCAAGCCTTTGAAGCTCATATATTCATGTCTAAGTTTGAGATGAAAAAAATTAATGAAGAGCATTTACATCAACGGCTTCATCCTGAGCCAACAAGTCTAATGCGCCAAACAAGTCTATCTCTAACTCTATACCAAGTTGATCTCCTATATCATCATCGTACTCTAGCATCGTACTTTCACCTAAGACTTGATCATCAGTGTGGTGATTCTTGATGATCGTCATCTTCTTCCTCAATATCGTGATCTCCATCTTCCTCCCGTACGATGTCATTATGCGCATCTTCCTCTTGGCTCATATTGTGATCTTCATCTTCTTCACTAGATCCATCTGGATCAATTGGATCTGACATTGGTAGTGGCATCTCCATATCCACATCTCTATCTTCAAAAATTTGCTTACTTCGTGGTGCAACTTGGATCATGTGCCACCATCTTGGATCAGAACAATCCGAATGAAAAACCACCTATATTGAAGTTGGGTGCCAAATGCCATCAATTATATATATGAAATTATGCTTAAGTACATGTATCAATGGATCTTTAAAAACGACTAGCTTCGATTAATTAAATCATTAGTATGCACCTCCTCACAATACTCGGGAAGAACAAAAGTATCACTTTCATCGGTTTGGTGGAGTCTATTGCATAGAAACTGCTACTATCTTTTCTCACTGTCGCATGGGGACCGTTGTAAATAGTTATAAACCATTTTACATCAAGAATGAAAATACTAAATCATCTAAAATCAATTTCATAGATTTTGTGTATGGTTCCACAATAATCCAACTATGAGGAGAGAAGATTGGTATTCGAAGCACTTGCTCAGCTATCTTGTGTGAAGTTAGCCATGACTCCACAATCATACGTGACTCAATTTGAATTGATGCGTTCCACGTGAAAATGCCGTCCATATGACCATAATGCACTGTACTTTTTGTGCTACAAAAGAGCATCATTAAAACAATGAAGATGCATCTATTTTATAGCATATATTGTCACAAATAATTACTTGATTACATCAAGAGGTAAGCAACTTACATGCATCATACATCCAGATGATAACTCTCACTCACGCTCGTTTATTGTCTCTCCATTGTGTTCGGCTTTATGTAGAGCCAGTTGTAGCCAATCAAGTGACATGTGAGTGGGGAGAAGGGCAAGATCTCGTGGATATGGTTGCAATCGCTTGTACATTACTCTGAATCTCGTCCTTGCATTTATTCTTTCTGCTTTTGCTGCTTCATATCTCTCAATCCACTTTTGCATCTCCTTGCTATTGAGGATACAAAACTTATTGAATTTCTCCATTTGCTCTTCGCTCATCTTTCTTTCAATCCCTTTTCCTTGGGGAACCTCACCAACGATGCAATCATCATCCTTGTTATGCCAAGCTTGCTGTATATCGGGATCCGTGGATGCAAGAAACGAGTCCGTGATATATACTAATGACTCTTGCACAAGCCATCCCTCTGCCATGTTTGCTTCTGGTCTTGCTCTTTGTCTTACAAATCCCTTCAAAGTTTTCATAAACTGCTCGAGAAAAAACATCCACCGATTATGAACGGTACCTGCAATGGCCACCTCATCAGCTATGTGCACAAGCAAGTGCACTTGAGTTGTCATAAGGCTCGAGGGAAAGTGCTTCTCAAGCAAGCATACGGCTTTGATGGATTCCACCCTAGCTACCTCTTTTTGAGATATCCACCTATTTCACATGCCCATGTAAGATATATTCATGATCAGTCTATAGATTATTCAGCTTAAATTGAAGAAAATGCAATCAATGTGATTTGATAGTAAGCATACCTCACAATACCACTGATCTTGAATATAGCATTTCTAACATCTTCTTGTAAGCACCCTTTTATTGTAATTGGGAGAATGAACTATCAAAGCAACAAAGAAGTCATGTCAATAATATAACATAATTATAATTATACTAATGCATCATGATTATCGGTACACTAATCCTACAGCTTAGAATACCTGTAAGACCTTGTGCCAATCATGGGACTTGAGCCCACTAAGCTTATTGTCCTTTTAAAATGCTCCTTTCAAGCAATGCATATACCCTATGGGTGTTTGAAAAGAGGCAATGTCTGCCTTGACTGTTGCCTCCTCTCTTGTGGAGAGGATCCATGTTGCTTTTGGGAGGATAACTTATCCCAAAGCACACACTTGGGGTCACATACGAGACATCCTATTCATAGCATGCAAGTCTTCTCGCACTCCTCTCGAGTCTTTGGAACCAACCAAGTGTGCCCAAATAGTAGCCCCCACATTCTTGAAGATATGCATGGGATCCAAGAGATGATTGATTTGTAACTGACCCCAATAAGGAAGCTCGTGAAAGATCGACAACCTCTTGGTACCATGAGGAGGTTCCTCTCCATTCGCCCTCCAAGCCTAAATCCAGTCACTTACCTTCAAATATGGTGGTGTGGTAGATCAAGCTGACCTCCACGCGCAAGATGGTCCAGCGGAAGGTATCGAGCATGACCTTCATAAACATTTTTCCTCATATGTTTGGAGTATCGTGCAAGCGATTTCAAACCCGGTCCACAAATAGGACAAGCATGGTACCCACTTGTAACAAGTCCTGCACACGTGCATGAATGTGTTAGTATAAGACATGCATGCAAAAGAGAGTCATAAAACCAAAATCCTATATTATACATGTAAAGACACAACCACGTACCTGCGCACTCTCCATATCCTGGGTAGTCATGCATGGTCCACACCAAGACACCCCTGACCAAAATATCATTGGTATGTCTAAGAGCTCTGGAAATATCAAGGACCCGCACTCCTCTCCATAAGATCTGTACCTTCTCTATCAAAGGTGCCATGTAAATGTCCATATTTTTAGCCTTGTACTTCCCTGGCACAAGTAGTGCAAGCATGAGGTGTCCCTTCTTTATTGTTAGCCATGGTGGGATATTTTAATTCACCAAGACTATGGGCCATGTCGACCAAGATGTCGAGCATAAGCCAAAAGGATTCACACCATCCATGGCAAGCCCAAGATGTAAGGTGCATGGCTTCCTCGCAAAGTCCGGCCACTGATTGTCTATGTGCTTCCAAGCTACACAATCTGCAGGAATCCTCAATGTGTTATCAGTGGACCGATGAGATGCATGCCAAGTCATCAACTCCGCTATGGATTTGCATTGGAACATGTGTTGTATTCTTGCAATGATGGGAAAGTGTCTCAAGACCTTTACCGGTATTTGCTCACCCTGCAAGTCATCTCTATATCGTTGTTCCCCACACTTTCGACAACTAGCCAAATCTCCATGCTCACGAAGAAAGAGAATACAGTCATTACGGCAAGCATGGATGGTATCATAATCCATACCCACCGTTGTTAGCATCTTCTTCGCTTCATCTCTTGATGGAGGTATGGTATTTGGAGCAGGCAACATCTTCTGGAGCAACCAATCACAATTCAAACATACATAGGCATTGAATAATGATGATTTTCAAAGATACATGATGATTCTTACCTCTCTTTTCCCCTTTTCTTTCTCTTTTCCCCTTTTGTTTCTCTTTTTTCCTCTTTTAAAGCAACAAAGAAGTCATGCCACTAATCCTACAGCTTAGAATACCTGTAAGACATTGAGCAAGCTTAGAATCCTACAATCTGACATTGAGCAAACATTTATAGACTCCTGCATTCTTTGAATTAGAGTGACAGAATTCTGTATCTGTTTGTTCAATGGTAAGCTATTGAAGCTTCACGTGGGAAAAAAGAGAGAAGGAAAGAGAGAAGAAAAGAGAGGAAAAGAGAGGAGAAAAAAGAGAGAAAAAGAGAGGAGAAAAAGGAGAAAAGAGAGGAGAAAAAAGACAGAAAAAGAGAGGAGATAAGAGAGAGTGAAAAGAGACAGAAGTCTGTATCCTATTTGCTCAATGGTAGGCTATTGAATGCTCATATGCTCATTCATAAGCATAAGCATATGCTTTCTTTCTTTTTCTCTTATGCTTATGCTCTTTTCCCTCTTCCTTCTCTTATGGTCATGCTCTTTCTCTCTCTTCTTTTTCCCCTCTTTCGATCTCTTTTTCCCTCTTCCTTGTCTTATGCTTATGCTCTTTTCCCCTCTTTCAATCTCTCTCCCCCTCTTTCAATCTCTTTTCCCCTCTTCCTTCTCTTCTTTTCCCCTCTTCTTTTTTCCCCTCTTTCAATCTCTTTTCCCCTCTTCCTTCTCTTCTTTTCCTCTCTTTTTCTCCTCTTTTCATAAGCATATGTATTTGCCTCTGCTTATGCTTATGCATGAGCATATGCTCATATGCTCATGCATAAGCACAAGCTTATGCTTATGCATGAGCATATGCTCATATGCTCATGCATAAGCACAAGCTTATGCTTTCTCTCTTTTTCTCTTATGCTCATATGCATAAGCATAAGGATAAGCATATGATTTCTTCTTTTTCTCTTATGCTTATGTTATTTTTCCCTCTTCCTTCTCTTATGCTCATGCTCTTTTCCTCTCTTCTTTTTCTCCTCTTTCGATCTCTTTTTCCCTCTTCCTTCTCTTATGCTTATGCTCTTTTCCCCTCCTCTTTTTTCCCCTCTTTCAATCTCTTTTTCCCTCTTTCAATCTCTTTTCCCCTCTTCCTTCTCTTCTTTTCCCCTCTTTCAATCTCTTTTCCCCTCTTTCATTCATATGCTTTCTCTCTTTTTCTCTTATGCATATGTTTTTTCTTCTCTTATGCTTATGCTTATGCATGAGCATATGTATTCTTCTCCTTCTCCTTCTCCTTTCCTTCTCTTCTTTTTCCCTCTCTTTTTCTATTCTTTTCATAAGCATATGCCTATGCCTATGCCTATGCTTATGCTTATGCATGAGCATATGTTCATATGCTTATGCATAAGCATAAGCTTTCTCTCTTTTTTCTCTTATGCATATTTGGTTCTTTTCCCCTCTTTCAATCTCTTTTCCCCTTTTCTTTCTCTTCTTTTCCCCTCTCCTTCTCTTATGCTTCTCCTTCTCTTTTGCTTCTCTTATGCTTATCTTATGCTTCTCCTTCTCTTATGCATATGCTTTCCGCTTCTTACCTGCCTTGTTTTTTATTTTTGTGTTTGTGTCTACGTTTGTCCAATCTCCCCAAATTAGACATGGGATCACATTGCACATCTGAGGAGTACGAAAACCCTCGTAGGAGGAGACATCATGACCTCTATTCTCCAGAGGACTTTGATTCCACTCAGGCGACACCTCAGGGGCCTACCCTTGTGACTAACCCCTAGCTCGACTCCTCTCAGACGTAGCATTGTGACTACCCCTCGGGGAACTCCTTTGCTACTAGCAGCCCATGGCTTTGTCGAGAGTCCCAACGAGTTTGTCACATAGATGACCAATGCGAAGGCAGCGAGATTCTTCTCTCTGCTATCCTAGAGGACCTCAACAAATCCCTCTCTTACACCAATGGCTGGACCTACTGTCTAGCCGTCCCCTCTAGCCCCTTCGACTGAGGGGTCATCACCTGGACGTGCCCATCGTAAGGAAAGGAAGAGTAGGAGGGGTCGCTTATGTTGTGCTGACTCAAGAGATGTAGACGAGTCAGCACACTCACATCCCTATAGGTCTCCACTTGGTCCCGAGACCTAGTACCAATCAGGTCCCTTGCCCTCTCGTACTCCCATTGCTACTCCTCGCTCCGGAAGCGCTCGCAGTAACACCACTCGCTTTGCTGACTTTGCCACTACCATGAGTCCTCCATACCTGGTCAAGGACCTGTCCTATGAAATCACAGTTACTGGAGAGATAATAGAAAATAAAAAGGGCACAGCAGTGATGGCCACCATGAGGCGGTTGATGAGCCACCACTTCAGGAGCGGCATAGCTACTGACTGGCAGTACCAAGATGAGGGAAAGAAGCAAGTAGTCATCGATGAATTGAAAAGATAATATCCTAACCCTTCAAATTGGGAGTTCAATTCGGATTACATGAAAGAGCACATGGGGATCCTCTTCAAGCATCGTAGGTCAACCTTGCGTACTTCCATCGCAAAGGGGAAGGCTAAACCTAGCTAGGCAGACAAAGCTGATTGGAAGTTTTTCAAGAAGCGGTACAAGGACTATCCCGAACAGTTTGAGGGTTAGAGAAGGGCTGCGAGGAGACGCCTGGACTTTGTAGGTACTTCACACTTTGGTGCAGGCGGATGGTTGGTGTTCAAGGCAACCGTGGTAAGTCTACTTCATCTCATTTAATTATTGTTCTATTTGTTTTACTACATATTGCATGCACTTTATCTAACTCTCATAAATTGGGCCCACAATAAGCTATGATGGGTCGCCTTCCTACAGACACAGAGACAAGACGTGTGTTTTGCGTAGGAACAAAGTTATGGTTTATTGAGCAAGAGGCGCTAGGAGCAACGGTCGATTGGGCTAAGGTGGCTACTCGTATGGTATAAGTCTACTCTTACTTGTAATCTCACTTTTTAAACTGTTTTATTCTTGAAGTTCTAATCTAATTTCCAATTAATATGGTTTCACTCTTAGAATCAAAGCTTGAACGTCCCATCAGTGGAGATGAGCAGTGATGATGAGGAATTAGGCTTACATGGCTTCGACAAGGGCCAAGGATCAGGCACAGCTCACGAGGGCCAGGGATCATGCCAGCGTGATGAGGACAAGGATGAGGATGACGATGATTCGGATGAGTAGCAGCAGCAGTAGTAGTAGTATTAGTAGTAGTTTGCATATACTTTGCCATGTATATGCTTTTGTATATCGACTCGTTTGAGTGATTTTGTATCACCCTTTTCGAAAGGGTAATTTTGTAACAAACAATGTTGTATATCTTCGACATGTATATGCTTCTCTCACTCGGTTCATTTGAGCAATTTTGTATCACCCTTTCCACAAGGGAAATTTTCTAACAAAAAACATTCTTTTGTAATTACTAAATAAAAAACATTAGTGGGGCAAAACAGGGCTTGCTGTGGCCCTATTTAGCCCCACTAATGCTTTTTTTAAGCTTGTGTTAATCGTCGCTATATAGCGACGTTTACCAGTGTCGCTATATAGCGACGTTTACCAATGATGCTATGTAGCAACATTTATTAGTGTCGCTATATAGCAATGTTTATTAGTGTTGCTATATAGCGATATTTATTAGAGTCGCTGTATAGTGACACTTATATAGCGACCGTTCTTTTTCGATGCTTATAGACGTAAATACCGACCTTTGTGCCTGTCAAAATAAAACTTTTTAGTGTAAAAAAGATCGGTATTTTCGTCAAAAATGGACCTATGCCTTGTAGTGTTTGTATGATTTTATCAGCAAGAGATAAATGGCTATCCTCTCCTAAAGCATCCAGGCTATCCTTTTCATCATCCAACCTATCCTGTTCATGCATATTAGTAAATTCATCGTTCCCTTCCATCTGATGCATAGGCTCATTGTTCTCCTCTTCTCCAGGTTTAAAAAAGCTAAAGTGTGGAGCATGCAAACAAGATTTTCTGCAATAGTTTCAAATCGCTCTGCATATGCTTTGCATAAGTTGATGGAGCGACCAAGCGGCCACCATGGCAATAAGTTTCACATCTACACAATACCCGCCTTCGTCGATTAGATGATTCAATGAGTTCTTCATTCCCTAAAGTATCATTGTCAATAGAGTTCTCCTCATTCACATTCATCAAAACTGATGCGTGTAAGTTTCCAATGGAGTCTTGTTGCAAATGTGCATAATACGTCCTCCAGCTCACATCTTGATAGTAGCCAAGAGGCGAATGCCTACACCTACAATTGCATCTACATCTCCGTAGGCTATCATCTAGTGCCATCTGGAATAAGGCACATGAAATCATAAATAAAACGCCCTAGAGAACAAACACTTACATAGGAAGCTCAACAAAGTTCATCACAAGCATAGAGACATAGCATTTATAAAAATGTATAAACACATTTAAAATAAAAACATATAGTAGGGTCTTAAATATGGGCAACTAGTGCCAGTCGTATAGACGGCCTCCCAATAGATTTCATCAGAGTGGCCTCACCCATGGTAAAACCGTAGGTAAGCCGTTGTAGGCCATGCAAGAGTGGACGCTAGCAACGACTCCATGGATAAAGAAGGAATATACTCGTGAGATTTTGTCACTTCTGGTACTTAGCTCCCACACATCGGGCCATAGATACGTTTCTAGCATAGCATAAGTGCATAGCATATCATAACATAGCATACGTGCATACCATAAGAACTAATGTTATGAGACATAAATACAAAACATATAAGCGTAGCATCTTTTTCTTTATTACAATTCAAAGGCTGCTTGCAAGGGGTTCTAAAAATTTCTAATGAAAATGAGAACTCTAAAAATAGAAAACATATAAAATAAAAACACATAGTAGGGTCCTAAGTATGGGCAACTAGTGCTAGTCATATAGATGGCCTCCCAATAGATATCATCAAAGCAACCTCACCCATGGTAAAACCGTAGGTAAGCTGTTGTAGGCCATGCAAGAGTCGACCCTAGCAACGACTCCATGGATAAAGAAGGACTATACTCGTGAGATTTTGTCACTACTGGTACTTAGCTCCCACACATAGGGCCATAGATACGTGTCCCACACATCCCTTGCTACATCAATAACTCTCTTGCTAGATATTTTAAAATTACTTTAAAATTAAGGAAAAGTAAAGGCACACATGTAATTGCAAAGGTTTATGCTACGGTACAAAACCATCGATTCAGGATGTGGTTTAATTCCATTCCCAAATACTTTGCATACATTTATTGTGGGCTCTCATTCACTATAACTTATCATTTAATTGTGGGCTCTCATTCCCTATAACTTAACATTTATTGTGGTGCATATAATACAAAACATAAGCATAGAGACATAGCATGGATAAACACAAAGCATAAAGTAGGCATATAGAATGATAGGAATTCATTAAATAGGCATAGAAGCATGATAAGCATAGAAGCATAGGCATGCCTACACATAAGCATAACTTCCATACAAGCATAGGCATATAGGCATTCACATAGGCATATAGACTTATAGAAGCATAGACATAGGCATACATAAACAGAGCATAAACATAGATGCATAGACATATATAAACTTAAAGCATAGGCATAAAGCATAAAGAATGCATCCATAAACATTTAAAGAGTAGATCCATAAAGCATGAAGCATAAAGCAGGCATATAGAACTAGGCATATAGGCATTCACATAGGCATATAGACATATAGCAGCATAGACATAGGCATACATAAACATAGATGCATAGACATAGACATTCACATAAAGCATATAGAAGGATAGGCATTCATAAATAGGCATCCATAAACATTTAAAGCATAAGCATATATAGAATTAGACATTCATTAAATAGGCATAGAAGCATAGACTAAAGAAGCAAAGGCATATAGAAACATAAGCATAATTTCCATAGAAGCATAGGCATATAGGCATTCACATAAGCATAAAGCATAAACATAGGCATTCAAATAGGCATATAGAAGGATAGACATTCATTAAATAGGCATAAAGCATATAGTAGCATTCACATAAAGCATATAGAAACATAGGCAAGCATAGACTAGCGAATATAGAAACATAGGCAAGCATAGGCAACTGTAGAAGTATAGGCATAGAAGCAAAATGCATTCTTTCTCTAAGTGCATAACATACGTGCCATAAAGTCAGCCACATGCATTCTCCATAAAGTCAGCCACATGCATTCTCCAAATGCATAGGCAAATAGGCATTCACATAGAAGCATAGGCAAATAGGCAAATAGACATAAACATAGAAGCATAGGCAAATAGGCATTCACATAAAGCATATACACATATAGAAGCATAGGCAAATAGGCATAAAGCCTAAAGCAGTCATTCACATAAGCATATAGACATATAGAAGCATAGACATAGACATACATAAACTTAAAGAATAAGCATAAAGCAAATAGGCATAGGCATAGGCAAATAGGCAAATAGGCATAGGCATTCACATAGGCATATAGAAGGATAGACATTCATTAAATAGGCATAAAGCATATACTAGCATTCACATAAAGCATGTAGAAACATAGGCAAGTGTAGACTAGCACATATAGAAACATAGGCAAGCATAGGCAAGTGTAGAAGTATAGGCATAGGCACGCATAGAAGCATAAGGCATAAACATCAAGCATAAAATAAGGCACGCAATGGCATTCATTAAATAGAAGCATAAAGATATAGAAGCCTATAAAAATATAGAAACATAAAGCAAAGATATAGAAGCATATAGAATTATATAAATATAGAAGAATAAAAATGTACAAGCATGTTATAGAAATATAGAAGCATAAACATAGGCAAAACATGTGTAGGCATAAACATAAGCTTTATATTAAACATATTAAAACATTTTTGAAATTTACATTTATATAAATTTATGAAGAGAGAGAGAGAGAGAGAGAGAGAGAGAGGGAGAGAGCATAATGCATATAGAATTATAGAAATATAAAAGCATTCCGATGTAGATGCATGTTAAATATAGAAACATAACGATATAGAAATGTAGAAGCATAACGATGTATGTATGAATATATTTAATCTTAAAACTAAAAAATATGGCATATATATAAATCTAAATCTTAAATACATGCATATATAAATCTAAGATACATACATATATATAAACGTCTTTCTTAACACTAGATACATCTTCTTGGAAAATAAAACACTAAATACATCTTCTCGGGAAAAAATACATCGACATATAAATATTTATATGTATGTCATTATATATGCATTGACATCTTTGACAGGATTTGTGTTATGGGAGGCATATTAAGAGATAGGATTACTTTAGGATAGAAAATGGGGGTTAATGCTGTAACATTCCTTGGTAAATGGATCGAAGTACCTGGAGATTGTTGCCCAAGGTGAGCTAACCACGTTGCAATCCTGTTGAGAGCTGACCTGAGCATGTACCCTAATGCCTCCTCCTAGTACTCTTGTCACAATCCTCTTGGGAGCTACAGCTGCTCACGGAGTCACAAGCGATGGAAGCTATTAGCTAGTTTGCGCTGTCGTATGTTTATAACTACACTGTTGAGCTGCTTTGAATTACTGTGCCACATAGACCCTTTTATTTCCTACAAGTCGAATGGAACTATTGGCCTGGGTGCAGTGTAGTGTAGCTGCTGGCCGACTAGATGAAATATGACACCAGAAATTCAGAGCTGCTGGGCCGCGATGTAGATATACGAGATATGGCGCAGCGCCTGCAGGAGCAAGTAGCTCACATACAGCTGCGCACTAGGGAAGGTACAAAATACTACAAAGCAAAGTGTAGGCAAGTATAAGGCAAGAGTATTGCAAGCCTGCAAGATTTCTGGCAGTGAGAAACGCGATACAAGGTCGGAATTGTGAATTGATACATACGACGTATACGTGCTCTGTTTTGTTGAGTAGCCATTTGAAGGAAGGAGGAAATATTTTGGGGGGATTTTTTTCCCCAAAATGCAACTTTGGTGCCTTCCCCTTAACCCAAGCACCATTTATCCAAACCCTTTAACCCAAGTACCATTAAACAAACCCTTTAACCCTTCCCCTTTACCCCTTACCATTAAACAAAGCCTTTAACCCTTCCCCTTTACCCCTTTAAGCCTTTCCCTTTAACCCAAGTACCATTAAACAGACCCTTTAACCCTTCGCCTTTACTCCTTTAACCCTTCCCCTTTAACCCAAGTACCATTAAACAAAACTCTTCGAAGATCTTACTCAATGGTATACCGGTTCAATGGTTTGAGCCTTCAAAATTCCCATGGAATAGTTTTGCCAAGGTGGCACCTCAAGCCTGGAACCTAGGAGAACAAGTCGCCTGATGAGGGCTCATATGATTTGGATCTGGTGGTTGTAACTGCTACATAGGGATGAGAACATGCTAAAAGCTAAGAGTTGATAGGAAGTGAGAGTGTCTACAGTAGGGGTAGCTAAGACTATTATGGAGTGAGGGGAGGGAAGTAGAGAGGTTGCGAGGGGAGAGCAAGTAGTGAGAGTGACTACAACAGCAAGGGAGCGGCTTGAGGGGGTGAAAAGAAGAAGGTAGGGGGGAGGATGGGGCTGGGAGTATTGCTCCAAGTGTATTATCTTGCATCTAGATTTAGCTTTTAGTTAGGCATTTCAGTTGCCATCATGGTAGGCAAATCTTTAAATCGGAAACCATTTCATGTCTAAAACGAATCCCTTTAAGATAACAGTACAATGCAATGTGAAGTCTTTCAAAAAGTCACCAAAGCCCCACATATATATTATCTAATTTGACTTTTCTATGCAAAATATAAAGCCTAAGTGTAGATGTAATACTATAAAAGTACAAGCCACATATTTCCAGGCCTTAAAACAACATTATTTCCATAGGGATGTGGGAAAGGGAAAGCATTTTTTCATCAAGCATGATGATCATGATTGCAACTAATGGAAGTTGAAGATCTCCTTTCATTTGATGGACAATATCCATAGCTTTAAATTACTCCTCGGCATTAAAATGTTCCACATCCAAATCTGTGGGGGTTAAAGGTCATTGTGCCTTTGCCTCGGTTATGTACAATACTCAAACACATATATAAATGAATGAAAAAGAAGATTAGGGTGGTTCTGCACCCACCAAAACTTGTGTGGTTCTCTGTCTCTCTCTCTTCTTCTTCCATTCATTGCTTCCGTTGAGAGCACTCTCAACTGGTATCAGAGCCACGGGTCATCTAGCTGAGCGTGCGTGAATGCTTGAAGCTTAGCAGCTCTGTGGGAGGAAGGAGAAGCTTTGTGGGAAGCTTTGTGGGTGACTTTACTTGCATCCAAGTGTGCAGAGACCTTGGAGGAACCTTTGGAAAAGTCACTTTGGCTTTGCGAAGTGGTTTTGAGAGCCTGTTAAGTGGTTTGAAATAAAAAAGTCGTTTTTTGAGCTTTTCCCTGTTCCGTTCGATGACAGAGACTCCATATTGACTTGTAGAGGCAACTATTGCTTGCTTTTGGTGTCCGCTTCACTTCAGGAGCTTGGAAACACCTTCATTCTTGAATCTGGGATCATTTCATTGGATTTTTGACTCACTGTGTCAGTTCCTACGTTTTTTGCCCGGGTGTTGGAACTCAAGTTTGGAGCAACCATTTGCAGATCTGTCAGTTCTGGTGGACTCAGGAGGTCCTAAAACTTCTATGTTGCTCATCATTCGCACTCCGGTGGAGTTTACAAACAGCTCTGTTTCCAAAAACGTTTTTCAGTCCGTGTGTTGGACCCAGTGATTGAGACCACGGTTTCTAAAACCGTTTGTCCCATTGCGTTCCGGACGCCCAAAAACCCCTACCTATCAGTTCTCGCATAATTCGGTGGAGGATTTTCAGAGTTATAGATCTCTGTGTATTCGATTTCGTCTCTCTGTTATGCATTTTTCATTCTAAGGTTTTGAAACCTTAGATTTATGCCACATGGCAGTGGATAAGTATTGACTCCCATTTCTCACTCATCGGTTGGGATTTTGGAGTTCTGGCAGAAGAGAGATATTTGCAGATTTTCTTGCTGAGTCCGATTATGCAATGGCGCCCATGTTTTGAGGCATCTCAGGTTCTATTTTCAGTAGCGCTCATTACCGTGGGACTATGATTTCTTGAGCATACCTTATGCAGATCACTCTGGTTACAGTTTGAGCAGTGTGCGCTCATTCGTGGTATGCATTGGGTTGCAGTGGATGATTTATAGGCCATTTGGATGCATTGCGGTCCTTGTTGGATGCGCTGATAGGCCCAAATTGCCTTGTGGGATGCTATTTTTTATGGACGCTTTGCACATGGATGCTATTTTATGCTGAGGGACACTTTGACACATTGCTGGTGATGCACTGATAGTGCTATGCTCTCTTGGATGAGATATTATTGATGCATATACCAGTGGACGGTGTTTATTCTTGAGTCATTTGGCACTTATTGGCATTTCCTTTTGGGCCAGATTTGCTCATATGGATGCATAGTATATGCACATGAGTCAGATGCATCTTTTGATGCTTTGAGCTTTGAGTTTTGGTGATATTTCACTCTATTGTGGCATACACATTTGGGTGCACTTGGTATTTGGTGTGATTCTCTCTTGCAGGCACTAGCATTTGGGATTTTGTTTCATTTGCATCATGGCATCCTCTTCCATGTCTGAAAAGGAGTTTTTCAACATTAAAAAGTTTGATGGGACAAACTTTTCTTTGTGGAAAGAACAAATAAGGGATGTGCTTATTCAAAAGAAGCAGATTAAACCCTTGGCAGGGATTGAAGCTAAGCCTGCAAATATGTCTGAGGATGATTGGAATGAGTTGGATGCATTAGCAAAGTCTACTATTAGACTTCATCTTGCAGAGTCAGTTTATTTCACAGTAGTAAATGAGCAGACTACAGAAGATTTGTGGAAGAAACTGTGTGCCGCTTATGAGAAGGAAACTGCCTCCAATAAAGTTTACCTCATGAAGAGGTTGTTTGAGCTGCAGATGAAGGAAGGGGTCTCCATTGCTTCTCACTTGAACGAATTCAATATTATTTTCAGCCAGCTTCAGGCTCAGAAGATGAATTTTGATGCAGAGACTAAGGCAATATTTCTCTTATGTTCATTGCCATCCTCATGGGATACCTTCCGTACAGCTGTCAGCAACTCTGCACCTGGTGGAGTACTGAAATTTGATGATGTTGTGGGTAGCTTGTTGGCTGAGGAGATTAGATGGAAGTCTATGGACAGCAGCAAGCAGGATGCAGCCTTAAATGTGCAAAGGGGCAGATCACAGTTCAGGGAGAAGTCCCAAGAAAGAGGGAAGTCTCGTAGCAAATCTAGGGCACGGAACATTGAGTGTTACCACTGTGGCAAGAAGGGCCATATGAAAAAGGATTGCTACAAGCTAAAAAGAGAGCAAAAGGATAAGAAAAAGAATGGAAATTGGGGTGCAAATCAAAAGGAAGAGAGTCCAAGGGAGGACAAAGGAAAAGTGAAGATCGAGGAGATCAATGCAATCACACATGATAGTGACAATGATGTTCTCTTCATGTCTAGTTTATCTGCAGAGTTGCTTACCACTTCAGATGATGCATATTCCCAGGATTGGATTTTGGATTCTGGTGCTTCATTCCATGTTACTCCCCATAGGGAATGGTTCTCCACTTATGACAGTGGAAAGACAGGTTGTGTGCATCTTGGAAATGACTATATATGTGACATAGTAGGAGCAGGTGACATAAAGTTTTCTTTTGCAAATGGGTCTGCATTTGTTTTGAAACATGTGAGACATGTGCCTAAGCTGACCAAGAGTCTTATTTCAGTGGGTCAGCTAGATGATGCTGGTTTTCACACCACTTTTGGCTTTCAGAGTTGGAAAATTCAGAAGGGCTCTATGCTTTTGGCCAGGGGTGCCAAGTGTGGGACTTTGTATCCCTTACATGTATCAAGGGTATTTGATCATGTTGTTGCAATAACCGAGCAGCCAAGCACTTCTTTGTGGCATTGCAGGTTAGGGCACATGAGCCGGAATGGAATGAAACTCTTATGCCGTTTCGGTTATGTACCGCATTTGAGTTTCTCTGATTTTGAATTTTGTGAGCATTGTCTCTATGGGAAGCAGACTAAATCAGCCCATAAAAGAAGGGGAAAGAAAGAGTTTGAAATGCTTGATTTGGTGCATTCAGACGTATGTGGTCCCATGCCTACACGGTCATTAGGCGGGGCTGAATACTATGTGACATTCATTGGTGATGCAACTAGGAAAGTGTGGGCTTATGCTATAGCTCAGAAGAGTGATGTGTTCCAGGTATTTCAGAAATGGCTGGCCTTGGTTGAGAATCAGTCAGGTAGAATGCTTAAATGCCTACGGACTGACAATGGTGGAGAGTATCTCTCTCATTACTTTCAGCATTTCTGTGATACACGTGGGATTAAGAGGGAGCTCACATCCCCTCGTACTCCAGAGCAAAATCCAGTTGCAGAAAAGATGAACCATACCATTCAAGAAAGGTTGCAATGCATGCTTTCCAATGCAAGTCTTTCTGGTGGTTTTTGGGCTGAGGCAATGAAGAGTGCAGTGCATGTGATCAATAGATCACCTAGTAAGAGTTTGGATGGTGGTATTCTTGAAGAGGCATGGAGTGGCAAGAAGCCCTCTTACTCTCATTTGCGTATATTTGGGTGTGAGGCATATGCACATGTGCCAAAAGAGCTTCGAAAGAAGCTAGATCCTAAGTCTAGGAAATGCATCTTTCTGGGTTATGGTGAAAGTGGAGAGATGGGCTATCGTCTCTGGGATCCAGAAGCAAAGAAGATCATACGCAGCCATGATGTGGTCTTCAATGAGAAGAAGATGCATAAGGCACCCATGAGGGGTGTGGAAATGAGGAGAATCACTTTCCAGGATGTGAATCCACCTGCATATGTTGATAGACAGCAAGCTGTCCATGCACCAAATGTGCAAGAAATGGTATCACCAAGTACTCCCACAGGTATACAATCAAGGGTAGATGATGGATCATCTATTGGTGGAAATGATGAGCCAAATGTGGCTGATATGCAAGTGGGACAGCAAGCGAAATGCCCTTGAGAAGATCATCTAGAGTGTCTAGACCACCTGATAAGTTTGTTCCAGGGGTAGACTATGTGATGCTTACTGATTGCAGGGAGCCTTCTTGCTACAGAGAGGCTATGATGTGTGAGGATCATTGCAAGTGGGAGTATGCTATGCAATCAGAGATGAGTTCACTTATGAAGAATAAGACTTGGGACTTGGTTTCTTTGCCACATGGAAAGAAAGCATTGCCATGTAAATGGGTCTACAAAATGAAGGTCACAGGTGATGATGTGCCTAGGTACAAGGCCCGTTTGGTTGCTAAAGGGTTCAAGCAAGAGAAGGGTGTGGACTTTGATGAGATATTCTCTCCGGTTGTGAAGATGACCACACTTAGATGCATGCTTGGACTAGTGGCATCAGAGGATATGGAGCTTATGCAGATGGATGTCAAGACAACTTTCTTGCATGGGGATTTGCATGAGGAAGTTTACATGGTGCAGCCAGAAGGCTTTGAAGAAAAGGGCAAAGAGCATTTAGTTTGCAAGCTGAAGAAGAGTCTCTATGGTCTCAAGCAAGCACCTAGAGAATGGTATCAGAAGTTTGATGCTTTCATTCGGTCCCAGGGTTTTAGAAGGAGTGAAATTGATCACTGCCTCTACACTAAAAGCGCTAAGGATAATAGCTTGATAATCTTGGCACTATATGTGGATGATATGCTATTGGCTAGCAAGAATACTTATGAGCTAGATGCATTAAAGGCCAAGTTGCATGAGGCCTTTGATATGAAGGATTTGGGACTTGCAGGTCATATTCTTGGTATGCGCATCACGCGTGATCGGAGTAGGAAACTCCTTTGGCTTTCACAGAAGGAGTATGTTACAAAAGTATTACAGCGTTTCAATATGGAGGGGGGGAAGGCAGTGAGTACTCCATTGCCTCTATGTGAAACTGAGTCATACAGATAGTCCCAAATCAGATGACGAGAGGGCCATGATGGCCAAGGTTCCTTATGCATCAGCGGTTGGGAGTCTTATGTATGCTATGATAGCTACAAGACCAGACATTGCATTTGCAGTGGGAGTTGTTAGCTGCTATATGGCTAATCCAGGAAAGAGGCATTGGGAGGCAGTTAAGTGCATCATGAGGTACATGAAGGGTACCAAGGAGATGTGCATCTGCTTTGGTAAAGGAGACATGCGTGTACTTGGGTACACAGATTCAGACTCTGCAGGGCATGTGGATAGTAGGAGATCCACTTCTGGTTATGTGTTCACCTTTGCAGGTGGTGCAGTGTCGTGGATGTCTCGTGCACAGAAGTGCGTTGCTTTGTCTACCACAGAGGCTGAGTATGTTGCAGCCACAGAGGGTTGCAAGGAGGCTATATGGCTTGATCGGCTAGTGGGAGATATGGGGATTCATACAGGTGTACCGACATTGCATAGTGATTCCATGAGTGCTATTCAGCTAGCACGGAATCCGGTCTTTCATGCAAAGACCAAACACATTGAGGTCAAGTACCATTTCATCAGGGAGGTACTTGAGGACAAGCGCATAGAGCTTGTCAAGGTTCATACAGATGATAACCCTGCAGATATGCTGACAAAGAGTCTACCTAGTCAGCGGTTTGAGTATTTTCATGTATTGATGGGCATTGGATAGTATGCTCACTGGTTGTTCTCCCTTAAAGGCACATTGTCCTTTAAGTGGGAGGTTGTGGGGGTTAAAGGTCATTGTGCCTTTACCCCGGTTATGTACAATACTCAAACACATATATAAATGACTACCTCGTAGTCTTTCGCTCCTAGTATGAATAAATTTGAGCTTGTAAGATCCTCCAACAAGCCTCATAGGGATGGGAGGATCATCTATGGTTGAGTTCTCGAAGCATGCAGATTGTAGAAGTCCAGTATTGCTTCAATAAATCTCTTATCGTGTGTTTTTGTATTTGGGAGCTTTCTCTAAATTTCATTTTCACATAAGATAAGATAATAGATTGCAAAGCATGTTTTCACACTATCTAAATAAGGCGACCACAGGGTGGTTATCTACTCTTTGCACTATACATTGCTTATGTGAGCACTGAGTTGTTTTCTTTCTTGACCACCCATAAATCTCTTCAAAAAGTTAGGCTCTTGGATTATTGCCCTTTTCTAGTAGTGACCCTACTAGCCATTAGGCCTCAATGGGCCTCTCTCCATGGGCTCTTTATTAATTGATGCTCCATGACTATTCTTTAGATCTTGCTAAAGGCTCAAAGTATTTGATATTACTATAGGGAAAGCAGGGGTTGAGACTTCAAAGCATATCAAATATTTTTTCTCTACACCATCAGTGGAAGTGAGATAGTACTTTATATATATTTTGGGTCTTTATATACACAACTCTATTTTTTGCAGAGTATACTACTTGATTTTTTTTCATGGCTTCTTGCCATCTCGAGCCTCAGCTTCAAGTCTCCCCACTTCAAAGAAGGGGCAAGCAAAGGGAAAGCAAGGGGCTGAGAAGTCCGTCCTCATTGATGATGTGATGAGAACCGCTTACCGTGCTACTTGATGCTCATGAAAAATTTTTGAGAAGGTAGTCACTTAGAGTACTTATATGTAGGCTAGAAGCGTTTCAAAATTTTTTATGTGAACTAATTCGTTCCTTGGTGTGCTTGAACAAGTTTTTCTTAAAACAAAGGATTTCAAGGTATGGCATGATGACATATTGGCCAAGAATTGGTACACCTGCTTAGTTCCAAAGTATGCCTTGAACCTCAAGGAGGTTTGTGGTAGGTGTGCCTTCAATAGGCATAGGGATCAGGTGCATGGCTTGCAAGCCATGCTACCTCTTCCAAGGGGACCCATCCTTAAGGGTGGCCATCCTAAGGGGCATGTGGTTGATCCATGTCATCAAGATCACTCCATCAAACATTCGCTCGACACGGGCAAGCATTATGACAATGCTTGCAACACAACGCGAGCTAGGGCTAGGGCAAGTGCAAGAGAGGCATGACCTCAGAAGAGAGGGCTAGACAAAGATACTTGGATAGAGGCAAGAGTCATGGAGAAGATGGTGAAATGGGAAGGTGGCAAGGAGGATAGAATTAGGGGGCAAGCAAACCGTGTGGAGGAGAAGAAGGACAATATATTTACCCAATCAAGGCTACATCTCCATATATGACGAGGACACATCTTAGGAGGAGTGAATGCTGTGTTTTGTGATAGTGTGTTTTTTGAAAAAATTACTTGTTTAATGGATTTCACTTTGCCTTCCATTTAATGTTGTTATAAAACTAATGCTTAATGTACTTTTGTATTTTTTCACTTTCATTAGGTAAGTGTGTCATTCCCTATTTGTTTCATTTATGGTTGTGTGTACGATTACAAATATTAATATGAGGACTTGGTTTTGATCATGTTTCCATACTCTCCATGTTGATATGGGACTCGCTGATCTTTGCCATGGCTCTTTACATACAATAAATTCTATTCTATGTTTGCAACAAAGAAGTTGTTTTGTGCATGCATGCTAGAAACTAATTTATTCATCCTACTTATCCATGGCTAGATCCCCGAGTATCTTCACTCAACCTGTCCCCCATCTCATAATGTGCGGGTGTGCGCACATGGATCGAGCACGATTGGAGAAATGTGCTTTGAATTTTGCCAGGGTCTATCTGAGGGACCCCTGGATGCTTTGACAAGAGACAGGTACACGCACGAATTCTCCAAATAAGATCATGTTAAAGACATCTAGTGGTGCGTGGACGTCTTTTATGGTCAGGCTACATCACCCATGCAAAGTGCCTATGCATGTAAAAAGATGCTAAAGAGGAGGTGCTGAGTGACCCGCCTAATGATGGCAATGACAATGGGAGTATGAGCGATAGCAACACCGAGCAGTAGTTTATTTGTCTTGTCCAAAATCATCAATTATATGTCTTTTTGGGATTCATAAAATGATTTTGTATGAGGGCCTCGACACGATTTTAGCAAATACTACTCTTGAATGCTAGATGGGTTAAATGTTTGTGGGATAGTTGATGTGATGCCCCATGATGGTTGTTTTAATTGTCATTTAACATGATCTTCACACACATTGCCATTATGAAATGTCTCATCTCTCATGACATTGAATGGTATACCATTTTTTTCAAATGCTTTTGTCCATCTTAAGTGCTCTTCATGCACTTATTGCCAAAGAAATCCATCCTCCATAGAAGATTGTTCTCCCTTTTTTCTCTTCTTTACTTGACAGGCATTAGTCACCTCAAAACTCACTTGTGACCCACTTGCTAGCAAATCTACATCACCTTCATGTATGGATACACCCCTCACATTTATTGGTGCTTCTCCTTCAATCGTCTCATCAACCTCAGCGCTCACATCTTGTTGACTTGGACAATTCCTTATCAGGGTTAGATTAACCACTTTCTTCACTTTCTCTAAATACAATTTGCATAACGGAAGAACATCAGACAGAGTGCATGAGCAAGCTCCAACGTCGCTGCCTATTCTGAGAAAATGTTGCTTGATGCGAGTAGAACTGGCTCGTGAACTTGTGTCCACAATATTTACACTACACGAAAGAGACCGAGGCATGTACTTTTTGTATCTCTGTCACATATGACCAAATCTTGCCGCACACCATGCTTTTGAAGTTGCAAAAAGAACAAAATTCAAAAAAATTAATTTCCATATGCAATAGAAACATACTGCAATACATATTTTGTCGAAAACAACACATATCCTTTAAAAAACACTTTCAAGAATGCAATATATTTATTGTCATTCATTCACGTTCTATTGAAAGAATATGAAATATTCATTCAAAAGAAAGTGTAAGAACGAGTAATGAAAATTAAGAGACATGGATTCATTTCTATTGAAAGAATACACTCAAACTGTAAATCATTCATTCACATTCTATTGAAAGAATATTAAATATTCATTCAGAAGAAAGTGTAAGAATGAGTAATGAAAATTGGGAGACATGGATTCATCTCTAATGAAAGAACACTCAAACTGTAAATCATTCATTCACATTCTATTGAAAGAAGATTAAATATTCATTCAAAAGAAAGTGTAAGAATGAGTAATAAAAATTGAGAGACATGGATTCATTTCTATTGAAAGAATATACTCAAATTGAAAATTATTCATTCACATTCTATTGAAAGAATATTACATATTCATTCAAAAGAAAGTGGAAGAATGAGTAATAAAAATAGAGAGACATGGATTCATTTTTATTCAAAGAATATACTCAAATTGAAAATCATTCATTCACATTCTTTTGAAAGAATATTAAATATTCATTCAAAAGAAAGTGTAAGAATGAGACAAGTGTATAATAACCTTTAAAACTTTAAATTCATACACCTTTAAAACTCTTTGTATTCTTTCACATTCTAATGAAAGAATATTAAATATTCATTCAAAGAAAGTGTGAGAATACAAACACAATATAAAATCATATTTCTCACAAGAGATCTAAGGAACTCAACAAGGAGATCCTAGAACTCCCACATATAAAATTTTTCTCATAAGAGATCTAAGGAACTCAACAAGGAGATCCTAGAACTCCCACAAACAAATTTCATAGACACAAAAAAAAGTACTTCCACAAATAAATTTTCTCACAAGAGATCTAAGGAACTCAACAAGGAGATCCTAGAACTCCCACGTACAAAAAATTTCTCACAAGAGATCTAAGGAACTCAGCAAAGAGATCGAACTTAACAAGGAGATCCTAGAACTCCCACGTACAAAAATTTTCTCACAAGAGATCTAAGGAACTCAACAAGGAGATCCTAGAACTCCCTCAAACAAATTTCATAGACACAAAAACAAGCACATTTCTCACAAGATATCTAAGGAACTCAACAAGGAGATCCTAAAACTCCCACAAATATATTTTTCTCACAAGAGATCTAAGGAACTCAACAAGGAGTTCCTAGAACTCCCACAAACAAATTTCTTAGACACAAAAACACCAAGAGCACATTTCTCACAAAAAGACCTAAGACACTTTTCTCACAAGAGATCGAAGGAACTCATTAAAGAGAACCTAGAACTCTCATAAACAAAGACACAAAGACCAAAACCACAAATCTCACAAGAGATCTCAGGAACTCAAAATGAGATGGATCCTAAAGCTCCCTAACACACAATCCATCTTATTTCAAACCTTCTAGATTGCTTTCACAACCTTGAAGGACCTTTATTCTTCTTTGCCTTGTTTGATCTCTTATGCTCGGCTGGGGAACCAAGCGTGAGATAAGAGACACTAGCAAACAGTGCCCTTATATACAGAAACGTAGCCACATATTTCTCCTAATACATGTTTATTCATACGAATACATTATTCGTATGAATAGGTATTCATACGAATAAAATCTATGCGTAAAATATAGAGGGATGATGTGTCGATTTATGTTAAAAACGTGATATGTCATCGCTTTTTGACCCGATTTTTTCTTTCATTTGAGTGATTTTCCCGCATTTTTTGAATCATGAATTCAAATTTTTCTACTTAGTTTCTTGGTATGCCCAACTCTATCTTTTTTAGGACGTGGCATCGGTCACATACCTAGAGATGGAGCACGTGGACAAAATTGGGCATATTTTCCCCATGGGTTAGGGTATGATGGTGTGCCCAAGATTTATGTTTCATTTGCATCGTGGCTTTCATGGTAGATGAAGAGATGGTTTCTCACGATGTTGGCTAGGGGTTTCACTCCCTAGCAAGTGTGGATCAACACATCAAGGAATTCCAGCAACATGTCCAAGGGAATCTAAGTGCTCCAAGCCAATGGGATATGATTTCTTGATGATCCATGACAAACTCAATATTGCAAGGAAGCTGGAATCGACTACTTTCTAGCCCATTGATGAAGACAATGCCAGTGTCAAGATTTGGACCACCCTAAATGCCGAGCACGTTTTTATCTATGTCGAGCAAGACAACACAATGAAAGAGTGTTCATCCTTGACATTCGAATAAGATGGCAAATGTATGGCAATGTCGGTCTCATTGCAATTGATGCATTTGACACCAATCTGTACAAGGTACATGTCCTCACTCAGATGCACATACATTTTCAATGGTATTTTTAGTTCTGATTTTACATTTCTTGATCTCAACAACTGATATCCGAGCCATGTTGCTCCTTGTTTTACTTTAACAAATCTTCTTGTGTGTGCTCGACCAATGATCTTAAGAAGATATGAAGCTTTGCCTCTTCATCATCGACGTGATGCCATAGACTTGCATTACTTTACCTATGCTATGAGGTAGCCTACTGTCACTACACTTTAAGGGATCCACCACCATTTTTGGTCTTTTCTTAGAGCGTGCTCTAGGCTAGAACATGTGAAGTGAGAATGTAATGGAATGAGGAAAAGATAGACTAGAAAGGGGAGCACTCAAGGAGAAAGGGAGAAGACAGATTGATCTGGATGGAGTGAGATGAAGAAGACTCTATGTATTATTCAACGAGCATGTATGTTCAAATAGAACATCAACTTATTATGTTACAATGACTTGCGTTGCGCATGAAGGTTTTGGAACGGTCCACTATAGAACATTGTTTGCTAAATGACATTATTATGTTACAACGACTTACATTGCGAGTGGAGGTTTTACAAACTTTCACTACTTTTGGATTATTTAGAACATTGTTTATGGACTTATCATGTTTTAACACCCCTCTTTAACTCTGAATGATGTTCAAAAAAGCTAAGGGGTGATGAGGCCCATGGATTTACAATTGTACCGATGAACCGCTTGTCTAGGGAGAGCTTTGGTGAGAATATTAGTGAGCACTTGATATGTGGGAACAAAAATTAGCTTGACGTCATGATGTTCAACGTGATGCTTTACAAAGTGATATTTCAAGTCGATTTGCTTGGTGCAATCACTCTGCATGAGATTTGGCAAGTCAAGATGTAGGTTTGATTGTCACAATGTAGAACAAAGGAGACACCACTGATGAACCCAAGCTCTTTGAGCATGCCATCACATATGGTTGTAGAAACTGTCAGCTTCGTCAATGGAGATGGCTACTGTGGCTTACTTTTTACTATACAAACTAATGGGGCCTCCTGCAAGTTGAAAAACATGCCTAGATGTATTTAAATGATTCAAGGTCTCCTCACCAATCGGCATTGCACTAGACTATAAGTTGAAGGAAATATGTGCGGGTGTAGATGATGTTGTGTTTCATTATGGATCGAAGATATCCGAGTAGGCGTAGCATGGCCTGCCAATGTGTGTGGCCTAGGTTTTGCATGAATTGAGACACCTTTGAAGTAGCAAAGAAGATGTTGTGGGATGGTGCAGGTAACAAGATATCGAATGGACCCAATGGCCTGATGGTATGGGAGTCGTTTCATGGCAAATAATTCCTCTTCAGTTGTTGGAGCCATTGCCAGTGTAAGCTTTGTGTTAATTTCCATTGTGATGGTGTACTATTTGACATGCTTCATCTGAAATCGATGAAGGATTTCTGAGATATACTACTCCCGAAGTAAGGTGATTGTACCTTTAGGGCCATCGTGCCAAATCTGGATGCCCAAACAATACTCGACAAGGCCATTGTGAGTCAAAATTTAATCTGCAAGAGAAAGTCAAAATTGTTGCTTGCTAAGAGGAGTCAATGTATAGACCCAAGAGACAAAAGGAAGGAGAAGAACACTTGATGTATGCATTGCTGTAAGAGAGAGTTTGAGTGAACCCAAGTTCTACAAGGTATTTGTTGAGCCTTAGGTACTAGACATGGGGGGATTGTTTTAATCCACATAGGCTCTTTAGAAGAAGACACACTTGAGTCTCAGTGCCTGGCTTGACATACCCATCAAGTTTTTTCATATAAACTCTCTATGATCAAGGAAGGATGCCATTGAGAAATTCTATTTTGACATCCATCTAATGAAGGTGGAGCCCATAGGAAGCACAGAGAGTGATGATGAGCCAAAGGGACTACATCTTTACAACCGGGTCATATGTGTCCATGAAGTCTATACCTCATATCTGAGAGAACCCTTGAGCCACTAGCCCAGCCTTGTAGCGAGAGATGCAGCTATCAAAATTGTATTTCTTCTTTAATAACCACTTGGATCCAATGATCTTACATTGTGGATGTGGATCTACAAGCACCTAAGCTCGGTTCTCCATGAGTGAAGATTACTCATCATCCAATTGCATTGTGCTAGAGAGGTGCCTCATTGGAGTGAAGAGTGTGATGAAGTGGACTATGGAATATGATCATTTGGGGAGGTCTCAACAACATCTGTAGGATCATGTGCTATATCAAGTGCATATTCAAAGTCCAAAAATTGAGGATGATACTACCCTCGTGTTTGCCTTGTGGACCGTCAAGGAGCAAATGTGGTCAGAGGTGGGGATGCATCAAGCACATTGTTGAGGAGCTCTAGCCAAAGTAGTTGAGGCAAGGCATCAAGGAATTCATCAGGTGCATCATGGATTGCTTCTTTGTCCTATATTGTGACAATCAATCTTGCATCTTGATTGCCCACAATCTCATGCAGAGTGATCGCACCAAGGTATCAATTTGAAATATCACTTTGTAATCTCGCTACTGTTCTCATGAAGGCTTTCCTAGGCCAACTCACTAGAAGTATTGTAAAATTTTGAAACATGTGAAGTGAGAAGGGAATGGAACAAGGAAAAGATAGGACAAAATGGGGAGCACTTAAGGAGAAGGGGTGAAGATAGATTGATTTGGATAGAGTGAGATGAAGACGACGACTCCATGTATTATTCATTGAGCATAAACATTCAAATAGAATGCCAACTTATTTTGTTACGATGACTTGCACTACGCACTGAGGTTTTGGAACCTCAGCACACAAAAGAGACTACATGAAGATATAGGCTCAGTGATAAATAGGGAAGGAGTAAGAGTTCTACAAGAAGACATGATTGCTAATGTGTTTGTGAAGCACTTATCAGATATAGTGGTAATAGTCCCTCAAGTTATGCCAGACTATAGATTGGGGTTGGATGATATCCTTAGCAAAATGCAGATAAGATTTTTGCCTCATGAAGCTACTCTTTTGCAGAGACCCTTCTCATAGGACGAGATTAAGTGCATGGTTTTTTCTATGGCCAGTGGGAAAATACCCTAGTCTAGTTGGGATCCCCATAGAATTTTACCAACATTACTGGCAAGTGTGTGGTAAGGATATGACCCTACTAATAAATCACTGCTTTTTGAAGGGCTAAATGCCAAGAAGTTTAAACACTGTAATTGTGAGGTTAATCCCCAAAAGTCAGAATAGATCTTTGCTTGGGCATTGGAGGCCACTCAATATGTTGAACTATGTCTACAAAGGAATGGCAAAAGAAATACCAAATAGGGTAAAGTTCATTCTTAGCAAAATCATACATGCCAAACAATATGGGTTTGTAGTTGGGAGAACTATTCAGGATGCAGTCTTGATTGTGATTCTTGCTATTGATTATGCTATACTACACAATGAGAAGTTTATACTTCTGAATCTAGATCTCCAAAAAGCAAATGATAGATTTAGTTGGAGTCATTGCTACCATGAAGAGGTTGGGATCTGGGCAAGGATTTTGTGCAATGACAATAGTTTTGTTCTCTAATGCCTATGCTAGGTTGTCATTGAATGGCTATATGAAAGGTTCTTTTTCACTAAAGAGATCTATAAGGCAAGGATGCCCTCTGGCTCCTTTGCTCTTTTCCATTGTCACTGAGCCTCTACTCTACAATCTGGACTACTATCAAAATCAAGAATGCATTAGTGGGTTGAATTGTCAGATGGATCTACTTTGTGCTCGCAATTTTTTGCTGATGATAATGCTACTCTTCTTGTTGGAAGGGAGGAGAACATAAAGAAATTTTTGGTAGTATTTGAGGAGTTTTCAGTGGTCTCATATTCTAAGATCAACCAAGATAAAACAACTATAGTATGGTTGCGATGGGATGCTTTACCTCGCTAGTCTGCACACTTTCCTTTCCAATGGATTAGAGCAAATGAAATTATCAGATACTTGGGGTGCTCCGTTGGTTTTGCAGTTAGCCTGAAGGATAAATTTAGCTGGTGCATGAGTAAAACATAGAATAAGCTTGCAGTTTGGGAGAGTGTTAAATTATCTTTAGCTGGCAAGATTGTTGTTGCTAAACATGTATTGATGTCCATGTCTGTTTACATGATCTCTGTATTTCCATTTTTTGATACTTCACTGAGGAAAATGGATAGGATCATAAGAAACTTTGTATAGAGGGATTAGTGACATGCCATTGATTGGAGTTTTATGGTGGCTAAGAAGAAGATGGATCAACTAAAAGTGTTGACATCTTCAGATCCACATCTCTATTTCCCAAGGTTGATTTACTTTGTGTGACAAGTTGGACCACATAGCACCATCTCAAATCATAATGATTCACCAACTATGTTTAGCATGGAAATGACATTATCAATAAACATATAGGAATCCCTTAAAAACAAGGTCATGAGCTTGATCCATACATCTATGCATGTTGACATTAGTTAGGAAGAACAAAATTATTATAGACCACCCTATATTCTTTTACAACAAGATTTTCTAAACTCACCTTGCAAGATAACTTGTATGGGTCCACATTGTCATTTGACAAATGAAGCTTCTTGAAAAGGTAGAGCCACAATGAACACTTGTAAAAGAAGCATATTTGGGGCACGTAAAACCATAAGAGTCTTTCACAATGTATTCAAAGTGAAGTACGTCAAGACCTTGGACTAAGGTTCGTTGTAGCAAAGAAAGATTTAGGAGAGACCCACTAGTCCCAACAAAAGAATCTGTTCTATAACTTTGTTTCTTGTTTTTTCAACAAAAAAAAAAGTATTTATTAATAAGCAAAAAAAGATGAGTACAAAGATAAGATTAACTTCTTCCTAGTTCACATAGGCTTACGGCTTGGTTAATGACTGAGGAGATTTTTAGCAAAATACTTAAAGATCGTGATAAGTCTTTATAGTCTCCTCAAAGAGCAAATCTCTAACACAAGCTCTCTTGAATAAAGATCAAATTGTTGCGACATTTCCAAATATTCTAAATGATTATTGCCCTTGTTAATTGCCAAACTGCATACATAAGTAAGGCATTTTTGCATGTTAGACAAATGAAAAAGGAGAAGCGCCCAAGCCATCTACAAACTTACCACACCAGATCGCTCGAAATAACTTCAACATGAAGTTTGCAATAGAAGAAGAAGTATGTAGCACTATAATGATCCAACGAAGGGCATTGCCCTAAAGTTGAAATCCCTAGCCTATTTCAGAAGAACGCAACTCTAGGATTCTTTTGCTAGATAAAACAAAACTTCTTTAATACTAATAAATACAAGTAACAAATGAGTACTTTTATTGAATGCCTAGAATGCAAATTAGGTTGCAAAAGCAGAAAAGAACACCGACTAATGGGAATTGTAGGCCAACATTTAACATATGTTTACTAAAGAGCTTTTTAGATCTTCAAATCATTAAGTGTTTCCTCTTGACACCTGTGTTAGTGGAACCAAATATACAGCTGAGAGCATTGTTGTTAGCTTCCTCATCTTTGAGCCTTTCTTTCGCATCCTCTAACATTGCAAAGAACCCTACTCACTAATGTCCATAGTTTATTGCTTTTGCAATACCCTATATTTATTGTATATCAGTAATGCTTTTGTAATAGATCCAAATCTATAAAATCACATCAAAGTGGCACAAATTATTTATACCTTTAGGCCACACGTCAATTTCACAACATGGTATCAGAGCCTAAAAGCCTTTGAGTCTATATGAATTTGGTGCAAGTGAATGAGCATCTCTCTCTCTTCTTGCCCTATACATTCAATTACTTTTTTACTCAGATATAAGATTCAAAGCTAGAATATCTGAGCTCTAGTCTCATTAAATACCAAAAGCATTGAAATATACATCATTGTATAACATATCAATTGGCAATTGAAAGAAAAAAAATTGTGACTCTTAATAATCCATCCTTTTTGTTCATGAAGAATAATACAAATTTTGTGAGATGTGTTTCAACTACCTCCATAATGGACTCAATACAATCTGCAACACAACAATGGGCAACAAATACAGATTTTGATTTCCTATCAATAAGAGGTTGTTATTTTAATTAATCCTCCATTTTCTCTTGAATATGTGGGGGTATACAGTTCTTATAAAGTATCATTAACTCATCCCTATGGAGTACACATAGAATAGTACATGGTAGTTTCTTTCCCAAAAATCCATATAAGAAAAAAAACATCTCTCCCAAACTAACTATCAAGTTTGAAAAAATAGTCTTATGGCTTTTTATTACCTTTATAGCATCTATTATTAGTGGCCTGCATTGGGACCCACTTGTACTTTTTGTATGCTTGAGGGATCCAATTAATCGTTGTCATTTTTTATATTATTCAAGGTGACAAACTTTGATATTGCTCATTTTTCAATTCCCACCTTGAAAACATAAAGCGAAACTTAGATAGAATATTTCATAATTCATGATAGGACTTTACAATAAGAAAACAATCAAACGTGTAAAAAAAGTCAAAGAAACAATATTTTCTCTTAGCAAAACAGTTGCTTCTTCACACTATCTACTACAACTAAACAAGATTAAATCAAAGACTCACTACTTATATGACAAAGAACTAATTATTTAAATTTTTGTATTAATAATTTGAATCTATAGTTCTTGATAAAGATAGTGACTGAAAAGGAGATAAAGTATTAAAAATGTGGTACTTCTTAGCAAAGCTCTTCTATCTATATATACAAATTTGCATTCAACAACCAAGAACAAAAGATCAACCACATGAATAAAAAGACATAAATCTAGTTGTCTATCTTTCAAAATTTAATGAAAGAAATAAATCTAAATACTATCTTGTTATCTATGTTCAAAAAATTGATTAAAGAAATACTATGCTTAAACTAAAATCAAAAGCTATCACAGAACTGCTAACGCCTTTAGAACTGCCCCCGACAGCTTCTCGTCGTTCTTAGAGAAAAAATGATAGAAAAATCCAAAGGTGTCACCTTTCTCAGTGACCAAAACTACACTCCAGACCAATGGAGCTCCATGACAAGATACAGTGCAGTAGGCCCAAACAGGGATGTCCATGTAGGACCTATCGAGAGGCTCCTACATTGGAGCTGTCCAAGGTGGAGGAAGGAGTCTCTTCAAAGCGCCGCAAAGCCCCAAAGCAAACTGTGAGGGAGAAACTTACACTAAGGGCCAAACGAATATTTGGCGATGCCTCCAGCACCGGACCTTCTGAGAAACTCCTTGGAAGCGCTTTCAAAGGTAAGCTGCCTACCGTGAAGGTCCACAATGGCATACTCAATGAAATGACCAAATGGCTGTGTTCCTGTGTGATTGTCGGCGGATACATTCATGGCCCTCGTCCACCCGCAATGTTTCTAGAGGGTTGGGTTAGGAATTTTTGGACGCGCAGAAGTCTGAATGTTACAAGCATTCGTTTCCTGAGGAACTAGTATATCGTTTTTCTCTTTGAGAAGGCCGAGATGGCAACTGAGGTTGAGCAAAAAGGAACATGGATGATCAAAAACCAACCCCTCTCTATCCAACTCTGGGACCCTTCATTTAATTATGATTTACCCCCGCCTTCCAAAGCACCCATTTGGGTAGAGTTTCTATACCTTATGTTGTCTCTCTTCCCCCAATTGGAAGCGTTATGTCTCCCTCTAGGCCAATTTCTAGGATTAGAGATGGAAAGATTCATCAATCATATAAGAAATCCTCTAGCCTGTGTGTTGATGGATTTGTGTGCAGAACCTCCCAATGCCATTCGATTGCTGGATGGAGACGGGTCTGAACTTATTCAAAAGGTGTTCTACAAGAATATCCCCAACTCATGTTTCTTTTGCGGATTGGGTGGATATTTCATAAAAGATTGTCCTTCCCATAGCAGTCGTGGAAAGGAAAAACAAGTTGAGGGTAAAAAAGATCCGAAGGTACCAGAGAAGACAAGGGTGGAGGAACTAACTCTAGCGCCACAGGAAGAGAAGTAGAGCAAGACCAAAGAGAGTCGGATAGAGATAGAAAAGATGAAAGGAAAATAGATAGAGGAAGAGAGGAACATATCAATGAAGAGAACATGGAAGATAGTTCAAGAGAAGAGGATTTTGTCCCTAACATGCAAGATTTTGAGGCTCAATTCTTGCTCAGTTACAGCAAGCCGAACATGCCGCCATCTCATGAGAGGAACAGCCTTTCACCATAGTGAAGGGAAAAATAACAATTCAGCTTGAAAAAAGGTTAAATAGCTCCCACTTAGATAACCCAACCAAGAAGAGTTTAGCAGAAAGAGAAAAGAGAAGGTTGTTGTCTAGAGCATTTGCTCTATCTCCTCAAATGAGCCCGATTAACTTCAAGAAGTTGAGGAATAAAACTTCTACCCAATGATGAGTCAAAACCAAAAAATAAAATCGTTTCTTTTAGTAAATGTTTAGGGGTTATCCAATGACTTAAAGCCCCTAGATTTCAAGAGATGGATGAGGACAAATAAACTCTCCCCCGACTTCTTAGCTCTCCAAGAAGTCAAAGTAGGAGGAGCAAAGCTTCTCTGGCATCTAAAACAGATTGATGACAAGAGATTGTGGTTCACAACTGCTCATGATGAAGGAAGAGGAGGTGCAGTATTAGGTGTAGCAAATCATTGGCCCAAGGAGTAGGGAGAGTTATCTCGATTTTTAGCAACTACGGGATGGGGGTGGGGACTTTGTTCACACTGATCTCTCGTGTCAAATTTTCTCGGTGTATGCTCGGAAGGGATAGGCAGTGTGATAAGAGGTCATGAGCTGAATGCTTGGACTCACTTCAAAGAAAGGGAAGAGTTGGTTGACATATTAGAAGACACTGCTTTTACTTACAAATAATCAGATAGGACAACTTCACAAAAAAGGGCGCTTGGATAGAGCTTATTGCTCTAAGAGAATTGTTGATGAGATGCTTTGTGTTAAGAGTAGAGCTTGGGTAATGCTCCCCTTCTTTAACCACAAACCCATTTCAATAGTCCTGGAAAAGGAAGACAGGGTCATTGGCTGCTCTTGGTTTAAAGCCAATCCTTTCTTTTTTCAACTCCTGTATGTCATAAATAAGATTGCTAAAATCTGAAACAATGCTTTTGTTGGGACAGCTATTGCAACAAATAAATGGATTAGAGCCATAGACACGACAAGAGTCTTTTTAAAAGCAATCAAATGCAAAGCTAACAAAGCTAGAACCCTTAGGAATCAAAATCTTGAAGATCAACTGGCTCTCCTTGAAAGGGACAACACTGAACAAGGATAGAGACAGATGAGGATTGTAAGAGATAAACTTAGAGCAGAAGGAAAAATAACTGCTAGCCAGGCCAAGATATACACTTGTGATTGGTGGGCGGGAAGAGCAGACAAGGTCAATGATGATATGTTCAAAAGCATGCTAAAGGATCACTAGAGTCTCTTCAAGTTGGAAACAGACTTATCCAAGACTCGGGTGAAATCCTTGAGGTGATCTTAGAACACTTTAAACAACTTTTAGGAGAGGAGGAGATCATCACAATAGAAAAGGCTAGAGCTGGGCTAGAGCTCGAGGGAAATGTTCTAAAGTAAGAGAAAGAAAAGTTTCCACATTTGATAGTATCTATCTCGACAGAGACCTCACTTTAGAGGAAATGAAAGGAGTAGTTGATCAAATGGGGAAGGGTAAGACTCCAGGAGAAGATGGGCATCCTATAGAGTTTGCAAGATGGGTAGCTACAAGATCTTTGTAGAGGCATTAGCCTTTAGACTTAAAAACAAGATGCAATGCTAGATAAGGGAGGATTAAAAAGGTTTCATTCAAGGAAGACATTCTTAGAAGCTATCCTCTCTATGGGAAGGGCTTGAGCTAGCTAATGAGACTCAGCAGGACATATGCTTCGTCAAAATTGACTTTGACAAGGCATATGATAGAATGGAATTGTCCTCCCTCAAGGACATGGGAGCTAGCCCTAGATTTAGCTCCTATGTAGAAATACTTCTGTCTCAATCTAGAAGTAAAGTCAAGGTAAATGGCAGAACAACACAAGCCTTTGGGCTCAAAAGATCAATCAGGCAAGGTTGCCCGTTAGCTCCTCTACTCTTTGCTATAGCTGCAAATGCACTAGGATGGCTGGTAAAGGATGAATTGGACAAAGGTAATGTAAAGGGAATACAGGTGGAAGGGGACAAATAGATTATGTGCCAGCAATTTGTAGATGATACAAATCTAACCCCACATAATGATGAAGAGTCAGTAAGAGCTACTTTGAAGTGTCTAAATACTTTTGTATGGCCTTGGGATCCAAAGTTAATCATGATAAAATATGAATTTTTGGCACCAAGAGCCCTTCGCCTCTTTTTCTCTCTAACAAGGCCTGTAAAGAGATAAGAAAAGGCGAGGTTTTCAGACTTTTGGGAATTCTTATGGGATTCAGGTGTTCTATGCAGGACTCATGGGACTGGCAGGGTCAAAATTAAGGTGAATAGATGGCAAGGGCTTCAGCCAACTCTAGCAAGAAGAAAAATTTTCCTCAACCACTACATATATCCCTCCATCATCTACTTCATTTCCTGTTGGTGCCCAACAAAGAAATTCCTTAGACAAATCAACAGTCTATTTAGATCTTTTTTGTGGGGAGGGAATGCTGTCAATCACAAGGTTCCTAAAGTCAAATGGCAAACATGCACAATGCCAAAGGCAACAGGAGGCCTTGGTATTTAGATGTGGAGAAATCCACAGCGAGGTTCATGGCTCAATGGATCCTCAAGGCTGTGCAGAATCTCAAAAAGATTTGGGCATACTTAATCCTCAAAAATGTCAGCAAGGTCAAGGTAGACAGATGCAAACATTGGAATTACCTTCCGTTAGGATCAGCCCTCTATGGCAAGGAAGTTTGTATAGCAAAAGGGTCATACTTATGGAAAGGTATGTGGTTAGCTTGGGAATCTTTGAGACCCTTTGTAATTTGGAAAGGATTCTTTATGAAAATGGGTACTTTCTCATCCAAGGACTCAATATGGTTCTCAACCACCATATGGACAAATGCTCCTCTATGAGATGGTGAAATTAAGAATGCATTGCGCCTTAATAAAAAAGGTATTCGAGTCTGGGGAGATATTTGGGACAGAGAGCAAAGGAAGTGGATAAATAATGATATATTAAGAATCAGATTTAAACTTAACAGATTTGACTTAGAACTGCTCTCTGAGAGACAGGCCCTTTGGAATAGAGAAGCCATCTCATGGATGGGGGGAAGGTCTCCTCCTACTACTAGAGAATTTAGATGGGCAAGTCAGATAGAACTTGCTCCTGTCCCGATCTTTGTGGAAGGTCAAGAAGAGCTGATAGTTCAACTAAATCAAAAATGGCACAAAAAAGACTCGGAAAGGACTTGGATAAAGAGATTCGAGAAAGTGTGGGACAGAAATCTCCCAAAGAAGTAGGCCTACCTTTTATGGCTCATCGTGCACAAAGGGGTTAGGACTGCTAAACGGGCACTAAAAATTGGGCAAGGAGATGGGTTATGCCAAAGATGTAATAGAGCTCAGGAAGGCATTCCCCACTTGTTCCTAAACTGCAGATTCTCGAGAAAGGTTTGGGAGAATGTGCACAAACTCTATGGTTTTTTCACGATTAATTATATATTTCTTTTGTTGGGAGACACGCCAAAAAGAGCACCGGACAATTGGAATACCATGCGCAATTCCCTTTTATGGTCTCCATGGTTGTAGAGATACTCTAAGGTCTTTAGCAATGTGCATGTTGATACTAATGAAATTGTGATGAATTTATGGATGACCACAGGAAAGAGGAGCAAATCTTGAGAAGATCTTCCAACTGCAGCTGCAAATCCATGAATGCTGCAAGAAGGACGAGTAGTTTGTGAAAAAAGAGACCGTCCTTTTGGCTCAGATGCAACAAGAGGTGGGAAAAGATTATATGCTGTTAGGATCCACCCCTCAACTGGTACTTGCACCCGACCAAACAACTCCACAAGCCAAGGATTCTGTGCCCCCTGTGCCTTCTTTCTCCTTCCTCGTGCTTCCAATACATGCTTCTTCACCTTCTCTTGCGGCTTCCCCCTTGTCATCATCTGCCCTCACTGCTCTGACAACCCCTTAGCTTTCTCCTGTGTATGCTACACCTTCTTTGCCTTTGTCTCTTGTGGCTCCCCCTCCCCTAGTGGTGTATAAGAGGCCTATCTCAAGAAGCGACCCGGTAGGAGTTACTGTTAAAGTTCGTTAACGAAGTCACGCCACATGACGTCAAGCCTCCTGCTCCAAGACCAAAAACTAAAGTCATAAAGCCATGCCCCCACCCTCGAATCCCAGGCACAATCGTTCTTCAAGTGGTGGCACACATGCCCCCCAAAGAAAAGCTGCAGGACACAATTAGATAGAGGAGATGGAGTTTTCTATTTTCTGTTATTGATGGTTCAACTGAACAGAGTTTTACTATTACTGTTACTATCTTAGATGATCAGATCCTGATTTTGAAGTCTTAAGGACTTTTTTGAAGCTGTATATATTTGACTCTTTCATATTAATATAAACCCGCATTTAAAAAAATAAATTAAAAGCTAGATTATAACTTTTATTTGAATATCACTTCAAACTACTTAAACGATGAAGTTGCTCATGAGGGAGGAGATGGGGAGAGAAGACAATAGAGGATCACACAAGAGGAATGGAGCCAACACATAAGCTTGGTATTGACTATCAGCCTCATCAACAAGGAGGCTAAGGTGATCCACACAATACAAGGGGCGATAGCACCCACTAAATAGACATCCCTATCCAAATCCCATCTAGCATCCACTTCCACTAATCATGGGAAGGTGTATTTTAGACCCCTCTGTCCTTATCTCTTGGCTACATGCCTTTGGTGTCTCTCCAAGCATGTGTTAGACATCGATCAAAGCTTGGGGTAACGTGAAGGTTGGCTGGGTGCACTTCTCTATTTAGACATCAATTTGTCAGATAGGTCTTCAAGCACTGCAAGTCATTTTTGAACACTCAGATATATCTTTTATATCAACATAGTAATCCAAGCAACTACCTAGCTTGTCACTTGTCAGCATGAATTATGCTCTCGAAGGTTTTGTGCACTCAGTCTATAGATTGCTATTCTTAATCCACTCAATTCCCCACTTGTTCTCTCAGCATGTCAATTCCCTTGTAAGATTGCCAATTGTTGATGGTCTTTTTCCCTCAACTCTTGGTTGAACCATGTACCTAGTGCTTGGTGGGTGGTGTGAGTGCACAACGCCTCATAAGAAGATGCCCTCTCTTGCACTCCTGAAATTACTTGTTGTGCAAACTCAGTGCTTAGCGTGTAGAGTTAGACATCGAGTTCTATCAAAGGGGTTTGTGCTGCGTGGGTGAAATTGTATGGAGATGAGTGATTGTGTCCAGAGAAATACAAGTGTTGTAAGAATTTAAATGGGAACTAGAGATGCAAGCACTAGTGTTTATAGTATAAGTAGAACTACTCAGATACAAACAACCATAGCAACAGACTCGATGCTTAGACACACAAACTCTCTCTCGCCCTGGCCGAGGCCCCAAACTCATTGAGACTAGCTAGACTCAACTCCTTTTAGCCTATGCTAGACCTAACAAGATAAAATTAGAAGATGGGAGTGAACCACAGTCCAGCTCAAATGCAACCTCTCAATACCTATGGGCTTAGACGATTGTACCGCCTTCCTGTGGACTCACATAGGATGGGCACAATCAAACAGTTGCCCTATCAGCTCTTTCGGGACTTGGAGTATAGGCTCCCCACGGAGGTAGAGGCATGGCTTGGTGCCATTTCTCATCTCCTAGGATTAGGCTTGTAGATGAGGGTCAGTTTTGCAGGACAGGGGTGCCCTTGAGGATTATGTTTAGGCACCAACGAGCAAGCTCGAAGTGGGGTTGGGAGGGTTCTACATCCAGGTGTATGAGAGATACCCCAAGATTGATGGGAGCTTGGATTCGCTCAGTGGTGGCTGATCAGAGTAGTGGCCCTCCGAACCTCTGGAATGAGTCAAGCCCCTACTATTAGATCTGATCACGATCTCTACTGCTGGATCTGGCAGCATGTGGACAAGTGTAAATTGGCTGGCAATCTTCAAGATAATGTGAGTCCTGTCTCTGCGGACCTCCTCGAGTTTTTTGGAGACCCATTTGGGAGGCTTTTCAAATTTAGGGATTTGGCCTGAGGGCGATGGGTGCTTTTTTTTTCGCTCTCACACATAGGGCCAACTACGAGGGGCACAACGCCTGTGACCCACGTTGACATGCAACTAGTAAATGCAGGCAGTGACTCACAGTGAGAGAGCGCCCAAACCCCCTGAGCTGCCATGCCTCTGGGGTTAGAAGGGCCCCAATGACATCGAGGATTTGCATCCCGATGGCCCCAAAATGCTACACCCAACATTTCCCTGGTATTGGACCGGTGGCTTGGCTTCGTCGATTTTGCCAACGCTAGCCCAGCATTCCAATGCTCGAGCCCTGCGATTGGTGTACAAACTGCGACCTTCTTTCCGATTGGCAGAAACTGTTCGCAATGCTGGCTGAGCATTTGCGTGCATGAGCCTCAAGACGATGAGATGAGGGGGCTTTCTCAAATTTGTCTTTGATTCTTTGCCACCCGGCCTGAGGAGTGTTTGAATAAATCCTCTGTAGATATGACGATGGATTTACTTCGATTTTGTTCCAAAGGAGAGATGCAATGTGATGGGTAATGGCTGGTGTTCGAGTGCCCAAATCCAAGATGATGTTTTTTTGGTCGTTGCCCATGTTTGGGTTCGTTCTTTCTATCCCTCGTTGGCTACAGCTGATGATAGCTGCAATTGTTGGCGTTCTGCACGAGTTGAATCTTGCATCACTTTCGCAAGAGCCCTCTCAGCATGTGAAGATGAGCTTTCCTGGTTGGATGATGCCTCCAAATCACGGAGAGCTACAGATCAGACGAGCAAAGAAGGCCATCAAGCTTGAATGTCGCATGACTTCACAAGATTCTCTTCTTGTCTGATGATCCTGAAATGATGAAAGCAGGAGCAGGAGAGATCAGGAGACCTGTTGTAGCAGCAGTCCCGAGAGCTGCAGACGTTTCAAGTGGACTCTGCGTCATTGAGTCACGTTTCCCAACAAACGGAGTGGGTGCCTGTGCTCCAAGACGACGATGTGAGGCACGCCGTTTGGAGCAAAAAAGCCCGCAGGATGGGGCCGCAAACAGCAGAACCGAAGGTGGGCAATCGGTTGATCGATTCCCCAACACGAAGGATAGGGGAGCTTCCTGCATTTACACCGTTTTAAGACGTCCGAGGGCTAAGTTTCGCAAATGAAAGACACTAATTCTAGGCTCAAACTTTTGGCTGCGGCGTGCAGATGATGCACCTTCCTTAATACAGTTATGGGAAGAGTTTTTCGCCAATCCTGCACGGTCCGCCGAGAACAGGTTCAAGCAGGTGAAACTCCTGATCCTGTCAAGCTGAAAAAGAGTTTTTGTTCTTTTCCTTCAGCAAGCAGCATTTGAGACTTGATCTGCTTGGACATCTGGCCTGCAATCTGCTACTTTCACCACAGCACGTTCCAACTAGATAAGGTCGCATGAATAATGTTATGTTCTGATTACTTGTAGAGTTTGGGGGATGCCCAAACCGGTTTTTGTAGCTTCTCATGTGAGCGTATGTGGCTGCCACAGAGAGAGAAGGGATTGCAAACTCGGAACTATTATCCAATGAAGAAGGCCTTTTTGATCGACAATGTGTTCAATTCTCGAGCAGAAGCAGAACCGGCCTCTTGTGAATTGCACTCGGGTAAAGTACAAAGCAAAGAATTTTATTTGTCACATGCTGGTGGGAACTTCCAGGGTATCCCAACATCGAGGTAATGTCATGCTACGATGCTCAAATTGTCTTGAAAACCACTGGGCATGTTTGGGTTATGATGAGACGATAGAGATTGCTTACCTTACCTAGTATTTGACTCTTAAGGTTCCTTTTGTGCATCTTGTTGCGAACACACCTCTCTCTCTCACACACACACACACACACACACACACACACACACTTTCAGGTCGATGAGAAATTATTGGAACATAGGGCAACACTCTCAAGTAACACTGGATTTGAACAGGGTGGTGGAAACGGAGGAATTTCTGGATTCTTTAAAAGACTTGGCTAAGTTATGTAAGGAAGGACACCTTGATGAAGCTATTAGAGCTGTAGACCTGATGAACTATGGGGGATTGTGCATTCCTATCAGCATATTCCACTCTCTTTTACAGGGGTGCATCAACAGAAAAGATCTTGAGGCTGGCAGAAAAGTGCATCGCCTGATCATGAGGAGGGGACTTGATTCAAATAACTATTTAGGGAGCTACCTGATCCGCATGTTTGCTTTATGTGGGAGTTTGTTTGAAGCAAACCAAGTATTTGGCAAACTCCTTAAACCCAACGTATTCATATGGAGTACCCTTATTTCAGCACATGTCAAGCTTGGAGAAAGTGAGCAGGCTATTAAACTTTATCAAGAAATGCACAAGCTAAATGTAAAACCAAGTGAATATGCTTTTGTTGCGACTCTTAAAGCATGCACTGGCATAACTGCTCTAGATCATGGCAAGGTTATCCATGTCCATATCATTGAAAGTGGTTGTGACTCAGATTTATATGTTGGGAATACACTCATTGACATGTATGCCAAATGTGGAAGCCTTCAAGCTGCTCGAAATGTGTTTGATAAAATGCCAACAAGAGACATTGTGACATGGAGTGCACTGATTGCCGGATATGCCCAGCAGAACAGTAGTTGTGAGGCTGTCCAATTGTTCTGGCAAATGCAAGCTGAAGGCATGCTGCCAAACCATATTACTTTCGTTTGCCTTTTGCAAGCATGCTCCAGAACAATAACTCTTGATCATGGCAAGCGATTTCATGTCCACATCACCGAAAATGGCTTTGAGTTAGATATATTCATAGGGAATGCTCTTATTGATATGTACACAAAGTGTGGGAGCCTCAAGTATGCATGCATGGTTTTTGATAAATTGCCCAATCGGAATGTTATCACATGGAGTTCCATAATTGCTGGATATGCCCAACGTGGATATGGAAGAGAGGCTCTCTCCCTTCTCAGGCATATGCAACAAGAGGGCATTGCTCCAAATGATGTTACTTTTGTGTGCATACTGAAGGCATGCTCTAACATTGCAGCTCTAGATCAGGGGATTCTCATTCATGGACACGTTGTTAAAAGTGGGTTTGAATCTGACGTACATGTTGGGAGCACAATAATGAACATGTATGCGTTGTGTGGTAGCATGGAGAATGCTCGCAGAGTTTTTGACAGATTGACAAGACGCGATGTAGTGACATGGAGTGCAATTATTGCAGGATATGCCCAATGGGGTCATGGTCAGGAGGCTCTCCATTTGTTTCAGCAAATGCAACAAGGTGGAGTGGAACCAAACAATGTCACGCTTGTCAGCATCCTGAAAGCATGTGGCATGATATCAGCTCTGTGCCAAGGCAAGCTTGCTCATGCGTTCATTGTTAAAAGTGGTTATGACTGGGATAATCTTCTTGGCAACACGCTCATTGATATGTATGTCAAGTGTGGGAGTATTCATGAGGCTCGGAAAGTTTTTGATGTGTTGCCAGAACGAGATGTGGTGGCATGGAGTGCAATGGTTGAAGGTTGTGCACAATCTAGTGAATATATGTTGGCTTTGCAATACTTCGAGGACATGGGAGGTGATGGTCTGAAGCCAGATGATGGGGTATTTGTAAGTCTCCTCTCTGCATGTAGTCATGTAGGCCTGGTCAATGAAGGCTGCCATCATTTCAGGTGGATGAGGGATGATCATGACGTAAAACCAACGCTGGACATCTACAATTGTATGGTGGACCTTCTTGGCCGTGTTGGAGACTTAAATGCAGCAGATGATGTACTTCATACAATTCCATATAAGCACAACATTGCTGGCTGGACATCTCTGCTAAATCACTGTAAAACTTACTTTAATGTGGAAATAGCAAAAAAATGCTTTAATTGTATTATAAGAACAAATAATAAACATGCTTCTGGATATGTGCTCATGTCAAACCTCTATGTGGCTGCTGGCATGTGGCAAGATGCAAAAAATATATGGGAGATGCAAAATCACGTGCGTGCTTTGAAAAAACCTGGAATGGCCATCATTGAGGTTGACAACATGGTGCATGATTTTGTTGTGGGAGATAAAAGTTACCACGAAGCTGATGGTTTACATGATGTGCTCAAGAAAATAAGCTTGCAAATGGCCAAGGAGGGGCATGTACCTCACTTGAATTTAGCTATGCAGCCAACATTGAATGCAGAAAATGAACACACATTATACTTTCTGGGCCACATGACAGCCATTCAAATTCCAAACATTCTTTAATTGAATGCTAATTATCTGCATGCCACCAAATTCATTTCCAAGATGGAAAGGTTACATTTCTAGTAATGATCTCATCAGCAAGCACACGAGGGATTTTGAAAGCACTTACAAGATCACTACTGATTAGGAATCACCAACAAGGCAGCAACTTATTCTACGATGTCAAATGCAGTGTACTCATTGCAGTTGTCACACTGAGAATATATCAGAGATGAAACTTGGATAAACATTGTATAGCCCCCGATGTACATTATGTGGGAAAATTTCCTTATCAAATTCTACAAGTTTCAATGTAAGATACACGGGTATGTGGATTACATAGGACTGGGGTCTGAATATTATGACCCTTGGATGTGATGCGTCCCTCTTTCAGTAGGATGCAAAAGTTACAGGTCGAGAGAATATTCAAGAAACCAAACTGATTGCCTCTTACCCTGGATGATTTTTTGGAACAGTTTTGACTTGTCAGGAATTACATTTCATCTAGATGTATATTTCTGTTGGTAAAGAGGGGCCAACTCCCCCATGTAAGCTCCCAAACGAGGAGCCTGACAAGGAGTGTAGTTGTGAAACGTGAAACAACTGAACAGTTACAAACTGCTCTGAAATTTCTGCAATATTTCAACATAATTTTCAGTGGAGGCGAGTTTGGGTATGTTCCTCTAGATGTATGTCAGTTGGTAACATGGGCACAACTCCCCACCGCTATCTGGTTCTATTCTCTTGCTCTCTATAACTTTTTAATTCGAATACTAATCAAAGTCACTCATTGGATAGTGCTCCTGTTTGCAAGAAAGGATATTGCTTGTTTCTGTTACTAGCACTCACTAGCAATAACTATTCACTAACTAGCACTCCCTGTTCATTAGCTAACCGTTAATGAGCATAATAATGTGCTCTACTAACATTGATCGCTAAGAAATGCTAGTAGTAGCGACTAGTACTAAGTAGCACTCAAACACTAGTTAGCTAAGCATTAATTGAGCATTCTCTCTCTCTCTCTCAATTGTTGTTTTAAAGTTGAAGTGGTTCTCAACAGCAGAGAAACTTGAGACATGGGTGTGGGAGACACAGGTCCTTCAAGATGGATAGCTTAAGACAATGCATAGTTAATATCGTTCGTAAGGAGTTACTGGAGATGTATAATGTAGGTTCTCACCTTGGTTTTGGTGGCAGGTAGAGCAATATTCCTAAAGGCTTGAAACAACAATCGGTTGATATGCAGAGACAAGTCTCTCAAACACCTCCCACATCAGTGATTACCCCCCAGATCAGAAGCGGAAGAAGAGTTGTGCGGTTGGAAGGTAGATAGGACAAAAGATTTGAGATCCTTTGTTTATAAAGTTGTGTTAATTTGTTGTGTGAGTTTCACTGAGAGCCAAAGAAACCTGCATGCTTTGTAAGCAGAAGGTAAATTCACTGGGTGAAGGAAAGCTTAGCCTACACGACCTGTCTTCCATTTTAGTTTTCTCTTTCTCACTCTCCCTTAGTTGAATACTTATCTCGTCCCTCAAGTTTGAGCAATATATACAATTTATGGGTAGTGAATGAACTTGTGATCAGGAACAGCTCTAGCCAATGTAGCAATTGTGTGATAACACATCTGATCTACGTTGGTTGAGACATGTTCCACCCACTCCTCTTTGGCAACTCATCATTGCCGCTTGACGTCACATCAGTTCATACAGCATTTGGATGCTACTTCTCCACAAGAAAATCGAAATCAAAAGGATTTCTTGTGACATATATGTTGCTCAGATTGGATCCCTCGTTTGCAGATCCTTGAAATGTGTATGTAAAAGTGTAACGGGCCTTTGGGAGTCCATATTGTGTGCAATACCAGTTGGATTTACCTTCCATCCACCGAAATGTGCCATGGGAAAATGCACTGCCTGTGGCAAAAGAAAATTGCCATTGTGCCCACGTGAGGTTGCAGCGGAGAAAGTGCAAGTCTCTGTTAGAAATCGACCAACAGAGGGTACACACAGTGGAAAACTGATAGAATAGCCTAGCAGCTCACACAGTGTGTGGTGTGGGTGGAATCACAAACTTCTTTATTTAACGTGCTTCACATAGATGTGCAGAACAGTAAATAGACAATGCTCAGAAGAGAGAGAGGACCGACAAAATATTTCCGTCCAATGGACACAATACAACAAAGGGCCAAAGTCCCACCATACCGTGGTACTTTGTCCTCACCAAAAGATGCTGTCCTACGACCTCCGAGACACTCCTAGATCCCTGAGTCTGCGTGCTCCACCTCGAGCTTATGTAGACTCTCCGTCCGTCATCTCAACACCTTACTGCCCTGGTAGACAGCCTAGGCTTCAGCCCCAAGTAAGCTCAGTCTGCATCACCTCTGGCCCTCCTTTGCCTCCTGGATGTAGGCCCTAGGTTGAGGCAGTTGCTGCTTCTTTCTGCTCCACTGCTTGCTGAACTGTTGGATGCTCAAATGAGGCCAAGGGCCTCCCTTTATATTGGGCAATCCTGCCCCAAATTAACTGACCAGCAGGTCACTTATGGCTGACTTGCTGGCCCCTTCAACTGACCCACCAACCTCCTTTTTATGGGGCTTTGGGGACACTTTAAGGGCTGTGTGCTGGCCAACCTGGTTGGCCAGCCGACCAGCCAGCCCAGCCCTATTTTAGGGCAGGGCACTGCCCATTTGCAGCTCTCCTTGTATGTAGGGACCCAGCCCTTGGTCTGCCCATAACCTGCTCTGGTTGGCTGGCTCCAACCAGCCCTAAGCAGGCCTGTCCAATGGCCGACTCCTTAAAGTCTTCCCCTGCCATAACTGCACCTGCTCTCAGGCCTCCTGCAGGCCTTGTAGCTGCTCATAAGACATCGCCATTTGCTGCACCTCTTCTTGCCATATTCCAAGCCTGATGCAGGCCATGTACCTGCACTCCCACCTTGGGAGAAACCCGCCCTTGTTAGCTGTGAGGTGCTGCCCATGTGGCAGCCCCCTCTTTCTCTCCTCTTTGGGCAGATCTAGCCCTAGGTCCCCCTCCCCCGTGCTCTCCTCATTTGGGAGCTTATAGATGAGGAGGTGACCTTTCCAACACCCTAACACATTGCCAACTCATCGATGAAGTTGACCCAACAGCTCCCATGATGAAACCCTCTGGAACAGTCCGGTGTCAATTCCGATTCCTGACTTTTCAACCACTGGCTCCTACTCCTCCAGATCCGGTCTTGCGTAAGCAAACCATGTTGGTACACATGTCCATCGAAGGTAGCACCAGATGGCACTGCCACCTTTAGTCATGGTCCCGCCGCCCTCGAACTTGAGCAATCCAGATGCCACCATCTTCCAGCTATCCCCCTCATAATAAGTAAACAACTGGGAGTCTTCCCGGCACCATGCTCTCATGGTCTGTTTCAACCCATCATAGTTGCCAGCTGAAACGGAAATGGCAGAAACGCTAGAAACTAAGTTTCCTGCCTGAGCCGAAATGACGAAACGTGAAACGGCAATATAGTGCAATTTTTGTGTATTTTTATACATAATTTAATTATGAATATAATGCTTAAAGTGACAAATTATGACTTAGCATCTACTATTAAGTCATGACTCGTGCAACGTGCATGATGCTTCAACATCTATGATTCTATGATCTATCATTCATGAATGATGCTTCAAGATTCAAGAATCAACAACAGTTACAACAATTTGAAATGGATTACAATTTGCAGCTGCGTTAGTAAAAAGCATCATAGTATCTACTATTATCCAGATTCCAAATTTATGAGCCATGTGACATGGCACATGTGACATATCAATGTTAGAAGAATAAAAACACACCCATAGTATCTACTAGCATCCATGATCATGAATCATGAAAAAAAATGGCAGCCACTTGCCAAAGTAAACTCAGTATTGCATCTGATCATTAAAAAAAGAAATAACATAGTCTAGACTCTAGACTAAGAGACTCTAGAGACTATGACACATTTGAAGTGTCCCTAGGGCCTAATCTAGTAGTACTAGGCTAGCAGTGTCCAATTGAAGGTACGATACTAGTCTCATCTCCATCATCTGCATCATCCATCGAATCGATAGCCTGTGGCTCCTCGTTCTTAAATGAGTCCTAGGTGTCACTATTGAAGAAGAAGCATTATCATTGGGTGCAACTGAAGTGCTAGCACCATCCGTAGATGGCTGCGATCATGTGCGATTTGTTGGTGTCGACATCTTCTCATACAACATGGCATATATGTTCAGCCCCTCTCGTGGGATATCTAGTATGGCCTTCATCTTCTCCATGTCCACCTTATCTGCATCCACTTGGCGAGGTTCGGGGGAGTTGGCAGAGTACTCAAGGCGGTGGAGCACACGAGCCTCTCCACCACGTAAGCAAACCTTGTGATTGAAGGTTTTAATAGCTCGAGGTCATTGTAGGTCTGATAGATAGTGAGAATTTTGGGTTTCTTCGTGACAAACTTCACGATACTGCAGGCAATAGATAAAATGACATCAATCCAAGCTATGTTTCCTAGGTCCTCAATCAAAATATCAAGCCAAGAAGAGCAGATTCTCTCCACAGAATGCTATAAAGGCTCAAATTAATGACATCAAGTATGTACTAGAACGTCACACTTCCTTTGTGCTTGCTCTGAAAGTAAACCATGTACCTCATGGAGGCACATACAAATGACCTGTGTACCTCTTGTGTAATCCTATAAAGCCTTCTTCTAAACTAGAGCATCCATCTGAACTTGAAACCCTAGGGCACTCCATAGAATCCACCTCATGTTAGTATCAACAACCATGCACTCGAAAGAGTCCAAGCACTTGTTGTCCTTCACCTTCATAAAGGTCTCTGACTCCCCGTCGACCCACATCTCAATGTTAGGCATCTTTATTGTGACTTCTAGGTTTGCATATCTGACACCTCAGTAACACATGGATATGACACCAAGAACAGTTTTTTGATTACCACATTAGCTTTTGTATCAACATCTGAATCTGAGTTGGATTCTTTCTTCTTGTTCTTTTGACCCGCCTTCTTCTTTCTGCAATCCTTCGCAAAATGGCCTGGCTCATCACAATAGAAGCACTTCTTCTTCTACTTCCTCTTCTTACTGGAACTGTCCTCTTTATCTCCAAAATCATCCTACTTGGGCGTGCCACCGCTAGGCTTGCTTTGTCCATTACTAGCTTTATCCTTGCCAGCAACGCCTTGTCGTTGTTGTCTTTGTTATAGAGCTTCTCCCGAGCCTCTTCCTGTAGCAGTGAAGGACCCAACTCCTCAAATGTCAGAGGTTTGGTCCTCTATCCTGCTGTCACAGTCATAACGAAGCTCTTGAAACTCCGTGGTAGCATCCCAAGTACCATCAAGGCCAATTGGCTTGAGTACCTTTTGACCAATCGATGCTAGTTGATCCCTCACCACCTTAACTTTTGTCAAGTGGTCATGAACTGAATCTCCCTCATCCATATGGATACTATAGAGTTGATGCTGAAGAGTCAATATCCGAGATGTATTATCCGCCTCATACAGATCCTTCAGAATGGCCCACACCTCTACTAACGTGTCAGCCATCTAGATATGAGGAATTACCAAGTCAGCGGTTGTCCCAATGATCAAGGCCAGGAATTGGGTATCTCTATCCTCCCATGCTTTGAGTTCATCTCCATCTACCGTTAAAAGTGTCGTCCCATGTTTGTCCAGCACATCCTCTGGCTTTGCCTCTTCTCCCATTGTTAGTCTCCATTGTTTTCGAGCCACTAACTGACTCCAAATCTTGAAAGACCTTCTAGATGGGATAATTATTCCCATCCAATTTCTTGGACTCTCCAAAGTTAGGGGTAGTGAAAGAGATTGGAGGAGTGGCTGAAGAGGCTTCTGCTTTTGAAACTGATATCTCTGCTACTATACCACACAACAAAATTGAAAAGCAAACACCACTATCTGCAAGTCTGTACACACCTAACTGAACCTGAGTTGCCCTCCTTGCAAGAGCACAATCCTTCAGTCTTGGAAGTCGATTCCCTAGGGCCTTGACTCAAGGTCAAAATCGACCAACAGAGGGTACGCAGGGTGGAAGATTGATAGAAAATCCCAAAAGCTCACATAGTGTGTTGGTGTGGGTGGAATCACAAACTTCTTTACTTAACATGCTTCACGTAGATATGTAGAATTGTAAATAGACAATGCTCAGAAGAGATATAAGGACAACAAAATATTTCCGTCCAATGGACACAATACAACAAAGGGCCAAAGTCCCATCAAACTATGGTCCTTTGTCCTCACCAAAAGATGCTCTCCTACTACCTCCGATACACTCCTAGATCTCTGAGCCCACGTGCTTCACCTCGAGCTTATGTAGACTCTCTGTCCGTGATCTCAACACCTTACTACCCTAGTAGATAGCCTAGGATTCAGCCCCAAGTGAGCTCAGTCTACAACACCTCTGGCCCTTTTTTGCCTCCTGGATGTAGGCCCTAGGTTGAGGTAGTTGTTGCTTCTTTCCGCTCCGGTACTTTTGATGAACTGTTGGATGCTCAAATCAGGCCAAGGGCCTCCCTTTATATAAGGCAATCCTACCCTAAATCAACCGTCCAACAGGCCCCTTATGGCCGACTTGCAGACCCCTTCAATTGACACACTAGCCCCCTTTTTATTGGGTTATGGGGACACTTTTTAGGGCCATGTGCTAGCGGTACTGGTTGGCTAGCCGACCAGCCAACCTAGCCTTATTTAAGGGAAAGGCACTGCCCATTTGAAACCCTCTTGGTATGAAGAGACCCAACCCTTGGTATGCCCATAACCTGCCCTAGTTGGCTGGATCCACCTAGCCCTAGCTAGGCCTATCTAATGGATGACCCCTTAAGGGCTTCCCTAGCCATAACCATACCTACTCTCAAGCCTCCTACAGCCTTGTACGTGCTCATAGACCTTTCCATTTGCTGCACCTTTTCTTGCCATGTTCTAGGACTGATGCAGGCCATGTACCTATCCTCATACCTTGGGATGAACGTGTGAGGTGCTGCCCATGTGGCAAACCCCTCTCTCTTCTCTCTTCTTTGGGTAGATCTAGCGCTAGGTCTCCCTCCGCCATGCTCTCCTCATTTGGGGACCTAGAGATGGGGAGGTGACCTTTCCTAACCTCTAACCACAAACTTGCAAAGCAAGGCCTTGCATTGTAAATCTGGGTCTATGATGTTGAAATCCCCCTCCAGTCTCTGTAAAGGTATTTCAAGATATTAAAGCCGGCATTGATAGAATGAGAATAAGAAGAAAAGGAGCTATTCTGTAAGAAGATTCTTTGCAGGGATTTTTTTCATTTACAAAAGACATACCTCACAAAAGTCAAGCTCAACTGCATATATAGATGGAAGGCATAAGAATTCAAAGAATGTCTTGTTATTTGTTGATACTGTGGTGCTCTTTGTGATACACTTTGCTGAAAATTACTCTTTTAAAAAGAAAAATGAGATTTAGTCTATGCACTGATAGTCATGTGAAGATAGTGGGAGAGAAGGAAGGAGTCTCACTTGCGGCTTTCTCACATACACAATGGGGAATACACACAAAGGTGGAGGCTAAAAACAATTTTCCTCTTCTTAGTTGTGAAAGCCAAAAGAACTCTCGTACAAAGAAATAGAAGAACCCTATATGTGGGTCTCAAACCAAACTCAGCTAACTAAGGTGGCATACTAACTGAGCCATGAACTAGAGTACATAAGGATAGTTGTCATCCAGCTATTATTCATGGGCGGTATACCAACCGCATATGTAGCTAACAAGTCGGTGACATAAATGCACAACGGTCACCCTGGCATATCACGAGTGGAGCTTGATATCTCAACACTCCCCCTCGAGCTCAATCCCAATTCCTGCACACCAAGCAGGTCTCTGAACTCACGCAGCTTCTCTGCGCCCAATGCCTTCATGAATATGTCAGCTACCTGATCCTCTGTGCTGACATAAACTAGATTAATAAGGCCTAGTAAAATCTTCTCCCGCACATAGTGATAATGCACCTCAATGTGCTTTGTTCTAGCATGATAGATTGGGTTATTTGCCAAGTGTATACTGCTCATGTTATCACAATAAATGACAACTGGCCCATCTGTAGACTGATGCATATCATAAAGTAGCTTATGCAACCAAGCTACCTCACATGCAGCCATTGCTGCACCCTTGTACTTAGCCTCTGTGCTCGACAAGGCAATTGTAGGCTATTTCTTGCTGCTCCAAGTGACTGCAGCACTCCCAAAAGAGAACATATATCCATTGGTAGATCGTCTATCAGAAATACTACCAGCCCAATCAGCATCAGTGTATCCATGCATTTGTATATGAACCCCAGCCTCATAAAATAGTCCATACTGCAATGTGGACTTCACATACCTGAGTATGCGTCTAGCTGCATCCAAATGTGGTTTCCTTGGAGCCTGCATAAATTGACTTACCGATCCAACAGCATAGCTCAAATCTGGCCTGGTAATAGTCATATAAATCAAACTTCCTACTATGCGTCTGTACATAGTAGGGTCTTGCAGAAGCTCACCTGCATCTGTGCTTAGCTTCACATTCTGCTCCAAAGGAATTGAAATAGGCTTACAGCCTGTCATCCCATATTTGGACAGCATGTCCAATCCATACTGCCTCTGCAAGAGCTATATCCCACTTGGTGATCTAATCACCTCAATGCCCAAGAAATAACGCAGCTCTCCCAAATCCTTCATCTGAAACTTTTGCTTCAATAGCATTTTCACATGAAGGATATCTTCATCACTATCACCTGTGATGGTCAAATCATCAACATAAATGACAAGCAGCAGAATACCTTTCTCTATTTTTCTCACATAAAGTGAGAAATCTGCCTTGGAAATCTGAAAGCCAATAGTGACAAGATACTGTCCTATCTTGTCAGACCATGCTCTAGGTGCTTGCTTCAAGCCATACAAGGATTTCTTCAACCTGCAAACAAACCCAGGATGAACAGCATGAACATAACCTAGTGGCTGCTCCATAAAGACCTCTTCTTGCAAATCACCATGCAAGAAGGCATTCTTTACATCCATCTGATGTAAAGACCATCCCTTTGATGTAGCCATAGCAATGACTGCTCTTACGGTTGCCATCCTTGCAACCGGACTGAATGTTTCTTCATAATCAATCCCATATGTTTGTGCATACCCCTTGATAACTAATCTTGCCTTGTATCTGTTCACAGAACCATCTGCATTGTGCTTTACCTTATAAACCCACTTACAGCTAATTGCATTCTTGTCTTTAGGCAAAGGCACCAATTCCCATGTAGCATTTGCTTCCAAGGCATCCATTTCTTCATCCATGGCTTTCTCCCATTTTTCTTTTCCCATGGCTTGCTCAAAAGAAGTGGGTTCTGGTTCCTGTATCACTTTGACCATATAGGCATAGTGAATGGCTATAAATCCATCATATTTCAGCCTATCCACAGGATACCTAGCTCTGGTAGACCTGCGCAAAATAGGCTCACTTCCAAGTGCTCTCAAAACATCCCTGGTCTTCCTTACTCTAGGTGTAACAATAGAAGGAATACCCAACTCATCATCAATGCTCTGTTCTGAGCCATTGGATTCACCATCCACATAAGAGTGACCTGCATTCACATCAAGCATGGGCTGATCTACCTTCTCTTTTCCTTTTCGTGATACTTGCATACCACTATTTGCATTGCTTTGAGGAGATTCTCCTGATCTCAATCTACCTATCCATGGCGAAGTATGTGAACCACTGCTAGAGGACACTGTAGGTCCACTAATATTTTGTGATTGCTACTGTGAATTCTGTGCAGCATTACCATTTTGTGCATCTACATCATCAATCACATTTACTCGTTTATACCAGCTACTCATCTCATCAAAAACTACATCTCTGCTCACTGTAACCCAACGAGTAGAAGGGTTATAGCATCTATACCCTTTCTGCTATAGAGAATAACCAATAAAGATGCACTTCTCAGCTTTTGGATCCAACTTGGATCTCAACTCATCTGGCACATGAACATAGGCAATGCAACCAAAAATTTTCAAATGAGAAATATCCGGTTTCCTACCAGTATACATCTCCTCTGGCGTCATGCCATGTATTGTTGCAGTGGGAGTCCTATTCATTATGTAAACTGTTGTAGCAACTACTTCAGCCCAATAATAATCTGGTAGGTCTTTTTCATTTAGCATGGCCCGAGATACCTCTCCAATATGCCTGTTTTTCCTTTCTGCAAATCCATTTTGCTGTGGGGTATGACTGCATGAATATTGTTGCTTTATGCCATGCTCCTGTAGGAACCTTGCAAACTCATTTGAGAGGTACTCTCCCCCTCCATCTGACCTTAGGCATTTTATTTGCAGGCCTGTTTCTTTTTCAACCATAGCTTTGAAAGCTTTGAAATGCCTAAACACTTCACTTTTCTTTTTCATAACATACACCCAAACTTTTCTGCTATAGTCATCAATAAAAGTGACAAAATAATGACAGCCTCCAATAGATGCAGCTTTAGTAGTCCACACATCAGAGTGGATTAATTCCAATGGCTTCTTACTCTCTTGAACATGTCTAGGAAATGGTTTCCTTGCCTGTTTTCCAAATTGACAAGCTTCACATACCTTATGCATTTCTGCAACCTTGAATTTAGGCAATCCTGCAACAAGCGAGCGAGAACCTCATCCAACATCTTATTTCTGTCAATATCATTAGAACAATTGATGTGATCATAAGCAAATTAAACATATTCCAACAATGAAGGCATGCCTGAAACTCACAATTAACTTCTGTTTCATCCTCATACTATCACATTTGAGTCATTGTGGAGAGGTAGAGACACAACAATACATAAAATTTGCGATAAAAAAAGCAAACACTACTTAGATTGAACATCCACACAGTAAGATAATGATATATCACAAGGTAGAATATATGACTGAAAATATGTAAACATGATCATGTGCTACATATACATATCATGTCTTTTATGCTTGCAAAAGATCATCCATACATTCGATCCAAAAACGGAATCGAGGTAACATGGGACCTCCAGAATGAATTCCAATGTTCTACAGAATATAGCACTTAGGCAAAGGAAGCAATCAATGTTGTCGCACATTATTTGCTCATGCTACTGAAGTGCTCAGACCATTATGCCTTGGATATTCCATCCTACACCAGAGTCTGGTTTGATCATTGGCCAATTAATGGTTTGATCTTCATCCAATGTGTGTATATTGGCTTCCCATTTTTTACGCCGTGAAACTGCATAGAACTTGGGATGGGTACCGTTCAGCCTAGAGCCACCATCCGAGATCATTTGAGGCTCCAAACAGGCCCCGCAACCTGAGAGTGGGCTACCGGTGACGTGTGTAGTAGTAAAAGGATAGCCCTCATGGAATCTCTAAGGGGTCTTGATTTTGGCCATGATTTGCACATTCTAGCACTTGAGCCATACATCAATTTCCAACACTTGAGGCATATAGTGGCTTTGCCCACGCAATGTTTCCAGCTGCAATCCAAGCATCAAGCAATATCATATTCTGTATCTAGAGACATCATGAGGGGTAGAGCCTCTTTTTGGTAGTCTCACTAGCAATATGTATTGAAAAAAAAATGTATTCAATTATTATATTCTTCCTTGCTATATGAATGCTCTTAATGCATCCAAATTGTAGAACAACTTCAATACTACTTCTTAGTTATATTGTATAATAACCTCCATATGTATGCGCGTGAGACAACAAAAAAGAGACCTGGCAACCCACAAATGATAGCGCATTGATGCACTACCATTTTTGGGCTACAAGGCCTCTTTTTTAATGTCTCCTGAGCATAAGAACAAGCACTTGTGTTCCTTACCTTTCTTTCCAATGGGGGGCTTGATTTTGGGGGTGTAGGCCAAAAATTGATAAACAACATTATTTGATGCATATAGTTTTATTAAATAGATAAAATAGGCATGAAAACATCTAAATTGGCTCTTGCCATTCGATTTGATGTATGACATGACCCCATTTGGATTTGTAATTCCAAACATATGGGGTCTTACTTTTAGGGCTTGAATGCCTGAAATAGGCAGCGTGTCAATGCGCTGCCTATTTCATACATTTAGGCCTCAAAAGTAGGAACCCATGTAGGACCAAATGAGGTTCTACTTTTGAGGCCTAAATGCATGAAATAGGCAACACATTAACAAGCTACCTATTTCAGGAATTCAGGCCCTAAAAGTAGGACCCCGTATCTTTGGACTTACAAATCCCAATGGGATCATGTCCTATATAAAATCGAACGGCAAGAGCCAATTTAGATGGTTTTCATGCCTATTTTCTCCATCAATCAAAACTGTATGTATGAATATATACATCAAGATATGCATCAATATATACATATGTATGTATGCATGTATATATATATATATATAGATACATACATACATACATAAGACACACACACACACACACACACACACATATATATATACACATATAGATATATATGTATGTATATACATACATATATACATACTTACATACATACAGCAAAATTAGGACCCCATTGGTTGCCTATTTCATGCATTTTGTTGTCTCATGAGCATAAGAACAAGCACTTGTGTTCCTTACCTTTCTTTGCAATGGGGGTCTTGATTTTTGGGGGGGGGGGGGTATGCCAAAATATGATAAACAACATTATTTGATGAATATAGTTTTAGTTGATGGAGAAAATGGACATGAATACCATCTAAATTGGATCTTGCCATTCGATTTGATATATGACATGACCCCATTCGGATATGCAAGTCCAAAGATACGGGGTGCTACTTTTAGGGTATGAATGCCTAAAATAGGCAGCACGTTAATGCGCTGCCTATTTCATGCATTTAGGCCTCAAAAGTAGGACCCCATTGGAAACACAATGGGGTCCTACTTTTGAGGCCTAAATGCCTGAAATAGGCAGCGTGTTAACACGCTGCCTATTTCAGGCATTTAAGCCCTAAAAGTAGGACCCCGTATCTTTGGACTTACGAATCCAAATGGGGTCATGTCATATATCAAATCAAACGGCAAGAGCCAACTTCGATGATTTTCATGTCCATTTTCTCCATATATCAAAATTTTATGCATCAATATATACATATATGCATCAACATATACATATATACATATATATATGTCTGTACGTATGTATGTATGTATGTATGTACATGTATATATATACATACATATATAAATACAAACATCAAAAGTAAGATCCCATTGGTTTCCCATGTCATGCATTTTATTGTCTCATGAGCATAAGAACAAGCACTTGTATTCTTTACCTTTCTTTGTAATGGGGGTCTTGATTTTGGGGGGGTATGCCAAAAATTGATCAACAACATTATTTGATGAATATAGTTTTAGTTGATGGAGAAAATGGACATGAAAACCATCTAAATTGGATCTTGCCATCCGATTTGGTGTATGACATGACCCCATTTGGATATGCAAGTCCAAAGATACGGGGTACTACTTTTAGGGCCTGAATGCCTAAAATAGGCAGCGCATTAACACACTGTCTATTTCATGCATTTAGGCCTCAAAACTAGGACCCCATTGTGTTGCCAATGGGGTTCTACTTTTGAGGCCTAAATGCATGAAATAGGTAGCACGTTAACGCGTTGCCTATTTTAGGCATTCAGGCCCTAAAAGTAGGACCCCATATCTTTGGACTTACAAATCCAAATGGGATCATGTCATATATCAAGTGCCCAAGTTTGTATTAAGTAAACATCCAATATGTCAAATTACAAGTATTATATGTGTGACAAAGGTTACATACAAAGGGCATGCTACTGTAGAACGCTTTGTATATTTCACATGAAAGCCAGGTTTGAGGCGCCTTCAACTAGGCCCATGGGAAACTTCATTGCTCTAACTAGATGTAAGTACACCAAAACCATCGGTTTACAATCAAGCAGTGTATACGTATCTTCCTCTACTTTAGCATAGTAGTAGTATCCCTAAAGAGGTAGTCGATAGAGCAAGCGAGCTTTTCCACAATTTCCTTATCGAGGTACTCAACATAGCTTTGTGGAAACCACTATTTGGGAAGATTCTCGAAAATAAAACTTATGTTACTATGTGTAACTATACCAATATTGCGAATTATAGTCTACCTTAACTTCCAATTGGAGCCAAAAAACTGTCTGTAGACTTCATAGCATGGGATTGCATCAACACTTATGACATTCAAAATGGTTCTTCTTATTAAAAGTGTTATCAACCATGAAAGAAGTGAATGTTTAAAAATAGTTCACCTGTATGTTGAAAAACCTGTGTCATTTATGACATTCAAAATTGTTCTTGCAACCATCCTGTAGTTCCTAGAGATTTTGCCTGTACTTCCAACCCCTTCCCTTCAACCACTAAGAGGTATCTAATAGTTTTATAGAACACTTGAGATATCATCACCTCCTAATACAAAACCATTATTACTATTTGTAGAACACTTGAGATATCATCACCTCTTAATACAAGACCATTCTTACTATTTGTAGAACACTTGAGGTATCATCACTCCTTCCCTTCAGACACTAAGAGGTACCTAATACTTTTGTAGAACACTTGAACCATTCTTACTATTTGTAGAACACTTGAGATATCATCACCTTTTAATACAAAACCATTCTTATGATTTGTATAACACTTGAGATATCATCACCTCTTAATATAAGACCATTCTTAGTATTTGTAGATCACTTTAGATATCATCGCCTCTTAATATAAGACCATTCTTACTATTTGAGAGATTAATGGATTAAAGGTTTGAAGCTCATAGGAGACAAAGGAAGAGAAAGTCAGTTTCAACATGAGGACAATAAAACTAATTGGAATATTTTGACTTATGTATTATACCTTTTTGAAGACTATGAATTTAAGTCAGTTTCAACATTAGGATGATAAAACTAATTAGAATATTTTGACTTATGTATTATATATTTTTGAAGACTATGAATTTTAATGAGGAGAGGCACGCACACTACTTAGTATATACACTAGTACTACTACTAGCCTACGACTATTAAGCCTAGTAGCATTAGTGTGATTGTGAGCCTTGTATCAGCCTTTTGATTATTTTCTTTCATCGTTAGTGCAATAGAAATTATTCCTTCTATTAGAAGAATCTTGCCAAATTTATTCAAAGTGATGATTTTGTAGTCTACAGCCACTATCCTCTAACTCTCAAAAATATATTAAATGTGAGCACCCATTTATCTTGTATGATCAATCCTAGACTATATTGTGATAGGACATTGCTAGAAGAAAAAAATAATGAATTGATATGGCGATGTTCGGTGTGAAATAACCAAATTAAGGATTTAATAAGAAAGAAAACAATCAGAATCAATAGGCTATTCAATGGCTCAAATCTGCACAGAAATTATAATGTGCCTCCCAACTCTTATGCACTCCAGCTCCTCATGTTTGACAAGAATGCAAACAATAATGAAATCACATAATCTTTAGTTGCAAAATAATCAAAGCACCAAAAATAAATGCAAACGTATTGGATGAGGAATAAATAGGTATAGATATAGATAGACCTATATATATGCATTCATAGATATAATGATGATTAAATTTGGACGATCGTAATAATATTCTGTGTACTATCATTGAGATTAGGACTACTATTGGTAATATTGTATGTAGTAGTAGGAGAACTACCATTAAGGAACACTCTAATAAAATTACTAATGGTGGTGACAAAACTACCACTAGTAGCTTGGTAATTACCCCTAACATCTACAACAAATATTTGATGGGTAGCTACTATTAGGTCAAAAGGCCCAATTGTGCTATAATAATGGACCAAAAAAGGGAGTGCTATAGCATCACCTAAGGGTCACTTTTTAACCATGAAAGAAACAAGTCGGTGCAACCTAGGTCATAAGATCTAGGTCATGTGGAGTGGTTCGCGTCTCTTTCCTTGACAAAAAAGTTACACTACCTTTGATAGTAACTACAAAGATTGCTGCCATAGTGCCGTAGAGTAGCCCCTAGGTTGCACCATCATCCTTTTTTGCTTTTGATCCATTAAGTTTGATCCACTGATTTTATGTAGAATTATTCTACTATATGTTCACATGTCCTTAATAGGATCTTGATATGATCCCTTCCATTGTAAGTACTTTTGCTATAAGTTTCACATCTCCTTAACAAACCACTAGGCTTCAACATAGATTCATTCTTATGTCTAGAGCCTCAAACTCAAACACCCTTGTAAAAGGGTAATGTATTAAAGCTACATTCAATCCATCAAATCTTTTGAATGGCAGTTCTATTGTATCATCAATAGGATTTCATCCATTATATGTTCATTTGTCTTTAATAGTATGTCTAAAAATTCATGTATCATTAATATTATTTCTCTCATGTGTTCCAATATCTTCAAAAGGATACCTTTATTTATGTCCAAACTTGAACATTGATTTGTATTTATCAAACAAACTTTCACTCCACCTATTTTTTAGAATGAAATTTTTTTGCCAAAAGTGGGCCAAACGTAAGGTCTTTCCACATATTCTTAAGAATGAAAATTTTGGCCTTACATTGGCAAGTCTATAGAATGAGGGTAAGGCCAAAGTCTCTGGTACAGTGCATTAGGTCTTGATTAATTCTTCTTTAGGCTTGAATATTTAATGCATTAACTCCACGACTATCATTTATGCTTGAACTTGTAATGTATTAATTTCATGACTTAGGATTTTATGAAGTTATATCTAACATGTCCCAAATTTAATGGAAATTAATATCCTACATAACACAACAAAGTATCATCATATCCCTTCCCAAAATCAATGCTAACTAGCAACTCTCCTGGCATTTTCACTGCCTTGCATTTGAGCTAGCTATGATGAAGAATGTTGCCTACCTTTGGAACCTCTTAGAGTTACTGTTAGCATGATCTAATTTCATGTACCCCAAAACTTGAGACTTGGAGATTTCCATATCACACCAGCGGTAGCTGTCTTGTCCACTCTCAATGCTAGTAAGAGCTGGGCCCCATAGACCGGTAAAAGAAGTTTTTTTGGAGGTTCAATTTATTTCCTCTGTCTTCTGTAGGCCCTATGATGAAATAAGATATATTCATCACCCTACATTTAATGCAAGAATTGACACAACTTTTTTTGGACCTGACTATGCAGTTTACATCCCAAAATTGGTGCTAAAATTGCAGACTGGGAGATTCCCATATCACAGCAATGGTAGCTGTCTTGTCCACTCTCAACACTAGTAAAAGCCGGTCCCCATAGACCGGTAAAAGAAGTCTTTTTGGAGGTTCAATTTTTTGCCTCCGTCTTCTCCGACCCCATGACAGAATAGGATATATTCACCACCCTACATTTAATGCAAGAATTGACAATTTTTTTTGGACATGACTATGTACCTTACATCCCAAAATTGGTGCTAAAATTGCATACCGGGCATCTCCATTTGCCAGTGGGTGTCCCTAGCGACCCCTTAGACTTGCTCTATTTGTCTAGTTGTGTCTCTTAAAAATCAAAGTGGGGCCTATTTTCCCCATCTAGTAAAACTATATGCATCAATATGTATGTATGTATGCATGCATGCATGCATGCATGCATCCATGTATGTATGTACACACACACACATATGTATGTATGTATGTATGTGTACTAAAACTACTAAAACTATATGCATCAAATAATGTTGTTGATCAATTTTTGGCATACCCCACCAAAATCAAGACCCCCATTGCAAAGAAAGGTAACGAACATAAGTGCTTGTTCTTATGCTCATGAGACAACAAAATGCATGACATAGGCAACCAATGGGGTCTTACTTTTGATGTTTGTTTGTATGTATGTATGTATATATGTATGCACATACATACATACATATATATATATATATATATGTGTATATATATATATGTATGTATGTATGTATGTATGTATGTATGTATGTATGTATGTATGTATGTATGTATGTATATATATATATGTGTGTGTGTGTGTGTGTGTGTGTGTGTGTGTGTGTGTGTGTATGTATATGTATATGTTGATGCATATATGTATATATTAATGCATACAATTTTGATATATGGAGATAATGGATATGAAAACCATATAAATTGGCTCTTGTCATTCGATTTGATATATGACATGATCCCATTTGGATTTGTAAGTCCAAAAATATAGGGTCCAACTTTTAGGGCCTGAATGCCTAAAATAGGCAACGCGTTACAATGGGGTCCTACTTTTGAGGCCTAAATGCATGAAATAGATAGCGCATTAACACGCTGCCTATTTTAGGCATTCAGGCCCTAAAAGTAGTACCCCGTATCTTTGGACTTGCATATCCAAATGGGGTCTTGTCATATATCAAATCAAACAGCAAGATCCAATTTAGATGGTTTTCATGTCCATTTCTCCATCAACTAAAACTATATTCATCAAATAATGTTGTTGATCAATTTTTGGCATACCCCCCCAAAATCAAGACCCCCATTGCAAAGAAAGGTAAAGAACACAAGTGCTTGTTCTTATGCTCATGAGACAACAAAATGCATGACATGGGAAACCAATGGGGTCTTACTTTTTATATTTGTATGTATGTATGTATGTATATATATGCATGTACATACATACATTACATACATACATACATACATATATATATATATATATGTATGTATATGTTGATGCATATATGTATATATTGAGAGAATTGTCTCTCCTCTAAGGCAATCTAATCTATGCTAAACTATGCTAAACCAACCGTCGAAGTGAATAAAAGCAATAAATAATTTCTTTTTATGTGTTCATTTGAATGTGCTGGGGATTAAGAGGCTTAAATATGCAAAAGAAGGGGTTTTGATGTAGAGGCTAAACCTGCATGTGAGAGAAATGAAGAATAAGTATCTAAAGAAAAGTTAACATTTTTCAATTTAAAAGATGAATATATATAAAAATATTATCTCACCTTCAAACCAAACCATAAATTCACTCTTTTATAAATTTTTCAAAGTATAATATAAAACATGTAAATATATAAAACTCTCTCCTTCCTCTGAACTTTCTCTCGCTCTCTCTCTCTCGACTCCTAATTCTCTCTGTAGCCATAGTCAAGACACCTCATTCTCTCTCTTAATCTTTCTCTCTCTCTCTCTGACAACTCTTATGTGTTTCCCTCTCTGTCCTCATCCCACTTATTCTCTCTCTTAGTTTATCTCAAGTCTCTCTTTCTCTCCCTCCCATGGCGGCTAGGATTTATCATTCTCTCTCTTCATCTCTCTCTCTCTCTCCCTAGGATTTGTAATTATTTCTCTCTCTCTCTCTCTCTCCACCTCTCTC